>NW_027176373.1:1194092-1930488 GCF_023349555.1 Cebidichthys violaceus
TACAGATGATGCTATTGTGTAATGTTTTAGTCTTTCGCCTTCTGATTTGAAAGTGCTTGTAATGATGCTAAATACTTAATGTGCTTTCTTGTAAGCCAATCAAATTATCTTTGGCACAAACTGGACGGTCCCTAAAGTACTGTTGGAATATTCCGTTATTCACCAAAACTCTCACGCGGTGAATGTCTGATGTACAGCTGGAATCACACATTTACGCAGACAGTAGGACCATCATTTTAACTTGATTGTATTTTCACCAAAAAAAAGCATTATGTCATGTAGACCCAACCCGACCCGAACATTTGTAAATAAGTGGCCAAACCCATCCACACACTGGGTTTGCACGGATTCTAATCCACATTCTACTGACTGTTGATTGCAGGAAAAGGAGGCATGTGAAAATAATATTCCATGTTTGGTGTTGTAGGATTTTCACCCTAAAAATCCAGTAACGGTGTGAGAATAGTTCAGAAATAACTAATCTCTATAAACAGATTTGGTATTCATAGGAAGAATCTGTAGGCGACGGGCAAGATTTTGGTGTTAAAAACTCTCCGATTTCCTTTTGTGGATCAGTATTGATTAATCACATTTGAGCAAGTTTTGGTTGAAAGCAGATAAACAGTCTGTGTGGAGAGCAAAAGAGCCAAAATGCATTGACTGAAAAGCAATCTCTGCATCCATCGGCTATCGTCTGATGATGATTTGTACACCTTTGACCGGTCATTCTCGATATTTATGTCAAGAGATTTTAAATGTAAGACAAACAACCTGTTGTGTATTTGGGTGTGTTGCTCTAGCTCTGTCCGTGGTGCTGAAATCAGTGAGCAGCAGCAGCTTATTTCAACTGACTGATGGTTTATTTCTGTGGAAGTTGCTGTCATCCTAACAGTGGGAAACACTGGCTGTCGAGCTTATACTGGATACAACACAGCAGATATGAAAACCATGGTTACTGTCACTAGCTATGGGTGGATGTAATGTACACATGACCTTGAGTTGTATTCCATGCTGCAAGGGGGAAAAAAAATGTTTTTCATGATAGATAAACCATTTTGTTGGATTTCAATTCGAGTTTTCAGTTGTTTGCATACATGTGTTGGTTATTGATTGCAATCGTCTGGTAAATGTTATTCATCCTCCTTTTCCATAACTTGTCTTTCGTCTTTATTGATGTCTTATTCCTATGTTTCTTTCCTTTAGTGTGCTTTACTCATTCATGTTGCCGAACCAGCTTCACATTGTTCTCTTTTGCTGCCCGGTTTAGCACGTTTCTGCACAAGCATTTTGCACAATCCTTAAAACCACAAGGCCTTATTTCCTCAATTCTGCAGGAAAAGCAGAGGCAGAAACCGCCCTTGAGATTTTTTTTATTATTTTCTGGTATTTCTTGTGGAGTTTTTGTACTACAGGCGCTATTCAAGAAGTGTGAGTAGGCGTGTACTCGGTGTCTGAAGTGGCAGACATGCATATTTTAAAACCCTCAAATATGTCATGAGGACTTCTGTCTTTGTTGGAGGGTATGAATGTGTCTGTGCGCGTCAGCATGGCCTGACGTACTTGTGTTCTGTTTGCGCATGCGAGTGCTTTTCAGAAGGCTTTTGGGTGCAAGCTGCAGCACTTTGGCCTGAGGATTTTTTTCACACACAGGGCCAGGCATTCATCCAGTATTGACTATAATGTAGAATCAGCCCACGCATGGCCGAGCTCAGTCAATGAGCGCCAGTCTGACTCCCTGCATCAAAGCTCCAGAGATGCAAGGGGCTGGATACTGTAGCGCTGGAGTGAGTGCTGTTCCTTTTAGCTTTCCCTAATTTCCATAAGTACATACACACTCTCACATAGGGAAATATAATAAATAAAGGTAAAAAAGAGAATCCAGGAAATGTTTTGTGGGAAGAATTAATGAAGAGGAAAACATATGCAAAGATAGAAGAATACAAATAGAATAAGATGAAATATAAAACAAATCCAGAAAATGTTTTTGTAGAGGAGAGGAGAGGAAATGAGGAGAGGAAAGGAGATTTAAGTATAGGAGAGGAAACTAGGAAGGAGGAAAGATGAGGAGATGAGGGGAAAGGATCAAGGTGAGTGGAAGGGAAAGGATAGGAGCATAAACAATAAGGGAGGAAAGGAGAGAGGAGGAAGGAAGACTAGAAGGAATGAGAGAATCTGAAACAAGGAGGGGGGGGGGGGAAACGAGAGGAGAAGAAACAAGGAGATACGGCAGAAAAGGAGATAAGAGTAAATAAGAGAACAGAGGAAAGGAAAGGAAACAAGAGAGCAGTAAAGGAAAGGAGAGGAAATAAGCATGGGGGAAATGGAAAAATAGAGGAGAAAAAAACAAGGAGGGATAATGGAAAGGAGCGGAGTGGAAGCTAGAAAAGACGACGTAAGAAGAGAGGAAAGGAAATGAGAGGATAGGAGAAAACAAGGAGATTAAAAAAAGAGACAATAAAAAAGGAGAAGAGGATACATGAGGTGAAGAAAAAAGAACATGAGAAATGTGGAGAGGAGAGATGAGAGGAGCCAAAGAGGAAGTAAACGGAGGAACGGAAAAGCAGATTGACTGGTAGCAACAGTGTGTTCAGGCCATGACGAATGACTCATTTTCAAAGCATAAGCCTCTTTATGTACTCTCCGAAGAGCAAGAGGTGAAAGGAAAGGACTGGCTCGATGAGAAAGGGGGAAGGACGGAGGCTCTGAAGACAGACGCCGACAATATGCATCGCACCGGAGGCTAAAGAAGGGACAGCAGGGAGGGGCGGTTAGAAAAGAAGCAGAAATCGCACACACATAAGCCCAGATGTGCACTTACTCTCCTCTCCCATCCAGTGTGCAGCTCTGCTCCAATCAGCGCGACGTGCGCTAGTCTGCACAGTTGCCCGCGGCTGTGTCTTTGACGCTGATACTGATTGCGGCTGGCTGCTGCTCCACATACAGCCCCGGGGCTACACATTTATCAGCTGGTAATCAGCTGGCTCCTCGCACGCTTTACTTGCCCTGACTGCCACCACTGCGCTTTCCTGTCCATGCCCTGTGTACACCATGCGGCATGATAGGACATGCCATAGATAGTGAACAAGCAACTCACTCCAGCTGCAGATTAGTATCTGGTGAGATGGTGGTTGTAACAGTGTGGATTGTAACTAAAGAACATGCAGATATTCCTTGTTTTATAGTTAGATGTCTTCTATATGGATCATCATCTGGTGAGATTGCTGACTTTTCGCCTGGGACGTGTTAGCTATAGCCTCGGTGTTTTTGCATTATGGCATATGTGTAGCCCTCATGTGCCTCAGTGGCATTGCATACATTGCATCATGCCTCTTCCCTTAAAAGATTGACTCCACGCCAAACCAAAAGGATAGCAGCACACCAGTGTAACGACATGTTTCACGCTAACGGGGAGCCAAAACAGTTGCTCATTTGTAGCAGAAACAACTTCAGTCGATGCAGTCAATAGCAGCAAAGTAGCTGCAGCTATACCACAGGGAGTCATTTTTATCCAAGCCTTTGGCATCCCACCCTGCACCGAGCCGCTCCTTTATGTTTTGTATATTTATCGGGGACCCATGTATGAGCTGCGATAAGAAGAAACGCGTTGTATCAGATTGAGCCGCCAGCTCTTGTTGGACCCAGCTATCTCCTCTCATTTCCTGTCATCCCTCTAATGTCCATTTTATAATAATGGCAGAAAATAAAACTCAGAATGTGCGCCCCAAAAGTCATAGAGGTTCATCAAAGCGCATTGTGTTCTTTTCTAGCTTTCGCAACATGCAATCCCGTTTGTCTTTTTTTTTTTTTTTTTTTCATAAGTGAGAAAATGAACAATAACCGCGTTCCGTTTTGGGGTCTGGCTTCCCAACAGTTCAAGCCAAAATGTCATGAACCAGGTCTTCCTTTAGGGGTAACTGAGGACATTCTGTTACATGCATGTGTGAGCACGTGTGTGTGTCTTGTCAACCAGCAGTCTCTCCTGGCACCAACATCCCTCTAATGGGGAGCGAGAGGCTGGGGAGGGGATAGATCAGGTGGAGAGGGAGCCTGGTTTCCAGAGCACAGGTTAATCCTCTAATTGGGAGCAAAGGGAGACGGGTTGCCAGATTGTGATTGCTACCAGGAGGGGCAGTTTAAGGGGGACATCTGTTCCTGCTGGAGAACAGCCGCCCTCACAGCTCCCTAGTTTTCTCTCTGACACTCATCTTCTTGATACACAAACCTGACAGCGAGGGTCTCCCCCCCTCCCCCCCTCCCACCCATCAAGAGTCTAGTGCCACATGCGACTCATGGAGACTGGACGAAAAGCCAGGATCTGGTTGGAAAAACATAAAAGCTTTAGAGGAGATTTGCTTCAGCACAGCTTCTTTTAGATTGTAAAAGAGGTCTTGCCAAGGATGTTGTGTCAACTGAAGCCAGTTTGCGAGTCAAACCAGCAATTATAAGCAATATGTGTTATCGCTTCACGTGACCCAATGTGCCATATTTCATCCAGGAAGTATATCCGCCTCAGTTTAATCAGTTAACATATCCGAGAGTTGTTACGCTGACAACTCAAAAGCATTCAAGGAGCACTTCATGTTATTGTAACAATAGAAAATAGATCCAGATCTGCGTCAAAATACACCCATAGACAACCATGCAAAATGTTGCATTGATCCAGTGGGAGTGGGTCCCTACCCAGTTTGTGTCTTGCAAAGTTCACACCAGCGTGGCGATGCATGTGATGCTCTACTGCTGTTGGTTCCATGCAAACCCACTGATTTAAAAGGTAGAGAAGAAGAAGAGCCTAGATATTTAGGACGAAAATACCTTCAGCGCATTTTTAGGCGTCAAGAAGACACGCGATGTGTTCACTGAATGAAAGCACACTCGCAAGAAAATTGCAAGGCACCTTAATGAAATACTTTGCAAAAAGTAGTTTCGATGCTGCAGGGATAAAGTATTTTTGTACTCTCATTCCCTCAATAAAAAAGCAAATTGGATTTTAAATTATTGCAGGATATAAACTGTAGCAAACCAACGCTTATGATACTTAGACGTTTTGTTCAGCAAGATAATCTTCACAAGTGAACACCACTTTTATGATTGTTGAAGCGTAAATGCACTCATCAGAAGTTCCCGTTTACATAGAGAAGAGTGTTACAGCAAACACTAAACTAAGTTAATGAGCATACTGAGCTCATCTTTTTAATGGATGGTATTATTATGCATTATGATCCAGTAAGTGAATAGATACTCTTGCGTTGTGAGAAGTTACGTTTTCTTCCCCGCCCCTCTTTGATGTGACTTCTCCTTGTGTCTGTCTGCATCAGGCTACGCCATCCTGCAGGCCATCATGGAAAAGGCGGGACAAAACAACTGGCAGGTCAGCGCCATCTGCGTCGAAAACTTCAACGATGCCAACTACCGACGGCTGCTGGAGGATCTGGACCGGAGACAGGAGAAGAAGTTCGTCATCGACCTGGAGGCGGAGAGGCTGCAGAACATGCTGGAACAGGTGACGTCACCATGACCTCATGTGTTTCCTGTTCAAAAGAAGCATCAGTCATCTTTGTCTTGTGTCTGGTTCAGGCGAATGTTAAAGCCTGTTGTTTATTTGAATCAGCCACTGCAAAAGTTGAACTAAATTGGGCTCCAACATGGAGGCAATTCATTACAATTACAAAATGTTCCTTTTTTCCTGGGTTGATTCTGTGTAATGTAGCCTGCTGCACATGCTCATTAGTGTCTTTAATGAAAGTTTTCATGGTTTAGAAATTCATACTTGGCCTTGTTTGAGGTGTCCACGTTATACACTCTCTTTTATAATGGAGCTCAATGGGGAAAAATGCTTTTTTGGGCCACGGCAGACTTTCTATGTTGTGGAACAAATAGGCAACATGGCTGACCTCTCATGCCATATCTTTATCTTTTGATACATCAATGCAGTTTAGAGTCAAACGTCCTGGTTCAACTTTTACCTAACATTCTTGCATTGTATTTGTGCATTCAGGATTATAACCGATTAATGTAATTCCTCTAAGTAAAGTGGTTTGCATAATCGGCCTCTGGAGAACGACGCTCTGAGTATTCACCAGATCTCAGCAGTTAGCTTACCGACTGCAACCTTATCTTCCCTGATAGCACTCATGATCAAAACTATGAAATCGAGTTCCAGTTGTTATAAATCAGAATTATCCTCCAACAATGTTTTTCAATGGAGTCAAGGAAAATAAATGCAGAGGCCACTATGTGATAGGTGATGATGGAGAGAATATGTGTTCCTTATATATTAGAATGAGAACGACAAATGTAATGAGACATTTTGTGTGTACCTTCGTACCATAGGATGAGCAAAATCACATAAATTACTAACTTTTTTCCCCCCCGTTCTCTGAAATTCAATTACATGATCCTAGAAACTGAATACCTGCAAAGAACAGAAGTTAATACTTTGCACACTTTACTCACTATTTGTTTGTTTGTTTGAGTATGCTTGTGCTAATTAGAAAGTTGTGAATGTGAAAACCGTCTGTTTGGATCTCCGGTGGTGTTAGTTGGCATAAGCACACTCAGAATATGATGTGCGCCTTGCTCCTCCCCTTCACCTCCTCATCCCACCATCCTTCCTCGGGGCAACTGGTGTCTCTGTAATTGTTCAATTATTCAGGAAATCTCCACTCTGACATCTGTCATAGTTCTAACAATTTACTTTTGCAGATGTGTGGAAGAGAGTCTATTCGCCCCACACAGCAGCAGACTTCCTGCTCCCTCCTTATTTGCTCAGATCTCATAAGTAGATGCGAAAGTCATATTTAGAGCTTGTGGGATGATACGCTGTTTTGTTCAGGCGGTTGGTCCGAGTCACTGCCAAAGACATGAACAAACAATTTTAGCCGGAATTCATTCCAACTGTCATCCTGTTCATATTTGCATCTTGCCAAATGTCTCCTGATCCAGGACAAGGATTTGAATACATAATTGGGCCTCATTAGCTGCTAATTAACAGCACGGTCAGCACATATCAAAGCATATAAGCAACCAGATGTTATTTTGAATTTCGGAGCCTGAGAGCATCTCTCAATGCAAACCTATTTCATTTACAGATGGGAATGTAATTTACTGACAGCTAATTGGCAAGTCGTACAAGCTGTATCATAGCGGCAAATTGATTGGCTTAAAGTTAGAATTAAAATCCAAGACGTCTCAAAAGTAACTGATTGTTACCAAAAGGTACTATTAAGCCCCCTTCAGACATGCAGCTTGGTTTGTAATTAATTAGTTAATTTACTTTATTTAATCTTAATTTAAATATGAGAGTCAGAGATAAAGATTAGGAATCTCTTTTCTAAAGGTGACTTGACGAGGACAGGCAGCATCAGCATGAAAACACAGACAGAAAACACAAAAGGGGACAAAAATTTAAAGGACCTAAAATCTAAACAAAATTTAAAAACATTGACATTTGAAGGAATCTGCTATTTTTCTGTGACAGACCAACAACTGCCTAATTTATAAATGTATCAGCAGTGTTTCATGTTGGTTTCATATCTGAATAAATGGCAAAGTCACATTTACTTTAAAGTCACCAGGTCAGATCCGTAACATTTCCAGCATGACACAATTGTCTGAATCGAATGTCACCACATTAACACTAAGGCTGCAGCAGCACAAGGTCAAACATGCTCGTCTTGTTCTGCTTTTTAAAGAGCAACGTTATAAGTGTGTCACTTAATCATCAACTCGCATGCACTAAATAATCTGCTCGATAACACGCTGTGACAGAGACGATTTTTGAGTTGTTGAGGAGATTCTTCTGATATCCGGTCCGTCTGTTGAAAGGATTTTTTTCTCTCACAGTGCAGCACAACCGCAGTAATAATCAGACCAGCGCTTCCATGCTCACTGCATGGATGAAAATGTAAATATTCCAGCAAAACACGCACACCCAGTGTGTGGGCAAATAGGAATTAAACAAGAGACCCAACTTATCGTCTCATCATTTTACGCTTCTGCACTGTAGGACATTATGAAAAAGGCTTTAGCATCAGATACAAGATTAAAATTGATAAGAAAATGTAGAGTGCGATTCACTGTGATTTAATAAATTAAGGATTTAATGGAAAAATAGATTCCAACAGAAAACGCTCATCTTCCTCCTTATCATTATTTTCCAGCTCACCGCTGCTCTCCCGCAGCGACGCCGCTCCCTCTCTCAGCAGATGCCAAATATCACATGTGGCTCTTTCCGTGACGGTCCTGTCATCAATATGAACATTTACTGCAAAACAATGCCAAGTCTGAAAAAGAGCTTAAGTGCTTGGATTTTAAGGACACAAATAACCGTTAAACAGGTAGTATAAGATCAGTAAACTACACACAGCGTTGTGTTTGTTAAACCAGACACAAATTTTCTTTCTGGTTTCTCAAAAACTGAGAACATGTCTTCATTTTACGTAACCGACATGCTTTTCAGCTGACTAAATGCAAACCATTAGATGAATGGAGCCTTTAATACAAGTAATCTTTTAATCTCGCATATTGCAGCTGTGAGCATTCACCAACAGCAGGGTTTCACAACCTTCTGCCCAGGTCTTGGCCAAGCTTTTTTGTCAGATGTCTGGATGTCCAGTGGGGTTTGCCAGCAGGTGTCAGCTCTCATAATCAGTTTTTATCACCAAGATGCAGCTCTGTGGTTGCGCTCATATATATGTGTGTGTGTGTGTGTGTGTGTGTGTATGTGTGTGTGTGTGTGTGTGTCAGAGTGTCGAGAAGCATTGTCATGTCTCCGGAAGCGTGAAGTGTTTACTTCCTCGGTGAGATGCTGACATGACGACCTGTTCATTTGTTTAGACATCCCATCTTCTACGTATTAAACCTTGACGTTCCCACCGTGTCAAGACACACACACAGGCGCGCACACACTCGCCTGTCCCATGCATCATTTCATGTAATCAACGTATGTTTGTGCTGTATTATCCAGTCGGATTAACGCTGAGCTCTGCTCCGCCTCCTCACAGATCGTCAGTGTCGGGAAACATGTCAAAGGCTACCATTACATCATGGCCAACCTGGTGAGGGGATATGACTTCTCATGGTGTACTTGTTTGTTCTTTCTTTCTTCTCATCATATCTCTCTTGCCATCTCATGAATTCGCACTAGTCCATTTATCGAAACAGTGTTGTGGCGTTGACTGTATCTTTAAAGGGCTGGCTATAGGAACAGATGCTAAAGCAGATAAAGGACACGAATCAGCAGGATTCACTGATACTGGACCAAAGTGGTATTTTCTGTCGCCTAATCCTAACTAAGTTGTTTATTTTGAAAAGACAGTATAGGCACGTAACGAGCGGAAGTTTGCACGTGCATAACTGACGCTAGAGGTTGTGGAGGGCGTCATAGTTTCAAGGGCCGCTGACCAAGCTGCAGTATTATACAGCCTCAAACATCCACGTCATCGTTCTTTGCTAAATTTCATGCTAAAGATCAGCCGGAGCAGAAGTTAGGCTTTCAGCGGTTAGAGTTAATCACATCAAGTGTGTATCTGCTAAAGTTACGGTACATTTGGAAGAAATCCCCCTCTTTGATTTACTGTCCCTTCACTGCAGCTCAGCAGGGAAACAACAAAAAAAAGCAGGTTTTGTACAAAAACAAAAATGTTGGAAGATGTTTGCTGAAGCCTCATATTACATTTGCTCCAAGGCATTTTTTTATACAAAATAAGGATTGTGGATTTTGTCCCCCACCTCCTATTGAAATCTTGTTATGACGGCTTCAGGGCCATTATGGACAGCAGAAAATACAGCAACTAGGAATTCTATCAGTGTACATACGAGCATGTGGGTATTGTATACAGGCAGACTTGAAAAAAAATATGCACATATCCTTTAATGTAAGAACTGTTCCGCCTTCAATTCCTAACCATGGAAGTTATTGAGGTCTGACACCTCTGAAGGCTTCCAAGGACCACGATATGTAATATACTGGTCCTGGATAAGTTGGATCTAATTTTTTACCTGCTCTTATTCCCCTCATTTACACAGTAGTTTAGTGGTACTTCAGTGTTGGCCATGCTTTGAGTGTCTTGCCCAAAAATATAATGCCATCCCTGGATTCAGTGTGCTCTTTCCCCTTGTTGCCCCTCAAGGGTTTTAAGGACATCAACCTGGAGCGCTTCATGCACGGTGGAGCCAACGTGACAGGTTTCCAGCTGGTCGACTTCAGCAACCCCATGGTCATCAAACTAATGCAACGCTGGAATAAGCTGGATCAGAGGGAGTACCCGGGCTCGGACGCCCCACCCAAGGTATGCAGTCTCAAAATCAGATGACATCAGATCAGCGGTGCAACGTCTTACTGTGATGTGGTCCTGCAGCTGTGAGCTGGGATCCTTCTGAAAAAAACTCTGGTGGAGGGGGCAACAAAAAAGGAAACATCAACTTCACGACACGATATTATTCATGATACACAAAAAATACTAATTTGATGATACATGCGCAGCATTAGGTAAAAAAGCTAAAAAAAATACCAACGTAAACTGTTTCCAGGGGACACAAAGTGATGCACAGGCAGACAAAATCCATGGCAACAACAAAGAAGTCCCAGCTGCGTACATCACTTTGTAGTTGTTTCTTCTGTTGCTTGTGTTGTGTGTGTGTGTGTGTGTGTGTTTGCAGTGCGTTGAGCTCTCAGGGCCACCGTACCTCTTGCATCAAAAACGTGGGTGTTCAGAAGTCAACACTCAAATCCCATTTGTGAGCTTTCAGGTCGATTTCAAATCTCTACAGTAGGATTTTGAGACTGTAGTGAAATGAGCTGGAACCAATGGCTACCTGGAGTTTGGGACGTGGATCAAGAACGGATGACATGTGTTCGAAGAATAGCGGGCGGTCGTGTAAATGACATGCTGTTTGTAGTGAATGGGCTCAAATATGCAAAGCCACGGCCCTTCGATGATTCCTCTGGGGTGACTGGAGTTGTTGCAACGGCGAAAAAGAAAAAAAATAGCGGATGCAGCAAAGAAAGTAATAATATTTCAAAAAAGGACGGTGTCAGATAAGATGAAATGGGTATGAATATATAGCAGCAGCATGTTTGCAAGGTGTGCAGACAGAAGCAGCATCTTGATGCAAAAACTAATGAATAACAAACTATGATAAAATCACATTCAAGAGCGTGTGCGGACGAGGAACAGGCGCCGTCATCATCGGCAGCGGCAATCTGCTCCGCTTTGTCCACCGCTGTCATCTGCAGAGACGTGACGGACTGACCCACTTTAGATTCTTTTCTGGCACACGGATCGCAAATGGCACTGGGGCAAGAAGGCATCGCGCAATGGTGTTCAGCAAACCTCGCAGATTTGTATCCAGCAAAGATTTCCATTTTAAAAACCAGATGCAGTGGAGTGAAAATGGTGCGAGTCGAGCAGTGTGTGTGTGTGTGTGTGTGTGTGTCTGATGGATTGGGGGTGGTTCAAATTAAAAGTTTACACCACAGGGCGATATCATATGAGGGTGTGTGTGTGTGTGTGTGTGTGTGTGTGTGTGTGTGTGTGTGTGTGTGTGTGTGTGTGTGTGCGCGCATGTTTATCCCCACTCCATTTCTTGATGAATTGCTCTCTCTCCTAAAAATCCACTCAGACTAAATTACTCTGCTCCCTATTACGTTTGTCCACAGCCCGAGCCACAGTCAGCCCTTCTTTCTAGTAATATATTAACACTACCGGTTAGTTTGGCCCTTCCTCTGGCACGTTTACTCACTTTGCAAAGACAAATGTTATGTGTAGTGTCTGTAAGTTCCAGGAATCTGCAGGTAGTGAACTAATGAGCCCTTCCTTTACTGTACTGTGTGAGAGCAAGCTTTAGGGACTTGGTATTACCATGTGATCTATCTCTGCACACGCTACCTTGACAGTGACATCTGATTAAGATCTTTTTGAACGCCTGGTATTAATATGCTTATTTGCTAAGCATTTTTTTTTCTCTGTGTTTTATTAAGCTTTATAGTCCCGGAAGTTAGAGAGTCTTGAGCTTATTTCACAGTGAAATATCAGTGGTGTACAGTGACAAGAGGTGTTTGAATAAAATCCTTTGCATTTGATCGGACCGCTAAAAATGGTGTTATATGAGGAGGATGACGAGGGAGTAATGAAAGGCATACTTTGCAGATTTTCAGCTGGCTCTGTGTCACTGCAGAGAGCGGGCAGCACATGCAAAAGGCGGCCGGTCTCCCTCCATGCCACCATCGCCCGAGCTCCCCGCTCACCCGCCGGTGAAACTCATTTGGTGTCTTTGCGTCATCCAGCGGACGTTCATCTGCACGTACTGCCTGCACTGCAGTGAACCAGAGCCAGCTGACAATCTGCAAAGTTTTCCTTTGCACGCATTAGTTTTTTGGGGGGTTTTTTCGCCCACGGAAATCCAAAAACATATCTCTCTTCTTATCTCTTCATATCGCTCGTTGCCCAAATCATTTGATTGGAGGATTTTCTGTTAACGCCCCAGGGTGCAGGATGAGTCACATTTGAAACCATTTTGCAGAAAGAGAAAAGAGAGGGAATTGTTGCGGATTTCCATGTAAAATGAAAGTCTTATTTGCATTAAATTGGCATATAACATGAGATGAATGAACAACTCACACAGGGACACAGGATTAAAACTAGGAAAATACATTTTATTTAAGTCTGGCTAGTTAAGTCATTTGACTGCAGAATGAATCTACTCCCTCACGTCAACCTGTCCATGTTCATTTATCTAATAGCAGTGAAGATGGTCTCGAGTCATAGTGACAACCTGCACCTTGGTTGTGTGTGTGTGTGTGTGTGTGTGTGTTACTTTTGGGCAGCTTGTCAAAGAGTAACAGGGGGATAGAGCGCAGCAGTCTCTGTAGAGAGCCATAATGTCACAGTGAGCAGTGGGCTAATGAATCGGATTCATCCCCCGGCCGGAGGCAAAGTTAATGAACTCCTGCTAGCCGGGATAATTAATGCCAGACTGCTACTCGGCTGGACTAAACCTTCACCTTTTCCCTTTCTTTTTCCCCCGCTCGCCCTCCTTCTTCCTGCCGTTTGTCACTCACTGAATTAATTTTCTGCCACGCCGGAGGTGAGTTTTAGGGAAATCTATGGCCTTCCTGACGGAGAGAGTGATTCTTGTAGATGCAAATAATCAGAGACCACTCAAAATCTTCGTGTCAAAGACGGATTAGGGGAAATTGGGAGGCTTACACTGTGGGTAAAAATGCTTCTCTCCCGCTTCTCCTTTCCATTTCCAGAAAATAATGGGCAGAGTAAAAAAAGCTGCAACTTCTTGCAAAAGCCAGGCCGTTACAACATACTGCTTGGCCCTGCAGAAACTCAGCGTGCTCTCAGAGGCTGAGGAGATCTGACCAGCAAATATTGCAGAACATTTTGTCCGTCCAGCTAAATCAGCATTTAATTGGCCGCATACCTTTTCTTAGTGTGTGTCCCCAGGCACCGTATGTACCCAAAACAGACCGAGAAGAAGGTTGGCCTGCAGGTTACGAAGACTGTAATTTACAAATCACACGGCACATTCATACCAGGCTTTTATCTAAATCTAATAGGCCAGAGTTGAACCATAATTCCTACTGCAGTGTGTTCATGTTTCAGAAAGCTGCACATAACCCAACAGTGCCCACCCGCAGTGAAGTCTATCTGACCGCCTCCTCTTGTCTCCCAGTACACCTCAGCGCTGACATATGACGGGGTGATGGTGATGGCCGAGGCCTTCCGGAACCTGCGCAGGCAGAAGGTAGACATTTCCAGACGGGGGAACGCCGGCGACTGTCTGGCCAACCCCGCCGCCCCGTGGAACCAAGGCATCGACATGGAGCGTACTCTCAAACAGGTGAGCGGCTAAAGGATACGACTTCACGCGTTGATCTAGACTGATCTTCTGATTCAACTTACTTCCAAAAACCTTTGTTCTACTACTCCATAGTACAAAAAGCAAACATGGATGAGAACTGCTTCTCGTTTGCATAAAGTCGAGGTGAACTTTAGCTATCTGGCCAGTTGTTCGCTAATTGGCTGGGTAGCTTTCTCACTCCACCGTAGTTCAAAGCTACACTGGTTATAGAAAAAGAGCCGCACAAAGATGCACTCATCTGGGGATATCAATGAGCCTTCCTACGCTGTGGCGAGTGTGTGGATGAAGCATTAGGTTGTTAAATTTTACTCATTTACTCTCATATACGCTTTGTAACTTTACTACTCCGCTGCTCGTTTTAGTCATTACTGCCGTAAGTCTGTTTGTTTTATACGAAAATTAGCCTCTTACGACCATCGCAATGGAAGCGGCACACACAAAAATGGCCGCCACTCTGACCCAACCTGCTACATTGATTTGAAAGGGAATATCCGTTCTACTCCTATTATATTTCTATTGTCGAAGTATTCTTTCTTGTTTTCCTTTCACTCGTATTGATTTGCTTTTTTTCGCTGTAAAACACCCTGTGAAAAGCTGCTCCATTACAAACTCTTTTGGTAATACATTATATTTCAATCTTTCTGTGGAGTAATTGAATAATATCTGCCGCTGTTCATATCATTGTGTGCAGGTCCGACTGCAGGGATTAACAGGTAATGTCCAGTTTGACCACTATGGCCGCAGGGTCAACTACACTATGGACGTGTTTGAACTGAAGAATAATGGACCCAGACGGGTAAAACATCACACCACACTGCCTCAACATTTGTGTGTTATGTTTTATATTTGTCCAAGTCAAGTCAGTAGTACTGCATAATTTAGCATACATATTATTTCCCCTTCTGTCATGTGAAGTATTTAGGGGTTGGGACGACACAGACAGTAGTGTGGCATTTTCTATCATAAGGTGGTTGTAAAAAAAAGAAATTCAGCCTCTGCTGGCGTCTCTACTTCTGGTGTGCGAGGATGGATGTCTGTTGACGAAATTCAGGGGAAAATGGGAAAAAGAAAGAGAGAGAGAGAGAGAGAGAGAGAGAGAGAGAGAGAGAGAGAGAGAGAGAGAGAGAGAGCACTTGTGAGAGTGATGGCGAGAGGATGAAATGAAATAGAGAGCAATCAAGGTAGAGGCAGGGAAGGGGGGAAGGGGGGGGGGGGGGCTGAGAGGAGTTCCCATCAATCAAAAGCTGCTTTGGCCTGTCTTCCTGTGCACAGCAAGGGTCCTGTCAGGACACGGTGTGTGTGTGTGTGTGTGTGTGTGTGTGTGTGTGTGTGTGTGTGTGTGTGTGTGTGTGTGTGCGTGTGTGTGCGTGCATGTCAGTCATGGCCTCTCTGCTACATTTTCCATGTTCCTCAATCATCCCAATGTCCCAACACACAGGAGGGTATCAGCCAATCACAGCTCTTCGTTCCCCACGGCTGCTCACCAGCGGCGTCCAACCAGCAGCCAGCTGGCTCGTTCAACGTCACGCCTCCCTCTGACTTATAGCTGCTTGTATTTGCTGTCAAAGCTCTTTGTCTATTATAATATCTATACATCACTTTGACACATTATTGGTTTTGCAGATATTGGTTGTTTGTTAAAAATCACATATGGGCAAGAACCAGCGCCATTTTCTCCGCCTCCTCTCGATAGACAGAGGGTGCTCATATTGTGACCGCAGCATATCATGTCTGTCAGTTCCACTCGGTCAGTTTGACCCTGAAGGATTTCTGGAAGACGACAGTAATGTCGGCTGAACATGAAATAGCTTTTGACAAAAAGAAGCAGCACAACATTGAGCTTGAAATTGGAATGCTGCATGAGCGCGTTTCAGGCTGGGTAGTAATTCAACATCACCACTTATTGTCTTTAAATGGAATCTCAGCATGATGAAAACATGTTTATAAATAACCAAAAGATTTGTATGAAAGTAATGTTTGGCTTTGGAAATAGCAGTTTGAAAAAAAAGAATCTACTCACTTGCTGCATCCAAGCTTTAAACCATGAGTTTTAAAGATCTATAAAAAAGCTAAATTACAAAGACTTCTTTGAGTTAAGATTATTTTATCAAACCAGAAAGAAAAGAAAACATAATCATGGCCACTCTGTGAAAAACATGAACCAACAATCGGGATCCTTACGAGCATCTCTGGGTTTGAGAGTCGAGAGGGATGTGTTAAACTACAGTTCATTATAAACTGTCATTAGCTGGAGACCCAGTGTAATTATACAATACCCTTGAACTCTAACTGTTATTGAAAAATTGGTTCGGGTTATTTCATGCCTAATACTGTTAGCAATATATTCCTGTTACCCCGGCTGACGTTATATACAAGTCTATATCCATATAGGGGCAGAATACAGGTATTTACACTCAAGGAAAGCTTTCTTTGTGTTTTTATTTCACATCACATTGCAATAGCCTGTTTTAAAGTGAATTTATTATTATTATTAATATTAAATATTGAAGCTATAGCTATGTCTTGGTGTAAGCAGACCGGATGGTATACAGCAGATGATAGAACATTCATTACAACCATAATATCCTTGCGACTTGACTTGGATGCACAAAAAAAAATGACTTGCAAGCATTTCTGACTTGAACACACACACACATACACACACACACACACACACACACACACACACACACACACACACACACACACACACACACACACAAACACACACAATCTCATACTGTGTTTTCCCGGCAGATCGGCTACTGGAACGATGCAGACAAACTGGTGCTGATCCAGGACTCTCCTCTGCTTCCAAATGACACTTCTGGCATGGAGAACCGCACTGTTGTCGTTACTACCATCATGGTAAGAGACCGCCATGCGCTCGCCAACACACACACACACACACACACACACACACACACACACACACACACACACTTTTGTAGTGCAAGAGGACTTTATTATCTAGTACATAATCTTGTTTTGGATATGCAGAGTCAGGAGGTTCAGTGGCTACATGTCATAAGCCTCCAACATCAAAACCTGCATTCACAATAACCTGACATTAAAGTATGGTGGTCAGCCGCACTGTCTCCTCCTTGTAAAGCACCTCAGTTTTTAAGGAGGCGCTTTACAAGTATTACTACAGAACTCTCAGTATTTGCACTTTAACACAGTTTCACAGCTATTCTTACTGAATCTTGCATTCTTGGGCATTTGTTCTTGTTTGATGCTGTGTTTTAGCGTTGATGCAGATATAACGTAGACACGCTGTAATGCGCAGAATCTACCATGACCTTTTTTTTTTGTTGTTGAGCTATTTAAAAGCGTTTTGTTGCCAGCCTTTAGACCAGAGAGTAAGTTGTTTTCTGCCATTTTTGCTCAGACACAACATCAACATTCTCACTGGGATAAATTCATCATAAAAAAGGTTAGAGAGACCAATTATCCGGTAATAGTAGCTTCTATAGAACAGAATACAGGAGCGGCAACAAGATTTTGTGGCGTGACAAGATAAACTCAACTCAAAGGTCCCCTTCTGTAGCCCACATTTCATCACACATAACTCCTTGAACTTCACATATCCTAGGATGAATAGTCAAAATAGCCAACTGTGAACCGATGAAATTCGCATGGATGGTCAGATTTCAGCTTTTTACACACCCCTGAAGGACGTGATGTTGTGTGCTGTGACTGACTAGAATTCATGCTTTGATGCAACATTATCAGTAAGGAGACTCTCTATTACTCAAATAGAAGACGTCAACAAACCATCATACAACTCCAGAATCAACTACTGTCACTTACATTCTCTTGTATTGCACCAGTAAACATCTCAAAAAGTAGTCAAACAGCTGCCGTTACTGCGATTTTTGGCTGTCATTGCACAAGATGAAAGAGTTCATAAAAGAGTATTTTTTACACATGATAGAAATCAAAGGCCTTTTTGCATGGCTTGTCAATCTCTGGCTGTAGCAACGACTCTTCTTGACAATGGCTGACTACAGTTAAAGCAGCCGAATTATGAGCGCACATGTAGCAGCTGAGTGGAGGAGGGAAGGAGGTGGGAATGGAGAGTCACAGCTCAGCACAATCCTCCCTCTTTTCAGCCCCTGATGAGGAACCCCATTTTAAGAAACTGAGCCCCCAGTTGGACGCAAGCAGGATATGAAAGCCCTTAATGGCAGAGGGATGGACACAACAACCCGAGCCAAAATGAAGCCCTAAAGACTCTGGGCGAGAGGAGACACACGGCAACTTTGTTAATGGACACCCTGTTCAGAAAATGAGCAAGAAATGGAGCCACTCAGAGCTGTAATGGAGCCCCCCGAGAGGAAAATGAAATGCAAATGGAGGCAAAAAAAAAAAAGACTGTCTTTTTTTTTTTTTTTTAAGGACGGTGCTTGTGGATGGACACCCATTGAGGCTAAAATGGGTTCCTAACAGCACAGTGTCTGTTTACTAGCATTAACAAGCTCCCGCTACACCTGTTTGTGTGTGTTTAGAGTCATACATTGTCATGCCCGGTGTGTTTGTGTGGCCAATCACAGCTTGAATCCCCATCCTGATTTTGAATTTGTAATTTTTTTTTTTTTTTGCAAAATGGACCCTGAACTATAAAGTGAGGCGGGCACCAGAATGTGATTATGTATCATGTCTAACTGAGTTCCTGTCTGCTCTAAATCTGTCACTTCCTCTGACTACCTGCTCCCCCGTACAGTACATTACGCACTCAGAGGGCTTCCTGTAAGCTTTAAACAGCTTAGAAAGACTAATGCTCTCATAATCACCCCAGTTCATATCCATCACGCTTTTATGCAGCATGATATTATGGTTACATTATGACGGCTTTCTTTCACTCCCGCGTTTAATGTTTGCGAGAGTTATGTTTGTTTAAACTTTATGAAGTGTCCCAGTGTTATATTGCAGCAAGGCTGAGGAACTCGTAAGCAGCAGTTATAAAAGAGCACTTCAATATGTCGGGAAAGGCTCTCGTTTGTCATCTAGTGTAGGCTAGTTGCCCTCTGGTGTCAGCGTGCGAATAAGCTAGATATTCACAACCCGGACCTGTCTTGGTACTGTATGCACTGCAGTGAAATATGTAGCAATGTTGTTGTGTGACAGTAGACTTAATGGAAAATAGTGCAGAGAGTTAACACACCACATCCCGGGGCTTCTCTCAACTTGAACTTTAAAGAACCTTGTCAGTCTTTTGTACAAGAACAAAAACAAAAGAAGTAGCGACGGGATCGTTGTCGATTTTCTGTCACGTTTATGTGAACATGAGCGCAGACGGAATCTGAGTTAGTAGTGAGTTAGTTTGTGCATATGTGATTTTTTATTTTTCTATAATCTAGTTTTGTCTTTTTAAACATTTCCCCACACATTTCAGCTGTGTGTTGTATTCTGCTAAAGATATTGTTGTTTTAGTCGCCCTTGTTGTGATGTGACGACACACTAGAGTTCTGCACTGGCCTACAGCCCCAGACCCGAACCGTGGCCCGTACACGTACCACCTGGTTTTGATCATTTGAGACCCAAACTTCACCCGAGACCTGAGGCTCTATTTTCGTTATTACCGCCCCAAAGACAAAGTTATATGCTTGGTTTTTTTTAAAGTTTTCTCACAAATAAAAAATGATCTTACCCTTCCCCAAGCTTTACAACAAGGCTACTGCTGCTTGTTAGCCACCGGTTTTTATTTTGAACCTTATAGGTAGTTTTTGATCGGGGCGAAGGCCGTTTCAGAACCCAACATTTAATTTCATTAGGCCATGAATAGATCTGCAACCCCCTCATGATCTTCTTTTGTCCGGTGGAATTTTATTAGTAGTGTAAATAGCTATTATATGTCTTTAGCTAAAAGTGTTTATAGACATCAACGATGACTCATGTCTTCCTGGAGGTTAGTGCGTTAACAGTGAAGTTCCCGCAGACAAGGACAACGTTTGACTGTCATCGCATTGGCAGGACAAGGCTGAAAGCTTTGATGAAGTGTGTCTTTGGCTTCAAACCCATCCATTGCACTTTAAACCTGGCACACTGTCAACCTACCAGAGGGCAAACAAGTACAGACAAGGTCCTGCTATCATCATGTTTCTGTTAGCCTTTGTTCAAGGAACTCTTGAGGGAGAAGGACGTGTTTTGATTTTGTGGATTGAGACTATTTTGGCATCCCAAATCCATCCTGAAGATACAACTACGTAGATGTTTTAGAGCACATTGGGCCTCATCCAAGAACCTCTCGTATGAACAGATTTGTTTTTCAGAGGCATGATGATTTAAAGAAATACTTTACTCACCCTGTGTTACCTTGAATTCTTAAAGAACACTTTGGGTTTCTTGCAACGTCCGCTGTGAATGGAGAATCAAATCAAAAGCAAAACAACATGAATCATATAAAAACATCTGCTTTCAAATGTTTCACAACTCATGCAATATAATCCAAGTCGTATTTATCCAGTCGTATACTCACTACTTCCCAAACGTAAATCTTTGCTAGAACCTTACTACATTACACTCACAGAGGAGTAGCGCAGCGGTGAAGAACCTGAGATCGTAACACACACAGAGGAAGACTTCATTCTCCGCTCAAGTAGACATTATATCTTTACGTAGCAAATAGTTGTTTGCTTACAAATCTTTCTGCATTTAAGAGCGTTTGCTGAATCCAACTAGAAAAGAAAGAAAGAGAGGTGCAGGGACTGTTGTATGTTTGCGGGATCATGGATGTTAAAAAAGTAACTGGCAAAAATTTGATAAAATTAGATGGTAATAATTTAGTGATTTATAAAATAATAGTGTTTTTCACCCATGCTTTAATTTTCCGTTTTACTTCTGTTTATTCGTATTGCTGCAAGTACAAACAGTGAGTACTGCAAGTATTCAGGTTGTGTATGAGGATGAGGTTCAGCTACAACAGCATTCATTAAAGCACCTCGGTGATCTAAAACCCTTGACAAGGCCGTAATGTCGCCCTGTAGCAGCCGGTCAAGTGCACTTCATGTAAAAAAAAAAATATATATATATATATATAATATATATTTATTTTTATTTGTGCTTTAAATTGTATCCCTCTTTTAATTGTCATACAACCACATTAAATTAATCAATTAAATATTATTATTCATGCCTCAAGTGGCTGCTGATGACTGAGACCCAGAATGAGTCATTTACTGAGACGCATTAATCTGTTTCTGCTTCATAAAATGTTGTTTTTGTGCCCAAGTTATTGTAAAATATGCAACATAATTTTGCCGCTTTTCACTCCTCATATTCAAACTGAATGTGCACTAGCTTGATTATCTCACATAACTCAAACACAAAACCAAAACGGTCAGTTTCTAGGCAGCCCAGTCAAACAACTCTAATGTGGGTAAATACAGTGTGTGTGTGTGTGTGTGTGTGTGTGTGTGTGTGTGTGTGTGTGTATGTACCTTTATTTACATATGTATGGATTTGTGTCATGACGTGGGCCCTATGATGTGTGTATGTGTTTTAATGGCATGTTTAATTAGTCTCATTAGGCAATGATTGAAGCAGTGTGGTTGGGATTATTGACCGGCCTGTCAGCCCTGCTGGCCTTTTGCTGTGAAGACCTCTGAAGCACTGCTCTCTTCTCATGCCAGAAACACTGACTGCATCCTTTATCTCTGCTCCTCTGGCTGCCAGCACTGTCATACGCCCCGCTATCATAAATCACGTGGATTAGGGCCGTCTTCCCCCTCTGATATACGTCCAAAACATCCGCCACTTGTAAATAGAGTCTTCATAATTAAAGTGGTCGAGCTTCGTTAAAAGCGTATCAGGAATTCCATTTTTCAGCCGTTGTGAATTTTGTTTTGTTTTGTTCGAGTCGTCAGTAGAAGAAAACGTGGTATTGCTTTGCATGAAGTGGTAGGACAGTAAAAGCCATCATGTGTAGAATTTGTATTCTGATGATCCTTTTTTAGTTTTTCTATTAATTCCAGTGAAAATCATTGCAGTCTGTATTGTGTTCCAACTATTTTTTTTACCTGATTGGATCTATGGATTGCTGCCTGCCACACTGTCTATTTTGATTCTACCACTTGACCTTTTCAAATACTGTCGGAGCAGTTCGGTCCCGATTGAGTTGGCGATAACCGTGTAGTTTAATCTGGAGGCAACGAACACTCCTCGAGCAGTTACTTCGTCAGACTGATGCATCCGCTTGCAGCGCAGCCGCACAAACTCACGTTATGTTGATAAAGAAGTTAGTCGATGATTGGCATTTTGAAAATCATGACACGAGCCACTGCAATCTGATTTCATGCTGCACATGGCGGTAGTTTCCACACGGCGTCAGGAGAGTTTGTTGCCTCGATGAGGAGTTGCCGGTGTGCAGCCTGACGCCTACGGCTCCTCATCCGACGGCGTACAGTGGCTGCTCTCCCTAATTCCATTAACCTCAAACTGATCCACTGTCCCAAAAAAAAAAAGAAAAGCTGAATTGATTTTTTATTTTTTTTTGTTATGTAGATGTATTATAGCTGAATAATTGCTGTCAGCGCTGACCACGCTTCACAATGAAGCCACCCTGCTTTATATGTTATAGAGGCAGTAGGAAATGTTTGCAATAGCAGTAACTTAATAAAGCTCTAATACGCTATTAGCAGTTAGGCTGACATCATTTAGATAAAATTACAACCGGAGATGATTTACATGCGTGCGTCTTGCGCTGTGAGTCTCTTGTGGGTACGTGTGATATTTGAATCTGGTGCATGAATGGAATTACAAAAACAAACAGACAGCATCAGACCCTCAGGGACCCCAAAGGCTCCAGGTTCAACCCAGCTAGAACAAAAAAAAATTAACCAAAATTTCACATCACATCACATTAGGGCGCTTGCAGAAACGCACAATGCCACATGGTTGGTTTAGGTAACAAAAAAACTTGGTTTAGGTTAGAAAAAAGATCTTGGTTTGTGCTGAAATAATAATGTAACAACATGACTAGTGTAAATAAGTCTCGTTTCTTAAGTCATGTCACGTAAAAAGCATAACTACGTTTCGGAATAGGCATAAAGTTACTGTGCTTTTATTTTCACACGGGACACGAACAGCGGTCTCCTGGGTGAATGTACTGTTTCTTTGACCCATCCATCAAACCTCCCACCTTTCCTCGGACAACGCTCAATTTACTTCGTCACTTGCTCTGTGCGTCGTTCGTTGCACAACGTCATTGCTCGGACCGAATGCAGAAAAGTTGACATTCAATTCCATGGTTTGTAGAAACAGTGCAATGCCCGGCAGCCAGGTAATTGTTTTAAATACTGCAAATTTGTTTGGAAATATGTTCCCCTAACAAAGAATATAAACTTTAGGTTAGGTCCTGCATTTTATCATCTTACCTGTTTTGTAGAAGTGTGTGTCAATCTGGATTTGAACCTTTATTTTTGCAGTTTGTTTTCTGCTTACGTGGCAGTGCATATTCCTCAATACATTTTACATTTGATCAAATTACCACAAACAATCTAATACACAGCAGGATAGCTCTCCAATATGGAAGGATCAGAGATTGCAATAACTACAATGTGCAAAAATACAAAATTATGGATATTTTATAGTTAAAGGTTATTTTGTATGATCATTTTGGAATAACCTTTACATATAATTTCAATTCACTCATTATTAATGCATCATAACCCACAAATAAAAAGAACATTTTTGTGTTGAGTAAATTCTGCAAGGACCGAGCTTAAATACCGCTCTATAATTATATTTGTGTGCTACAGCACCATGTTGGGAATCATAAATTCTGATGTCTTATTTTGACAGGAATCTGCTAACTTTGTGCCATCATTATGTTGTGCAGTCGCATTGTGTTGTGCCGCGGGCTCAGCTGAGCATTTGCATTCTCTTCCCACTGAGGAGTCTTTTGGTTTACCTTGCTTTGGCCCCGGGCAATGTCAAAAAAAAAACAACACATCTCACAATAAATTGCTGCCGTTCGCAACATGAAATCCGCTGCCTTCCGTGACAAAAGTAATTTGCTTGGAAATATGAACGCAGAAAGCAGGCAAGGTTTACTCTTAGAACAGCGAGTCGAGTGATCTATAACCTCCTGCTGGTCACAGTGTACACTGATGTAGCCACCCCTGATTAAAGTGTACTAAGTGTTCAAGTCGAGTCGAGTCAGGCTTGTTTGGTATGAAGTCATTCAGTCTGACTGCAGCTCATTTCTCATTTCCCTACAGTTCTATGTCAGCCTCCATTTCTGCTCAGTCATGCTTTCCTTCCTTCTCTTTGAGTCTCTTTGTGTCATGCATCCACATTAACACTTTTCTTCCCCACCTCCCTGCCTAAACCTCAGTCTGTGCTGTGTATATGCAGCGTTAGGCTGTCATCGTGATTACACATGCGTCCCTTTCTGCTGTTCGCTAAATTATCTCCAAGCAGTTGGGATCAAGTTACGTTAAAATCATTACATTTAAAGCTGCGCTGTGATTTTAGTTTTCTCTGGTAGTAGAAAAGGACATGTTTAGTTGGAGAGATTCAGGGAGGGAGAGTTTGGTTTGAATTACGAGTTCCTGAAGTAAAAGTGTTTTTCATTTTCTGCAGATAGTATTAGGAGACAGTTGGATCACTTCCACACCCTGAAGGGACATGAAATCCCCCCCCCAGTTGAATCATTAGTTCAAAAGATGAACGACAATGTCAAAAAATTGTAAATGTATTTCCTGCCTTATAAAACATTTGAAGCCTACATTGTTTACGTCCTTGTTTGCAAGGCAGACATGTTGTTCTGCTGCATTTCTATGTTTCGAGAGGTGCCACTGCCACCAAATGTCTTTCAATGAAGTAGCATGAAACCATCAGCAAAAACACATCATGCTTGTGCATAACCAAACGGGGGCCTCGCTCATCAAAACATTGCTCCGCCGCACTCCCAGCGGGTACCTTTAACCTCAACCCTGGTTGGTATTAATGCTGCTTTTCATTCTGTTTTCTGTCGGTGTGTCAATGGGCCATTGTGCGAGCCCTCATGTCCGTGTGTCTGTCTGTCTGACGGTTTGGTTCACTGGTTATGGTCCCTTGTGTAGGAGGGTCCCTATGTGATGCTCAAGAAGAACTGGGAGATGTACGAGGGCAACGACCAGTACGAGGGATACTGCGTGGACCTGGCCTCGGAGATCGCCAAACACATCGGCATCAAGTACAAAATCTCCATCGTTCCTGACGGAAAGTACGGCGCCAGGGACCCAGAGACCAAGATCTGGAACGGCATGGTCGGGGAGCTGGTGTACGGGGTAGGAACCTTTGTGTCTTTTTTTTTATACTCTTTGGCTGACAGGAAGTCATTATTCTCCAAGCTCCCGAAAGCACTATGTTGAACAGGAACGAGCTTCTCATCTAAGCTGACTCATCTCATTCAAACTTTAATTTGTCAGTAAGATTCAAGATGGTATTTAGAGACAATTTCAGGTCTTCTTCTTATGCGTTACTGCTAATAATAAATGGGTATGGCAGCTTGGCTTTTGACAGAAAAATTGGTTCTTAAGGCAGAAAATGGACAGAAATGAGTCATCAAGTCCTGTTATTCATTTAAACTGTAAGCAGAGGCTTCCATAAAAGCAAAGATATATTAAATGGAACAGTTTGTTCATAATTTGTTATTCCAATGACCTTTTAGGAACATAATAAAGCCATAATGACATATCCTAATGCATTTATGCTTGTTTAAATGTCAACATGGAAACAACTAATCATAAATTCTTAAATAATAGCCAGTATTAAAGTTATGGCCAGCACAAATAAGTAAAGGCCTTTAAGAAACATGTGTTTAAAGAAGAAACATAGCTCACATAGTTAATTGAGCTTAATAGGCCTTTTTAATAGCACTTATTCCATACAGTCATGTATGGAATAGTACAACAGTCATGTCATACTCACCAATCTTCTACTTTTTTTCATTTTTTGATCGTTGCAAATGTTTCAAAATTAAAAAGCCAACCAGGAACATGAGTGATCATGCAGTGTCGGCTGGGATGCTTTTATTGTGAAACATTACAAAGTGTTCGAGAGTGAAAAACGGCAAAATTGTATTGCAACTAGAAATAATGAGTGAATGTAAACAGTGTTTCTGTCGGTGAAGAGAAGCTAGTGATGGAATTAGTGCTGATGAAATGTACATTGACCTGAATTCATCAAGACAACAGGTGAAGTGTTCAGTTTGCATCAACAGGAAATGAAAAGAGCAGCAGATCAGAGAGACATCTTAATAAAATGTGATGATATAACTGCTGGTTCTGAAAAACGGCCCGCTCCACTATTCAATAATATAGAGTAAGTTAAAAAAGACTGTAAAATACTGTATAATAAAGCTTTACAGAAGGTTTAACTGGACAAGGAGTCGCTGTACCAACAGTATTTCTTGATCTACAGAGTTTTCATTTAATCTCTGTTTGAAGCGCCTTTCCTGTTTTATGTTTAACGTGTTGATAATTAAACCCACCTGACATGAAAGTGTAAACAGGCCAGCAGCCTCTGATGGTATTAATGCGGGCCGGAAGCATTAGAGCTGAGCTTATGGAGGGGGTTAAAGAAGGAAAGAAGTGGTTTGGAGCTTGTTAAAGAATCTCTGAGGTGATGATTTTGATGGAGATGAGCGAGGTGTCTTTCTGCTGCCGACCTTGCAGTGGGATCAAAGGCTATGCAAGCATGCGGTTTCAGGTTTGGGATGATGTTGGGAGTTCAAGGCCTAAACAAATATGAAAGTGAGAAAAGAGAGGAGTGCTTGAATGTTTTTGGGGACTAATACAGAATAGAAAGAATGACAAAATGCTCACTCACACTGAATTTAGGTTAATTTTAGGTTGCATTGATTTGTATCTGTCCCTGCTGTGTCACTGATAAAGACCATAGAACAGTAGTTATTTAACCTTTGTCCAATTTTTAAATTGGCTTACATGAGCAGCAATAGAAATGAGTTCAGTCCAAAAAGAGAAACCAGAGTTTTTCTAGTCTTTTTTTTTCCCCTGATGAGATAAGTGGCCTTTTCACATAGTGGCATTTTCGTCGCGCTGCCTCTTCGGTGCTGCAGTGACTCACTGTGAAGTCGACGGCAGCGAGTGCGAGGAGATGCACAGTTCGGGATGTGTCAGGACTGATCAAGCAGTACACTGCACTTTTGGTGTAAAGACTAACCAGGTTGGTCCAAAGCACAGGAATAAAAAGTGCCGCTGTGCTATTTTCATCTCTTTAACAAGCACACTGAGCAGAGACACGTCCTGTCCTAAAGCTTTGCTTTGAACGGAAGACATGATGGGCAAAATACCTAAACTTAAATCAGGAATACTTAGGATCAGGTCAGAACTGTTTATTGTCGTTACACATACAAGGATTTTGACTCGGTGAATGGTGCATAACAATAAACACAGTGCAATAGTAGTAAGTATGATACTCCTTTATCCAAGTCTAGTTGTCATCAGACAATTTTTGGACTTTAATCCTATCAGTCCCAGACCAAAAAAATCTAGATCAAATAAAATAAATATCTATTATTTTGTACTAATTGTTGCAAATTAAACATACATTTCCACATGATTACGTTCTTTACTTAAGGGTAGAAGTGTGAGGGATGAACATCCAAGGTCCCGTTCACACTTGATAAAGAAAACATTACCACCCACTAACATCTGACGTTTGTCTTTAGAGGGAAAGGTTACAATCGGCATTCATTCCCCAACAAATGACTCTGCAGCGATGGAAACATGACACCCGGGTGGACACGCACATTTTCACCCCTCTCTGGGGTGATGCCACTGTAAATGTCTGATAGATAAAATCTACAGGGATTTGAAAAATTATTATAATTAATTAACAGACCAAACTTAATAATACTTGATATCCTTAAAGCCACCAGACTCCAGTTAGACAACTGTAATTTTTTCCTCTCTGATGTCGAAAAATCGATGACAGACACAAATGCACTGGCAGATCTAAACAAGAAGTAACCAGCGGAACATTTTCATGGTTTACTGACCCGGCCAACGTTGAACGTCACACAGTTGTCCCTCGTTTTAAAAAGGGTACAAGTAGGAAACGGGTACAAGTTGACCAGGACTGAGATAATGAACAATGCCAGTGGACGGCCCTCACAAGTATAGTAATACCTGCATCAGTGTGTTTGAAATTATATGCGTATAGCAAATATTGCACTATAGTGTGTGATTTAGGGCATAGCTTTTTCTACAGCAGTCATGGGAATATCTGAGGACGTGGAAGCTGTCAGCACTTTCCCGTCCAAGACTTTGCTTAGAGACCATTCATCTCTTCTCGGCTTTTCCCTGAAAGAAGACTCTGCGACACCACAAAAGCCCTGCCTCCTTTTAACCTCCCATGTATTTTAGCGCTCACCAAATGCCCCGAGGCTGTCATCTTAGTTCATTTTGCTGAGGATGAAAGAACTTAAATCTCTTTCATTTTCTTTCCCTCCACGTTGTTTTCTTCTTTCCTACCTCCTTAAGTGTCAGATGGCCGTAATGAAACCTTAAATTCTCGCTGGTATTAAGCCCTTTGCTCTCAAGCCAGGCAGACAAGGTCACGAGCGTTGCTAAGTCACGAACCGTAATCTGGGAACTTTTCCACAGCTGCAGACCTCAGAGGTGGCTGTATCCCGTTTTTTTGCCTTCCTGTGCTGTAAGCATATTTCTCTGACACATTATTTTATCCTTCCTGCTGATTCTCGCAGAGCTTCAGCTAAGCCTCTCCGCATTAGAGAGGGTTTCAGAATTTATTTTTCAATTTCCTTTCTTTCTCTTTCTTTCTTAAACTTGATCACTCCGAGATGTATTCAGCCGCCGTCTAAACTTGATGGCTTTGAGATTTGTTCAGTCGAGGGAGGAATTCAGATATACAACATGAGCTGAGGAGAAAAGAAACGGGGTAATTGTTGTTGTTTTGTTTTCTGATGGCTGGCTGGTTATCGGCCTTCGGGGTGTCATATCTGTGACTAAGTGATGTTTGATTGTTGCATGGCCCAGCTCAGAGAGATGATCCATCATTTGCTTTCTGTTTATCTGTCATCATTTGGATTTAGAGTTTCTCTCAGAGGAGGCTCATTCAGATGATCAAATTCCTTTCCATCTCAATCCCCCACAGAAAGCGGAAATCGCTGTGGCCCCTTTGACTATCACGTTGGTCCGGGAGGAGGTGATCGACTTCTCCAAGCCCTTCATGTCGCTGGGCATTTCCATCATGATCAAGAAACCCCAAAAATCCAAACCAGGGGTGTTCTCCTTCCTGGACCCGTTGGCCTACGAGATCTGGATGTGCATCGTGTTCGCCTATATCGGCGTGAGCGTGGTGCTCTTCCTGGTCAGCCGCTTCAGCCCGTACGAATGGCACACCGAGGAGCCCGAAGAGGGCACCGACGGTCCGCCAAGCGATCAGCCCCCCAATGAGTTTGGTATCTTCAACTCCCTCTGGTTCTCCCTGGGCGCCTTCATGCAGCAGGGCTGTGACATCTCCCCCAGGTAAGACACACTTTTTTTACGAAACCGTCAAAGAGTTTCATCTCAAAAAAGTACAACAGTTACTGGATGTTTGAGACCAAGTCCCACTGATGCATTGTGCATTGTTAGCTTCTTTTGTCCTCAGGCTGGGGACACATTACATGACTTTTAGGCCAATTATAATTGCTATCTGCCATCACGTCCAAATGGATTGTCTGGACGAGTCCTTAAATCCCTCGCCTGCCAATCCTGTTAAGACCTTTATCATCATATTATACATGTTTGATTGACACAAACTGGACACGTCTAGACACCCTCCAGTGACAAGCCGTGTGACAGCGAAGAAGAAGAAGAAAAATCAACTAAATCAGGACGTTGTTCAGTCTTGATGTTGTTAATCATGTTTAGTTGTCATTGGCACGGAAATAACGGTTGTCATTACTTTTTGAATTCAGAACAAAACAGTTGTGTAGCGTGTCCTCTGCTTGAGTCAAAGCTAATGTTCACATTTTAAGTCGCAGCTTTCATCGTAAACCATGGAAATAAGTGAAAATTCCTATTGATTTATACATGATACATTTCTACCATAACCAGTATATCGATCAAACTCTGGGATGACTATATTATTTTATGTACTTATAGTATATATATATATATATATATATATATATATATATATATATATATATATATATATATAGTATATTATTTTATACTGTGAAAACCTCACAGTTTTGTTACTCTCAAACTAATCTAAGATTGACTTAATTTAAGGTTTTGAATTATGTAATTCTGTGTTGGTTGACCCTAAAGATGACTTTGTGGCTAAAGGAATACTTCAAGCTTTGGTAAAAAACGCTGTTTGCTTTTCTCTCTGAGTGAGATGCAAAGATTGATGTCAATCTCATGTCTGTGTGCAGAGCTGCAGTCTGTACACTGTTAGCTTAGCTTAGCGTAAAGACTGAAAGCAGGTCCAAACAACTAGCCTAACGCTGTATAACATTCACATAGATGCCAACAAACACCTCTAAAGCTCACAAATTAACATTTATCTTCTTTGTTTTTGTACACAAACAGACATGTACATGTTAAGTTACATGATGTAACTACGTCTTTACAAACAACAATGTATCTGTCCACCCAGTACTTCAGGAAGCTCCATGCAGTTACTGTGGCTAGCTTTTGTTTGCCTAGAAATAGTCCCGTCATGTCACACCCCTAGTGTGGCTTAAAACAAGATCCGAACTTCAGAGGCGTTTATTTCAACTTAAGACAGACTACCTGTTTCCAGTCTTTATGCTAAGCTAAGCTAAACACATCTCTAGCTCCTTACTTGACCCATATGTGAGATAAATAAGAGATTTTCCAAAATGCTGAACTATTCCTTTAAACTTCAACCAATTACACTGAAAACTATTTTTTTAGAAAGCTTTCACAAGCCAAAGTCTGAATTAGAGGGAAATTTATTCTTTTGTTTTTTCTGTTTTGACTGGTTCAGTTTCACAGAGCACAAATTAAAGCGGACCAAAAAAAAAAAGAAATGTAATTGCTGAGGGGCTTGTTCGAAGGGGAAAATTTATGTTTTTAGTTTCGAGAGCTGCCAGCTTCTATGCAGGGAATCTCGGACTTTGAAATACTGCTGCCAAACTGCCACTTTGACTCAGCACTGATCTACTGTGTGCTCAAATCCCTTCTCTTCCAGTTTATCTCGAATGACTTTATGATTGTCATTATTTATGTGGACTTTATTCAGCATATTCTTTATGTTCTCTTCGGCCCAGATGGCAAACATCGGACTGCAGAAGTCCAAGTCAGTCCTCTCCACTCATGTTAACCTTTTCATTTACCTGTGTGCATCTCACCAAAAGTCTGTGCAGGCAGCCTGCGTTTTGCACTTCATGCAACTGGGTCCGATTATTTTGTCACGGCAATCGAAACGCTTGAAAACAACCTAAGACCCCCCCCCTCTCACAAGCGACCTAGTTTTGGTCTGCACCAGAGTACAATTACTGTGTTCACAAGTGCTCAAACAAACCGCACCAGAGGTTGAACCGCACCACTGGTTGAACCAATTAAAACTATACAATTATTGGCTTATGAAAGCGCCCTAATTTTCATTTTTCATAGCTTAATTATTTAAGTAAGTTACTGCACATAACCTGCCGTATACGAGTGGTAATTTGCATGCGTACTGTAGTTGCTAAGCATAATACAGATTTGTAGTATAGTAGTATATATTAGCTATCAAGTGTGTTTTGTGTTCTTAGTGCAACACATGAGGCCGTAGCTGTGTGTCTGCTGCTCATGCTGTGTGTTTACCTGTACATGCACAGTGGCATCGCACTTGTTTTGTGTAGTGTATTTGTGTGTGTGTGAGTGAGAGAGAGAGAGAGAGAGAGAGAGAGAGAGAGAGAGAGTGCGTTTCTGCTAGTATTGATTTTTTTGTCTTACTCTCTTTCTCTCTCTTCCACAGCCGCATTGTTCCTCACTGTCTGACTTGCATACACTATGTTGTCTGCTTGTTAGGGAATTAGGTTGTCTCTGCGTCTGTCAGCTTCAGCAGTTGTGGCTTCGCTCTTGTGCGCCTCGCGTCCGCCTACGGGAGCTCCAGTTACATTGGCGACCGTGGTTCTGTAGAGCCGCCGTTTGCTCCATAGTGTATGAAACTTGTGTGATTCATTGAGAAACACACTGTCAATGTGTTGTCTCTCACCGTGTCTGTGACTTCTCTTCCCTTTGTCCAAATTACGAGACTCAAACCCAGCATCCCTTGAGCTTAAGACTAGCAGACTGGCGTCTAATAAACATGGAGTACTTTGGTAGAAGGGTGGAGAAATTAGGGCTTGTACACTTAACTGTCTGTCTGTGTTCCTCTGCAGCATTTAAGGGCTGGTCGTCTTTGTTGTTTTTCAATCAAAGACCAGGCTTCCTGTCCGTCATCACACTCCGGCATTCTCTCTGCTCACATCTTCTGTTAGTGGGGCTGCACAATTAATCGTCTACCCACATTTAAATGAACGGGATCGACTGCGATAATGATGTTTAATATCTTTGATCCGCTCACATGAACTCCGCCGCATATCAAATCAAAAGCTCTCTAAACTAACAGCCAGCCACCAGGGGGCAATGTCGTAGGTGCAGTCCAAAGTAGAACAGTAGGCCCTAATTTACTGTGCATTTTACAGGCAAAATGAAATGCAGTGAATTTGTGCAGTGTCAAAGTGAAAGCACTGCTCTGTTGATTTTATTTTGCCTCAAAAGTTGTAGTATTTGTATTTATTTTTTTACTTCTAGGAGAGGCACTGTGAATAAGGACTGTTTATTTAAATGTGAAAGTGTAATAGAAACATTTTTTTCCCTAAAATAAATGAAAATGTGTGGTCTCAATATTGATTAAAAACAATCGTGATTATCATTTTGGCCATAATTGTGCAGCCCTAACTGTAATGGTCAAACCTATGGACTGGTAAAGCCTGTAATTCTTAATGGGTTCCCATTTCCTGTCGGGCCTTTCTTATCTGTTTGAATGGCTTTGTCGAGCTTAAAGTTCCAGCAAAATGGATTGTTTGGGCTATTTTAAGCGACTGCTATAATGGCCTCCGTAGTTATTTTCAAGTCTTTCATAATAATACGTCTTTTATCTGCTTTAAGCCCTTATGGATCATGTACTGTAATAGAGTTGGTAAGATTTTAGGAGATGAAAGGTGGACCAAACCAGCCTGTATCTTTCAGCCTTCTTCCCCCACATCAGAGGAGAACAGATGGAGGATCCCGAGGTCCATTAGCCTGGCCTCACGTAAGCACCCTTTAGAGGAGACTACAGTGGACCTGTGACTGTGTTTAAGCACACTTATTTAACGAGTACACTTGCTTTGTCCACATGTGTGCCGTCCACCCCCCCCCCCCCCCCCCCCCCACCAACCACCATCACCACCAGTGCTCGTCACATCTCCGCCTGTGTACCGCAGATAAGGATTTTAGAGCCTCACAACAATGTTGGCATCAGAATGAAAAGTCTACATTTCAAACCTTTCTGTCTCTGGCTGTGGTCCCCGCTGCATTCCCCCCTGTCACTGCTAATCCCATGGGCCTCTCCCAATCCATCAGCACAGAGCCCCAGAGCTCAGGAGCGCTTCCACTCCAGTTTAGCCTGACAGGGCAACATGCAAATCCCTTCACACAGGGGAGATTAGAAGGGCGAGGAGGGAGTGACAAGGACAGAGGTGAAGGGGACGAACTTGGGTCGAGGGGGGCGCTGCTGCTCGCTTATTATGAGTTGCGGTCGCGAGCTGGCTGGACGGCGGAAGCTCAGTTTGCATGCAGCACAGTCTCTGAAACTTTTGGTGTTCATCCGCCTCAAAAGGATCTCATGATAACTTCATGATCTGTGCGGATAATTAGTTGGTGGTTTCGGTGAGTGGTGGTCACACTATGTCAGGATTTGATCATTTGTATCCGGGCTAACGTGTAGTATGAACGGGGAGAGAGAAATAGACCCTTTTACAGTTTGTATACAATGACGACAGACGTACGCTATTGGTGAGTGGGTAGAGTACATTAGCAAGTGGCCCAATATTTAGTGGCCAGACACGGAGAAAGCTAGCCTTTAATGGTACACCAGCAAGAAATAATGAGCATACAAGTCAATCCATGTTTCCAAATATATAATCTGTGGTTATGTACAGAACGTCAAATACAGTGGGATAGATAGATTTAAAATGGGCCCGACAAACACAAGCAGTTTGGATCAGTCCAGTGGTAGTAAAAAAAATAAATAAAAAGTGACATCAAATACATGCTATTGCATCTTATTAGCCATCAGCTAACAAAGCTGTAGGGGTAGAAACACTAGCCGCTAGGCAGAAGAAGCCGACAGAGCCTGATTATCTCCCAAACATCAGCAACATTTCTCTCAGACAATTATCATTCTATATTTAGTTGTTGTTGTTTTTTTACTCATTTCATGACACAGCTCCAACAGGAAAGGCAGAGGTTGAAATAGCGCAAGACATCTTCCCCTCCCTCTCTTCTACTCTCTCTTAATAAGGGTTAATAGTCCCTTCTGCTCCCTCAAGGCAGCCCATAATAATTAATTCCGTGATTAATATCCTGGTCTCCAATGGTAATGTCTCCGTGGTAACAGGAGAAGAGGGGAGCTTAAATGAAACGGTGACACAATAGTCTTTTTAATTGACTACAAATCCCAGATGAATAGAACTCAGGTTATTCTGGTATTTTCTTCTGAGGCTGCAGGATGTCACATCATCACCGTGTAACAAGTCAGAAAATATCAATACGAGCATGAAGGCAGCCATCTGCCACCATCGTGCAGGTGCGACTGGTCATTCCGGGTGTTTTCAGTCACTTCCGTCTCGTTGCTTCTGATGAATCCTCTTTGTCTCTGTCTGCTGAGTCGCAGTTGCCACATCTCTGGCGAGCTAATGAGGATGCTGTGATTGGTGTGATTAGCCCTGATTAGCGCAGAGTGTGTGCCTACTGATGGAAAGTTCCACGATGGCTACAGATGAAGTGTATAACTTTTAATTTGACTTGTGAATTTAGGCCAACAAAAGCTGCGTTTTGAAAAGGAGAAATTACTTTCAAGTGGTCTATCTGCAAGATTCCCATTATTCTATTAATTCAATGCCAATTAGCTTTGTTATCCAAATGACACGCAGCGGTTCTCCTGCATCGCTTATTGCTCGTGTCAGCAGTGCTTGTCCTTCTTCACACTCTGTTGATTCGTCGCACTATTCCTGCAAATTATCGCCATTGCTAGAGGCTCTGATTGCATCTGTATGTAGAGTGGAGGTCTATAGCTTCAAAGTCAAGAGCCAATTTACGGTCTCCGCCTTTGATTTTGTGGTCGCTCTTGCTAATTAATAGCTTTCATCAAAAGCAAACATTCCCAGTTGCCATTTAAATTCATATTTGTGCAGCCATTGTTTCCTTGTGACCTCTTAATACATTGGCTGACCTTTTATGAGGTTTTGTGAGCTAAATTGTGCCTCATTTAAACCATTTTAATGGCCTTAAAGAGGTAAAACAAAACAATGTTTCACAGGAAAGGATGAAAGATTGGACAAAAGTTTAAAAAAATAAATGTAATGTTCAGTAGTAGAATTTATTTTTCCTCATTTTCTACACTAGCAATCATCTTGCTTCCCTTTATTTTGTCTCTAAACATCTCGTGAGGATCCCCACACCAGATCTGCATTAATTTTGAACTGATGCTCCTGAAACTAAAGCACATTCAGCCAGGTTGTTTTTTTTCGCCTGTACATCTGCACATCTGTAGTGTTTTTTCTGATTACTCTGAAGGAAATCAGTGGACCAGACAAATTAAAAGACAAACAACAAATTGCATATTTTTTTAAATCCACTTACGATAAAACAGAAGACATTTTTCTTCAAGGTTGGCAGGCATCATCCCTGGAGCTAATGGAGAGATGCTATCTCAGGTTTTCATTGTCATGTGTGTAAAAAAAAATTACAGAGAAACAGTCGCTGGTAATGAAAATCTTTGACCTCAGACTCCCTCCAACAATCCTCATTAAATATGCGTAAAACGAAAATCATGCAAGTAAAAAGGGCAATGATGCACCCTGGGCAACGGGTTCTGCAGAACACCCGGGCTGAAAGTCATCTTTGATGGCATATCACCGGCCTTCTCAGCAGCCAGTGCTGCCGTTTGAGCTGGCAGATAGACATCAGCACAACGTATCCTCATACAAGGGATCGTATGATATCTTACAAACAGCTGTTTGTCATTTTCCGTGCGTTCTGCTACGAATGTCCAGCAACATGAGCTAACAAAACTACTTGGTTAGGTTTTTGAAAAAAATGTGGTTTGGGTTGGGGTTGTTTGAGGTACTTTTCCATTGTCGGTGTATTACAAGCATGCACCCAGCTTAGCAGCAAAGCAATGTACTGCTGTGGACAGTGGACACACAGACCTAAAAAAAAATCAATACCAGTTTTAGTGTAAACTATAATTATAGTATAGTACATATTTGCCGTTTTACCTTGCTGTGAGAAAGCTATACAGTCTATGATCCTGACCGGAACTAAAGCCGTCATCTATGCTCTTGCCAAAACCGGACTCCATTGAAAGAATCAGTCATTTTACCTCGCAGAACACAGGTGTTGCTGGTCTGTTAGTTTGTTTGTGTTACTGTGTGACTTTGGTTAGTTTGAATTCACCAAAAGTCAGACAATGACATAAACTAAAACACAAAAATCAGCCGGAAGCAGCGATGAAAAGAAAGGAAAATAACAGGACATTGTGAATATTATGTGAAAGTCAAGTATTAGTATTCAAAAGAGCAGCAGCGTTACATGACTGTGGTTGTACTAGTGTTATTCGTGAGGTGGAAATTACCATGTATGCTTCTACAGTACAGGTAATTCCTTTGATTTGCACCTTTTTACACGACCATGACTTTATTTCTTGGTGCTGGTTGTTATTTGAGAAATTACAGTGATACAGAGATTGTAAATAGTATATCAAGGCTGCAGCTGAGGTGGGGAGGGAGGCTGCGGACAGAAAATTGTAGTATAGAAACAAAGAGTGGGATCTGGAGTGACAGTCTGTCTTCTATGAATAAGTCAAATGGTGCGGTCTCGCCGCAGGTGACACCCTGGGAGCCGACTAGCACCTTATTTATTTAGGCTCTGCTTAAGGTCAGAGCTCTCCCCGTCTTTCACTTCATCACCTCCTCCACTTTATGTTGCTGTGTTTTCTTTCTCTGTGTCCCACAAACTTTCCTTAAATCCCTTGGAAAACCTAAACACACACACACTAAAAAAAAAAAAAAAAGCACCAAATCATCTCTCCCAGCCTTTTTATTTCACATCAAAGGGAATAAGGGAAGTGTAAGGGAAGTGTGGAATGTCTCTTCAAAAATAAGTTCCCTTCTTCCCAAAAAGTTAGGGAACAAAACTACTTAGTTAGGGTTAGGAAGAGATTGTGGTGGACATTTACTTGACTGACTAGCAGTCGCTAGTCTAACGGTACTAACGAGTCACATGACTAACTGACATGAGAAAATACTTCAATGCTGACTTTTAGTATCATCAGTATTATAACGGGACATGAACAGCAGTCTCCTAGGTGAAAGTCCTGTGTGGGCGCTGACCAAGCTGCGCTATTTGACTCTTAGAGAGCGAGAACGGGTTGATTTGAGTCATACGCTGTGTGAAATATCTAAACCCAAGCCCCCATTTTCATGGCTACACAGTTACATCAAATCGAATGATGTCTATGTTCTAGTATATGTGGAAACTGTAAGATTTGGAATAAAGCTCTGTGGGATTGGACAACACATTGCCACACAATGTGAGTTTTAGGTTGGGAAAGGCCCTTACTCTGTGAAGTAAATGAATAGATTCACTTGATAAACTACATGTTTAGCTGAGATTAATTACATAACATGTTGCAGGCGAATGCAGAAATGCCACCAACATGTAGACCATGCCAGCCTCGTTAGATCTCTCATCAAATACAAATTAATTTAACTTCAGCAAGTTAACCAGTAGGGGGAAAGTGTTGACTAATTGCTGTATAATTGCTGAAATTATTCTTTCTTCTTTCTACATTTAGTACTCTTTATACCCTGAGGCTTCCTGGACTGCTGCGATGAATCCCATTCCCCCAACACTGGAGCCAATTTCTGTTTTGTTTCCACTTTATTTCTTCTAACACTTCCCCCGTCTGGTTTTCCTTGTTTCCTCCACTCGTGGGAAAACTGAACTCATACATCATTACAGTCATCTTCTCCCCAACGTTTTTTTTTAACTACATACAACTGCAGTGAAACATTTTTCAATTTTTCTGGGGGGTTTTTTTGGTAGAGCTTTTGCACACTAATTATTGAAATGACCACACTTAGATATAGGCACATGAATTACTAGAAATGCAAACATTTTTAAAACAAAAAAGGTGATTGACTCCCAGTAAAAGGGTGTAGTAAAAAACAATGCAACATACAATAAACAGTCCAAAGATGCAGGCTGAAGCTAGAATTTTTGCATCTACCTTTTTTATTTTAACAATACAATTTAACGTCTGTAAGAAACCCCAGACACAATTATGACCCTGAACTTTAAAAAGACGTTCTGTTAAATGATCATCTCAAGGTGGATGTAAATAAATCGTATCCCGGTTAGGTTTATTTGCAACTAAATTGCCTGTAGATGTAAATGGTTGTGTTGTTCTCTATGTGTCACTTGTGTGATCGACTGGCGACCTGTCCAAGGTGTTCCCTGCCTCTCGCCCCAAAGTCAGCTGGGATTGGCTCCAGCATCCTTGCGACCCTCAAGGGTGAACGGGTATCGCTAACGGATGGATAAAAGCCTAATGATGGAGCCCTTGTTATCATGAAGTACAGGATGTGGTATCCATTTTGTTTTTTTGCCATCATTAATTCAAGGTGAATAGAGGAAACACTGACGTGGCCTGAGAATTACCCGAACTCCGCCATCCCCTCTGTTTACTACGGGCCCATCAACACACAGCAGTGTGTCACTGTGGATCAAAGTCAGTGGTATCAGCCTGCGAACACACAGCGCAGAGGGATGGAGGGAACGCAAACAGGCACTCCTCCTCTTGTCCCATTATTACACGCCTACAATCCACTGCTGCTCGTGTGGAGGAAAGAAAATAGCAAGAAAGAGAAAGACGGAAACGGCTTGATAGAAAGAATGAAGGGATTTTTGCCAGGTAGGAAAAAGGAAATAAAGCAGCAGAGAGAAGGGAGATGGTAAAACTCATCCACGCATCTTATCACGCACACACCCTGCCTCCACCCCTTTACTCATTATTTTACAGTTCTAATTCTCTGTGCTCAAAAGCTCACAGAAATACTCAAATCGTCTCAAGGAGAAAGAAAATGGAGAGTGGGGAGAGAAAGAGAGGGAAGTCATTTGTATTCAAATCCAGAGCTAATACTTCAAGTAAGTCTATTTCATGGGCAAAGCCTCCTGTGTGTGCGGAGCAGACATGCTCTACTGCAGCACTTTCTCTATTGGAAGTCGCCTTAGCCGCTACAGGCACTTTCATCTCCACAGACCGACAAAACAGAGGCTTCCGCACCAAATCTGTGGTTAGGGGGACCGTTCTGTGTGAGACTGAATTGGCAGAACCCTCTTATTTGTTCAATTAAAGTAGTAGTAGTAGTACGTGCAGTGCTGGTAATCAAGGTTCTTTGGGCTGTCTTTTACTGTGTGTGGATTCAATTGAGAAAAATGATACTACCGCCCTTTTTGTAAACGGTGCACATGAATGGAGATTATAGGGTGTAGAGAAGTCCTGTGTATATGGGGAACAATGGAATATGGCCAGATTACAATGAGGCACAGTGGAAATACCCGCCAAGAAAACACTGTTGCAGATGCCTCTCTCCACCCCTTTTCATATGGCCATCTCTCTCCTCTCTCTCTCTCTCTCTCCTTCTGACAGCGAGGCCTGAGGGTTTTGTATCCTCTGCTGTCTGATTTGCACCGAGGGGAGATCTTGTTTGTTCTCCTCAATGCAGCATTTATGGTTTAAGATTCTCCTCACGACCTTCTGCTGCTCCTGAGCAGCGGGCTATCTGTCTCCCCCGAGCGAACAAACAAGAAAAGAACAGTGCCCGCCCGCCGCCACGCCGGCCGGGGGACCTGCAGCTCTTTTTATTATCCCACCAATAAACACAAAAGAGGGGTGCGTGGGGAAGAAGGGACCAGGGTAGCCAATCTTTGCTGTATCAAAGCTGGTCGACACAAGCGCGGTGGATTTTTTTTACGAGGCAATCTGCACTAATGAGGGGTAAATACAGCTGTGGAGCTGTATGGGTGTTGTCAGAGCTCCACCGTGTGGTGGCTCACCAGCACTTTCGGTGTCCACAGTGGTGGCTTGTCTCTCCATGCTTCAGTCATATTTCATTCCTTCAATTTTACTATTCTTTCACTGTATTTTCCCAACACTGACTGGTTGTTTTTTGTCTTTCTATCTTACCCCACTGATCCCTCTTCCTCCTCTCCTCCTTACCCTTATTTTACCACTCCAATAACCCTTTTCCTGGCTTTTCTTTCTGGCAATTCCCTTTTTTTGTTTTTCCTTTCCTCTTCCTTTCCTCTTCCTCTTTTCCTCTCTGCTTTCTAATCCTTTCAAACTGTCCCCGAAACATTCTTCCCCTCTCTCCTCCAACCTCACTCCTCTCCAAGATCGTTATCGGGTCGAATCGTCGGAGGAGTGTGGTGGTTCTTCACTCTCATCATCATCTCGTCCTACACGGCTAACTTGGCTGCCTTCCTCACTGTGGAGAGGATGGTTTCCCCCATTGAGAGTGCCGAGGATCTGGCAAAGCAGACAGACATCGCTTACGGCACTTTGGACTCCGGCTCGACCAAAGAGTTCTTCAGGGTGAGTTGGTGTTACTGGATAATAATCTACTCTCGGGCAGACAGGTAGGAGAAACCTATTCAGTACGCACATCCTCTACACACCAGAGAAAAAGGCTAAATTGAACACTCTTTCCAGCAACGTAAGGGAGCTTAGCAGCTCTACGTGGCAACCCGGTGTCATAGAAATTATAATTATGTAGTCCTACTTCGTTTTGTGAAATACATTTAGCAGGAAACGCAGTAGCTGCCCGTGATGTGGAGCAGCTGGATGTAAGAAGATAAGATCAGATAAAACATTATGTTGTAATGAAATAATTTGAAAAATAAATAAGCGGCAACGTTAAAGATAGCTATGTACAACATATGCATCACAATACCTTAGACAAGAACAATTAGTGAATTGTTCAAAAATCGTACAAATACGTTCAGTACTGCACTTTGCATGAATAATAAGTACTGCATACATAGTAATACATAATGAAGTACATAATGTAATTTATGTAATGAATGTGCAGTATGTCTAATATACACATTCTATACAGTAATGATACAATAGGAACTCAAGCGATTACATTTATATATAAATAAATATGTGATAAAGTCCTAGTTACAATGTGCAACATTAAAGGGTAGCTTTCAACCTGGATCTATGTATTTGTGTTCAAGAGACTAATGGAGACAAATTGGTCCAGTATTGAAGGAGAACGCTGCTTATCGGGCTGCAATGTAATCGCACGCGATAATTCTACACCGTATTTCTTTACCTATCGCTTGATCCGGTCCGTTTGTTATTGGGTGTCACGCTCTGAGAAGTCTCGTTGTGAAATCTCGCGTCGGCTCAACGTTGTCGATATCAGCTAAATATTCAGCCATGACATTGAAAATCTTGTAGGAAACACAAAGCTATGTGTGACAGCAACATGTGACGAAAAATGTTTTTATTTCTCCGTCGGGTCCTTTTCCGTAATGATGTCAGCTGCTTATAATAACTATCTGAGCCTGTCAGTGGGAAAAACAAGCCCTTTTAGTGGGCATGGATTAAATGGTGAGGAGTTGCCCTGAGCTGTTACATGGCAGCCCTTTTACTGGCTGCCGTCTGCAGCGTCCTCCCTCAATACGGGACCAATTTCTTAAGCTGTTTTCCCCATTAGACTCAAAAACATGAAAAAAAATATCAAAGTTACCCCGTAAGACTTCAGTCTACACCTGTGGACCTCAACAAAGAAAACCAAAACTGAATCTGCTTGGCTAAATCCCAATGACAGTTTAAATACCCAACGTGTAGAATTTTGTTTTTCTTTCTAGTAAGTTATAGAAGTAGTTCATACAAAGACGAGTGCCTACATTTCTCCTTCAGATGTATTTAGTGAGAATATGTTAAAATGCTTCAAATCTTGTAAACATTCTACCTGGTGTTGTGGATACGCTGTCTCCATCTTCCCTCCACCTCTCACACCACATCTACCTTTGAACCTCCAAACCCCCTCAAAATCCCACAGCGGTCAAAAATCGCCGTCTACGAGAAGATGTGGGGATACATGAAGTCGGCCGAGCCCACGGTCTTCACAAAGACCACGGCGGAAGGCGTGGCGCGCGTCCGAAAGTCCAAAGGGAAATACGCCTTCCTCTTGGAGTCCACCATGAACGAGTACACAGAACAGCGCAAGCCATGCGACACGATGAAAGTGGGAGGAAACTTGGACTCCAAAGGCTACGGAGTAGCTACACCCAAGGGTTCACAGTTAAGGTGGGTGGAGTAGTGTAACAATATGTTCTACGTGTTGTTATGGTATTCCACCTTCCCTGGTGTGCCGCCTTTTCTATCTTTATCTGTCTCTACTTACTTTGCTTAGTGTGGGCGGGTGGGGCGTTTTCATGTGTTTGTCTTAGGGCAGAAGTAGTGGCTTTTTGTCATTCATGTTTTGTGGCATGCATGTGGGAGTCATTGTGATCATGCAGGGGTGGTTATTTCATTATTTTTTTCTTCACAGCTCTCCGCACCAGGTAAATATTTGTGCTTGTGCTTGCTTGTTTGGGCAGAGATGTTGGAATGGCATGCTTGAGGCTGTAGTAAACTCCTTAAAATGTCTTACTTGGCAAATGCCATTTTAGATAATCTGCATTCTTTATACACAGATGTAATTAGTAAAGAGTATTTTGCTAATGCTACTTCAGCTTTCCTTCACGGTTGACCGGTTCTTTCTTTTCGCCTAAGTGACTGAAATAGTGTTTTGGGAGCCATGTGAACGCTCAGCCCTGGGTAACTCTGCCAGACTCTGTCACTGCCTCCCGCACGTAGTGGAATCTACAGACCTGCCAGAGAGTACAGTGGCATTACTGTGGGGAGTTGCACTTTCAATCCGCACACTCATTGATCAAAGCCCGGCGGCAAGGTCTCGCTGAAGGGAAGTGGATAAATCTACTAAAGGCAAAAGATCCACAGGTGTTTGTGGATGAGTGCGTACAGGTCTGCAAAACGGCGGAGAACAGCTCCGTGATTGCTTGCACTCATTTATTCCTGTGTTAGAAAATACCAGTGAGAGCACTTTTTATAAAGGCTCTGAGCATCTCTGCTGTGTAAATAGATAATAGGGGAGCATTGCTATCATTGATCACGTGTAATTAGAGAGTGCATTGAAAACAAGAGCCAGACCTTACGGGGGTTTTTTTTACTGTGTGGATAAGTAGCAACAAAATAATGTGTTTCAAAGCAGTCAACTCCTCACGGCCAGTAAATCAAACCCTGTTAGTGGTTTTCTGTAAATTCCTCTGCACATGAAGCCTGAAGTACAGAGCAGCTACTGGTTTGTTTTGCAGCCAGACTGGTGGCAGTTTTCAACCACTGCTTAGACCGGGAAGAGTCCCTGACAGATCACGGTAGTCCCCCTCCTCCGGGCCTCCATCTTGTATTTTGGGGGATTATCATGTTCTGTCAGTCACTTGTTCGGATTCCAGCGAGAAAAACACACCAGCAACATCATGAGCAGGCAAAGTTGTTGCTCAATGCTGTTATTTCACGTGGCTCCGCTAACATCATCAGCTAAAAATGAAATATCAGCTGTGTCGCTTTGTGTTTCTGATCCATTTTCCATTTTTGACTGTTTTTATTTTTCATAATGATGCAAATAAATTAAAAGGATCAAAACACGCGCTGATACAAATCTCTCTCTCTCTCTCTCTCTCTCTCTCTCTCTCTCTCTCTCTCTCTCTCTCTCTCTCTCTCTCTCTCTCTCTCACTCTCCACTATCATCAGACATCGCTACAGCAGCCTTCAAAAGAAACCATGAAATTAAAATGCACACTTAATTTATACAGCTTTTCATGGGCGTTTTATTCAAGTCAATCATGATTTTCCAGAACAGCTTAATGCTCATAAATCCTGTGAGCTTTGAATCGGCTGACGTACTGTACATACACTGTATACATGTGTAAAACAGGTCCAAATTATTTGGAGGTGTCTGGTTATCAATGCGCTTGCTGGTGCAGATATTCTGTGACTGACATTGCCGGTTGCCAAAATTTTTTTTTTTGCCAATATTTAGTGTTTTAAATTGGACCATTTTTGTGCCAAAACAAGAAAGAAATGAATTATTAAATCAATTATTGTGTTTCAATGCTTTTATCCATGCTAGGATTGGAAACAAAAAAACATGATGGGACAGTTACATATATGCAAGTATGCTTGTTGCAAAATAAATTCAGGATATTTGCTTCCTATAACCAGTGGTTCCCAAACTTTAGATCCTTTAAAGCAAAGCTATGTTGATATGCGACCCTACTCACAGATTACTTTCAGTATAATGTTCTCTGCTGTGGTCGATTCATTTTTAAAGTTGTTTAAGTCTTGAAAAGGTAAACCTATACAAACTTTGTTAAACCAAAGTATTGGACAAATTTAAATTTCCACTTTCTGTTCATTATGCCCTGTTGAGTAAAGACGAGACCAAAGTCCTTAGGGATCATCCTCTGGGGACCCTGATTGTCCATTTAATATTGAGATATTTAAGTCCAGACTGAAATATGACATAACCAGACATTTCTAATCCCAAGAGCCATTTCGCTTGTGGAGGTAAAATAAATCAAATTAAATATAACACTTTTAGTTATTAAATATAAATGACTAAAAGTCATTTTTCTCATTGTTGATGAAGCAGAGGAATGTTTTATTTCTTTTTCTTTCATATTGTTTTCATCTTCTGTCGCTAGCACGTTTAATCAGCTATAGCTAGCTGGCGTAAGCAAAAGCTAACACTAACACTTTGAGAGTTGGTTTAAAACTGATTTTTTTTAATATTTTGAGCTGATTAGCTTTAACCCACCATAAGCTTTTAAATGTGCACTTGATGGACACACACACATACACGTAACTTCCCCCCTTTTAGATGGGGAGAGTATTAACTGAAATCAATTTTTGTATTGATAATTTTTGTAAAAAAAAAAGCAGCATCAGGTAAGCATCAAGTATAAGCTTATGAAATTAAATAAGATTTATATTATAGATTTTTTTTTTTACTTAAGACAGCACATTAAAAGGAGAGATTTGTGTTCAGTGTGTGTTTGGGTCCTGGAATGTAACCGTTTAGAGCATTAATGCACTTTTCCACCCTTGTCCCTCTCTTACTGCTACTCCTCCCTCCCTCCCTTGTCCCCTCCCCTTCCCCCCCCCCCCCCTCCCCTCTTCCTTCCCTCCCAAATTGGACAGCATACTCACCCCCTCTCACCAAATATGTTTTATCGTTTTCAAGAAGTGCAGTTAACCTGGCAGTGTTAAAACTCAATGAGCAAGGCCTGTTGGACAAATTGAAAAACAAGTGGTGGTACGACAAAGGAGAGTGTGGCAGCGGAGGCGGTGGCGAGAAGGTTAGCCGCTATGTCGCTATGCCCATGTGACCTTGATGTGGGTAAAAGAGAAATGTGTTTTGCTGGTAACAGGAGCATCTGCCGGGTCGACCCCTACAGTATAGTGACTAGGACACGTTTAATCCCAAGAGGAGAGCGAGTACTGTCGAAGTAAAAATATTCGCTTGTGTCGCGATAGCTTAGAAAAGTAAAACTACCGCTTAAAATATGTATCTTAGAACACGACAGCCCCATATTAGGTGTTTATGTGTACTACTAAGCATAAAGCACTTTTTCTGAGCCAATAGTTTTGGGTTGACAGTACTGGCCTCTGTGATTGTTGTAAAAAAAAAAAAAAAAAAAAAAGTCCCGGCAGCATGTGCCTGTTCCAGAAAAGCGATGCAGCCGGGGCCCCACATATGTCTGTTAGCTCGGCCCCCTCCCCTTAATATCTCCCAATAAACCCGACCCTGCAAACCACCATCTCAACCGATGAGCAAAGAGACATGTAGCACACGTGGGGCACCTTCCCGGCTTCGTCACTTTGTGAAGAGTACTGAGCTGCTCTTGTTGGGCTTCTTCTGATTGAATAACATAAAATAACATGTCCTATGATGTTATTTATGTTATTTTCCCCCACCCCACCCTTCCCCGCCCCCCCGTGATTTGAAGAACGCCTGTAAACCTTGCCGTATTGAAACTGAGTGAAGCAGGAGTCTTAGACAAACTGAAAAACAAATGGTGGTACGATAAAGGGGAGTGTGGACCCAAAGACTCGGGAAGTAAGGTCAGTCTCCACCAGCCCGGGAGCCTCCCCTCCTCTCTTTGTCTCTATGCACACTTTTATTACGCTGGCAGTACTGTTCTGCTATTACAGCAGGCTGGCTGATATGCGCACACACACATAATACTCTTGAGAAAGAGAGAGAGAGCAAGTGACAGACGTGCAGGTAGAGACTTAAAGCGTAGCTCGAGGGATACAGCATGACAGAAACAAGGCATGGTGCAGCGCTAACACTTTTACAGCAGCTAAGCTATGTGTTGCAACTGCAGATGAGGGATCACGCTCACATTGGTTGTCACCTCAGACAAACCCGGGGCATGTTCAGACGTTACTGTATGTCACACGAGATGCCAGTATTGTATGCCTCAGCTGTGGTAGCACACACACGAGGCAAGTTTGTTGATGCACTGGAGCATGGAGAGAGCTGCTACATTTTAAACAGAACAGCATGCACCTTTCACATCGGTCATGTTTTTCGTAATCAGACCCCGTAAGTGCAGGACACACACACACGCACACACACACACACACACACACACGCTATCACCTGCAAATGAGACTAAGCATGACACGCAGTCTTTTTGTGTCAAGGTAATGCGTTAAGGAAGTAAGTGATTTATCGAAGGGAGATAAATGGCAGGGAGGAGCGAGAGTCAGAGCTCAGAGAGATCAGCTGCATACATTTGAATAAAAGGGTTTAAAAGGTGAATGTCAGAGCTGACGGACGAGGCAGGCTGTTGAAATATGCAGGGAAATTAAAGTTCATCCAACTTACAAAAAGAGATTTTCTCATTTACCTCTAGTTATGTGTAGCCATGCAGATCCTTTTAATTGCATTTTTAAATATCGATAGCAGCATCTCTGTCCAGGAACAATGCCATTGTTTCTTTAGATAATCCACAGAACATGCTGTCAGCAGTTTTCCCAGGGACTATCTCTACACTCTTGGAAATAACGGCGCTATACGGTTCCCATGGGAGAACTCTTTTTGGTCCAGAACATTTTTATAAAGGCTCCAACTGTATCACTTTCAGGGTTCATCCTAGAACACAGCGTACAGGCTTATACATAGAAGCATCTGTGAAAGGTTCCACAACATGTTCTACCTCACAGAGAGTGACAAGCAATAAAGTTGAACCATAGCTGTTGTCACACAGTCTAAATATGCCTTTAGATGAAAGCTGGATTGCCCAAAGTAAATCTGGACATTGTTTCTTGAGAGATAAGTTGCTGATGATTTTTTCAGTGCTGTGACAAAAATGTCAAAGGTGCAAAACTTGCAAATAAAACCCAAACTATCTGCATATTTAGCAGCACTGGGGATAAGTGAGAAAACATGTTTGTTTTTTTGTACTTTGGTTGAACGGATTCTTTAATGTAGAGAGTTAACTGATTTCTGTATATGATGATAGCAGATCATTTTGCTAGCATGGCTACGTACAGCTGTGGAGCAGCAGATTGAGAAGATAGAGGAAGAGTAGTGATGTATGTCGTGTGAATGTGTGTGTGTGTGTGTGTGTGTGTGTGTGTGTGCGTGCGTGTGTGTGCATGTGAAGTTGATGTGTAATTTTTCCACATTGTCTTATATATAAATGTTGAGTGTTTGTATACAATTTTTGCTGCTTCTGCTAAAGCTTGCGCTGACTTTTGTGTTTGTTCCTCTCCCCCCGCCGCCGGCTACAGGACAAGTCATCCCAGGCCCTCAGTCTGAGCAACGTGGCGGGGGTCTTCTACATCCTCGTTGGGGGCCTGGGCCTGGCCATGCTGGTGGCCCTCATCGAATTCTGCTACAAGTCACGCAACGAGGCCAAGAGAATGAAGGTGGAGGCCCAGTCCCAATCCCAGTCCCAACACCCCCATTACCACCATCCTCACGACCACTGCTACCCCTGCCAGACAGGCAGCCCCCACCATAGCCCCGAGCCTAGCCAAAGCCAGAGCCCAAGGCTCAGCCCCACCATCCGCAACTTAGCCGAGTTTAGCGAGGTTTTCAATGGGTATGGCAGCAATGGGGAAGCTGATAAGATGTAGTTGGGGTTTCCATAGAAGGTCTGCCTAAGCCTTTGCTCCCCCTCACTAGCTCCCTGCACAGAGACTGTAAGTGAAACCTACCATATCCCCGTGCTAGCTTTGCCATGCTAAGTGACTGTCGTGACCAGTGGCAAAAATGCTTCCCACTTCTCTGTCTTTACTGCTCACTATGTGGTCATGTGACGTCCTGGTCTGCGTTCTAGCTTTTTCTCAATGTGACAAGAAGCGATGAGTCATCCTCAGACATGACGTCGCCTCTACTGCTTCGCAGCTTGTGTGGCTGCAGACGTTGGCCCTCATTTATCAAGCGAGCATACCGTGTGACCCATTTTCCTGGCTAAATCAAAAAACGTATTACTCATTCTGAACTCGTTGGGAAGATGATAATCAAATGTGGTATTCATAAGAATTTAATAAAGTGGAAAATATACAATAAATCCCATGATTGATCACCCTTGTAAAATTCTGCTATTTGATTAGAAACAGTAGTGCTAGAATGAAAAGGCAAGTTTAAACAAATTAAATAGGATTAGTCATTTAATTGGCATGTAAATTATAGGAACAGTCTTAGAATACATTTATTACGAGTTAACACACAGCTCTTAAATTTGACCGAATTTTTTTGTGTTACCGTTCAGACGCGTTGCTGTGGGGAGCAGCTTTTCCACTGCACCCACAGCATATTAACAGGTAGGAAAGGCATGTTAAATGAGGACCAATGTCTTACTTGTACACAGACGTCTACACTTGTGAGGACATTTCATCAAACCGCAGTACATCTGTCCATCTAGTGTCTAAACCTCAAGTACCTTGTTTTTTCTCATAGCGAACCATCAAAAGTTCTTTGTGGCCTTGTGATGGCCTATACACACACACACACACACACACACACACACACACACACACACACTTGAACCCGAGTAGTACATGCTGCAGCTGAGTGATTTTACTGTCTCCAGTCTGTCAGTTACAACAGGCCATCAATGTACAGCCACAAAACAAATTTAATGAGAAATCAACCCTGAGCACACAGGAAGCCCTATGTAATAACGCCACGTTTAAACACTGTACATTGTAGGGCTAAAGTCAACATAAGAGAAGTATCCCTTGAGCCGAGCGGACTTTATTGATGTTGAGCTGTTTCCTCTGGATATTTCCCCCAGGTCCTTGACCATTAGACTTTCAGAAATCTTTTCACACCCGGTGTATATCTGTCCAACATGGTTATGTGTCCCCCATCAGCACTTCAGCTCAAACTCTTCATTAGCTTGACTGTTGCTTAGTCAGCTTCCCTGTCCCACTGCCTGCAACTATCACTCACTGTGTAATAATTCTGTCGCTAATGGATTTACGTGTAGTATGGGGCTGGCTTGATACTGTACTGAATGGCTATGAAAGGTGTTTTGCTACTGTTTATTACATTTAACTGTACCGTATTGTGAGACTGTTAAACCTATTGTTTTACAGATAACGTTGAAGCATATTGGAGTTTTAGTTCTACTCAAGTTTTTGGGAGACAGAAGTAATGCCCACTGGTTGAGTTAAACTGCCATGGCTAAAATATAAATGTCATACATCTGGAAGTTTAGCTAGGCTAAGTAATGTAACATAGTATAGCCATTTTACATTTTTTTCGAGTAAGTTGCAAATGTCTTGTGTTTTTCAATGGGCTGCGTAGATCCCTGTGGCTAACAAAGCGTGCTGCAGGGATGACACATTTTTGAAACTCAGAAGTTTGCATCGCACTGGTTCCCTCGACAAAAAGCCAAAGAGATCTTTCTGTTGGATTTTGGATTATTACTGAAAATAAGCTCTGTGGCAAACATATCTTACACATTTTGTTCAACAAGATAATCTCCACAAATTAACAAATGATTTTTGAAACATGAATGTAATCGCCAGAAGTGAAAAGCTAGCAGGCTATCGCATGACTCACGTCGCCACCACTAAGCTAAAGGCAGACCAGTTGTTCGGCATGATGAAGTTTAATATTCTCATTTAGCCACTTGTTAGCAACCACTTTTTTTAAGACATGCAAAAGCTTCAAAATTCCCGAGTGGAATATTTACTGATTATTTTATGTTGTAGAACAAAACTTAAACATGCTTTGGCTTGTTTTTACCACAGACCTCAGATCTGAGCACATTAGTAATTGCTTAAATCTGCTGAACGCGGCAACATCACTAAAAAGAGAAGGGGAAAGAACCAAAAAAGGATTAGACAGGTAAACAGTAAACAAGCCAGTTTAGACAGATTGTCTACTAACCACGTCATTTGAAGGCTTTACTAAAAGTGTCTGCGCCCAGAATGTCTGCAATGATCTAGAGGAGGAAATTATTTTACTGATTGTAATTGTTTCGATCGTTTCAATTCAAAGATTCAAAGTCACTGAATATGTAAATGAACTTCAGCACGTACATCAGACAAACACAGGACTTTCACCCAAGAGACTGCTGTTCGTGTCATGTCAAATTTAATAATCGCCTTTGAAATTTTGCCTGCTTGTGTTTCTTCCCATATTTGACTTCTTTTGAGCGATGCTGTGTTCCCACATCTCAGCAATTACTATAATGAGTACAATGCTATTATAACTGATATAAATGATGGTTAGAACTTCATATGTTTGCAGGTAATATCAGAAGCAAACTTCTATAGTTTGTTCTTTCAATGTTTGTTAGGGATGTTTTAAGACTTGATTATTCTGGATCAAAACACGTACTATGTATGGATGAAATGAATGGGAATAGCTACATCTTTTTCCAGAAAAAAACATAAAGCTTTATAAGATAGCTTGATTGAGGATCATATCTGGCATTAACACATCCTAAAACTCCAATCTGCAAATGTACACATTTGTCTTATTTCCACCTGCTCCTACACAAAATCTCTTTATGTCTCTCCTCAGCTAACATTCACAGAAGCCATGAGGAACAAGGCCCGTCTGTCCATCACAGGCAGCGTCGGGGAGAACGGACGGGTGCTGACGCCAGATTGTCCCAAGGCCGTCCACACCGGGCCTCCCCCCCGCCAGAGCTCCGGCCTCGCCCTGGTCTCCTCCGAGCTCCCGTGAAAACCAAAAACCTCTCAAGTGCCTTATTCCAATAACAAGAAAAAACAATAATCACACCGCCCACAAAACAACCAGAAACTTACTACGAAGAAACAGGATTCACACACCCAACAGGTTACCTCCAGTGGGCGAGACCGACAGAGGCGCTAACAAGAAATCCCACTGTTAGAGGCCACGACTTGTTGTGGCTCAATGATTTCTCTCAGAAATCTGTGGAAACCAGAGGCAGACAAAACTTGTTTTTTTGTGTGTTTTTTTTTTTTTACTCTGTGGCCACACGGAAGCGTTTGTTTTGAATCAAAGGGTCATGGGAATCCACTGGAGCCATTCTACCTTTACCACGCCACTGATGTGAAGAGCAGCAGAGAAGAAAGAAAATGAATAATATCATGAAATATGATAAAGATGAAGACCAGAAAACTGTAAACTTGAAATTCAAAACTGTGCATTTTTGGATTGCTGTGAATTGGCAAAAAAAAAAAAACACAATCAAGATTGTTTTCAAACTGAACAGTATTTGCTACACAGACATGAGCAGCGTTCATGAGACAACAATCTCACTAGATATCAACAAGTGACTCTGGGAGAGTTGAAGCCCAGTGCCGTGAAGATACGATGAAAATGATTTGTATTCATAATTACAAAAATGAAATCTATTGATATTGAATATAAGAGCAAACATAGGAAACTGTGAAAATAAGTAAATATGTATATTCCACGAAAAACAAAATGAAGAAGTTAGCTGTACATAGGGACGACTGTGTAACATGCTTGCTTTTTAAACAGATGTACATAGATACTGTAGTGGACAGACAGTTGTTTTTTTTTGTAAATCATCTTTAAAGATCTTATTCATCGCAATAATGAAAAAGATGATGCCACTTGAAAGAGGAGACGTGTGGAGAGCAGTGTTAAAATCTACGTGTTGAATACTTAACTTTATTATATAGGAACATTCAAACTCTAAATGTGAATGGGGTATCAACTGCCCAAATATTCTGATACCTGTTGCATACAAATTCATTAATATATTCAACAATGAATGTTAAGTAGCTCCACCCCCAATCCTTAAACCACACCCCTCACTGTGCAGACGTAGACCCAGAGAGTCGCTCATGAGTAGAGCTTTACAAATCAAGTTTCTGCAGTCAGAATATAACTATTTTTTTCATTCTCTTTGATCTATTTTTTGTACCGAGAAATTAAAAAGAAACTGTCTGTGTCCTGGTATTAAATGTCGACAGTCCAGTACTATCTGGGTAGATCTTTAAGACCATTATGTGTGTGGAGACATGAATCAAAACCATGATGCGAAATTGAAAAATGCCATTTCTCTCTCATTATATGTTATTTGAAGTGTCTATGGTAATTCCAGTAAGACGTCGAACCTGAGCTGATGAAGCCACTGTTTATATGTTGAACAATGATTATAGAGCCCTTCCTTATTCAAACACTGTGGATCGTCCAGGGAGGCTGGACACTGTAGCAGAAATTAATTTCATCTCTTTTTGGAAGGACAATCTGCAATAGGATACAAGAAGCCACGTCTTCAGCAACACCAGCCCACGATGGAGTTGGTTCTAAACATTTTTGTTGTTTTCCCAATTCTCATCTGTTCCCGTACACATGATGTGGCAGGACGGGGAAGTTTGCAGCGAAGAAACTAGCTGAAATTTCAGGTCATGCCTTTTTGTCCTGCCATCCGTCTTTAGAGCTGAAGTGTAATATGGCGTCTTATTTTGGTTCAATTGTACATCTTTATTTTGATCTTTTTTAAGTAAAAAAGAATTCAAATTGCAATGTACTGTGTCATTATTTCATGTAGAGATAAAAGAGAAACATCGTTGATGTTTGTGTACTGCAAGAAAAATATGTCGACAAATGCCCACACTGTGCTGAAACTTTGCATGAATATTATGGTCCTGAGAGGATGAATTTTAAGGTTTTTGGTGACCTCTTTGATAAGGATAGATTAGAACCCTTGCAAAATAACTTCCCCAGGGCCCCAGACCTCCAACGGACAGCAAAGAAGTTCAACAGTTTAGTTCAACATTTTTAGAAATGCACTTATTCCTCCAGGAAGTCAATACTCCCAGCCAAAAAGTAGTCAAATTTATAACCTCCTTAACATTTGAACAGTGCCAGCCTGACAACAAATAGCAAATAATTATATTTGCAAAGAATGGGGAGCTATACCATTAAAGTCAACACTACTTTATTATCTAATCTTGAGGCATAAACACATGAAGTATTCCTTTAAATTAAGATTCAAAGGAATACTTGTATGTCAATTGCTTGCCCTATATTGCCTTGCATTTTTAAAGAGAATGTTTTTCTCGCTTGTAATGTAAATGGGAACAAAACTGTAAAAAAAAAAAAAAATTACAAATTGTCACACTACTTGTGTAGTATAATTTAAACTATATTATGACATTTTTGTGACATACTATATGACTTTTTATGATATACTGTATCCTATACTATACTGACTTTTTTTTAAATTACGACAAACTATACTGTTTTGTGACTTTTAATGACATCGAATACTATGACACTTTATGAAGTGCTACACTGATGACTATTTTGTGACTTTTTATGACACAACAGTATGACTGCATTGTGACTTTCTTTATTATTATTATATTATGAAATATTGTAACTTTTAGACATTTTTTTATAAAGGATTATGTAATGACTTCGTATGACACTGGTATGGTTCAGTATGGCTCATTAAAACGTTTTTGTAATGATGACAGTTTTTTGACATTTTTATGTCTTGCTATGCAAAGACTTTATTATTACATTTGTATGACAGTCTTTTGGAATGTATTATACAATGACTTTTTATGATGTACTATACCATGTCTTTTTTCATGGTATTTTTCAACGTGTTATACTATAACTTTTTTTTTTGTGATATTTCTTAAAGATGCAAGGCCCAAGGTTGGGAGCATTTCGATTAACTCTCAATGGCTCTCAACATGGTGAACGCCAGCCGGCAGCTCACAGCTAACGGTACGAACAACACTAAAAGTAATAATGTTCTGAACATTGTCAAGTACTGTAAAGAATGATAAGTACAGCCTCTTTAACATACTACACTATGATTTTTTTGGAATGATGACTTTTTTCGACATACTATACTATGACATTTTCTGACACACTATACTATGTATTTTTTCGACATACTATACTGTGAAATTTTTCATGACAATTTTCGTCATATACCAGGACTTCATTCGACATGATATACTCTAACTTTTTTTGCCATTCTATACTATGTCTTTAATGGTGACAATTTTTGACATACTATACTATGACTTTTTTCATGACTATTTTTCAACATACTATACTATTGACAATTTTCGACATACTACTGTATACTATGACTTTTTTCATTGAATTTTCATGCTCTACTTTTTCAAAACGCACTATACTATGTCTTTCATTTTCACAATTTTCGACATACTATACTGTGACTTTTTTCAACAAACTGTACTGTGACTTTTTCCAACATACTATACTATAACTTTTTTCATAACATTTTCAACATACTAATGGTGCATAGTTACAAAATCATTTCACCTCAGGTTAATAGCAGACCACCTCAAGGTGTCACTCAGAGAGAAACAGAACATTCTGATGTAGCATTTCAAGATTAAAGCCCTTCATAATCGCATGCATGAGCTAACTTCAAATCACATTCATGAGACAATTTGTCTAATTTCAGAATAGATTTTAGAGCCAGATACCCGGAGTATCCGGCTTCGGGATCGTTTCTAAACTTGCTCGAAAACCCCGGCGTAGTGTGGACGCTCAGTGTAAACGGAGCAAAACATATGCGTTTCCAAACGAAAACGGAGTAGTGTGGATGTACTCTCAGAGAGAACCAGGACATTCTGATGTAGCATTTCAAGATGAAAGCCCTTCAAAATCGCATGCATGAGCTAACTTCAAATCACATTCATGAGACAATTTGTCTAATTTCAGATGGGATTTCAGAGGAAATGGTATGACCTTTTTCGACAAACTATATGACTTTTTCGACATACTATACTATGACTTTTTTCATTATATTTTCGACAAACAATACAATGACTTTTTTTGATATACTCTACGATGAAATTTTTCATGACATTTTTCGACACACTATACTATTACCATTTTCCATTATTTTTCGACATACTATTCAATAACCTATTCCGACATACTATACTAAGACTTTTTTCGACATACTATACTATGACTTTTTCCAACATACTATACTATGACTTTTTTCATGACAATTTCGACACACTATACTATGACCTTTTTCAATTATGTTTTGACCTACTATACAAACACTTTTTCGACATATTATACTATGACTTTTTTCGACATACTATGCTAAGACTTTTTTCGACATACTATACTATGACTTTTTCAACATACAATACTAAGACTTTTTTCGACATACTATACTATGACTTTTTTCAACATACTATACTATGACTTTTTTCAACATACTATACTATGACTATTTAAGACATAATATACTATGACTGTTTTTTGACTTTTTTCAACATGCTATACTATGACTGTTTTTTTTACTTTTTTCGAAATGTTATACTCTGAGCGTTTTTCACTTTTTTTGACAGGCTATACTATGACTGTTTTCGACATAATATACTATGACTGTTTTTTTACTTTTTTCGACATGCTATACTATGACCGTTTTTCACTTTTTTCGACATGCTATACTATGACCGTTTTTCACTTTTTTTGACAGGCTATACTATGACTGTTTTTGACTATACTATGACTGTTTTTTGACTTTTTTCGACATGCTATACTCTGACCGTTTTTCACTATTTTGACAGGCTATACTATGACTGTTTTCGACATAATATACTATGATTGTTTTTTGACTTTTTTCGACATAATATACTATGAACGTTTTTCATTTTTTTCGACAGGCTATACTATGACTGGTTTCGACAGGCTATATTATGAATTTTTTTGACATGCTATACTATGACTTTTTTCGACATACTATACTATGACTGTTTTTTGACTTTTTTCGACATGCTATACTATGACTGTTTTTTTTTACTTTTTTTGACATGCTATGCTATGACCGTTTTTCCCTTTTTTTGACAGGCTATACTATGACTGTTTTTGACAGGCTATACTATGACTGTTTTCGACATAATATACTATGACCGTTTTTTTTACTTTTTTTGACATGCTATGCTATGACTGTTTTTCACTTTTTTCGACAGGCTATACTATGACTGTTTTTGACATAATATACTATGACTGTTTTTTGACTTTTTTCAACATGCTATACTATGACTGTTTTTTTACTTTTTTCGACACGCTATACTATGACCGTTTTTCACTTTTTTTGACATGCTATACTATGACTGTTTTCGACATAATATACTATGACCGTTTTTTTTACTTTTTTTGACAGGCTATACTATGACTGTTTTTGACAGGCTATACTATGACTGTTTTCGACAGGCTATACTATGACTGTTTTCGACATAATATACTATGACTGTTTTTTGACTTTTTTTGACATGCTATACTATGACCGTTTTTTTTTACTTTTTTTCGAAATGCTATACTCTGAGCGTTTTTCACTTTTTTTGACAGGCTATACTATGACTGTTTTCGACATAATATACTATGACTGTTTTTTTACTTTTTTCGACATGCTATACTATGACCGTTTTTTTAAATTTTTTGGACATGCTATACTATGACCGTTTTTTACGTTTTTCGACAGGCTATACTATGACTGTTTTTGACAGGCTATACTATGACTGTTTTTGACATAGTATACTATGACTGTTTTTTAACTTTTTTTGACATGCTATACTCTGACCGTTTTTCACTATTTTGACAGGCTATACTATGACTGTTTTCGACATAATATACTATGATTGTTTTTGGACTTTTTTCGACATAATATACTATGAACATTTTTCATTTTTTTCGACAGGCTATACTATCACTGGTTTCGACAGGCTATATTATGAATTTTTTTGACATGCTATACTATGACTTTTTTCGACATAATATACTATGACCGTTTTTTTTACTTTTTTTGACATGCTATGCTGTGACCGTTTTTCACTTTTTTCGACAGGCTATACTATGACTGTTTTTGACAGGCTATACTATGACTGTTTTCGACATAATATACTATGACCGTTTTTTTTACTTTTTTTGACATGCTATGCTATGACCGTTTTTCACTTTTTTCGACAGGCTATACTATGACTGTTTTTGACAGGCTACACTATGACTGTTTTCGACATAATATAATATGACCGTTTTTCACTTTTTTTGACAGGCTATACTATGACTGTTTCGACAGGCTATATTATGACTTTTTTGACATGCTATACTATGACTTTTTTCGACATACTATACTATGACTGTTTTCGACATAATATACTATGACTGTTTTTTTACTTTTTTCGACATGCTATGCTATGACTGTTTTTGACAGGCTATACTATGACTGTTTTCGACAGGCTATACTATGACTGTTTTCGACATAATATACTATGACCGTTTTTTTTACTTTTTTTGACATGCTATGCTATGACCGTTTTTCACTTTTTTCGACAGGCTATACTATGACTGTTTTTGACAGGCTATACTATGACTGTTTTTGACATGCTATACTATGACTGTTTTTTTACTTTTTTCGAAATGCTATACTCTGAGCGTTTTTCACTGTTTTTGACAGGCTATACTATGACTGTTTTTGACATAATATACTATGACTGTTTTTTTACTTTTTTCGACATGCTATACTATGACCGTTTTTCACTTTTTTTGACAGGCTATACTATGACTGTGTTTGACATAATATACTATGACTGTTTTTTTACTTTTTTCGACACGCTATACTATGACCGTTTTTCACTTTTTTTGACATGCTATACTATGACTGTTTTCGACATAATATACTATGATTGTTTTTGGACTTTTTTTGACATAATATACTATGAACGTTTTTCACTTTTTTCGACAGGCTATACTATGACTGGTTTCGACAGGCTATATTATGAATTTTTTTGACATGCTATACTATGACTTTTTTCGACATCATATACTATGACCGTTTTTTTAACTTTTTTTGACATGCTATGCTATGACCGTTTTTCACTTTTTTCGACAGGCTATACTATGACTGTTTTTGACAGGCTAGACTATGACTGTTTTCGACATAATATACTATGACTGTTTTTTTACTTTTTTCAACATGCTATACTATGACCGTTTTTTTTACTTTTTTCGACATGCTATACTATGACCGTTTTTCACTTTTTTCGACAGGCTATACTATGACTGTTTTTGACAGGCTATACTATGACTGTTTTCGACATAATATACTATGACCGTTTTTTTTTACTTTTTTCGACTTGCTATATATGACCGTTTTCCACTTTTTTTTGACAGGCTATACTATGACTGCTTTCGACAGGCTATACTATGACTGTTTTCGACATAATATACTACGACTTTTTTCGACATACTATACTATGACCGTTTTTCCCTTTTTTTTCCACATACTATATATACTACGACATACTATACTATGACTTTTTTCAAAATACTATACTATGATTTTTTTCAACATACTATACTATGATTTTTTTCAACATGCTATACTATGACCGTTTTTCCCTATTTTTTCGACATACTATAATATGACATACTATACTATGACTTTTTTCAAAATACTATACTATGATTTTTTTCAACATACTATACTATGATTTTTTTCGCCATACTATACTATGATTTTTTCGACAGGCTATACTATGACTGTTTTCGACAGGCTATACTATGACTGTTTTCGACATAATATACTATGACCGTTTTTTTAACTTTTTTTCAACTTACTATACTATGACCGTTTTTCACTTTTTTCGACAGGCTATACTATGACTGTTTTCGACAGGCTATACTATGACTATTTTCGACATAATATACTACGACTTTTTTCGACATACTATACTATGATTTTTTCCGACATACTATACGATGATTTTTTCCGACATAATATACTGACTTTTTCGACATACTATTGTCACAGCTTGGCTCATAAACTGAAACAAGAACGGGGAGACAACAAGCTAGCGGCCAAAAAAAAGAAACAATTTATTTGTCTCCCAAACACAGGTAGCACAATGTTTCCCAGCAGGTTACGCCACGACAGCGCCAATGGTCATGAGCCAGTCAACAGCGATCTTACTTTCCCCCTCGCTGCCAACTGAACAGGCCCCTGCCACACCAGCACAGGTGCTGCTCATCTGACTGACGAGCCTCCAATCACCACCTGCAACACAGGAAACACAACAGGTCACCCAGTTCATGATAGGAGGAAGGTCATCACACTATACTATGACTTTTTTTCGACATGCTATACTATGACTGTTTTTTGACTTTTTTCGACATGCTATACTATGACCGTTTTTTTTTTTACTTTTTTCGACTTGCTATATATGACCATTTTCCACTTTTTTCGACAGGCTATACTATGACTGCTTTCGACAGGCTATACTATGACTGTTTTCGACATAATATACTACGACTTTTTTCGACATACTATACTATGACGGTTTTTCCCTTTTTTTTCCACATACTATATATACTATGACATACTATGACTTTTTTCAAAATACTATACTATGATTTTTTTCGACATACTATACTATGATTTTTTTCGACATGCTATACTATGACCGTTTTTCCCTATTTTTTCGACAGGCTATACTATGACTGTTTTCGACAGGCTATACTATGACTGTTTTTTTACTTTTTTAGACATGCTATACTATGACCGTTTTTTTTACTTTTTTTCAACTTGCTGTACTATGACCGTTTTTCACTTTTTTCGACAGGCTATACTATGACCGTTTTTCACTTTTTTCGACAGGCTATACTATGACTGCTTTCGACAGGCTATACTATGACTATTTTCAACATAATATACTACGACTTTTTTCGACATACTATACTATGATTTTTTCCGACATACTATACGATGATTTTTTCCGACATAATATACTGACTTTTTTTCGACATACTATTGTCACAGCTTGGCTCATAAACTGAAACAAGAACGGGGAGACAACAAGCTAGCGGCCAAAAAAAAGAAACAATTTATTTGTCTCCCAAACACAGGTAGCACAATATTTCTCAGCAGGTTACGCCACGACAGCGCCAATGGTCGTGAGCCAGTCAACAGCGATCTTCCTTCCCCCCTCGCTGCCAACTGAACAGGCCCCTGCCACACCAGCACAGGTGCTGCTCATCTGACTGACGAGCCTCCAATCACCACCTGCAACACAGGAAACACAACAGGGCACCCAGTTCATGATAGGAGGAAGGTCATCACACTATACTATGACTTTTTTTCGACATGCTATACTATGACTGTTTTCCACATAATATACTATGACTGTTTTTTGACTTTTTTCGACATGCTATACTATGACCGTTTTTTTTTTTACTTTTTTCGACTTGCTATATATGACCGTTTTCCACTTTTTTTGACAGGCTATACTATGACTGCTTTCGACAGGCTATACTATGACTGTTTTCGACATAATATACTACGACTTTTTTTGACATACTATACTATGACCGTTTTTCCCTTTTTTTTCCACATACTATATATACTATGACATACTATACTATGACTTTTTTCAAAATACTATACTATGATTTTTTTCAACATACTATACTATGACCGTTTTTTTTACTTTTTTTTTACTTGCTATACTATGACCGTTTTTCACTTTTTTCAACAGGCTATACTATGACTTTTTTCGACATACTATAGTATGATTTTTTCCGACATACTATATGATGATTTTTTTCGACATACTATTGTCACAGCCTGGCTCATAAACTGAAACAAGAACGGGGAGACAACAAGCTGGCGGCCAAAAAAAAGAAACAATTTATTTGTCTCCCAAACACAGGTAGCACAATGTTTCCCAGCAGGTTACGCCACGACAGCGCCAATGGTCATGAGCCAGTCAACAGCGATCTTACTTCCCCCCTCGCTGCCAACTGAACAGGCCCCTGCCACACCAGCACAGGTGCTGCTCATCTGACTGACGAGCCTCCAATCACCACCTGCAACACAGGAAACACAACAGGGCACCCAGTTCATGATAGGAGGAAGGTCATCACACTATACTATGACTTTTTTCGACATACTATACTATGACTGTTTTTCCCTTTTTTTTCGACATACTATACTATGACTTTTTTCAAAATACTATACTATGATTTTTTTCGACAGGCTACACTATGACTGTTTTCGACATACTATACTATCACTGTTTTTTTACTTTTTTCGACATGCTATACTATGACCGTTTTTCACTTTTTTCGACTATGACTGTTTTCGACAATGTACTATGACTGTTTTTTGACTTTTTTCGACATGCTATACTATGACCGTTTTTCACTTTTTTCGACATGTTATACTATGATCGTTTTTCACTTTTTTCGACAGGCTATACTATGACTGTTTTCGACATAATATACGATGACTTTTTTCAACAAACTATACTATTACTTTTTTCGACATACTATACAATGACTTTTATTTTATGACCCATTTGTGACATACAGTACTGACTTTTTCATTAGATCTTTGACATAAAATACAAGTACTTTTTTCCACATACCATACCAAGTCATCAATTTTCTTGGCATTCTATACGATGCATTTGTATTGCTAAAGCCAACCATACTATGGATGTTTATGTATTCATGACTACACACTTTGACTTCTTTCCACATACTATGCCATGACTTTTTTGATGCGTTTTTACAAGCTCATCACGTTTTAGGTAAAACTATCTAAAATATAACTGTTAACTGTCAGATGGATAGAATAGAATATAAATAGAGTGCTAGTTCTTGTACAGTACTTGAGTAAATGTACTTAGTTACTTTGAACGACTACAGCAGAATCAATGCATTCAACCATAGCTGTAATTTGGATGTGTTCTGCTACTGCTGGCCAGCACTGCCCTCTAGTGATTAAAGAAATCAAACCAACGCACTAACAGGAAAAGACAACATCTTACACATTTGAATGTAACATTTTTGAATTTGAAGTTTAATGTTAATTCCATGCTGTGTTTCAGTAAGAATACAGATGGTACTTGTGGCTCCGTTGAGAATATCCAGTAGTACAAATCAGATTCACGTTACACATACCGAAGAGAATGAAGAGAGGAAATGAAGAGTAGGAAAGAGTCGAGAAGAGGAAACCTGAAATAGTCAGGACAGTAAAGATAGAGCAGGTCTCTATTTCCCAAAATTGATTTTTTTTTTTTATATGGTGCCAATGCAAAACTGCATTATATTACAATCAATAGTGTTGAGCATTCCCCTCCCACGCACACACATACACGTTTTGTCTGCTAAAAAGCCATTACCTAACTATCTGCCATTAGCAAAAGCGCTACAGCCTCGCAGCACATTACTTGGTCCGAGAATGGACAAGAATAGAGGTCAGAGTGATGCTTGGAGAAGGGGGACATTCTGCTATTTGTCATTTAAAAAAAAAAAAAACAACTATTGATGTGTCGAAGGAGCGGGTTTGGTAACCACAAAGTAAAGAGGGCACTTAGTTCTTCCAAAAAGCTTTCACACATCCCTTTTAAATCTTTCATCGCCACTTTTATTTCCTCAATTTGCAAACTGAAATGTTCCAAAACTGACTGACTGCATGGACAATATATTGTTTAGAAACACACAAATACAGGGAAAAAGTTGAACAGCTAAGTATTGTCTTTAAATAAACTCTTGCATATGTGTGTTAGAAATACAGGCAAGCGTACTTGGCAACAGATAATACAGCAAAGTAAAGCAAAACAAAAAAACAAAAACAGTAAAAGAGGACATGAACCGTAAAGGGTACAGGCTTGCAAAATGAGTCATCAAAAATAAGGTAAAACTCCTGGGAAGTGGAAATGGAGACCCGAGCGGGCCCTGTTGGGGGGGGGCATGACATGCATATGAGGAGAAAGGGTAAGACAGATGGGTAGAAATGGAGGGAAAAGGAGAGGAAGAGTGTGGGCTGCAGTATAAACCCAGTTGAAAACTGTGGCTGAGGACAGAAGCTAGTGCTGGGAGGAGAGGGAAAAAAGGGGAGGCTGGGTAGGAGGAAGAGGACTCGTCTTGTGTTGTTCAGTCTCACTGGGTCTCTTCCTCCAAATCTGGCGGCGGCGGCGGCGGTGCTTCTTTGTTCTGTTCTTCACCTGAGATAATGACAGGAACATAACACAATGTTATCTCTGCACACTCAAGGTGAGATTTCTTTAAAAAAAAAAAAAAAAAAAAGGCAGCTAAATGCGGCCGTTCTGATGAACAGATCAGCCAGAGGAAGCTCCTCCCTGCTGTGTGAGAGCTTCCATGAGGTCGACCAGGAGAAAGACTAGTTCACGGTTTCGGTTGAGATTATTCTGTAGCCGTAATAACACAGGGCTTGTTATTGAGAAATGATTAATTTATAATTCGATTGTTATCAGCATTATATTATTATCATAAAGATTTAATCAATAGCTGAATTAAAGGCATAAAAACTAAACAGGGGCTTGATATATTTTCCCGTCACTACAAAACAGTAAAATACATTAATTTCGTGCCAAAATAAAGCTGCATCAGCATTGCTTAACAGTATAAAGTCTTAGTATTAAGTACAAACTTGTTGCCAACCGGGTTACCAGTTCAACATTAAGCAGATAATATTGTCCTCTCATTAACAGGATATGCATTTTGTTTTGCCGTTTGCAGTGCCGTTATTAGAAAGAGTAAAGGAACACAATGAGGGAAAGGTCTGCGTGGTTATTTGGGGCTTTTTGAAGAGTTAAACTCGAAATTCTGACATCACTGAAACACAATCGTTCCATCAGAAGTGTGCGGATTGGTCAACCATGCAACAAACAATCCCAACATGTAGAAGCAGACCACAGTGTTCACCGCCGATCGTGTCAACATGCAGGCGAGTGAGCGACAGTTAGTCCACAGTGCCTTCACAACAAGCCGCGGTCAGACGTACCGAGGGAGCAAAAACGCCTCGAGAACCTGTACGACTGGCTGCTGAGAAAGGTTACCATAGAGACGGCACAGCCATCCGTGTAATGAAGAATTAAGAGGCACAAATAACAAAAGGCTCGAGAATCCGTCATGATTAAAATAGAAACCGTAACGGCGCTCATTAGCAACACGGCTAACCGGGATGTGAGAAAAGCCACAGGAGATGGAGCAGCAAGCCTCGCATGCAGTTTGTCCGTTAGATCACACTTCAGATAGCTGCGTTCACAGGTTCACAAACCGCTGCACCGCCCCCGACGGGCTGCGTTCAGCGACACGGACGAGCAAACTTCTTTCAGTCTGTGTTCAAAGGCCGGAATCGCAACCTTTTTTTTTTCCTGCCATGGTGGAAAGGTGTTAAGTCCCAGTGAAACACAAGTTACAAGAGGGAGTTAAAGCAAATCAGTCGCATCGGATTGAAGTGTTAAAAAGTCGGAGGGCTTAGAATGCAGCGCGATACGGAGCTGCAGAGGCTTGTGGCCACACACACACACACACACACACACACACACACACACACACACACACACACACACACACACACACACACACACACACACACACACACACACACACACACACACACACACACACACACACACAAAAAGAGAATGACTGCTTGATGGATGGATTTCATCATATCAGTTGGAATTGGCTGCTACTAACTTACGTAAGCTCACTTAAATATTTGGATATAAAACTACAAAGAAATAGATTTTTTGCCTATATTGTTGAATAGCTAAACAATATCACTCTGAATGGGATTTTAAAGGGTTTAAAGGGGCTTTTTCTCAATTTTAACTGATTGTTTTTGCTCACGTTTCACAGAAGAAGTTAGACTGGTAAAGCCTCGTATTAGCTTCCGATAAACATTTAACTTTTCTACCCCCCCCCCCCCCTCATTACTCACACTGGAAGCGTGTTAGAGGTGCTGGTATCGTCAGGGAGAATAATAAGTGTTTCAATAGTCATACAGGCTAATATTGTTAGAAGACATATTTGAAAAATTGTGGAGAAAAATGAGCGACAAATGAAAACCTCAATGAGAGATTACATTGAGTAACAGAACATAGAGGAGCTGATAAATTAAATCTATTGGACAAAACACAACCTAGCATGATTTCAACTTTCACCCACTGGCGGACACTCTGAGGACACTAAACGCACACAGCACTCTAGTTCCACTCGCGCAGAAACAGGTGGATAACAGGTGAAAAAGTTCAAATGATCCTTCAGAGCTGTGGGCAAACAGGGCAGAGAACATTCGACGAGGCTGGACTTCATAATGTGAGGAGGGTTAGTGAGGGATGCCCGGGTGGTGAGACAGGAGAGACAGCTTGAGGTGAAAAAAAAAGCCAAAGACAGGCAGAAGGAATGACTTACAAATTAGTCTTGTATAATGGAAGAGTGAGGGAAGAGGGCTGTCCTTAAGAATCTACAGAAGAACGATGGAGAGATGAGAAGTTAAAGCAGTGTGTGAGTACTGAGAAGGCAAGGAGAGAGAGAGAAGACTTCCGACTTCAGAGAAACCACTGATGAAGGGAAAAGTTAGAGAAAAAGGTTCATTCTTCACAGTTTACAGGACGCTTTTTGATGGCATCAGCACTTAAAGACAAGTATCTCAGAAACTGAAATCAAAAGCACTACGGAGGGGCTATTTAAAGGAAAAAACGTCCAAAAAACAACTTCATTCAGTGTCACTGAGAAATGTAGACGGAGCAACAATAACTAAACAGAACGGCTCTCTCACCATCTCCCTGCACGTCTGAGGTCCATAGTGTCAAGTTGTCACGTAGCAACTGCATGATAAGTGTTGAGTCCTTATAGCTTTCCTCGCTCAGCGTATCCAGTTCTGCAATGGCATTGTCGAACGCCTCCTTCGCCAACCTGTGACGCAAGACAACACAGCGGCATTCAGTGAAGAGGTGGATGTAATTGTATGGATGGAAGTTAATCCCGACAGGTTTTAAGGTTCCCGAGAACCACAAACCGCGTCATAAAATGATCACACTTACTTGCAAGCACGATCTGGCGAGTTGAGGATTTCGTAATAGAAAACAGAAAAGTTAAGGGCCAGTCCCAGACGAATGGGGTGCGTTGGAGGGAGTTCGATCATGGCGATGTCGCTAGCAGCTTTGTACGCAACCAAACTGTTCTCTGCTGCCTCTTTCCTGTCGTTGCCCGTGGCAAACTCTGCCAGGTACCTGTGGTAATCTCCCTTCCTGAACAGAGCGAACAACACAAACAAACAGACGCATTAACAAACCAGCAGCACCGACTTAAAGCGTAGAGAACAATACGGTTTGGGACAAGTACATGAACGCACCCCTACAGCCTCGATAGTACTACCACATAACAGTTCATTTAGTGATAGAAAATCTCCCCCTAAAGCAACTATGAGGTTTAGTTCATGTCTCACGGCGAAGTTTCTCGCTACACAAGAATATTTAATGACTTGGTTATGGATCGACGTATAATCCCTTGTACTGCAACCATAACAGGAAGTGGCTCAGATAAACACATACTTAAAATGATTGCCAGGTAATTTGTGGATTGGAGAGAAGAGAGATAAGGTAAATACTTTTTTTTTTTTTTTACATTTTAAGTATGTTAACATCCTTTAAGCAGCAGAGGCGTGCAGAAATCTGAATTCTGATTAAATAAGAGAGAAACCCTTTTTATTGTGCATCTTTGTGCTCATTCCAGCCTACGTTAAGGTGGGAAGCTTAATGTAGGCTGCCTGACTGATACCTAGTCAAACCAAAGTGTGTAGAAGTGTTGAAACACACATCTGTGTTGGATACATACATTTTGTAGTAGAAAACCTTAGATTCTCCTGTGACCGCAGCTAAGATGAGGTGCTTGTCCAGTACATCCAGAATGTCGTTGCAGATTGATTTCAGCTCTTTCTCGACCTGCAGACCAAACACACACACACACACACACACACACACACACACACACACACACACACACACACACACACACACACACACACACACACACACACACACACACACACACACACACACACACACAGTCAACAGCTTGTATGGTCACATAGAACCTCACAGGTACTAGATTAAAGTTCCCTTTGACTAATCGGCTGCAATTCAAAGCTGGTTTGATATTTTAAAGTTGTCAATGAATGTCTATGAGTCATGACCATCAGTTACTCATAAAAATAAAATACCCTACATTTATATTTCAAGTACAATTGGTTGCTGCTAGCTCGTTATTTCACTCAGACAAGTGAAATCTCAACACCTCCTCTTTCGGTGGAGGAGACCTGAAAGAGTTCTGCCCAAAACAGCAAAACATTGCTGGGAAGTTGGCTACTAAATATGGAAATGATTATCAGTCAGTGCATCACATGCACTGCTCTTTGTGAAACAACAAGGTACGTAGCAACCTACAGTTCTAATTAAAGGTTTGTATTTCCAAAGCAGGGAAAGCCATGTTGCATAAAGAAGTGAGTTTTTCTCATCAAAACCGTGTTTAGAAACATCTAAAAGATACATTTTCTCACAGTCGGTGAAAATAACCAGTTATTACATCGTATTAATGATCGTGTCTGACCGTTTTTCTGTATTCCCGGATCATCTTTAGTTTGTCTTCTCCGCCTTTGTTTTCTTCTTTCTGCTCCAGGCTGCTGATGATCCTCCAGGACGCTCTTCTGGCCCCGATCACGTTCTTATACGCTACCGACAGCAGGTTCCTCTCCTCCACCGTCAGCTCCACGTCCATGCTGGCCACGTTCTTCATCGACTCCACCATTTCTGGAACACACGGGGAAACAAATGGCATAAGGCGGGACCCATCCATATAGATAACATTTCATCAACCACGGTCCTAAATGCAGCGGAACACCCAAACTGTCATGTCTGGGTTCATAACATCATCCGGAAGCACTCAGCGAGTTTTTCCCTTTATCTACCAAACATCTGCTGGCTTACCACAGCAATGTGAACTAAAGAAACTGATTTCACTGTGATTTTACAGCAATAAACGGATCAAAATGATGCCGAGACAACAACATAATGATACAGATTTGAGTACATAAAGCGAAGACGCATCCACCTTCCATTAAGAACGAGTTCAAACCACAGGAGCAGAGCCTAGAAAGCTTTCCGTCATCCTCCGTATTATATTAATGGGCTTCCTGGGACACCGCCCAAGTGAAAAGTCTTCTAATGCAGAGATCGACCACCTATAGACACCGATGGCAGGACGCAGGGAGCGGAGAGACAGAGCCATGTACCAGAGGGCTGAGCAAAACACGAGGCCTCGCATCCTCAAGGTGATTCAGTAGGACGGGGTTGATATAGAATCTACAATAAACAACAATTTAATACTCCGCTCTGAAGGAGCTACTAATTAGCAAACAAGCCGTTTCCCTGGGGATTAGCAACAGACACCGCATGGGGGCCTCTGGAACCAAATCACAAAGAGCAGTTCAAGGGGGCAGAGAGTGAAACATCTACATCTAACTTGGTTGTTGGTGATATATTCTGTGTCATTTCTGGTTTGGATATTATTACTTGTATGCTGGAATCAAAATGCGACTACATATTCTGCGGGATGGTTTCTAATCGTCTAAGTAGCTTCATGCGCGGAGCGCTAATGGATTTTTTTTTTTTAAATGCGACGACTATCTTTAACAGCTCAAGCTGCGGACGAGTCCCAGCGGCCGTGCTAACCGCGCTACCCTGGAGGTAAGAGAGCAAGGGTGCCAGTCGTTTGGCTTTTAGCTCCACAGACAGGGTGTTATCTGTTGAAGCCAATGGCAGGGTGCTACGCAGCATACTGGTGAAACCTGATACCCGATGGTTTCGAGCCAGGAGGAGCACTAATGCTGCTTTGATCATTTTACCCTGCAGCCCAGCGCGCACTCAAATACACTCAATGACCTCTCTGTGCTTTAAAAAAAAAAAAAAAAGAAGCTGTTCTCAGCGTTACAAGCTCTACAGTTCCATTGAACTTGATCAGTGCTTCATTAACCACCAGCTAAGATGGCAGTTGTGTTATTTTAGCGGTTGAATTTGTTACCGGTGACGCATGCACAAGCTGTGGCTTTTCCTCTGTAGGGATGGAAAAAGGTGTCTTCAGTCTGATCCTTGCTCTCTTTACGGAAGTGAAGACTGCTCTGGCTGCATTTGAAGCAGTAGCTACTCAGCCACGCATGTCAGCTTGTCTGACAAAATTATATATCGTTAGCTGGCGTTTTTTAACTCAACGGGGCAAATTGAAAACGCATATGTAGGCGATCGTGGCTGGCCATGTACCTACTGATGATTACACACCTTTCCAGCTGCATCACTGTGGTTCTAATGGCCACTCAGAACGCCAAAAAAAGACAAATTCAAACATGCTTTTCGGTTTCATTGTTAGTAATTGTCCTTGGCGTCTAGCTCTCGGTTAGGTATGCCTGCTACTGAAACGGCACGTCTGTCTCTCGCCCACTTCAACCCAAGAAAGAGAAACTAAAAATAGAACCCAGTGGCTTGTTTTTTTATTTTTTACGGACATTAACCCATACAATGCATGGCAGCTTTTTTTTTTCCTTTCTAAAATTTCAAAGCCACGTGTCTTCAAATGCATTTAAAAATAGACCAGATGCACGAAGAAACCAAAGCACATAAAACCACACAACTGTTGGACACGGCAAGCAGCAGCTGAAGCACAGCTAAACCCCAACGCAGCCATGTCCAGTGACTCCATTGTACAGTAGAGTCGATCAATACCAATGACTTAAAACATCTGGCCAGTTGCTTTAAAGAATTGTTAACATGCCACCGCATTGACTTCCTGTAGTGGTGAAGGTTTATCTTATGAATTCTTTGTCAGACAAGTAGAGCTGTGACACGGACCGGTTAAAACACCGCCGACTATTCACGCAACTAAACTTTTTTTTTAAACCATCAGTGCCACTATAGCCTACATCCAAATGAATGGGAGTGAGACCACAACACAAATAGAAAGCAGCGACTGTGGTAAAGAATCATATGTTGGATTCTGCAGTGATCGGAACATAAATCGGGAGTTTGAATTAAGGGAGTTATCCAGCTCGGTGTGAGTCTTCACTGCGTTTAGGTCTCTCTCTCTCTCACACACACACACACACACACACACACACACACACACACACACACACACACACACACACACACACACACACACACACACACACACACACACCTAACTTGTCCTAGCTACCAGTATTCCATGCCAGTGAATTCTAGCTAATCAACATAATTATAATTGCCATATTTTAATAACTTTCTATGTAATAAGATCATTGTTGGCATCTTGCCATTATCACACCTGCAGTGTCTTTTCCTCTGCTCGTGTACACGCTCAGCGTGCGTTATTGGTATAAACTGATGAAATACAATGCATGGTGGGGTCCTGTTGAATTAAGGATGTGCTGCAGTGAGCAGCCGTGCAGATTCACGCCTCAATCAGAGTCCGGTTTGTTGCCAAGTAGGTTTCATGGGATTTGGTGCATAATATAAACAGTGACAAAATGAAATGAAAAATAAAAACAGATATAGAGGAAAATATATTAGAATATGCAATGTACAGATATATAGTCATAGAGATGTGCGTTTATTGTAAAGCATGTAGACAGATGCTAACGTGTCAATGAGACGGGGTCCTGGGCCTTGTTGATGAGAATAATGCAAATGTTTGCCCTGATTTATTATAGTGCTTGACTAAATGAGTTGGTATGATGGAGAACAAAGTACACGTATTTGACAAGACGCAGTAACTCACACCAGAAGTTAATGCAACGTGCACTCATGTGTTGTCACTAAAATGTTTGATGCAGTCTCTAGTTCAGTCACCCCATCAGTAAGAGATGGATCATACTAAACCACACAGATGAGGCCTCTGTGCGCCTGTGGTTTAATATCTAAATCAACTACAGTGTAAATGTACCAATATGCAGCTCAATTAACGTTGCTTTGCTGAAAAAAAAAGAAAAAGAAATACTTTGTGCCTCGCCGACTCCCGTCCACCATTGGTGCTCCACCTCTGAATCAATTAACCCACAGCAGCACGACAACACCGGCCTCATTAAAGTACAATAGCAGACGGACCAACACAAAGCGAGCTTCACATTTCATAGTTTCTTTCAATTGTTTGCCTAATTTTTCCGACTTCAACAAACGAGTCAGACCTTAAACGAGTTGTTGAAACGTAATGTCACTCTTTCACCCTCATTTTAATGTATCAAAAGGGTAGTTGACCATTGGTTTAGTCAGACCGGAGCTGTATTTTCTTACACACACGGTGTGGGCGGTGCGTTAGCATTAACGTTGGTACGGGGACGTTTTTTTTCGGATATATCTTTGGACTGAAGCTGCAGCTTGGTGGGTTCACATATAGACCACGTGTAGTCCAGCGGTTACAACAGAATCAAGAGACGTTTGCTTTATTTCTGAATGGAGTTTGGTGTGACGCGTGTCGGGGGGGGGGGGGACTGAAGAAAGGCTAGTTTAGCTAGTTAGCACTAGGTAGCTACAGTGGTAGCTAACTTAACGCAATGAACTAGCTTAGCTCACCAGCTAACGTAAGCTAACATTTAACCAGGCCACGCGACAAAAGCACGCGACGCTAAACGCACCTTCCATTTGAACGGAAAAAAAATCAATTTAAAAAGACGTTTACTGATTCATTCGGCTGGAGAAATCTCCGCCATTTTGTCCCTCACCCAACAGATCCACGCGTAACGTTAGTGCTTTACCTGCGTCTCCAAAAGCCCCCCTTGCGCACGGAGACTGGATGGGCAAAGAGGGGCCAGGCATTCTGCAGTGATTATCATTTATGCGGGGGTCTTACCGTCGTATCTCTCGGCTTGCTCGGCGAGCTTTGCCTGGTATACTAAGTTCTCTCTATCCGCCATGGTGCTCGGATGTTTTTGGGCTGCTCGTCCCAGTGGAAAGTGAGGATTATCTGAGCTGCTCGGTGGTGGATCAGCAACAGCACGGTTGCTCCGCTGAACTGAACAACCCACCGGTAGGTAGCACTGGCGTAAAGATGGCGACGCTACTCCATCCGGGAAACCCACGCAGCGGTCTCATCTACGCCCACTAACACGCCCTCATGCCAGGTCCCGAAATAAACCAAGATTCTCCAAGATTACTCCAACAAAAGTCCATTCAAACAATGGCAAATCCAGAACAAGTGACTTTTCAATAGATATAAAAAAAAATCTGTGATTTCCTATTTATTAAAATGTAGCAACTCTTCCATTCGGGATAAATATAATTCATGAATAAGCATTTATTTTACAATTTTAACTTATTAGCTCACAGTCACACAATATACAATTTGGTATACTTTGATTGACCATGTATATTAACATATTACATGCTACAGGTAAAAGGTACATTTTAAATTCAAATAATATACTTTGACACATTATACAATCTTTTCTTTTTAAATCCTGTTTTTTTGCTCGTTCAGGTCCTCTTCAAAGTGAGGTCGAAATGGCACAAAAACAAAAACATATGATCATTAAAAAAAGAGTAAAAGAACAATTAACATTATTTGGCATGATGAGACTTGATTTGTTTTTCTTGAGCTGTAGAGGAGATATACGGTGCACATTGTAGGGTCATCAGTGGTATCGTTAATTCCTAACACAACATGCAGCATAACGCCGTGATATGGGAGACATTTCACACCAGGTTATTCTTTTAAAGCATTCTCCCCTAAAATCACAGACACGCCTTCATAGCTGTTGGACTGTCGCTAACAGTAATTTAGTGTTAATTGGTCAACTATACAGTATATCCATGTGAGCTCTACTTAGTTACACAAACTTAACTGTTATCATCACATGAACCACTGAACGTACTGAAGTCCAATAGTTTAGCTGAGCTCAAATATTTCACCGTAACAAAGAAACATGGAATATGGGGACTCAAAACTATTGTTTATTAACATATACAGGGCTTTAAATTACCGTGATAAACATATATTACGGTAATAAAAAATATGGCATTTAATTTAGCATACAAAAAAAAATGATTTCCTTAAATTTGAGTCTCAATAACAAAAAATGGAGGCAAACTTTCCACAAGACATTGTAAACTCAAGACGACACTCCAGGATGTCTGGCATAAAAATCTGTGTTTAATCTGTGTGTGACTCAAAAGCATAAATATACATCTGCACTCTTCTTGCATCCGTTTTATAGACTTTTGTTGTGAAATTGTGCGACTCTTCAACGCCCTGAATCGTCCTCCCACAGTTAGCTAAAACTGGACACAGTAACTCTTCGCAAATCAATACTTCTAAAGATAATAATACAAATAAAAATGCCTTTTTAACTCTATTATATCTCGTCCCCAGTTATATTGCCCACCTCTTAACAATATATGCAAAATATCATATTTTATATCAAAATCCAATCATCCTTTTCTTCCTGTAAAACACAATATGAAGTGTGCCTACAGGATGTAAGCTTGTCCCAAACCAATTTCAACTAATACATTGATCCATCTGCAGTGTGTGTGGAGCCACAGTCCTTTGTAGCTCCGAACTGTGCTAAATTCTAAGCATGCCCACTTTTTACATATTTATTTTCTACACCCCTCTTGTAACTGTTGACCACTCAAATATCGTGGTTCACTGGGGATTACTCAGTGCTTTGATCATCTTATTTCTTTAATTTCTGCTCTACCGTGTCAGTCTTTAAGAAGACCATGCATATGCTTTCATGATGCATGTACAACCTGTGCACCTGCTCGGCTCTCTTTCTTCACTATAAAAATGTTTGGTAAGTGACACGAATGATAGTTGTGCATATAGGCATCATTCACATATCAGACCCCAGGGCTGTGTTGAACGTGTGCTTTGGAAACAAAGACGTGTTTTTATGCGAGCGCTGTGGAAACCATTTGGTGCGTTTTGATCATTTTAACGTATCAAAAGACAACACTGGATGAATGATGGAACCGTTTGCTTCAGGTGACTTTTTCCGACACAAAACAGGAGGTAAAGAAGAGGCACCGCTGCAGCTGCTCCCTGGTCCATCACTCCTGCTGTGGTTTACCATTTCCATCATACAAGAAGCCTCCATTGCATTTATGTACCAAAGGGAAAGTTGATTAATATGAGTATAAGGTTTACTATAATACATAATAAGACTATGACCACAGGGTGATTTCTTTACTTAAACACAGTGTTAGTGTCACTGATAACAGCATTACATCAGCTTCAAACATTTGCAAGTCGTCTAATCAGCAGCGATGACGTTGAGGACGTCCAGTCGGCGATCGCTCCGCCTGCTTTTGAGGAAAAGGTGACGGAAAATTTTATTTCACTGACGAGAGCAGCCATAGACCATTTCATGGTTTATTTTCATACTCACATAATGCTCAATTTGTAAAAAAAAAAAAAAGAGAAAAAAAAAAAGAAGCTTTTTGTAATAATAGCATGTGTATTCAATGTGGCTGATGAGAAACTATTAACCATAAGTGAACCATGGCACAAGAAATGACATGTCTGTTTTCACCAGTTATACATAAAATCCCTCAACCTTTCTTTTAAAACAGCCTCAGTGGAGCTCTTATTTTGTTCTTTCTCACCGTCTCACATGAAGTCATCTAGGTTGGCGTTGAGTAGTGTCTTAAAAGAGGAACATAAAATAATAGTTGTGTCTCTGGTAACAAGTAAAAGAAAAATATAAAAAAGGTTGGAAAAACATGTTTACAGTATTTAGCATGTAAGATGTGTTCTGTCATAATATTTTCCACTTTTGGTACAAAAAAAAAAAAAAAAAAAAAAAGACCGTGTGTGTGTGTAGTGTGGGGTGTAATACGTTGGTGAAGTCGTCTTCTCCACGAGACGGAGTCATCAGGAAAAGTCTTTGCTCGGTTCACTCCGTAAGGTTCACAGTCTGGCACTACAAAAACTCTCTGATTCATGATTCTGTGAGAGAAGCCAAGTGTTTCGTCTCCTATGTGCAATTGATTTTCCCTTCTGTACGAATCAAATGCAGTGGGTAACACAGGAAGGGGAGAGTGGCTCTGCTCTGTGTGTGTGTGTGTGTGTGTGTGTGTGTGTGTGTGTGTGTGTGTGTGTGTGTGTGTGTGTGTGTGTGTGTGTGTGTGTGTGTGTGTGTGTGTGTGTGTGTGTGTGTGTGTGTGTGTACTTCAATACTGGGATGGAGATGTGTGGACTACGGTTGGACTGATATCGGTTACTGCCGTCTAATACTGCCCCTTTTGAATAGAAACTGACATTTTGCCGATTTGAATTGAATATCTCCGATAACCTTTTTATTGCATTAAAAAAAACCGATTGAATATTTTTAGGGTTAGCAGCTCCACCACACTACCTTGGATGAGCACGACGACTGTAAACATGGACTGACAGGGAGCTCATTGATTGGACAGTTGTGGTGATCATCAGCGCTACATGGACCCACGGGGGAGAAATCAATAACTAACAGCAAGTCAGGATTAGAAGCATTATTAGTCGACACTGCAGCGGGACCTCGAGTGGTAAAAATAATGCCTGATGGATAGAAAAGGGAGTGTTGTGCTGTAACATTAAAGGGGGGGGTAGTTAGTGTGGTCGATACGCTTCATAGGCTTTATAATGAACTGCTAAAATACATAAGAGTGTGACAGGAATCCTAATGTTCACGCCTTCTCTACAAAGAGGTTTGGTGTGTGAGCCTCTTTAAACAGTGTCTAATTCCTACATGCGTCTAATAAACAAATAAAACGGCTCTGGAGTTACTGGAAGCTATTTTCTCTCGACAGTTGTGGAGCTAAGCTAGGCTAAGATGAATCAATATTACCATTTAGTTAAGACGACACACAAATTGTGTTTCTTTCAAAATGCAACATGAATAAATACTAAACCAATAAATGCTGCCATCTATCTGAATGCAAGGCATGTTTAATTGCTGGTTTCAGAGAAGTAGTCAAGCAGCGAGCCAACAGTGTGTGATGCTGACTGGAAAAAAAAAAAGAAAAAAAAAAAAAAAAAGCTCATACAGGCGAACCGATATCAGTCTGACCTTAGTGTAAACTCTTCAAAATGACAGCAGGCAAGATCCACCAACACGTCTGGTGTTGAGCTCATAGGTTCATATAGTGTGTGCTTGTATAAATCCTTTTTCTTTCCGAGCGTGACGAGACGACCAGAGGAGACGGGGGGGGGGGGGGGGGGGGGGGGGGGGGGTCGGAGGCGACGGGGAGAGTTTCTCAGCTCTCGTCGTCGGGGTGGTGTTGTTCCAGCAGCCGGACGTGGGTGAAGGGAAAGTGGCCTCGCTTGCCCTTGCACTCGCCCTCCCACTGGCCGTTCACGTTGATCTTGGTCACTTTTACCGTGTCGCCCACCTGCGAGGCGACAAAAGAGAAGGGATAAATAGACGGACGCGACACACAGACCCCCCCGTTTCTCCCTCTGATTTGGAGTAACTGGCGGGATTGGTTCGTGCGGGTCGAACGCATCAATACAGGGTCGATGTCTGACGGCCCGCAGAAAGAGCAGCGTCGACATAAAATTGACTGACCCCCTCTTCATCCGTACAGCAGCTAACGCAGGCATCGCCCCCCCCCCCCCCCCCCCCCCCCCCCCCGAGTTTGATGGATGCACACCACTTGTCTGACCAAACACGCCTGCCAGAAGTTCAGAGACTCCTTCCATCTTAGTTAGACAATCACACGGAATTGGAATTTGTCACACTTCATTCGTTCGGCATGACATTGTGTGTCGCGACGGGCATTTTTTTGTGACGGGAGCGGAGGCTATTTTGTGTCGCCCTGATTAATCAGTTTTGAGTGACACATCCATCGTAACAACGTTGTGTACGGTCAAGACGGAAGCTGCAGGAAGCATTTCATAGTTTTTCCACCACAATCAAAGAAACATGCAGATTTAAGAGTGGTTCATTTACACCATTTTTGCAACTCACTTAAAATAGGATTTTATTTTGAAATAACCTCTTCAGTTGTGAATTATGGAATAATTGCTCGTCCTTATCTACAGTGAGAGCATTGTGCAGAGCGCTGAGAATCTCGACTTCTCTCAGTGTTTCCTACTAATAGTATATAGTGAAGCAGGCTGCACACATACAGTGTGACCTATTTTAACAGCAGGTTCATAAACCCACTGTCATCAGGTCTGCTCTGTGTCTCTCTCTCTCTCTCTCTCTCTCTCTCACACACACACACACACACACACACACACACACACACACACACACACAGTCTTCGACTCGTTCATTCAAACAAAATGGTGGCATCTGTGTTTCCTGAGAAGACTCAGATAAACAGCCGGGGGAATTTAAGAGCTGGCTATGTTGAAAGTTAGTACCGTGTGTGTGTGTGTGTGTGTGTGTGTGTGTGTGTGTGTGTGTGTGTGTGTGTGGTAGATTTATTGCATTTATTCCAACAGTAAAACTACTCTCCGTTGGGAGACTTTGAGAGGAAGAAGACACAACCGCACCATCAATATAACCAAGTATCCCTACGGTGTCCTGCATCAGAGCCATCACTAGCTACTGGCTAGTGTGTGAGCAGAAGGTCACGCGCTGAAATAACGTAAATAACATGAACAGAAAGTCCATCAAAATCCTTCTCTAGAGGCTGTAATCCATTGAGTCTTTAATCAGCATGTTAGGCTCATTAAGCTCGTTAACAGCGAGATGGTCAAAGTGTGTGTGTGATGTGGAGACACTCTTGAGTTTAGATGGACGGCCTCGCAACATATTATGTCATCCTCTCTTTAGTATCCTCCCCTATCGTTTGCGTTTCAATACTAATCTGAGCAAACACTGTTTATCTGTTCCCTTAATACTAAAAACAAGGCGGCTTGTTCCAGCGGTGATGAATGTACAATGTAACGCTCACATTAACCCAATGGGCCATAAAGAGATGAGTACATGAAGAGGTGCCATTGTAAAATAAAAAAGAAGAAAAAAAGATCTGCGTCTGTCTCTCTCTCTATAGCGCCATCTCCACTGCGAGCGTCTTCGTGTGCGCCGTCAACTTGCATTTGTGAAGACACTTTGTGTGCACGATCACATGCGTGAGTAAGCCATTAACTAACCGGGACAATCTACACTGCCACAGCTGAGACGCACACAGAGAAGACAGAGAAGAGAAGGACAGCCGTGGAGAACATGAATGGTGGGTGGGATTGCTACCTCCAGAGCGAGCGCCGTCTTGTCGTAGGCGTTGGGCACCCTCTTCTGAATGGCTCGGGCGTAGACGGGCCCGTTCTGTAGGTTGGGGAGCTGGGCGTTGACCACGGGCTGAGCGTACTGGCCGGGGTCCCCCAGAGGGTTGGTCTGAGGGGCCCCTGTTGCGTCTGTGCTGCCCACCACCCCTCCCGCTTGCCCCCCCTGTCCACTCCCCACAACAGGGGGACCCAGGCCGGCAGAGGTGGGCGAGGCGGGCCGGTACTTCTCCACGTAGGGCACGGGGATCATGCCGGCTCGGCCCTCCTGGTTGGCCGCGTTCCACCACTGATCCTCTGGCTTCTCCAGCACCCGCAGGATGTCCCCCCTGCGGAAGGGGAGGTCCTCCTCGTCGTTACCGGGGAAGTCAAATAGCGCTCGGACGAACTCCGCCTCGTCCGGCTGCATCGGGGCGCCAGCAGAGGAGGCGCTGACGAATCCCGTGTGCTTGGCCTTGTTGATGGGCTCTATGAGTGTGGTGGTGTCCAAGTAGTGGATCTTATAGAACTCCAGCAGGGCTGGCAGCGCCTCGAACTCCTGATCCCCGATCCGAAACCGAGGAGGAGCCAAACCTGGCAGAGGAAGGGTGACATTGTTAGTGAAGAAATCAACAATCAAACAAATACCAATGATCTTGGGCAGATCAACAAGGGCCACAATTACTGGCAGCACTTTGAATTCACATAACTGGATTAATTACACACTGAGAAGTGCAACCATAGAGTGCTGTGTTTGGGGAGACTATTGGATCAAGGGGGTGATCAGGCTGCAGAATATAGTCCCAAATTGGGAAACCATTTGTAAATAAAATATCCTGAATGGTTTAAGTGCATGACAAAATCACATTAATTCAGCTCATTGGTGAAAAATCTTACGAACCTACTTACAACCACTTTTACCATAAAGCAATCATGCTCATTGATTGACATTAGTGTTAATACAACCATATATTAAAAACTCTGCACAACACAAACAAAAACATCTCTATCTCTCCATTGTATTGCCAAATACTTTCAAAATGTGTAACAAAAAGGAGTGGCATTTTGAGACATACTTTATATAACTGTAACCTATTGCTGCTCTGGAACCTATTGCTGCTTGTAACGAAATAATTTCCCCTTGCGGGATCAATAAAGTTACTATCTCTCTATCTATCTATCTATAATTTTGAGTAAACACTAGATATTTTCACCAATATTCAGGCAATAAATCAGATTGGATGGATGTGAGTCAGTTTGAGTGGCAGAGAAAGGCAGTAGCCTCTGCAAACAAGTTATTTTAATGTCACTAGTGTGCACATAATACTGTTTGTTTCTGTTTAAACTCTGGCACCATATTTTCCTCTAGTTCAAATGGATACTGGAGTACCTTCCCTACCAATAATGGCTTTATTATAGGAGGACACAGGAGAAGAAAAAAAGACCCAATAATAAGGAAGCCCTGAAAGGACAAGAAGGATCACAGACATTCCAGAAGCGCCAAGCTAAACAGTCATCCTCCAGTTGTGACAGCCCAGTCTGCCCAGTTCCATTCAAACCCTGCAGCAGCCAAGCCCACCAAAATACCGCCTCTATCCTCCGAAAGGAAAAAGTAATAAATGACAAATAAAGCCCGATTGGTAGCTAGCTAATCGGCAAAGTAATACCAAACTCCATTTAAAAAGTAACCTACTTAACTTTACGTCACCCAAACGTATACAAAATTTTTTTTTTTGCGTTATTTTAAGATGGACTTAATATTGTCATGTTCAGCTTTTACATCGGATACTTGAGGATTAGCCAAAACAAGGCAACCTTAAGTCAAATTGCAGTCAAATGTTGCAACACTTTCAGACCGACTCTTCTGTAGCTAGCCTGTTAGCCAACGGCTACACGGTCCGACACACACTTCGGTGGGCGGTATCGAGCAGTGTATTAAACCACATGTAAAATATCTCACTTTTCTTCCAAATGAGTGAATATTGTTTTAATACATACATGCCGACTGTGAGCGTATCTTCCGAAGACACTGGTAATACTAAAACATATATGATAAAAGGCTGGAATATCTTTATTTACCAAGATCGAATTAAATTGGCGAATTCATAAAGGGCGTCTGGCGTGGCTTGACGAGAGTGAACGTAAATGGGGCTAAAATCAAAGCAGTTCACCATGAAAATCCACATTTTAACGTCAGTATTAACGTGTATAGCGGGTTGAGTCATATACCTTGCTAAGTGACAAACAATTCAACGTTACCTGAGCCAGATTGCCGGTTGTTACTGATGCTGTTGATGATATAATGGGACACTTTGGAGTTCTCCGAGACGGACAGCACGTAGTCACCCGGGCTGGTGATCGAGTCTCTCACCAGAAACACGCCATGTCTCTGTCCCTGTAGAAGAGAAACGGCTTCCTGGCGGCTTAGCCTCCCCCAGTACCAGCTAGAGCGGTCTTCGGCATCAAAATTACCGGCCATGGCTGTGAAGTGAAATCCAGTCCGAGGCTTTGAGGCCTTTTCCCCTCGTCGCCTCTCCCTATCCGCAACTCATACAAAAAACTTTGGTTGACTAACGTTTCCCCGTGGAAAAAAAACGCTATAATACCACGATATTTTGAAACTTCCACGACTAATTTAAATTTTAAGATGACGGAACTTCTGTTGCACCACGAAACCCCGATACTCGGACTGCTTAAACGTTTAAAATGACAAAAGAATGAATTCAAAACTAATGTGCAACAAGAAACTCCGGGACTGAAATGGCGGATCTAGGGAAAAGTTGACCTCATCTACCGGAAGGGATGCCTGGTCAATGGGAAGCGATGCAAAAAACACTGTAGATACGATACAACTCGACACCTTTTAAGATTACAGCACATTTAGCATGTCTTTAATCCCATAGTTTACTAAATAAACATATTAAAAATAACTTACAACAATGTGGTTGGTTAAAGTAACCTTTTTGAATTGCTCTCTGTAAATGTTCTAACCACCTTGAGGGCGCAAAAGCACCATAATAAAACTTTTCTGCATATTTTGTGTTGCTCCTATTTAGCTTTTAAACAGTTTAACGCAGCATTGTGTGAGTCTATTGTGAGGTTTTTGTTTTACACTAAAGCAAACACTAATATGAAACACAAGCCCCCCCAAAAAATGCAAGAAGTTGTAATCTCAAATTGACAGTTTACAACTGATGTGAACAATATTACGATATAGTAACACACCTGAAGAAAATTGAAACTGAAAGTTAGTCCCCCCTTCTCCCCTACTATTTTATTTCTCTCTTGGACTAACTTATTGCATCATCTAAGCACACATGCATGGAGGGGAAACTGACATAGTTAAAATTAAGATTTGTTAAGTAAAAGAAATAATGAAAATCATATATATGTGTATATCAGTAGCCTTCTGCACTACATGTATTCTACCAGTAGATGGCAACAAACACTGTGTATGGAGCTTCATTTAATTAACGTATTATTTCTGACAGTTTGCAGGAAAATCAACATTTAAAACAAGTTTAATTTGCCATGACGGCCAAAAACTCTATTAAAATGCATTTTCATGTGATTATAAGTTACTCCAAGTGGTCATTGATTGCTTTCAGTAAAGCGAAAATATATCATTAAACCTATGCAAGACGAACACACAAAATATGAATTAAATAATAATTTTCACTTTACATTAAACAAACGATGAGCACTTAGATTCATTTATAATCACATTACAATGCATTACATGGGATTATAATGCATTATAAAAAACGATTATAATGTACTACAACAATGGGAATTATAAGACATTATTATCCTTGCAAAACAAATGTTAGTGTGTAAACAGATATTCAGAAGTATTATGATAAGTGACCTTATAAGTCATTATATAATGCTTCATAATGTGTTATGATTGTTGTTATAAAGAATTATAAATATGAATGAGTTCTTATAATCAAGCAGAATGAGCAGAATATAATACACATTATACATTTATAAAGAAATATGAGCATCACAGAAAGTGCTACCAAAATGAACTGCAATCTCTGTTAGTGTCAAGCCAACTGCTATCTCTGGCATCGTCCATTTAAAGAGCTGCACTCACGCTGCACCTCTTAATAGTCTCGCTCTGCAAGTTTGCCACAATGATGTAAAAACTTCACACTAGAAATGAAAATTATTAGAAAATAGCTTTATTTTGCCACATTGCAAGACTCCCAATTACCGTTACTGGAGCATCTCTGCGCTGTCTCATAACTCTTTGGTTTGTAAAGATTGCTCGTGTTGCCAAACACCGATTGGTCAACAGCAGCTGCCAGTTATCACAAGCTAGCTTTAAAAAGAGTGTTAATCTTCCCTTCTTTATTTGCAGCATTGTCATTGATTTGAGCACTACATAAAAACCAACCTGCGTCTTGTAAAGCCACACATGTCACAATACATGTTATAAGAAGCTGCATTTAAAGAACCAAAGTCAGTCAACCACAAATTGTAAGGGAAATGGGGCAAACTGGTGAATGCACTCATACAGTATAAAACTGATTTGGCAGAGGAAAAACATTTGTCTAACACTAAAGTCTGTGTTTATGTGATTCAACAGTGGTTCTCTATTAGTTCGCTTGGCAAGAGGCCAATTTTGAGCTTATTCAAAGTGTTCATGACACACTGTGGTTACTAACATCTAGACCGGGTCATCTACTCTGATACAGAGTTACTCGAACGGCTTCAGGTGGTTGTAGAGGGACTGCACGTATGTAAACACACACATGGGGTCTGGCCTGTCCCCCATCTCCATCATGTCCTCCACCTCGATCAGACGGAGACAGTCGGCCTGCTCCCTGAAACGCAGAAGTATATAAAATGTATATAAAATATAAAGAAGTGCAACAGGTTTATCTATTAAAGGCAACATGAATGCTGACATAAAGTTGCGATCATTCAAAGCACATCCAAACACGTGCGCTCCAGCCAAGACTCTCTCTGTCCGGGTTTGAGAAGTCTTTTAGTTCATACAAGTCAAGTCCAAGTAAAGTCCCCGGTCGATGGTCTAAACGCAAAAACCCGACTTCTTGGAAAATGTGCTTATTTGTCTTCTGGTAGAGAGTAAGATGAGAAACTTGATACCGTCTGTTTATGATAATATTAGCTTAGCTTAGCGCAGAGACTGGAAACAGGTGGGAACAGCTAGCCTGGCTCTGTGCATAGGTAACAAAATCCCCCTACTAGCTCCTCTAAAGCTCACGTTATATATCTTCGTTTAATCAGTACAACTGTACGGAGTGTAGAAACTACAATTCGGTTATGTGCCTGTGTTCTGAGCCGGGCTAGTTAAACTAAAGTCTTGCTTTAATGTAAATCTTGGCCGTGCTGTACTGAGAGACTACCAGTCAACTAAACTCTGGTACCTTTTAAAAATATAAAAAATATCACCCAGGTATCTCTAAGTTTAGTGCCGATGTACTTCAGTGTAATCAAAGTACGCTCACTCACTCGCAGCCTCACACAGTCATTCTTAGCCAGCTTACTCGGCGGTGCTGAAGGCCAGCTGGAGGTTGTGTTTGCGGTTTGCAGGTTCCAGCGTGTTGTAATCAAAGTCCAGAGGGAAGAACGAGTGAACCAGAGCACAGAAAGCCATCCCGTCACTCCAGCTGGACGAGAAGTTCTGGATGTCTATGTTCTGAAAGAAAGACGGTGACGTCGTCACACTAAATCCTGCTTGTATTTTATTTTCATTCAGTTCTTGAGTCACACTTAAATTGTATTTCTTTGTCATAATCAGTCCAGTGTGAGATAAGGGGAAAGCGTCTTTAAGCTCTTATTTTGACATTCCTATTCTAGCTATTGCCAAAGTTGTCATGGAATTGAAGATCTTTACAAAGCAAATATATATTTACTGCTATATTTAATGCTCTGAATATTGTGTTTAGCGCCTTTATTTAGAGTCGTACCTGATAGCCAATGGTTTTTGAGCGGCACCACTCCAGGAGAATCTGCTTTATACCACTGGCACTGGACACTCCAAAACTCTGAGAGCGCTTCAGTTTGGGTTTGGAATCCTTCGGTCTACTCAACAGAAATGCAACTATGACAACATGTCATTGACTATTATGAATTAGTACGATATGGAAAGTATTCTACATTCACTTACTTTATAGGCTCTGAGTTCATCCTCTCAAAGAGGGCCCTCTTGGCCTGAGCCCCATTGGAGCGTGGAAGCGTTTGGGATTTCATCACATCCTGCTTAAACTCGACTCCCCCTATCTTGCTCGCCTTCCTTTGGAGAAACAGTGGACAACAGACACAATTACATTTCGACTGAAACTGCCAAAAGGCTCTAAATGTACAAAACACCACATCCATCAAACAATAGTCAACAGCAAGTTTGTTTCATGTTACAAAACACGATTCATGCTCATGACTTACTTGTCCAAATTTGGTGAGAAACCAGATTTTATGATCGATTTGGAGGGCAGCAACTTTTCTGCAAAAACAGGAAGTTGATTAGAAAGAGACAGAAACAACACACAACCACAAACCAAATAAAAAAACTACGACAAATAGATTGTAATACTTGCACACACTGTTATAAACAGGACTGTTTACTATATTTTACCTGCAGGCTGAGGAAAGCTCACGCTTCTCTTCAGACTGGGACTGGGTGTCTTGAGAATAGGTGCTGAACAGATGAGGTGAGACAAAAACAACAAGGGAAAAAGTGGAGAATTTTGTTAAAAGAAAAGAAAAAAATCTTTAAACAATATGGAAACTGAAAACAAGCAACTACCTGTGACTCTTATTTTAGAGACAGATCCTTGTATCCTTGGTTGAACTCACCTCTCTTAAAGGGATACTCCCCAGGTTTTACTACAGTGTCCTGTGATGCTGAGAGAGTTGTGGACAGTGCTGTTGTAGCAGACGATGAAGACTCCGTGTTGGGTTTGCTCATAGCCGAAGGAGGCAAGTGTGGCTTGGTTTCAGTGACGTCTAAAGAGAGAAAGCACACGAATATCCAATTCCCAAAAATCATTAAGACTTGCTTTGATTTTAAGATATCTGAGCGGAAAAACAAACCAATATTGTAGCATTGTACTCACCGCGTCTATATAGTGAGCCTAGCTCCTTTGTTCCAAACATACCTGCACAAGTGAAGGTGGAATATAATAATAAGTGTTCAGGAAAAGGGAGTAACTGGAGTGAAAATACAAATAAACGTGCAGAAAAAAAATACCCAATGAAAATGAAAAGAATTCAAAATGTTATTTTCAGCAAAATATACTGAATGTATCAATAGTAAAAGGGCTCATTATGCAGGCTCCTTTCAAAATGTTATTCTATATTATTATAGAATGTATTTTAATGTTATAGTTTGTCAGTGTGGAGCCAATTTCCCAGATGTTGTATACCACTGGGTACATTCTAGTATAGTACTGCATCATTTGTTAGAAGCATAGCATTTCGTTGTGTGTGTATATTAGCTATCCATGTCAAATACATGTAGTGGAGTAAAAAGTATAATATTTAGTAGTAGAAGCATGGATGGTTTACTGAACAGGCCTACTGGGAAGTGTAACAGCAAAACGTCACTCGAAGAGACACGCACCAATCAGGAAGAAACGCAAGATTACCACAAGAAACATAAAGGGATTACAAAGAGACCCAAAGACACTACAAAGAGACACAAAACGACCACAAAGAGAAACAAAACGACTACAAAGAGACACAAAACGACCACAACGTGACAAAAAACACCACAAAGAGACACAAAAACGACCACAAAGTAAAAACAAACACCACAAAGAGACACAAAACGACCACAAAGTAACAAAAAACACCACAAAGAGACACAAAACGACCACAAAGAGACTGCAAAAAAAAAAAAAACAACTACAAAGAGACACAAAATGACCACAAAGAGAAACAAAAACACAACAAAGAGACACAAAACGACCACAAAGAGACACATAAACACAACAAAGAGAAACAAGACGACCACAAAGAGACAAAAAACATCACAAAGAGACACAAAACAGCACCAAAAGAGGCAAAAGCATCACAGAGTCTATGTTTTGCTCCTATGTACAAAAGATGGAGAGTCTTTTTGCATGTCTGAGCCCTGGAACATGAGTAGAAGAATAAAGTAGCAGGAAATGGAAATACTCAAGTAAAGCACAAGTATGAACAATACTTGAGTAAATGTACATAGGTACATCGCTACCAAAGAGGTTGCAGTGGTATTCTGAGTTCAGTAGTTAAAGGGTGTTACTGGTTGGGTGGTAGTACTTATGTCACTGTTGTCAGACACAGTGAAAGAGACGTCTCCATCATTTACTAATGTGCAGACAGTAATAAGGCCTAATACTTTCGAGGATCAAATCTTCTGAATGCATCCCAATAGTAAACAATAGACCTACTCGCTGGCCTCTTATAAAAGAATATTCCCCTGCTTCACCTGTTGGAGCCTCTGCTGTAGAATGAACAGCCGCTTTAGGCGCCAATGCTGGAGACAGGGCAGGTTTGGTGGCGACCAGACCCTCTGGTTTGGTTGTCATTGCAGTGACGGGAAGATGGGGCCTCGGTTCATCAGCGTCTGAAAAAGAGAGGGTCTGAATAGTTGAGATTTTAAGTAATGGGTTTGGTTACACTGGCAAAGCAGATTCTGACAGAAACAGAAAGAGATTTCCCTCTCACCACATTTAGCAGGAGACTCTACTGCTGGTTTTACTGGAGTTTCTTTGGGCGCTGAGGCAGGAGACTGGGGGACAGCTGGAGCGTCAGAGCTGGGTTTCAGCATTGCAGAGAGGGGATGATGAGGTTTGGTCAGGAGACCTGATTCTTCTTGGTCTGGAAGGAAAGAAGATCAATTGAATACAGTCATTCAATAAATCGCATTCTTAAAACAGAAGAGTGAATGTTTGAATTTTTCCAGTCTGATCTTAATTTCATGACACAGGAACATCTTGGTTCGGTGAGCTTCCACACTGTACTTTGTCTGTTGGATAGAAATATCAGACTGACTTGAAACCTTCCCAGAAATAATGGAGCTTCATTATGTTGCTAAATAACGTAAACACTTCCGTGTTTTTGCGTGTGTGACCACCAGCGACCCTGTTCTCGTTGAGAGCTTTCACCTCCTCATTTGACCACGTCCGTCCGTGACATTTTTCACACCATTTCTCTCGCTGCCTGACTCGATGGTGATCCTGTGCGTGACAAAGTGTGCGCTCACCTTTAACCCACAACGCATTGGTTTTTGGTTCACTTCCTATACATGAATCAGATTGCGTTCTAACCTAAAGTGAACCAAACTCCAGTGAACTTGGAAGCCAGAGCTCGGTGGTTTGGTCCAAAATTTCACACAACCCCAAACCAAAAGTTAAAATGGAACAAAAAGCTCAGGTGTCAAAAGCCTTGAACTCATCTTACACAAAAATAAACATACAATGAACTTGTAAAACATGTATAGTAATCCACTGACCAGACATGTTGGGGGTTTCCAAGGTATATTTAGAAGAGTTAGTTACGGCAGAGGTCTCTGTGCTTGCTTTTGTGATGACTGTGAGAGGCTGCTGGGAGATTTCTGAGGAGACACAAACAAACACAACCAAAGGTGAGGCTTGTCAGCTTGTCGGGTTAAATGTTACATTACATTACATTACAGTCATTTAGCAGACGCTTTTATCCAAAGCGACTTACAATAAGCGCATTCAACATTGGTAATCAAAAGAACTACTAGTCACCAGAAGTCATAAGTACATTTCCTTTTCAAATGTGTGGAACTTCTCAGATTATCCACCTACCTGGGTTCACATCATCTTGTGCAGTTGTGGCAATATTTTGCTCTCCTTTTGCATCAGTGCCCTGTTCGGTAAAGACAAGACAAAACGTGCAATTTTATTATTTATTTAACTGGTCATGACAATTAAATAATATGCCGGTGGCTGATGCAAGTGGGAGGGGATGGGGGCTAATAATCTACCCAAAATCTAGTTTATTCGTTTTAAAAAAGACTGGCATGAATTGTACAAGGAATCTTATTTCCTTTGCCAGCCGTTATCTCAGGATGAGGTATGCAAAACACGACACTTATCTGTGCCTGTGTCTATTTATACATTTGTCGTAGCAACATCACTCATCGCATTGCTCACAGCAAACAAACAAAGATGGTTCTTTTTGTCTGTCTGACTGCTGTGGAGCTAAAATTAATTTTAAGGCCTTTATCCTCCGTGATAAATCTGTCGGTGTGTGTGTGTGTGTGTGTGTGTGTGTGTGTGCTCACTTCTCTGAATCTAACGTGGGATCTTCAGCTGTTAACAGCTGAAAGCTTCTCCTTAAATGACAGCTGAGGCCAACAAACCCATGTTCCCACTGAGACGCTATTTTAGATTTTGCAATCAGTCCTTTTGCGAGAGTTTCCGCTCCACTCTTCTTACATCCCAATATAGCCCCAAATGGATGCTTTGGAAATCGGGGAGTTGGCCGTTCAAAGTGTATCAACCTGAAAGCTTGGCCTGTATTTGCCCCTTCCCCAACCCCTCTGCATTTTGCTTTCCAGAGACACGCAGTGGTCTGGCAGCAACGCCATAGAGCCATTTCAGCCAGCCCGTCAACTGGTCGTCAAGAGGAGGATTAGCACTTCAGTGATCCCTGGGTTTCACAATAGCTCCTGTAGGATATCACAGAGTGACTCTGTCTGACCCTATAAATCCTTTCAACCTCTGGCTGGCTTTACCTCCGCATCACTTTGGCTCCTTCTTCTTAGAAACATGCAAACATTCCTTGGTAGGCTACTGACAAACGCACAAAGCTACGTTTTTGTTTTGTCTTTTTTTTTTTAAATCACCATTGATGAATGACCTTTCCACCTGCACATTTCATACATTTTACCACTTTTTATTTTTCAAATCTAAAATTCCCATTAAATTAATTCCATGTCCTAATAGTGTATTTGGATACTGGTACCTCCAACAATTTTTTATATATATATATATATTAACAATGGATTAAAGGATCACTTGTATGTGAGAGATGTTGCTGCTGTTCCCCTCAACTCTACGGAGCGTTTTAGCACCTTTCAGTTCACCGTTTTCGTTTTTACGGAGCACAACTTTACCGTTTGATTCAGTCTCACGGTTCTCCTCTAACTATTTAAAACACCTGACCTTAAAACTCACTCTACTCTACCAGTCCAGCATCCAAATGGCAGACAGACAAAGATAACGACTAGCAGTTGAACAACATAGTGGAGCATTCAGCAGCTAAAGAGCTAAAGAGCTAAAGAGCCAGGTATTTCTCAGGAGTTGGTGGAGACCAAAAATGGAATTTAAAGAAGAGTTGTATTGGACTTATACTTTGAACACAGGTTTATTCAACAACGTTATATAATGACAGAGATTTTATGGAGCTGGCAACTATTGGTCATTCATGGTACATCTAGCCATTGGCTTCAGCTTGGTGGCAACATGAGACAAGACCAAATTGGGATAACGGCGCACACCTTTTCACTCGCTGTATGAGGTGGGCACACTTGCCGACTTACAGAAATTGTTGGAGATAGCCTCCCTCAATAGATTTAAAAAATATTAAAGGAAGATGATGTCAAATGTGAAAATGATGAAGCAGACTATTAAGTGATGAATCAGGCTATCTTGGTACTGGGGGGGGGGGGGGGGGGGGATTGAACTGTGGTACGTCAGAGGGAGAGCTGACGGGTTGGAGAAGACCCGGTGATTTCAGCGGAGAGGAATGTTGGCAGGGTGTGCGTTACGACAGGACAGCTGTTTGTCCGTCTCAGGGTGTGGGCTCAGGGTGTTATTGACGGGGGACGTAGACGCAAGTCAACTTTCCATTCGGAGATTCGAGACTTGAATTTGATGGCAAGCAAGATTCCGGAGCGATTAGGGGACAGTGATTTATTATATACCTATCTTCAGAGTGAGCACGGGAGGTACGGCACAACCCAGTATGTGTACTACAGCCACTGTTAGTAGCATGTAGTACAGTGTACTGCTCTTGTTTGTCAGGTTATGCCCTACGTGGACTGTGGATCTTCCAAACTTTTCAGGACTTCTTTGCCTAAGCAGATATCGGCTCCAAAGAGCTGAAGCTCAGTCCCAAATCAAAGACCCCAAAATACATGTGCCCTTTGGAGGACCTGCTGTTATAAAAGCAGGACATGAGCACAAGCGTTGGGGGGGTAGGGAATGGTGGAAGCAATGCGTGTGGTGGTGGTGGTGGTGGGGTTGTTGTTTGGGCCAATGTAAAGATATAACCTCCGTAAGGGTAATAAATTGAATATTCAAGGTATATAATGCTTGATATTATATTATTATTTGACTGTAATTGAATATAATATGAATAACACTATAGGCAGTGGTGCAGAGCCTATGCAGCAGTGCTGTTACAACTCCTCATAAATGTCAGAGGTTAAATATAGATTATATATTTATTATAATGTAATACATATAATAAGGTTAATATATGTTTTTCATGAATCAGGAAAGTTCAATTCATGAGCAGGTCTGAACATATGAAGGGTTATTTTTGGGAAATAGCAGTTTTCATTTCACTATAAGGGATATAGTTGCTGACAGACATATTCTTTGGGTTGGAAAATGTCTGGTGGTTTCTGGTTTGGTGATCTTTTACGGCATTTTGAAGACTCATACCTGACAAAGGCAAAACTTTGAGAAGTGAGAGTTTTGACGAGCGCAATTAACCCGGGACAGGAGGTCGGACGGTTTCAGGTTGCGGAGCTGCCAAGGCTTGTTGGCATTGTAGGGTGCTATAGAATTGGTACAGTAAAATGGGGTTGTCTTCAGACGGACTTTAGAACTGCGTGTAAAAAAAATAAATTAATAAAAAAAAGACTCTTACTTATTAATTTAGTAGAGCATCACCCAATCCAAGTTGGGAGGTGGAAGCTAGAGAGAGGTCTACCTGAGTCCTTCACAGGTGCATCATTTCTTGGGGACCAGGTTCATTTACACCTTACACCTCTTGATCACCCAATCTTCATTCCTCTCTTTGTCATTATAGTCTTTATTCTGTCAATTATCTATAGAAAAACTGAGTACTCACATTGATTTCAGCATGTCTCCTTGCTCTCCATGGAGGAGGGCCTGAGGTGTTGCTGGGCGCAGCAGCAGCAGCAGCAGCAGCAGCAGTAGCAGCATGGCTTGATCCTCCACTCGACCCTGATGTTTCAGAGTATGTGAAAGTGGACCGACTTGACTGGATATTCTCTGATCTTCCAGAGTAAACCAGCCCTCTCTGCTGTCCTCCCGGTTGCCCGTTCTCCTTACTATCCTCCACGTTCTTCCCCTTCACTTCGGCGGGACCCCTCTCGATCTTTATCCCGGAGAGACCCTCCACCAGGCGGCTGAGGACCTCCATCTTTGACCTGAGCTGCAGGTTCTCCTCCTGCAGCCTGGTCACCGCCTCGGCCAAGGGTCCGTTGGAAATGCACAGCTCCTCGATCCTCTGCTCCGTGCGCTGCTTGAAAGCGCTTACGTCCACGTGGACCTCCCTTACGGCCGCTTGCAAAGTGGCCCTGAACTGCGCCAGGGCCTCGCTTACCATTACCTCCTGAACACCCTGTGTGGCTTCTTCCATGGCTTCTTTAGAGACCCTCGCCACCCCTGAGATTCAAGTCAGATGTGTAATGGGGTGGTCGGTTCAAAGCTCAGAAACCAAACCTTCAGGTCTCAATAGTCCTTTTTTCAGTTCGTTCTCGGATTCACGTCCTCAAAATGAAATTGATCAAATACTTTTTTTTTTTTTTTTAACTTCTACCAATTCCTTCCTTCAAAGATATCGGCCGTGTTCCATGCCAATCTTTCAGTGAAGTTGAAGGTGCAGGAGGATCCCGTGGCTGCAACTCATTAAAGTCCCATCAAGCTCCATGGAGGACTTCTCTCAATGTGCGTATTCTCTTACTCTCGTCCTCTCATCTGGTCAAAAGCAAGAGCGGTTGTTATTTATAAGTCGTGGAAAACTCACGCACAATGTCATTTTGAGAAATGAGATTACGTACTGCACAGGCAGATCAGGTTCTCAGTGCATGCAGGAGTTGAGGAATGGTCAAACTAACCTTTCGGAGGGATCCAGCTGAAGTGTCAGTCGACTGGTGGTGCATCTATCTACTACTTGTTTTCGTGGATGCTTACCCCTGCTGCTCCGGCCCAGTGTGTTGTCTAAGCTATCGGTGTCTCTTGAGCCTGGGAGCAACAGGTTTGCCTCTGTATTTTTGGACATAAAGGGGGCTGGAAAAGATCAAATGGGGGGGGGGGGGGGGGGGAGGAGCTATTCAAACGTTTTTGTCTCTTTGCTGCTGGTAAAACTGTTACTGAGATAGAGAGACTTGAGTTTCCTATCGGTCAATTTCAAGAGATTACATTTTTTTTTGTGAAACTGACTTAAACAAGAGGAAGATCACATCGGTAACAAGGAAGAAAACATTTTATTTAATCTAAAAATGTATTCACATTTCTAGATTAAAGACAAATGAAGGCTTTAATTTTACTGCACCTCAAACATTTACAATTTCAAGATCTGAAGACCCTCTGGATGATTCTTGCAGTCACTGAAAAATCACGTGAGAATAGTTTCGCTGCACCTTTGCAAAGTAGTTCTCAAGCTGTGGGTGGAGGTTCTCAGATGGAGCGGCCGTTTATTCCAACGACACAGGAAGGGGAGCCGACTCGGAATGCTTTTTACTTCATGTGGGTTCGTAGGCACTCCGCAAATACCCAAATGTATGTGCACAGAAAAACTCAGTTTTTATAATGTGTCCTCTACATAATCTAAAATAATTATAATTGTCTGTCTTTATAGTGCCTTTCTTTACACACGGACTGTCAAATGAAATGTCGTTTTTCATGCAACTTGCAGAGCACTGCACATTTCACCCAAATACCTGACAATAGGTAATTTCCCACATTTAAGCGCTCCTTCCTTTTGGTGTCTTTTCATGCATCTGTAGAAGAATACCGATGAATGTATAAACCAGTAACATACAGTGCACACTAAAGAGGACCATAAACCTGGCGTCTAAACCGTCTGATGTATTTTCTCCTACTAAAGAAAGTTATTATTTTTAGGTTGCTTTTCATGCGTTACATTTAAAGAAACATGGTGCTTTGAAAGTGATTGTAAAAGCATCATTCTACCCACAGATTTAAGCACGATCAGACATTCAATTGGAGTGTCAGACCGTCACTCCGCCATCGTTCACTCACTCCCTTCAGCCTCGGACGTCCTGTTGAGCCAGCAGTGCCTCTGGGTGGCCGGGACTTCACATTACAGCTCAAAGAAGCAGCGAAGGCATAGACACTGAACACACGATGTAGAAAAAAAAAAAAAGTACAAAGCATGCGAGAAGAAAATGTCGATAATCTTTATTTAAGCAGACACAAATGATGACTGTGGTCTGTCGTCGTTCTCTGAAAGTTACTTGCTGCAAATTGTCCTAAAAGTCCTTCATGATGGCCATCTGGAGTTCATTCTCTCTCCTCTCACACTTTGACACCTTGTAACACCACATACATTGTATATCGTCTTACCAGCTATACACAATGAGCCGACACTCGCTGTACAGCTGGAAGTGGAGCAGCAGATGCAGGTGGTAATTCTCTGTAAGTTCATCAATAGGAGCAAACCCCTTTCACATGTGTCATTTGATATAAAAAAATATGGATTACAGCCGCTTTAAGTTTACTGTTCCTAGCAACTGGTACGCCAGCTTCCGTGTTTAATGAAATGGAACAGATGAGACAAATTATCCCCCCTCCCAACGAAAGACATGGGCTAACATGAACACAATGGCAGGCCAAATGAAAGTGAGTAAAGTGGCTTTAAAAATAAGAATAAAAATAGATGATGATGGTGTGCAAAAACAGATTACAAGACAAGGAAAACAAAACGGTCTATCAAATCAAATTTATTGAATTTTAAAGGGGTGCTCTGAATTCACAAGTTCCAGCTACAGTACATAACTCCTCTCACATCAATTGTTTTAAGCTATTTTGTAAAACAGTCCAGTTTATTTTCAGATTTCAGAAATTTCCTCAAAAAAAAAAAAAAAAGGTCACATAAAAGAAAAAAAAAAAGAAAAAATGAAGACAGATGCATCAAATCGGATATATATGTATGAAAAATTAGAATGCTATCAAAAATAATGTGGGGCGGGAAGTGTTAAAGGTTGTGAAGGTGCTGCGTTTGAGTCAGACCTGACGGAGGACCAGTGAGCGATATGGACAGCAGGTCATTCACATCCACTACGATGAAAGGTCAGAAACACAGCAAACCTACGCACAACATGCCTATGCTTTAAAGGGGTTGAACCTCAAATAATGCACGTCCACTTAGAAAAAAAACAAAAACAACATCGTGGGATTCTTGCTTGATAATTTGAAAATATAGATAGCATAAAGATATCTGTATAGGCCTTCATTTCATCATAGTCAAAGGACAAGTTGTATTCTCATCCTAGCAGTAAATGCATAGCAATCAACCAGTTGACATATGAATGATATGATTTAAATAAAAAAAAAACAAAAAAAAAACGATGAGACTTTTCTTCATGATTGCAGTTGAACACCAAAAATGTAATTCTGCCTCAGGATATGATTAGAATAAACGTGATAAATACAGCCACAACCTGTAAACACCGCCTGCCAGCTTCGCTCCTTCACACGGATTTCTCTGGGCGTCACAAATAGATTTTTTTTTTTTTTCCCCACAAGGCACTGGAGACCAAATGTGGTTCACTGTCTCCACAGATCAAAATCAGTCCCAGCAGCACAGTTTCCTTCTTTTTCTCTTTTCTTTTTGTTGTTGCTCATCAGAAATCCGTACGATTAAAACGTTTCCTCAAAGTCAAATTTTTTTCTGTGCAGTTCACCAGCCTAACGCTGCATTCACATCATATCGGATAGAAATCCAAACGGCTAAATATTGTTGCTACGCGTTTAAAAAAAAAAAAAAAGACACCACTTCAGATCGTAGGACAGCCGATCTCGGCTGTATTTTGCAACTGACGACAAACAACAGATGTTCCACAACGCCCCCGGGATCAGACGCAGTAAAGACATGAATGATTGCAGACTACATTACGGAGCCCCGGACCGTCGAGGTACCGGAGGCCCTTTTCCTTCACTGCTCCACCCGACTCCTTCCTACACATGAAGCCGCTGCTTTGTCTTTATTGCGCACGGAGGAGTGACCTGCGCTTCCGCGGGTCACCATCACGGTCGTAAATGTTGTCAAACTAGGTTGAGAGATGGCTTTAAAACAAAAATCAATTTGACAGAACATGATGAGGCGTCCCAGATGCCATGATAAGCTACACCGGGTAAAAAGAGGCTCTTTTTTGTCTGTCTGTCCCCCGTCCCCCCCGTCCCCCAGGCCATTATCAGGTTGACATGTCTGATCCCAGCTTCTATCTACGTCCAACAGGACAATAGACTTTCAAACCTTCAGCCTCGAGCCAAAATCATCTCGACAATCCACAGACACTCCGAACTTCACACCGTTAAGAGTTATTTTTTTTTATCGTCTTGGATGTGAAATGACAAATGAATTAACACGTGTTGACCTAAGTGATGGCGGCATAAACACCAAAACCATTGTGTAGGTGATTCAACGGTGGCTTGGATGTCAACTCCAACTCAAACACATTAAGTGTCAGCTTGGCGCTTGCTATGCTAAATAGCTTTAGCATTGGAGCAGCAGAGCCGCCGCGGTTTGAGTGTTCATTTTGGTGTCCACGTTCCCATTCCATCCTTAAGTACTAAGTAATAAAAAGCATATCTTTTTTTCTTTTCTTTTTTTTGATTTTTTACTGTTTAATGCGAGAAGTTTCTCAGTATCATCATTATGTAGGAGTTCTATGTCACCGTGACAGACTGTAGATTTAAACGTACTGGGTGCGCGTTAGTGGAGAACCAACTAAATCAGCTGTGAAATCGGCATTAAACCCTCAAGAGGAAACTCAACCGTCACTCTCTAGGACCCAGAGAAACGACGTGAGACCGGAGCGCCGTTACGTTAATGAGAAGTGGGTCAGTTAGATATTAAGAGGAATCATCTACAGCCCGTCTAAAACAAAAGAGGCAAACGGTTCTCTCTCTCTTCATAGCTCTACAGCTCCTCCGATCAACTGCGGTTCCTGTCGCTCTTTGGTTTTACCAACCCTTTCGAAAAAGTTGACGTCATCAAAAGCCACGACAGAAAGCATAAATACAAGAACAATAGCTACGGAGAAACGATGACGCTTTTAAAAATATAATTTAGAAAAGAAACAGCATAACCATTCTAGTTGTGATCATGTTCAGAATCTCACAGTTTCATCATCTCACAATAAACCTCTATACACACACACACACACACACACACACACACACACACACACACACACACACACACACACACACACACACACACACATCATCATCATCATCATCAAACCCTGAGCAAAGAGGATGAACTTAAGACTTTCGATAATAAGAATCTATCAAGTGATGCCTGTCGAGATATCGCGTATCCCATAATTCCCACTGAGGGATTCACAGGTTTAGGATCAGACGCCGTCTATGTGGCAGCGATCCAGACTCCATGCGATGGAAACAACGTGGCTTGACTTCCCAATGAGAGTTTAAAGAGCTACGTCTTCAGGTCAGTGTGCGATCAGATCAGACCAATTAAACCAGATGTTGCTTTTTATTATTATCAAATATCAGGTATCGGCAAGGCAGTGTCATAAAATGATATGGGTGTTATTTTTAAGTATAGAAATTACATGTGAATTTTTGGACACAGTCACTTACAAATATATATATATATATATATATATATATATATATATATATATAAATTACATGTGAATTTTTGGACAGTCACTTACAAATATATATATATATATATATATATATATATATATATAATGTTGCTTTCTGAATTGCCAAGAGGGACACAATGAAAATAAAAGAACGACCTGCTTTGATGAAGAACAAGGGAAATTTTTGATGAGCAAATTCAGGAAATTGTTACAGAAAAAAAAAAAAAAAAAGGGTGGAATGTTATATATTCTATATTTAATCCATGATTTCAAAGCTTAGCAAAGAGATATGCTATTAAAATCTTAATGAACTTCAACTTTAAACTCCTCCATTGGTCTGTTGAACAGTTCCCACAGACATAAACAAAACTGTCAGTCAGATTTGACAAAGTTTCAAGTCCTGGGCAGCAGTGGGAGGTTAAAAGAAGTAGTGTTGATTCCAGCGTGAAATCAAGAGAGGGCTTAATGTCACAACGCGCTCGACTTTAAGGGTTTTAAAAGAGCTGCGACTTGCGCCTCAAATAGTTTTGTGTCACGATGGTATGAAAGCTGTCTCGATGGCTTTTCTACCCGAGATAAAAACGAGAACACCAACTGTTAATAAAGCATTAAAACAACGCCACGCGTCAGTGTTTAGTGTATTCAGCGGACGTATGTAGCCGACTACATAGGAGACACAGTTAAATGCCTGCACAAGGCCTACTAATCCCAACCGGTGCCGCCTGTAAACTGCTGAGTGGACGAGCAGGTAATCCTGACAACAGATGGCAGCAGAGAGGAGGAGGAGGAGGAGGAGGAGGAGGAGGAGGAGGGCTCGCAGCAACTTTCTATCACTACAGAGCACGTCAGCCCAGAGACGAGTTAAAAAAAGGAGAGACGGAGCAGTGCATGATGGGAGGATGGAAGGGAGGAAACAATGGGGATGAGAAGCAGATGTCACACAATTTAAAAAAGCAGCTTTTAGTCTCAAATAAAAAAATTTAAAAACGGTCGACTGAAGAGACAACCGTTGGTTTTGTGGAGACTCATCAAAAGACATTCTAAACAGAAGTGTAACATCTTGTGAATGTAAATCAAACTTCTTTAGAGGCCATTTAATTTGCACCACTATACATGTGGTGGGTGTGAGAGTACCGAGGGCGAGCGGGACAGCGGGAGAGTCCGGCTGAAAGCAGCACAAAAGAACCTGGGGCGCTTCCAGCGAAAAGTGGCCTGGTCAGCAACGGACAAAAAAAAAAAAAAAAGAAAAAGAAAGAGAGAGAGAGAGAGAGAGAGAGAGAGAGAGAGAGAGAGAGAGAGAGAGAGAGAGAGAGAGAGAGAGAGAGAGAGAGAGAGAGAGAGGCCCGCACTCCGCTGGGCTGCAGCCAAAACGGGACGAACAAGCCCATCATTCAGCAGCTCGGCTCCCCTTACTCCCTCACCCTCACGCTGACCCGTCAGCAAACGGGCTGTCCGTCTGTACCGACGAGACGACTCACCGCCTTTTCTCCCAGACAACGCTGCCGCCGCCGCCACAGTGCAGAGCAACAAGATCCTCCACACGATGCCGAAAAAAAAGCCCACAACAGTGGTCGAAGGAAACTTCCTTTAATTTGAGAATTTAAAGAGCCCTTAAGTCACTTATTAGAAATTTAAACATGGGGAACAAATATAAGATTTTAGCTCTTTGTAAACTAGTCAATTGTTGTCTGTGAAGCGAGACTATGTAACTTATGAAAGAAGGAAATAATAGAAAACCCTCACCCTCACTCAACTCAACACATCAAGGGGATTCAGCCGTCTGGTGGGACCAGTGGCTTTGTGGTGGGTGACGTCACAAACCGTTCCATAGATGAAGTCGTGTGACTGACATGACTGAGTCAGTTGTACGTCCTTTCTCTAGGTGTACCGGCGTCGCTACATCTCCGCGTTCACGACGATCCCACACTGGACTCTTTAACTGTTTAACGAAACTGCCGATCGTGACACAAGACCATCTGAGGAAGTGACGTGTAGGAAACATTTTTTTTTTTTTTGGAAAGATGTGGATAAAAAAAAGGTAAAGCCGTTTTGCCTGCCTTGCAGTCATGTTATCATCAAAACTTGTAGAGCTCGTTAGCGATGTCGGTTCTGTTTTCAAACGATTTTCGTATTAGTTGCATGCAAACTTTATTTATTTTTGTATTTTTTTTTTTTTTTTAGGAAAAAGAGAGGAGCCCCATCAGGTCAGTATCCAAACAAGAAAACTCAATCTGTCAACTGAGCTGCAGTTGTAAACGTGTCGGTGTTTGCTACAAAAAATCCTTACTTATGATCAATATACACAGATTTTTTCTTTTTTCAGCATTACATGAATTTAAATGAATCGGAACACTACGACGGTGAATTGAAAAAGACGAGCGAAACGCAACAGGAGAACATGATCTGTAGTGTGTAGTCCCAGTAGAAATGTACAGCAGAAATAAACGTATGGTCCCCAAAAAAAAACAAAAAAAAAACACAACAAACCGAGGCGTGGATCAATCCCAAATGACTTGACATTAGTGTTGTCTACATGCACCGCAGCCTCTTCTTGCATAGATTGAACTTGCAGGACATTTAAAAAAAAAGGCCATAAACCCACTCTTAAAATCAGTCAGTTCACTATAAACCTCAAGGAAATAATACCTTCTATTTAATCTTTGATATGAAGAAACAATGTTCCCAAGATCAAAAGTGAAGCATGTGATGTTCTCTAATAAATGCCTTTAAGATTAATGTCTTTATGCAACTGTGAATACAGCAACGACAAAGATTGCTTTGCATGATAAGAAAAAATTAAAAAAAAAGGTCCTCTCAGGTCTAATCACGATGTTCAGATATAGGTTTTAAAACTAGTTTTTGATTTCGTGATGAAACTAAAACTTGATGTAGATCTCTAAAAACATTCAGTATATACAGCCCTGTGTGAAGAACACAAGTGCATATAAATCTGTAGAGCCTCTGGGGAAACTGGACAGGTAACGTCCAGGAATAATCACTTCCTGATATCCGTCTTCTTAAACTTCAATCCTGTTTTAAGTTCGCCCCCCCCCCCCCCGGCGAGCCTCTGCTCACCTTATTGCTCCGTCCTTGGCCCTGAGTTCGTCCCACATTAGGCATCACCACGTCCACCCCCCCCCCACCCCCCCCCCCCCCAAAAAAAAATAAAATCTCCCAACATCTGACCATGAGTCATGCTGCCCTACATCGGCTCCGGCTGATAGAGATCGTGGATTCAAAAGATGAATCTCTCACCAACAAAAAAAACAACAACAACCCGACTAACCCTATGCTCTTTGAAAAAAGCCTCACGCATGCAAATGATATAAACCTGGCAGCAATTAAAATCCTTGCAATTGATATTTTTTTTTAATCTCATCCCATCATCGCGTTACATTGTTTTTTTGTTTTCTTAGACATCGAGAGCAGCCTGGTCAGTATTTTTATTTTTTTTGAGGTTGTGACCGAACTTTGTAGTATCATCCTAAAAAAAATAAAAAAAATAAAATAAAAAGAAATCCAGCACGGACTTGTTTAATGCCATGCATATCGTGATGAATGACTTGTGAAAAATGAAGAATGGTTTCCACAACTGAGGTAATCCCTTTGTTGGTGCCACCATTCTCCAACTCCGACGCTGGAGATTATTGCCAAACTGAATTCCTGAAAAGCTTTCCTAAAATGGAAGTGGAAGAATTCCCAAGAACATGAGTGCAGCATTAAACCCGGGGGGAAGAGGGGGGGGGGGGGGGGGGGGGTACACCATGCATACAGAGCTATTGCCCTGCTGAAGGGAGGGGAGGGGAGGAGGGGGGGGGGGGATCGCTTCTGGAAAATAAGTGAGCCACGGACGTAAAAGTGATGTCACAGTGGGGGGGAGAGATGGGATCGATGCCACTGTAACATGCTCTGTGGGACGCTACAAACAATAAATGATAAGAAGTGAAAAGTCACATTGACGGGGGTGTTAGCAAATGTAGCTGTTTCTGGCTCTCTAAAGTGAATGAGGTGACATGTATTTTGCCTGCTAATACTGCCTGAAGGCGCATCCCGCATCCCGCAGCCATTCCTGATCCTCCTCGTCCGTGTGATCAGTGAACGGATGGGCTTAAGGGAAACGCAACTGTCCCCGACACTTGTCAACAAAAAAAAAATTAAAATAAAATCATTCCAATAAATACAACCTGTCGTAGCAGCCACTCACACAAACACTGTAACAGACCTTCAAAGTCAGCAGAGGCTGTAAACACAGTAGGAGTAAGGGAAAAGATAAAGTCTCTCTCATGGAAGCTCTTCTTCGCTTTCTGGTGCTTCTTTTTTTTTTTTTTTTTTTTTAACTCCACGGATTCTCTCTCAGTGAAGCAAAAATGACCCTTTCTTCAGTGTTGTAAATGTTGACAGACGCAGTGTAGCACTTCAACAAAGATCCAGGCAAGAGCCAAACCCCGCCCCCCACCCCCCCCCCCACCCCAAAAAATTAAAATAAAAGAGCAAATCATCAAACTTCAGTAGTAGAGCTGTATCGGTGGAGAGGTCCACTTTAGGCAGCAGATTTTTTTTTTTTTTTTGTAACAGGATTTAAAGTGTGCAAAAAAAAAAAAAAAAATGCCCAGGAGTTGTGGGACAAGAGCAGGCAGTCCTGGTGTACTACAGTACAATGGTGGGGTTTGAAATGTGTTAAGTCAAACTAGTGCCTTCTGCAGAAGTAGTTGCGTTAGTAGCTGAGTGTGCGGCTTGAGCGGGGCAAAAAAAAAAAAAAAAAAAAAAAAACGTGAACCGGATATCAATCATCCTTAGAATTGTCAGTGATGGTGGCCGCGGGAGGCGAGTCTGGCATGCGGCTACGCCGGTAGAGACGGTAGCCCTTTCGGCAAAGAAGGACGAACCAGTAGACCTGCGGCGCCAGGATGCACAGGTTGCCCAGGTTGGTGGACAGCGACAGGTGGAAGGGCACGCTGTAGAGCGGGATGCCGTAGTGGCGGCCGTACACCCAGTACATGTAGGGGAAGAGGGCGATGCGGAACAGAAAGAAGGTGAGGAGTACCATACCGCCATTGGCCTTGTGCAGCCAGCATTCCTGGAGGCTGAGCTGGTGGGGGGGGGGAGGAGACAAAAAAAAAAAAAAAAAGGAGGGAGGGACGGAAAGAGGTTGTGGAGGGTGAGAACACGTTTACGTGGCATTTGAAGTTATGCTATGCTACGCTAAGCTATGTTTCCCTGTGCTAATTGTTCAGTTATCTCTTAGTTTCTGTCAAATATATGTTTTCGTCTTCTTGTAAAAATATTTTTGATGACTCATCCTGAACTCGGGGGGGGGGGGGCTTATGAATGACTTTATTCAATCAGCTGTGATTTGGGGAGACTAGCTTTCCCGTCACATAACACCTTCTGACTGTCAGCTTGTGGGTCGCAGTAGCTAGTAGAACACTTTTATGGGTCGGAGGTGTGTGTTTGGATCTTTCATCAATTATGGACATTCTCTTAATTTATTCATTCTGCCATCGCCCTCCTTCTCGTGATCTAAAAAACGGAGGGCGAGGAAGTCCGCTCGGCCAAAATATCTACACCAACGTGTTTCCAGAGGGTCCAAAAGCCGGGGAAAGACGGTCCCGGTCCCCAGAGGATGCACGTAGCTTGTAGCATGATAAGCATGGTAATGTCGAAGTGTGCATGGCTAGAGTTAGGACCGGGTATCAGGATACCTGCATTCGATCTGTCGACGAGCCAGTCGACAAGGCTGTTTGTCTGCTTTTACTCGCCAGCCAATCATAGCAAGCGTTCTTAGATTTACCGCGACATCCGATTGGCCCACCGCCACAGCAGCGACGACTCTTTACAGTCAAGTCGAGCGCGAAGTTGGCAGTTCAGCGTGCCGAGGGTACGGCTATACTGCACCCCTGTGGATGTCTAATAAAAATAAATGCTGAGGTTGTGGCATTTTTGCTTTCATTCACATGATGGATATCAAATTGAGTTGGAAAAGGAATGACATGAAGTACTCTATTAGGATCGGTATCACTTTAAGATTACAGTTATTGAGTCAATAGCAAAAGCAGTACCCTATGGTCAAGAGTGAAAGTGTCCGTTAGTGCTGACCCGGTCCAGAAGGAGGGCCGCGGTGTTAAAAGACAGACGAGCAGCGGAGCTTTGCTCTTTTACTCTGCTGACACCAGATGTCAGCAAAGACCTGAAAGCCCGCGGTGCACCGATCGCCCTGGGAAACGCAGTCAGGCTCCTCTATTCTTAGATTACGGCTGACCCGTGTACGGTGCGCACGTGCTCGTCAGCGAGCAGGATGTAACGCTCGCCGTATGGGCGGAACGAGAGACGGCTCTACCTGCTGTTACCGGGTTGAGAGGCAGGGAGAGTGAACAGCGTCGTGGCTCCTTAGCTGAATGCCACCGACTGAAGTGGTTTTCTTTTTTTTCTTTTTGGTGAGCCGTGCACCTTAATTATTGATGGTACAGTGACAAGCTACATCCCTGAACTGAAATGGAGACACTCAGGTTTTTTCGATGATGCAAGACACTGCACATCACCTGAGCGGGAACTAAAGAAGAAACGAGCACGAAGTGACTTTTTGCTCGGGCAGAGGCATCGATTTTTAAGATTCAGCTTAGTTCATATCTTTCCGATAAGCGGTTTCAAATGCCACTTTTGCATCTCTATAATTTGCATCGTGGCCATAACTAAATCTGAGGTGACGGACAACGGTGTCGCTGACAGCTTGTTGCAGTTCTGAAAATATATAATGTGAACTTTCTTAAATGCAGCAAGTAAGTCGGACATGAAGATATTTGCAGGTTGCTTTATAGCAGACAAACACACTTTTAATTCTATTTCTTCTACTTTTAGTTGTAGAACAATCCAGCGCTTTGTGGCCTGATGTGCGGTTATATTTGCTAAGCTACGGTTGTACAATTCCTGCTTATTTAGCAAATGATTGCCCAATTTGGCTGCGTGCTACTTGACCTGTTTGACAAAGTCACGGTGGCCCAATCTCAAAAATTGTTTACTCTACACTTTCTCAAAAAAAACAAAAAAAATACCCTTTGGCTTTACATGACAGGCGTGTGACTTCACCAGTCTGTCGGATGTACGTGTGTAGGCGCCGTCTCACCTGAATAAATATCTTCCCCAGGGAGACGAAGGGTGTGCTGAGCTCCGTTAGAAACAAGCAGCCGACGAAGAAATCCCCCTGCTCGCTTCTGCAGAACTGAGGAACAGACAAACAAGAGCACACACACACACACACACACACACACACACACACACACACACACACACACACACACACACACACACACACACACACACACACACACACACACACACACACACAGGGTGAGCAAACAAACATGAGCATGGAAAAAAAAAAAAGAACACACAGCTGACATTCAAGGACAATTTCTGGAACAGTCCCAGTGGAAATGTGCTGAGAGAGGCTTCAGAAGACATTATCAGGTTATAAACACACGCATTTCTCAAGGTTGATTGTGAAAGATTCGGACCGATGGTTATAACTAGAATATTCTAAATACTGTTGGTGTAATATCTGCCGAGAGAGGACGTCGGCGTGGGTCCGTTGGAGCAGGACGGGTCGGACGAGAGCCTCGCTTCATTTATCAGTCGACAGCAGCACCTTGAGAGGCGTCACTGGGAACAAAGCTGAAAACAAAAAGCGCTCCGCTCGCCTCTCCTGCCGCTGACGTTTGTTTGGGCGTCTTTAATCGAAAATGACGATAACAATTTCTGATCTACGTACGCGTTTGGCACAAGCAGGTAGTAGAACAATGCAGTGGCAAGATAAAAAGGTAATTTCTAATTCCTATTCTCCCATGTTTTTATGTCCAAGTGACTAATGAGGACAACAATTTTTTTTGTTTTGAAATTGGTCCAGTATTGCGCAACGGCGCTCCGGCCGGCAGCAATGAAATCAGGCCATTCCTTTTGTGCATCCACTAAAAGTGCTTATCAGTGTCTGACAACATCATGGAAGGAATCCTAGAGAAAAAAAATTCTTTACCCTTCGCTTGATCTGGTATTTTTGTTGTTGCGTCTCATCCACAGTGAAAATAGAAAATAAATGTACTTTATGTACTTCAACCCAACTAACTGACCAACAGCCCGCTGAGGAAACCAGCGCTGGACAGAAAGTTTGCATTTTGCTCAGCAAACCAGTTTAAAAAAAAAAAATTGTTTTACCCCATTTAAAAGGGTCCAGGTAGACAAATACTAAAGCTACCCTTTAACGGTAAATATACTTTTATAGATCCTAGTTAGCTGCAACATATTCAGGCTGATAACAAGAGCCAAAGTGTTGCTGGGACGACATCCTTTGTGGTGCATTTGTTATTGGTCCAATTCAAGAATTCACCGCTGGTCACCGGTAACCACTAGAACACGAATACCTTGTAAACTTCACGTGGCCGAGTGAGATTTCCCAACTTTACGAGTTGAGGAGGATCACCTGACAATAAACACGAGGACCGGTTCACAAAGGAGAACTCAAACAAAAGATCACACCTCTTGTAATTTTGCCTTTAATGTTTGTGGGGCAGAAATGCAGACTCTGGAGTGTCCAGTCTGATGAGCTCCATGCTCTTAAAGTAAACTTGAATATTTCTCAGTATTTTCCAATTAATACTTTCAAAAGTCAACCATGGTTGAAGTACAAGTACGTCCAGTACTCTACTCCATATACACAGAGCATGTTTCAATCCCTAATTAGATTTAGGTGGATTCCATTTAAGAGCGACACCCAGAGTAAAACAACAACAAAAAGACAATCTCCATGGTTTTTTTTTTTGGGCCAATGGCACAACCGCAAAGGTAGATTCTACCACAACTTCAACATGGTAAAAAAAGAAAAAAAAAAAAGGTCAGAGCAGGCAGTGCTGTCCTGTGCATAGGTAATGAATAAAGCTCTCAAATATTGACCAGCGGCACGGCGCTGTACAGCTAGAGAGGCCGTCCTAGAATAGGTGAGTCGGTCTGGAATGGCTGAAGAGACTCCAGACAAAAGAGGAGAGCGGGTAGCCGAGCTCGCTGTGTGGCGGTGATGAATAAAGCATGAGTGGCTCTTAGACGCGGCCGTGACATCTGCCCGCCAAAGAATGACCGAGACCACAGAGGGAAACTTTACACCGCCGCCAACAAACTAACAGGCTGTACATCCGTCCAGCCCCACCTGCCGTGGGCGTGTGTTACCTTTTGTCTGTGGATGTCGGAAGGGATCATTTGAAAACTTTACCCTAAACAAGAACAATCACAGGCTTCTCAGTCTTAATCCTATAACTGTAATGTGAGACATGCGAGTCAACAATAACACTTTTGATACTTTAAGCACATTGTGTTGTCCTTGTTGACAGAGGATGTCGTCGGCCAATTTGTGGTTTTGGGCTACAAATTGAATTGAAATTGACAATACTTTATTTTACTGTATTCACGTACAGTTTTGAATATGGCACTTTTACCATTTACTTAAGTAAACAACTTCTAAACTCACCGGTCCCCTCAACTAGTTTGCATACAGCCACAGAGAACAAGGGATGGATTTATTGTCGCTAGCGTCGGCTGCTGCTGCTGCTTACCATCTGTCCCAAGAATGTATCTAAACTGTCTACTCCATACATTTGCCTGTGTGCGAATTAGGACGCATTTACAAAAACGCGAGAATCGCGGTTAGCCACGAGCTAAGAGGACGACAGGAAACATACAATTCATCTCGTGCATCGCCGCACACCGTCCACCTGTAAAACAAGCCATCGGTCTCGACTAGGTGTCTACTCGAGACCGATGACTTGACCACCATTAAACCCCCGGGTGTGAGTGTACGTCTAACATATAACGCGCAGGTCGGTACGTCCGCCTACAGGCCTCCTCCTATTGGACGCTCACAGAAAACCTTCACGGGGCGTCCTGATCAGACGCCCGACGGTAAACGTTAATAATGGCTCCGTTCCATTTAGGTATCCAAGTACAGGCCAGGCTACCAGGTGAGCATGCACAATACCCTGGACCCTTAAACTGGCACACCTAATTGGAATGCAGCCATCATTTGATGTCAATAACTGTGTCCAAATGTCCCAAAAAAAAAAAGGCCAATTGCTAATTCAAACTTTTTTACGATAACTTCTGACATCAGAGCGACGCAGTAGTTCTGAAATGAACCTCCAGAGATAATGTACTGGAGTGTCCTGTGACGACTCTACCGTAAAGCTGACGGGTGAGGGAACAGGAGGAGGATCGGAGGGAGGGGTGGTGAGTTTAGAGAAGAGAGAGAGGATGAATAATGGAGGGTAATTTGATATCATATTGCCACTGCAAACAAGAGGGCCGGGTTCCCACTGCACCTGGCCTGCTAACCTGGGTACTACATGGAGATGGGGGGGGGGGGGGCTGCTGTGTCATACGTTTCTGTAAATCTTTTGGCATATATATATATAAATACTCTGTCGACAGTTGAAAGGGCCTGTATGAACGCATTCAAGTGTGTGGTGCGGTGTTAATTGGCTTCTCTTCCGGCCAACGCCGAAACCATCAGAAAATGGAGCTCTATTATGAACTCCCTCGCATGCTTTACTGCTCAAACTGTGCTCACAGCGCACTCGGGTTAAACAGTTCAGTGGGTTTCCAATTTGCCGTTTAAAAACCCTGCCCTACAAGTCATCCCGGTCCACACAGTACCTCTCCTGCTCCGTTACCCGCTTCCTCCTTCGCCCCTCGCTCAACAACTCGCCGTATATTCATCCGTTCAAAATCATTTTATCGGACATTGAGATCTTTGCCTGGCGCCTGTTGTTTTTTTCCTCCGACATTCCACCAACACACAACAAAAAAAAAAAAAAAAAATGCACCTTTCATTCTCACTTCCTGTCTATTCTGAATGCCTCTGTCTCTTTGCAACACTTACAATTCAAGGATGTAAAAGAAAACAATAGTTATTTTTTGCTAATTGTTGGAGGAAATTAATCAATTATTGGTGCTTTACGGTTCTCTTCCCTTTCCTGCCATGTACCACCTTGAAGCCTGAACGGCAGTTATTCCTTTGAACTGGAGTTGTACTGTAAATGGACCACACAGTAAATCAGTTAAGTACTCCACTCCACTGCATAAACCAGGCCGCTCCATGCTTAGAATTAGACCAACACTTTTAGATTTAGTCACAAAATGGACACTGGCTCATTAGCGTAATCCACGATTAACTGTTCAAACGGGGGAAGAGCGGTGCTTTCAGACAATCTTTCCTTAAAAGCATTCGCAGCGTTGATGCGGATATGGAAAAATAAGGTGTGACGAATGAAAAAAAAGTTTAAACCCCGCCTACTTTCACGCCTCTGAATACGTGGCAAACCGCTGCGTGACGCCAGTGTTTAATTGTCGGTTTAGGTAAATATGTAAAACTGGTTTCGGAGCGTTATAGAGGCTGTTTGCCAATCCAACAAGTACAAACAGTACAAGTACTTTAGTTCATACGTACACAGAGGCCTTTACCCTCAACCACAAAGTACTTTCATTTGAACCACTTTAGTGTCTAAATTTCCAGGAATATAAAAGCTGCAAGCGTGTGTACTAAATGTTGTGGAGATGATCTGCACATGTGCAGTAATTCACAGTGAGATAATAGATGTTTTCTGCAGCCGTTGGATTAGCATGTTTGCACACTAATGTACTTGATTGGTAATCCATAACAGTGAGCATCGAGTCCATTTTATTGTTGCCACTCAAGCGATCATTAGGAGATAATGCAGCTCAAAAGCCAGGATTGATTTGAAAACAACGCACTACATTACAGCACCAACTAATGACGCATTACCGGCAGCGGACAGTACCGAGAGAACACGTGACTTCTCACTACTCTCTTTTGATGCAATGTGGAACGTCATCAGCACCAGTAGGAGACAGATTCAGAGAGAAATTCAGTAAGTCGGAGAATTTGAGTAATTCATCTAGAAAAGAGAGATTTATTTTTTATGAAGAGTTAAAACTGATGTTTGAAGATGCTTGATTTCCACCGACCGCGAGAGCTTACGTGAGGATGGAATTCAAAATACTGTGAAAAATTCAGTTTTTGAGATACAACCGAGTATTTTTTTGAACATTTGAGATAAATTTCGTGTGCATTTGCAGTAGGTGAAAGTTACACAGCGCCAACATGAATGACTGATTTGTTAAGACCTTTTCAAAGTTTTAAACTTCAGGCGGTTGCTGGATCATCAGCACACTAACCCACAAAGCCAGTTGAAGAAGTTTTGGTTCTGATTTGGTCTATTTTCATGCTTGGAAAAGGCAACTGGGTCGGACTGTCCTCAGTGCAAGGAGTCTGCAACGATGTCGGCATGACCGTGTCATCACCATCTATATCAATACCATCAATGTGTTCATGATTAAATTTGATTTCATTTTACTCTCAAAGTGCACCAGACTGAAGCACTTAACTTTAAAATGCACAAAATTTAGGGTGAAACTTCCTCTATTTCTACTTATCGCAATATATATTGCAGATTATTTTTTTTTTTTTGCAATGTCAGTGTTTTTTTCCGATATTGTGCAGCCATGAGATCAATGAGAGTCGTAGTAAACAGGAGATAATCTGCGCTGCTAATCGTTTCACCAGCAGCCGCTGCAGCGAGCTACTGATCCGTCACCACCAGCACCGCCTGCATTACATCCGGTTTGATCTCAATTATTGGCCTCGACTACCGACAACAAGGCCTCATCAATGCTGCCTCAATCTCACCCTCGTGTTTACTCACCCCTCCCTCCTTCCCTCCCTCCCTTCCCTCCCCTCCCCTCCTCACCAGTGTGACAGGCAGCAGGATAGTGAGCAGGGCGATGTGATGCAACACCAGCAGGAACTCTCTGCGGACGAAGGAGTTCACGGTCTTCAGTGAATGCCGCTTGTAGTTCTCGTGCCCTTTGACGCGGAAGCGGTGGTAGTGACTGAGGTACATGGCGAAGATGTCGTACGTCATGTAGGGCCCACCGTACCAGATGATGAAGTAGGTGGCCAGCCAGTGCCTGAGGGGAAAAAAAACAAAAAAAACACATGTAAGATTTCCATCTTAATTCGTGCTTCTGTCTCAGTTTTCTATGCATTCGCCATGTTTGCAAATAGCTGAAGATACCCCCCCCCCCATCCCAGTCATTGACGAGTTAATGATTCAGCAGTATTAGAGCGGAGTGCACACACTGAACAACCTTTAGTATCAACAAAGGTAAACACAGAAACTCATTTAACCTTTCTGCCTCGTCTCTCTCACATAAGCACACCAAAAGGCTTTAAGGCAGTCTTATGCAAGTACAGTATAACAAACAGCTCGGATGGCTGCAGCCCTCTAATGAGCGCCGGTTACCGTGATGGTTAATTATGTGGACAGCACGGAGTAAAGCTGCAGGGCAGAACTGAGCTACTGACCTCTGACCTCTCACTGGGCTTTTCAGCTCTTAAGGCCAGTGAATGGAGATTAAGAGCAGTAAGGCACAACAAGCCACTCGGTGGAGACGCTGGGCTACATCGGTCGATTCTGTGGCATACAAACTGGTTTTTATGAGCACACAAAAGAAACATTCTTCTCCACATGAATATATGTGAATACTAGCTACGGATGGAAATGGTTTAATGTTAATTGGTTAACCGACGAGAACATGTTTAACCAGCTACACGCGTCGGTATATAGGTCAAGGGCCAATGTTTTAGTTGAAATTCAAAAGGCGCCGATGTTAACCAACTGAGCTGATCAGACAGGATGCACCCTGGAGAGGTCCGCGCCGGTCGGGCCTGGTAAGTGTGAGAAACGGCTAAATACAAAAAAGCAGGCTGAAAAGCAAGAACATTAATATTGACAATGCTTCAATTGAGAATCGATGAGTTATCAGATCTGTGCCTCTGATCAGATCAAAATGTTCTGGAGACAATATGAGCCGATTGATCAGAGCAGCCGTGACCCGATCAAAATGAAGCACGAAACTTCAGCAAATCCAACCAAAGAGATGCCAGGGCCTTTTACTTCAGGCCTCATTTCCCATCGGCTAGAACGACAATGTACTGTATGGAAACATGGCAGCATAGCAAAAATGGAAACATAAGCAGTCAGACAAACCAACAGTGTAGCTGCATCATCTCCTCAACCACTTTATTTGGAGGTAAAGGCTGAAGTGGTGGCTCGGGTTCGACCGATAACCGACAAGAACGGTGGCTAAAAAAATGGGCAAAACAAGAACCCAAGTTGTTATAAAACAACCAAATGAAGTAGAAAAATGAATTTTCCTTTACCAACTTTTTGTGATACTGGCTACTGGTCAATTTAGCTGTTCAGTACCCATGGTAACACAAGGATGGGTACCAAAATCCTCCTCGTGTTAGCATGGGACAGAATATGCTCCACACTCACACATTGAACATATGGCCATGGACCCTAACTATTCATCTGTATAAAACTCCAAACCTCGGTATTGGACGTTACCGCCACAGAGGCAGCGAAGGCTAAATAAAGTGACAGATTGCGAGTCTTCATGGGTCTGACTGTGGAGCATGTGTCTCTTAAGCTCCGGGCCGTGTGCGCGTCACAGGAACGGCAGAACTGAGCAGCGCTGTGGAGGAATTAAGCCCTGTGGTTGAAGAAGGGGGGGGGGGGGGAGATTAGCGGCCTGGAACTGGGCCTGCCCGAGTACGGCTGTTTCACTCAGTAGGATTGTTACGCTAGCATTAGCTTAGCATCACACTGGGAGGCTGTGCTAACTTGCTACCAGGGTGCAGACGTGTAGGTGGTCAAAAAAGAAAATACCGTCATTGAAAAGAATATAGAGGTAAAAGATTTTTTTAAGTAGAAATAAAAAGGAAAAGTTGCCTTTTTTAGCCCAATCAACCACTCATTCTACCACCAAGTTCCGTTCTCAATTTTAACACTTGAAATACTCTTTAAATTGTATTTTATATACTCATCAGTTACTTAAACTATGTATTCACTTTTTCGAAATCCACACGAACCACTCCTCACATCAGCATAAACTCGATCCGCCTCGTTGCGCTCGTTTACAAAGTAAATGTTGTCATTCAGGTTCAACAGGTTCGTCCTGTTTCTCCCGTTATTGTCTTTTTCAGAGCACACAAGAACAAGTTGCCTCCTAAGGTACATACATTTGACCGGTTTCTGGCAAACAATGTAGCAATTAAAAAAGCTCTTATTCAAACAAAGTCCTCTAGCACAGCTAAAAAGAAACACGAAACATCAAATCCGTTAGCACGTTAGCACTTTAGCACGTCGTTCACTACTAAGCCCGCTTGTAACCGATGCCGACAACATTTTTCTTCCCTTCACCGGTGTTTCCTCTACTCTGCAACGCTCCTTGGGTGTGCGGAGGGACTACGTGGAACGATTGAGTAAAGACTGGGAAGTCAGCGGGGTTCAGAAGTGTATGGGTAAGCCCGTATTTCATGAAGGGGATTAACGGCGCGACGTCTAACCTGTCGTCGATGACGCTCTCCCGGCACGATGACACGACGATGACTCCTACCGTGGTGGCCATGACGGCATGGATGGAGGACACCAGTCTGAGGAAGAGACACGGGAGAGAAAGGGTCAAATACAGCAGTTATTAAATCACACCACAGCTGCTCGTATAACATGGAAGCATATTTGGTTTTCAGCCATGATAGCAATGAGGGTCTGTCGGTCCAGTGTTAGCACGCTAACACTATAAGATGGTCCACATTATGCCTGTTAAACATCAACATCTTAGCATTAGTCTTGCTGAGCCCGTTAGCAAGCTGACATTAGCATGTAGCTCACTTCCAATGAAGTCATATTTGATTTGTTGGCCTATCCATGCGATTGGTAGCTCTGTGAGGGTAAAACCATGGACTGTCTATAAGACGTGGACTTAGTCAACGTGACGTCACCCACCGGTTTGGTTTGGACTGTTTTTAAAGCCTCGAGTTCAGTATTTTGCACATTACCATGTTGTTTTTTTGCCACCAGCAGTGACAAAAGAGGGTTTTTTTTGGTGCCCAAAATGTTACAATTGACTTTTTGTGACCTGAAAACACACCGTGAGAGAGTTTAAAATTCTAAAAACAATAACACGGATGCCAGACCACGCTGTGGTAGCAACCTGTCAATCACACAGCAGCCCCGCCCTAAAGCACACCCTGCTTAATCGTCTCTGTTACTCCTAATGGGATCATAATTTAATACATGAACATCATGCTGTGAAACTAGCAAATGACACCATGAACTCCTGTTTACTGAGGTAATAAATAAAGTGAGAAGTTGGGTCATTTTCCCCCATAGATTTCTAAACAATTTGAATTATTTTTGCAACCAGAGGAGTCGCTTCCTGCTGCTAACAAGAATTCACGTGTGAGGCTCTTCCACACACTGGCTTCACCTTTCAGAACCGGAGGTTTGCCGCCTGGGTAAAACCTGATGAATCTGGGTCAAGTTGAGAGAAAGTGTCCCCTTCAGGTGAACAACACAAGCAGTCAGACCTACAAGTTCAGTGTAACGTCGTGGGATTAGCAGCGCTTGGCCTCCACTTTCCTCGTCTATAAACAGACCTGTGATATAGGAGAACTTGGTACGTCTCTATTTGAAGTGTCACTGTGCGAGGTGGCCTAAAGACACACACACACACACACACACACACACACACACACACACACACACACACACACACACACACACACACACACACACACACACACACACACACACACACGTTGCACTTCTCTTAAAAGTATACTCACAAGTCATTAACTTGTGAGATGTGTTAAACAGTAAGTTCGACAGTAAAAAAAAAAAACAACCTTACTGACTGTAATGTTCTGTGTCAAAAAAAGAGAATTCTGGCCTTTTTAAACAGGAAGTCAGATTATATCACCAATTTGTTCGAACTATGAACGGCCGCTTTTGCTCAGACAAGCTTTCTCCCTGGCTCTTCTCCAACTTGGCAGCGCCGACATTAAGCCGCTTTGAAATCAGAAAACATGTAATTCATTCCCCAACACTCGCCGAGGCCATGATAGACGGTCGGCCCTTTAACACGCCACCGTCTAAACGGTTCAGGCTCTTTGCGAGTCGGGGTTTACATCCGACACCTACAGCCACGACTGGAGACAAACACAGGCTGCCTCGTGAAAAGTTTGACGTATATACGAAATGTGAAAAAAAACAACAACACACATCCGATTATGATTATTAATATTCGATTGTGGGAAGAAAAAAAAGGGCAGCACTACTGCAGCTGTTTATCTCGCACCGCCAGATAAGAGTCACACAACGTCACTTTCTATTAATTGAAAATGAATTGTAAGCGTTTGGTCGAGCTGAACGAGGGATAATTAAACAACAACCGTAACGATGGCCACACACACAGAGAGAGAGAGAGAGAGAGAGAGAGAGAACCCAAATACGATCATACTGCAGACGTAACCACTGAAACAGAAAACAACATTTTGTGTTGTCATATTTACTAGAAATGGGCCCCAACAGCAAGTAGGAGACTTTGTCAGGCAATCTCCCTCCAGCCAGCTGCCACCTTATCTAGCTTTTTGTGGTGAAATGAGGGAACACCGTAAAGATAACTCCTCATTTCGACTTCACGAAAAAACGCAGTTCCCCGTCCATTCGTCCACTTTTAAAGCGAGCGACGGGAATAAATAGAAATGGGGCAATCTGACAAACGTTCAGCTGACTACGACCCACCGTCATGGACGTAACGCGCGAAATACTTTGAATCCATGACAGTCGTGGTCCACTCGAGTATTGCACATATTGTCGCAAAGCCCAAGACCCTGGTCAATACAACCGGGACCCAGCACGATTCAGGTCTTGTTGTTAGGAACCAAGAGGACCTGTGAAATCCCCAAAGACTTTTAGTCCTGCTGTAAGTAATGACCAGTTTTACAGGGCTAATAATGGCTGCTTTCTTTCTCTTCTTTCACAAGTAACTTGTGTGTTGCAAATGGCAAGAGTGAGAAAACAAAGGCTGTGTTTGTGTTTCCCTCTTAAACCTGCCGTCAACTCGCACCAATCTCCATGGGAATGCGGCCGTGACACCGGCAACGGCAAGGCAACAAAATGCCACGTGACCGGCAACTACAAAACCACGGGCCTGAGCTGGAAATGACTAACTGGACACTCTCTCTCTCCCTTTCTTTCTTTCTTCATCCCCCACGAACTCTACCCCTAGAAACACACACACACACACACAGACACACACACACACACACACACACACACACACACACACACACACACACACACACACACACACACACACACACACACACACACACACACACACACATTTTATCCCCACGCCTCGCTGCCCTCTGAGGCTGCATGGTCGCATACTCTATCACAAGACCCAGATTTTACACAACTCATTCATTGTGTGTCCGCCAATAACCCCCGCTCTCTCTCTCTCTCTCTCTCCGCTGATGAAAGGTTGAGGTTGACGGGGTGAGTAGCGTGTAGAGGGGGGGGGAGAATGCTTTGCGGCCTTGTTCGGTAATGTTGTCTTTTCTTTCCCGCTGTGTCAGGCCGGGGTGACAAACTTGGCTTCCCCTTTTTTCACCACAACCCAGAAACCTTCGCCTCTCGACTGTCCCGTTATACGCGGACGACTCGCTCTTTCATGTCCTGTCACACGACTCGGCGTCCGGCGGTCATGAGCGGCGGTTCTTTAGCTCCTCCGGTAAACGGGCTGCGTAATTTTGAGTTGCATTGGTGCTGCAGCGGAGCGAAAGAAAGAAAAAAAAAAAAAAAGCGACAGCAGAGGCAAGAAAGAAGAAAAAAAAGCAAACAGAGTGCATTTCATGGCTAGTAGGAACCCTGTCTCTGGACGCAGCTACATCACTGACTGCATTGTTCCTTAACCCCTTTTGTAGGAGTAAATAAACACTTCAAGTGGACAATCCACAGAGAACTATCTCGATACCGCTGCTAATTGCTGAAAGATTTCACAATTTTCTGCCATTTTATCGCCATCGATTCCACTATGGGGTGATTTTTAAGGCTTTTAACGATCGTGCTGTCATTGTACTGAGCTCCACCCTAGTGTCAGGTGCACCTAATACTTTATCAACCCCCTTGTATTCACGAGGGGGGGGGGCACATATCTTCATTGAGTTGACATCTTATTTACTGTGCTGTTGAAGTAATATAGATTTAGTCAACTTATGTGCCTGGGTCCACCTCTGAATCTACCCACTCCACCGGGTTCGAGTCGAACCGATTCGTCCGTCGTTGTGACACGAAAAACAGATTAAAAAGTGATCAACGAATAAGCGCAGCGAGTGGACTAACGATTAGCCAATCGGGAGCCAGTTGCCGTCAAGCCGATATCAAGCATCGTCATGCTGTGCGCTGGAACAGAGGGGTAATAATTGATCGGTTAGTGAAAAATAACTACGTAAGAACCGTCTTTGGTATTCTGAATGGCTGATGGACTTCATTAAGCAATAGCTTTTCTGTAGAAATCTTAAATCGACTTACTATTTTTGGCCTATAGGCTGGCATTTACAATCAGACGCACGAGACAGAAAGAGTAAATTTAGTCACTTCCTGTTTTGCCGTTTTTTAACCAGTCGAACCCGGACGGGGTTTGACTTGATGGCGAGAAGAGAGGTTGAAGAGCATCGCTAACTGTAAACGAGGAAAAGGTTAATACCTCCTAATGGACTCATCGCAATTACCTTTCACTGTCATCGTGAAAGGTACCGTTATGGACATTAACCTCACGATGATAATGCAGAGAAATCGCAGGGAATTTTGCAAAAATTGCGAGCTTGACCCAGACCGATGAAGCACCAATCTCCCTTTCTCCAACTGGATTAAATGAAAAGGAGAAATCGCGTTAAGGCGCGAGGTAAGCTTACAACAAGGGATGTTAACATATGGTGACTGACTGCAGTTTTGCAGTCGGTTTCAGGGATAGTTAGATGTGGTGAACGCGTAACATTTAAGTGCCTCCCTTCGGCCTCTAAGACGGTGGCTGATTGCTTGTTACAAGGTTGCTGTCGAGGATGTGGTCAACGTTGCTTTTGGGTCGATCTGCCTGGGCTTCGCTCGTTATGAACGCGCAGCTGGCTTGTCGGTTTTGTCTTGAGATAATATGAAATGAGATTGAGTCATCAATGCAGGTTTTTATTTTGACTAAGCTCTGAATGTCGTTGTGCGTCAGCACTCTTTGAGATCACATGTAGATCCAGTATTGTGCTAAGTACCATTACATCTTTACAGCTCAGACATCATCATTGCTGACACTCTTTACCCACTTCTCCCTTTTCCAGACACACTGGACACACTTAGGGAAGTCCTCCCTGTGTGGCAGACGTACATACAGTACGTACAGCTCGGGTTGAAGATAGTTTGAGATGTCAGTTAATAACTAGAAAGTTAAAAAACAACTCTTTTTTTAGGGCTGCACAGACTGTAATCCGTGTACATTCTTAGCTTCTATAAAGGATTTGGAACGAAGCTTTGAATGTCTGTCGTCATTTGTTATGACATACAAGATGTAACAAAAATATGAACGCTTATATGAATTTATGGTGCTGTTACGTTGATGCTAGACCGCCCCGTTAATACAGGCGAGCGCCTCACTTTGAGTACGGCAAGCGGAAGAGAAAACTATTTCACCACAGTGAAAATGTTTTTTTTTTTTAAAAAGGCTTAACCCCAACAAATATGGATTGAAGCATAAAAGCATGTATGAATTCTGGAAATGATAATCTTTTTCAATAAATTCTGTCGTTTGGACTTTACAAGGCGCTTGAGTTATTAGAAATGTTTTGATCACATGAGTCTGAAACAATCTTAAGAAACAGTATAGCACTAATAGTAGTGTGGCCTTATCTTTATCTGTACATGTGCAGGAAAAACAGGTTTAGACACAGTGAACAGGCCTACAGGTAGGAAGAAGCTGCACAGCATTTGAATGTTGATTTAGAATTTGAAAGTCAATGTTTTGAATGGAGCTTTGAACTATTCGGTCAAGCCCCAACTATTTTGAATATTTATTTATTTTTTCCAATATCTTCTCACATGTGCTTCTATTTCATCTAATAGTAAACTTCAGATAAAAGTATTTATTTTTTTTGTTCTAGCAGATGTGGAGTTTAAAAGATGTGGTCGCATGCAGAGAGAGTTGCATGGGGGATTGCTATCACGTTGCGTTGCTGGAATTGTAGCATCCATTGTTTTGGGAGCTTGACCCAGGCCTCTGCATTTTTTTTTGGGGACTTTCCTGATTCAACTGTGATCATTTCAAATCTGTCTCTCACAAGTCACAGAGTATCATGCAAGTGTTATCTAACATCTGTGTCCCTTTAACTCGCAAACAAATACTATATGAGCAAAGTTACACTGAACACTATTCATTACATTGAGTACATGAGCTGCCGGTTATGTTTTACCACATGTATTTCATTGAAGGCAGAGCACGCACATCTATTTAACTAAATTAGGTTTTGCACAAGACACAGTAACCCCACAGGGACATTAATAGAAAAAAAATTAATAATAATCACACAATATTTTAGTACACGTGAAAAATCTACCGAAACTGTTCCACCACAACCAAAGACGCTATGATCTGAGCTCGGGGGGACCTTTGTGGCAGAAGCAGATACAGTCAACTTCAGAGGCCGGTTAAGTCACGAAACAAGCAGCGAGATATCCTCTGAGGCGTGTGAGGAAGATTTTCCGTTAGATGAGCATTAGTAAATTAGTAGAAGCATTATTCAGGAGCAGGGTTCAGTGTTTTCCAGAGCCTAGCTAACTCAGCATTCAACCCTGACCGGAGCTCAGAGGATTAGCCGGAGTGACAGCGTACAAATGAGCATTGAACTGAGCCGTGCACATGTGAGCAAGTCACACTGAGTGAGAGAGACACACACACACACACACACACACACAGTTAATTATTATACTTTCGCCATATCTATTGCCAGGTGATAACCTAAAGTTACTGAGGAGGCTGCAGATGTGACATCTCGTTGTTGTTTTTTTGTTCCCAGAATTTATGACACACATGGATCAAGCTCGAGGTTTGTTCACGTGTAACAAAAAAAAAAAAAAAAAAAAAATGTCACTTCTTATGTGGACCACTTACAAAAGCCCCTGGGGGATGCACGGTTTTAATGATGTCACAGACTACTTATGATTACATGTGAAGCACCATAAAAAAACATGCATGTTAGTAGGACTTGATGCATGATAAGTCTCTGTAAAAAAACACACACAGACCAATTGAATTCAACACAGATACAAGAGCTAATAGCACAGTCGTCTATGGTATGACTACATGTGTATATACTACGTATAATGTGCAAATCATCCTTGTAAAAGATTATTTTTTGGGGGGGGGATTACTGGGCCAATTTAGCACAAAGGTAATAACGCTTAATACACATTAAAATAGGAAATTCAATTACATAAGATACATATGGTAGTAATCCAATAGAGACAACAGGAATCGTAAATTGCTCACGTTACATAAAATAATATAACAAGATTAGCTAGCTAACTGAATGTGTGTGTGTGTGTTTGTGTTTGTGTGTGTGTGTGTGTGTGTGTGTGTGTGTGTGTGTGTGTGTGTGGTGGGGGGGACGTTACTAGCCACCAAACAAGGTCAAATGCTATACATTAGCTCGCAGTGTTAGGTCGTAATTCGGCAGGAAATGTCGCACAAAAGGATGAATTTAGCTAGTTTACCTCTCGCTGACCAGCACCACGTCGGCATCGCTCCAGTGTTTGAACACACACGGCAGGATTTTCCTAAAGGCGAAGAAGAGACCGGGGAAAACTACGGCGCCACAAGCTAAAACTTGCAACATCCTGCCTCTATTTTTCCTCTAAAAAAACCTGCCTCTAAACTGTCTCTCCTCCGCGAAGTTTCGCCCGTTTACACGCGGCGATGAGGCATTTTAATGCGGGCCCCGGGGGTCGGTGTGTTTTTTTTTCCACCGGGAACAGTCCACCATCCACGCAATATACACACTGCCGAGAGGCTCAGCAGCAGCAGCAGCAGCAGCAGCAGCAGCACCACTGTCGAGCTAAAAGGCAAGGAAACAAAACGGAGCTTTTCCAGAGCTGCTGTCAAAATAAGAGTCTTGACCCGGCGCCGGAATTAAAGGTGGTGCTTCCGGTGAGAAGGTTCACATGGGCGGTAGAGACGTTGTTACGCAATTCACGCTTTTATTTTGAAGGTCTGCTCCCTGACACGACAGATGCGCTTAAAAAAATGAAGAGTTATTCGAACACAAAGTGGTGGATTTTATTTTCTTCTTTTAAATATAAACGGGAACATTCATTGTAAATTAATAAACAATGAGCATCAGTTTCACAGTTTTTTTGAGGGTGTCTTTTTTGGTTCAATTAAAGAGGAACTTGAAGGTGGAATGTTTTCCTAAATTTATATTTTCCAGAAAAATTACCATATTTTATATGTTGGTAAAATAAGTAGCCTCTTGCCACAATGTCCACATACTGTAAAGTACTGCATTCAAATTTGCATAAAGTCATGTTTTGGCCATTAGGGGTCAGTCCAGCTTACTGTAATCACGTTATTAACATAAAATCACCTTACACAGGTCTTATGGCTAAGGTACGGGCAAGTTGCCCTTCGACAGCTCCAACAGACACATTATCAGTTATTTGTTACTGGGTAGGTACGTCTTAAGGGAGTGGTGGTACTGAATGTGCCGTAAAACCCAAACAATGAGATAAAAGAGGCTAAACAGTGCCATAAAGCTCAAAGACACGGTTGAATCAACACCTCTGACGCAGTCTCTCTACCTGCAGTCCACGCTAAACTGAAGCTATCAGCGATCAGATGCTGCTCTCAGAAGTAAACGCTCTCTTTAAAGTCAGTTCACCTGGCCTCACTGGCCTTGTTGGGTAGTGCCTGATAACTGCTGGTTAAAGATTGTCTGGCATCAGGACTCACGATAATCCAAGGAAGCGTCCATATTGTAGCTGTGACATGAAACCTGTGTTAATAACTAATAAACTACAGACTACTGCTCTCTTTGTGAATCAGGTCACCGAGCACAGATACATTTTGTTTACAGTTTTAGTTTTTGTCTGTTTTAGTTTAGTGGAAATAAGATATTTTGTACGCATCATTTCCAACACAGTTCCAGTGCTGTATTATATTACAAAGTTTTTAGAGCTTACATGTTAACAAACAATTACTTAACTAAACCCAGCAGACACAAAGCAACATTACCGTCCATCATCAATTAAAGGTACAGAGTATATAATTTCGAGGAATCCATTAGAAGAAATTGAATATGATGTTCATAACTATTTTTTCATCAAGTGTACAATCATCTTAAAATAAAAATGGTTGTGTTGTTGTTATTTTAGAATGAGCCCTTCATATCTACATAGTGAGCGGTTTCTCTTCACGGAGTCCAACGTGTTGCACCGCCATGTTTCTACGGTAGCCCGGAGCGGACAAACCAAACACTGGCTCTAGCAAGGGCCGCACAGATTCCTACGTTACCCGAAGGCCACCTCTCTGATGTGCTTAGAGCGAGTACCATAGTTTTGCATGCGGCTACTCACGGTACAGTAGTCTTGGAAAGGGAGGAGTGAGCGGAGGGCTATTTAGTTGCAATTTGCAACCACACCACTACACGTCACCAAATCCCACAAACCGTAGCTTTAATTGCTTTAACATGTCAGTAAAAACCTGTCACAAATTCCATTCTTTCAAATCGATTGCGCTGTCTGACCAATAGTCCAAAACTCTAACGTCATGCCATTATCTCAAACAGTAAATTCCCGAAACAGATTTAATTGTAAAGTCAAATTAAGTTAAATACAATCCAAATAACTAAATTGTGCAGTTATAAACTACAACTGCGAAATCTTTACAATGGCCCGCACCTAGGGGGGTGACCAAGTTAAGCCGTCAGGCAGTCAGTATTAAAGTCTTAAGTTTCACATCATAAAGAGTCATCGTTGCTCGTGCTCCGTTTGAATTTCTGGAATATTCCATGACTCACAGAACACAATAAATTTAAGGACCAGAGCATCCGTGTCTCCAGATAAGGTGTGACTAGGTTAGGGTTTATTCCTTGTGTTTCCTTATTGCCACTGTTGACCCTTTGTGGGAACATAGTTGAGTTTCATTTCTTCTGAAAATGTAGAGAGCAGTAAATTCTGAGTTTGCAAATGCAGAGGTCATGAGAAAACAGAGACCATTGTTTTTCTTTCACAGTTTATTGTTGCAGGGTGTGCTGGTGCAAGATCAACGCTTGAGACGTCGGCTGATGAAGAGGAGACAGCCCAGGTGAAAATGTTAAAATGTAACTACAAGATATTGCATAAAAACTTCCCCAGTTGGTTAAATGTAAGTAAATAAGAATTCTTTAATTAAAGATGTGCTAGTTTGCAAACATTTACAGAACACTGAATATTGAATAAAGGTAAATCATTTTTTCTTTGGTGAATTTAGGTGAAATCTACAAAAGAAGTGAAGTAAAATAAACACCGAAATGTGTATTTTGGATGTTTTTTATTCCACAAAAGACATGATATAATAATAGCCCAAAATCTTAGAACATTGACCATCAAAGATGTATGCGTTCTTTAGTTCTTGCAATGAGTTCTTCAGCTGCCACACCACCGGGATTGGAATAAGAAACACAATCCTTTATGTGATATGTAGCGCACTCGTAGCAGTCATGTATCTACCACATCTCCAGTATGAGAAAGATCATTTCAAACTTTACGTCATGGTCTATTCGATTGTTGTAGTAAATTGTCCTCAGTGCTTTTATAGGTTTTTAAGGTGGATTCTCCAATCAAACTACAACTATAACTTTCATTCTATCCTGTGTAATCTCAGAATATCAGGTGTTATTTTGGGTCATCGCACTTTCAGACCGGAGTTAAATATTCAAAAACTAACAGATTCACAAAAGGAAATCGTAGTGTACATGTGTCAATCATTCAGGATCTTGGTCTGGCCAATTTAGAGGACAATGTTAAGACATTTCACCACACTGGCCAAGGTAAATGCATTCGCAATTATGATGGAATTTTTGAGCAATCTTTGTTAGTAAAAGTACATTTTATCTCAATGTATCTTATCTTATAGTCATGCCTTTGTACTAGCAAAGACCAAAGTGTAATACCATAAAAGCCTCCTACTGCCATGTCATAACCATTAATAAATCTATAAATATTCAGTGAGTAGCCATTTAAACTCCCCAATGCCAGCAAACTATTGCTACTTTGATTGAAGAGTCAATCAAATACACACAATATTGACTATAAAAAAGGCATAATGCCAAACTTCATCAAGTATTTTGGTGGAGTTTACAGGAAAAGCGCTTTTTCTAATGTTTGCTGTAAAGTACAACTTGTCCCATGAGTGCAGGATGTCATGTTATCTGTAGAAGGTACGTATTGTCGTTGAGGGTGACGTGTCTCGGTATTCTGTTTCCAAAACACACTGGCAGTATAGCACAAATATCAAGACGGAGTCCGCGATTATTTTCATACCAGTCTATGAGAAAACAAGACCAGACTGTTCGTAACAGGTTGTATTCCCTAAGTGAAAGACAGGAGAATCTGTGTTTGTTTGGTATAGCTTTAAATCTACTAAAGGGGTTCCACAAGGGTCAATCCATGAAAGTAGAGATTAAAGGCTATTATATTCTGATAACAACACATAACTTCCTCATGAAGTTATCTCGGTCCGATAAACAGACTTGTAAACTATAATGAATTTAATTGGATATGATAACCACAACACCGTTTTATCAATTGGAAAGTGCATCCAAAGAAGATTCATATGTCAAAATGATCCTGGTTGTGCATTTATCTCAAACAGGTTAGACGGCTGTAATGCTCTTTTACTGGATTGTTTGCTGGAAAAAAAACAAGAATCACAAAAGCTTCAGCTTAAGTCAAAACACACTGCATTACTCCAGTACTTAAACCACTTTAGTGGCTCCCAGTGCAATACAGAAACAATTTAAATTCTACTAATAGTCTATGAAGCACTTAATGGTTTGGCTTTCCCAGTACATTTCTGACCTGCTCACTGATTACCACCCAATCCAATCATGACGGATCATCATACAGTTGTTTTTTTGCCAACTGAACCTAAAGGGAGATCCAGATCTTGTGAGAGATCTTTTTGGTACTTTGGTCCTTTTCTCCGGAAACAAAACTGACATCCATCACAAATGTGTCTCCGGTGTATTAGTTTTGTTTTCTTGTATTTTATATTTTTTTTGTTGTAATTTTCTAGCGACATTTTGGTTGTTTGAATTAATTTTAATGTAAAAGCATTACCTTAACAACACAGTTGTCTTATTATTGGAACGTCAGAGAAGCAACAGCTCTTTACTCTGTCTCGCTACAATCAACCTCACCCAAACAATAAAACTGTCAGTTTTCTGTTATTTACACTTGTGATTTGACAGTAATATTAGTAGGATTTTGTTACCTTTGAACAGGGCAAGGCCAGCTGTTATCCCCTCATTATAGTCTTTGAGTTAATAAGCTATGCTAACCAGCTGCTCGGGTACAAGAGATCTCAAACTCAACTCAAATGCAACTTGCTCACCAAGCGCTAATGGGTCAAAAGTTTCTTCTCTTTGGTTTCCACATGATGATGTGGCCAATGGCACAACCTCTGCATGACACCAACACATGTACTGGGCATGTACCAGTACACATTCGTACACCAAGATAACTAAATGCAAAAAAAAAGATATACTGGCTATCAATAAGGGAGAATGCTTACTGGGCTGGAGGCAGGGGATTGTTTTTGGTTACAGGTTGGTCACTGGGAAAAAATTGGCAGCTGTGAGTCTTCCACACCGTTTCCATGTAAATGGCATGCAGTTGTGCTGTGGTGACAGTGTGTTTTCAGCCATAGTCTGCTGAGCAGCTCACCAAGCAGAGCAAACTGAAGGACGTTTCGACAGCAACCTTGTTCTGCAAGGCTCTGTTGGCTGTTGGATCAATCTTTATTGCTCCAGCTACCGATGCAAACTGCCTAGTTTAGGCAGTGCTGCTGACTCAAGGACAAGCTAAAGGAAACCAGTGCAACAACTGCAAAAGGAGGGCAATTCACTCTGTAAGTGTTTCTACCACCTACGGCCTTGTATTGGGGGTATTGTTATTCATTATAACATATTTGTTTTGTGATCTGTTGCCACACGATGGTAAAGATCTGGTTTTGGTTTAGGCAGAAAAACTATTTGGTGAAGGTTGGCTAAAGATGGCCATTGTCAAATGAAACCAATGTTGACTGTTGATAGGAAACTGTATCACAATCACAATCTGTGATGACCGGACTATCCACCCCAACTTTATTCACAAGGGGCTTACATATAACAATATCATACTTCTGCTTTTGCACCTGACAACTACAAAAGTCATAATTCATTCAAAAGGCGCCCGTCAGGGAAACACCGATCTTTTTTTAATCAAGTCGCGATCAATGTTGTAATTTTTCTTGTGAGGACAGTCTCAGCTTTGGCCGTTAGCTCCATTGCTACATCTGACATGTTCTTAATTGGCTGCCACCAGGATACAAAGAGCTCCGACGGGCCTTTTTGGTACTGTATTGATTCTTTCTCTTCCTATTAAAGACATGCCATTAAAATTGAAAAAAGTGGAGTAGCCAAATCCTGCACATGGCACAAATTCACTATAGCAGTTAGCTTGACATCAGGCTGCTACTCGTGCTTCGTCCACCCACACTCCAAGCTCCACTTTTGCTTTTATGCATTATGGGGAGACGATAAGTACTTCCTGACCGATGTCTCCTAAATGCGCCATGAACCATAAAAACCAAATATAGCCCTGTGGTAAGCAATAATAAGCCTATAAAATCAATACGTGCCCTGTCCCCATGACTGAGCTGGTGATATATAACAGAACGTACACACACACACACACACACACATACACACACATACACACACACACACACACACACACACACACACACATACACACCCACGTAAAGATGGGAGGGCTCGAGATGATGGGGTAGTGTGATAAAGGGGTCATAAAAGCAGAATATCCTCTGGTCTTACGGGAAAAGAAAATCATCATTGACAGCCTCTCAGGTGAGTAACACAGCTTTCCTCAAAGAGATGTGCTAGAAAGAAATCTGGAGTTGTTCATAGTAATTAGCATGCAGCACAGATAAATCTGTCTGTCAAAGAGAAACATCTTTGTACCAGTTTTTTTTATTTATTGATTTTACCTGAAAAGCAGTGGGCAGGTAATTAGTCTCCTAATTACAAGTTCTCAGGTACGACCACGAAAAATGTAAGCTTGAAAGTTAAAGATGTTTTTGTAATTTTACGTGTCTGGTTTCTTTTATCGGGAACAGTGATATGGGGGTAGATAGCACAGGATCATCACACAGCAGCTGATGTGAACAAAGTTTTGACTTTATTTCAGTATTTCATCCTTCTCTTCAAAGACGATATCATTCATGGTAATTCGAAAACTCTGAGGTTGACTGTAAATTTCACGTGAATGATACATTTGGGTCTGATTAAAATGGAGTTGGAAACTTTTTTCAGCAAGTAAAAAAGTGGACAAAGTGAGTTTAGGTTGATTTTATCAAGTTTATTTTTTTTGCAGTGCAGAAGTAGGTATAACTAATGTGTTTTTTAAGAATATGTTTTCCTGTTTATGACCAAGATAGGGTCTAATTCGCAGGTAGGAACGAGGACACGTTATATGTGTGTTTGCACAGAAATGAAGTGTGTTTGTGCTTTTGTGTTCCCAGCAGCCCTGCTCATAATCCAAAGAACATCTTCCAAGACACATCTCTTCCCTGTTTGTGTGGCACCGACACTCTGAGACAATGCAGCGGAATCTTCCAGTCCTTATTTTTTGCCTTCTTGGCACAGGTAAAAAAACTGATTAATCTCCACATTTATTATACAGACTTTTCTTATTAACACCATCTTATAAGCTTCCCAGAGTTTTCAAGTTGTAACTAATGGCTTTACTGATGGTTAATACATCATTTACCAATGCTTTATTGATTATTAACAAGAAGAGATTTGTTGCCTGGTTGTTATACAGTTATACATGTTGGCAACCGATTAATACATGTTCATGGTTCAGGGAACAGATGTTAATACAACATTAATTATTCTAAGACATGTACTCATTAAGTCTGCATTTGTACGTGTTATTAAGTTAAACGGATTTTGGTCCAGATTTTTTTTTCATTGGGTTGAACAACACTGGACATGTGTACCTTTACCTTCATAAAATCAGTTTAAATTCCTACTTTATGACAAAGAAGTCTCTTTACTGAGTATGACATTTTAGCGATTTAAAAAAAGCTGAAACCCTATCCTTCTTATTGGGCTAAAGTTGATCGATAGAGGTCATAGCTTCAGGGCCATACATGTTGATAGTGTTTGCTTAGAGGGGTTAGTCAAGCTGTGGCACAAGTTGGTCAATGATTAGGTTTATTATCTTTGACATTGTCCCTATAATTAATAAAACATGTGTAGATCTTTACTGTCAAACATTAAATGGCTCCATGAATACTGTTGATTATGATTAACTAAGAGACTAGTCGACAAACATTTTGACATTTTATAGATGTTGATAAAATGGGCAGCTCTAAAAATGTGCGGTGAGATTGTACAAAATCAAAGTTGAGATGAAGTCGGTACTTGTGCGTCGTTGCTACCTGCATTTGTGGAAATCTAGATCTGAGTTTACATGTATTTTTAATGCGCTATCATATAGGGAACATTCTAATGACTCTCCTTCTACCATTTTCTGTCTTTTTGCTTTTACTGACACAGTCATGCTGTGTGGAGCGCAGTCCACTGTAAACCCAATTCCTACCACCATCAATCCCCCAACTGCATCTGCCCAGAGCACGGCACCTGGTCCATCCACCCCTGGTCCATCTAACCCTGGTCCATCTAACCCTGGTCCATCCACCCCTGGTCCAATCACCCCTGGTCCATCTAACCCTGGTCCATCTAACCCTGGTCCATCTAACCCTGGTCCATCCACCCCTGGTCCATCTAACCCTGGTCCATCCACCCCTAACGAAGCGTCTACACAAACCGCACCTTCTACGGGAACGCCTTCAATTGCTACAACCATCCCTTTGGAGGAAGTTCCATCAGAAGAACTCTCATCTGGAGCTATAGCCGGCATTGCCATCGGCTCCATCGCTGGGGTGGCTGCTGTTGGTGAGTACAATACAAGCACACCCTTTACGTAGCACCTCATTTCTGCCTCCTCAATGACACATCATCCTGATCAAATAAAGATTTGCCATTCTAGATAAAAAATTATAAGATAATAAATTATAATTTTGGGCCAGTAAGTAAAAACTTTGACTGTGTCTTATAACATTTACTTATTATCTCATAACAATCAAAACTCAAGACTATCTGCTTATTTTGGATTTTAGTATTTATTAAATTGAAGGATTTAAGTATTTTTCCTTCATTATTCCTAACCATATCAATCCACTGTCCACCTGAGCAATGGACATTGCTCTCAAGTTGGCAAACTGGCGGCTAAATAGCAATGCAAGAAAAATATTGAGTGTTATTTACTAATTCTAATCATATTTTGAGTATTCAGCACGCAGACAAATAATTAAAAAGAAAGCACGTAGGTTTAGATTGAATGTTACAAATATATTTATTTTCTATTTTCAGGTGGTGGTATCTTCGGTGTGCTGAAGTACACTGGGAGGTTCTGAGGCCAGTCCAATCCTGACCCACTTAACAGGACAATGAAAAGATCTTAATGTCTGAAAGGCTCAAATCACAATAAAACAATATGACGTGATAATAATGACTTGGGCCAAGAGGACGACATTAAAGTCAATTTTTACTATTTTGAAATAATCTTTGGTTGATCAAAAGACCATCCTTTGGGATGACAAATTTATTTTATATACAAATTATTTTATATTTTTGTCATGTTTTTTCCTCATTGGCATAAAACGGTACCTTTAGTTTGAAATGGAGTGGAAAGTCCTTTCCTAATGGATTGAATGTAATTGTCGGGAGAGTTTAATTTATAAAATATGTTTCCTTTAATATCCTTTACATCTAATAACTTTGGTCTTTTGTATTTCAACATGCAGGGTAGATTAATAATGAGCCAGTTTTTTTACGATAGCAGTCTATGGTAAAGAGAGAACGTCGCCTCAGTGCCACCGTGATACAGAAAACACAAATTCTTTTAGAAGTTCTCTTTGGCCGAGTATTTTTCATTGACTTTTTTCTTAAAAAAATGCTATATTAATAAATTATTAATACATACGTGTTTCTTATTGTTCTCTTGATTGATTTCTGTGACATAATATCACATCTGTTATGTAACAATGACCACAGCTGGGTAACGTCTCAGCGCTGATTATGTAAGTATACATAATATACAAGTTTGTTCATTTTATGAATGTAATGAGGATGCGGTATCTTATCTGTGACGTCTTCAATTAGAGTTTGCAGCATATGATAAAGAAACGTTCAATCTAATTTTAGACGCACTGGTCTCAGCTCGGTGCTTTGATTCAACGGTGACGACTGAATGTGGAAGTTCATCCTCGTGATTAGAATTAGTAGCTTGAGAAAATCTCAAATCAAGGAGGATCTACGAGTTTTTTTAGTGAGCTTTAAAGCACATCTCATGGATGGAGTTTGCTCACTGTGAGTCTTGATGAAAACCTTGTCAGACAGACAACTATCGATGTGGTAAGTCATCAAAATGTCAAATATCTTTGCTCTAAATGAGTCAGGAGTTAAGTTATCTCCTCTTACTGAAAACATCTATCTAATAAACGTCCTGATTGATGCTGTAGGCCTGTAAATCATTTTGATCTATACAAACTTGGTATTTCTGCATGAGATTAACTTTATTTTCAAATTTCGATCTTGCTTTCAATCTATGTTTCTACCGTAGATTGTACGCGAGTTAATATTAATCATGCAAAGGCTTGTTTAGCGGATTGGTGGATAAGTTAGAGACGAGGGTATGATTTGTGACAGCTGATATGAACCAAGGGGAAGGGCTAGGTCAAATTTAACTTGTAATACAAATTCCATTTGTCAAAGATTTTGGGTGTGCTGGTACAAAGCACAATGGCATTGATTCAGTTGCTATTGTGATAAGTAATAGTGAGTATTTTATTTATAGGCTAAGGAAGAACAGAAATGCAATAGATTTCAGGTACAAAACTGACCAACACAATAATCTAACAGTAGAGACTGTCAGGATGACAAAATTGTAGATCGTAAACATACGAAGAAACGATCCGGGAACACGTCAAGCAGCTTCCAGGTGCCGGCAGACAGATAGGACCTGAGCCACATGACCCGTGCTCCACCATGGAGACCTATAAAGAGGACAGACTAAACAAACACAGGAGGCAAAGCTCAAGCACACCATTCACACAGATAAGAGACAGAAAAACAAGCACAGAGAGGGAGGGAGCGAGAGAGACAAGGACAACATGCACTCAATGGAGAGAGGGAGAGAGAGAGACAAGAGGAAAGGCTGGACCTCCTGGAGGACTAAGATCCACAGCCAAACATCTGGAATGAGGCACTGACACCCAGGAGAGAGTGAGAAAGAGAGAGAGAGAGAGAGAGAGAGAGAGAGAGAGAGAGAGAGAGAGAGAGAGAGAGAGAGAGAGAGAGAGAGAGACAAGAGGAGAGGCTGGACCTCCTGGAGGACTAAGATCCACAGCCAAACATCTGGAATGAGGCACTGACACCCAGGAGAGAGTGAGAGAGAGAGAGAGAGAGAGAGAGAGAGAGAGAGAGAGAGAGAGAGAGAGAGACAGAGAGAGAGAGAGAGAGAGAGACAAGAGGAGAGGCTGGACCTCCTGGAGGACTAAGATCCACAGCCAAACATCTGGAATGAGGCACTGACACCCAGGAGAGAGTGAGAGAGAGAGAGAGAGAGAGAGAGAGAGAGAGAGAGGGAGAAACGAGGGGGAGAGAGGGAGAAACGAGGGGGGGGGAGTTATTTTCATAAAGTTTAAAGCATTCTCGTTCACAGAACAAACACTGACTACAAGTCGACGGCTTAATAAATTCATTGAGCCTCAGAACAACCCGCTGGAAGGATGATGTAACAGGTGCAAGGCCTTAAGAAATCAATGAATAAGCAACTTGCATTTCAGAGGCCTCAACAGAGTCAGACTGTCTGACGTCAGCAGGGAGGTCCAGAGGAAGGGGGCTCAATAGCTCAACAATGTTTCAAGAAAGACTATCTCAAGATGTGTAAGAACAGAGATTATATGGGATTCAACAAATGAATATTGCACTACTTATTATGCAGAAGTAGCAGGAGATAAAAATGATCAGCTGTAAAGGACGGCCGGCTAACAGGCTTGTGATTATGTTTGGCTACAGTGCCAAAAAGAAATCTAGGATTATTATTGATTAAGCGAAAGAAATAGGCTGCTTCAGCAGCGGATGGGGCTCGCTTGTAATTTAATACACACTTGTGCCCTTAGAGGGAGAAAACTTACAGTTTTGATTCGTGTTTTCTCAGTAAACCACAAACAAAAGTCCCTATAATTATTAGAATGTTATAAAAACAGCTTCATTTAATGATTTAGTGGTGACTAGTAGTTCTTTTGATTACCAATGTTGATGCACTTATTGTAAGTCGCTTTGGATAAAAGCGTCTGCTAAATGACTGTAATGTAATGTAATGTAATTTAGCCGTGTTTCACAAACTTATCATATCCAGACGATGCTGAAGAATCAAATCATTAATCAGTAAAGCTTTTGATATTTATAAAACAGCGTTTCTTGTTGGGATTGTTGTTGATATTATAACATTATATTGTATTATTAGAACATGTTGGTGGCTTTGATTTGCTCAGGTGCTTGGTGGAACACTTCATCACTGCCGGAGGTGGAGATGCGAACTTGATTCATGAAATCCACACGTTAAGGGAGGCAACGTTTCTTGGGGAGTGATGTGACTCGCTGAGGGTAAGGGACCAGAGAAAATGCATCGATGCTGACTCAGGTCCAGCCCAGGGTTAGTCTCGTGATATGTGACTGCTTTATCCTTAGGTTATGCTCCCTACGTGATGGTTGCACCCATAGAATAGCCTGTATTGGGGAAAATGTGGCTCCAGGTGGACAGTAAACAGTGGAGCTTATCTAACACAACTAGCGTTCGCTGTTTACCCCCTAACGCTAAGATTAACAAAATAAAAGGGAGCAAGTCGATTACGACATGGCTTTAGCATAGATAGAGTAAGAGAATAGATAAGTAGAAGAGTGAATAGATAACTAAAGAAACAGAGAAACAAACAGGGACATAAAGAATAGTAGACGACAGTTGCGGATCTCACCGGAAGTTACGTCACGACGGCCCGAGTTCTTCTTCGCGGTTTTACGGCAGTTGGCAGGAGGTACTTCGCATTCCCGCCCGTTAGCGCCTCCCTCTGGATAAAGTGTTCGTCAATATACAATATTGTCAAATATACACATATATATGCATATTTTACATACTTGTATATTGTTATATACATATTATGTTTACATGTGTTTTTATGTGTCTGTAATAGAGTTAAATGTCTCATTTTTATCACACTGTTGGATGTTTTCCAATAATGAAAAGTGCACCAAAAAAGGCTGCTGTGTCCGACTCTCAATCTGATTATTGTTACTTGTTCTTTCCTGTCAGTTCCCCTACTTCTTACTTTATTTTGGACTGAGTGAAGCGGCCATCTTTTTGTTGTTGCGTTATCCTAACACTGTTGTGCTGGGACCCACATCAATGTGATACTTTCCTCTTGTCTGACTACTCAGAGTCCATAAAGCAGATTCTTTATATTTTAGCCTTGACCTGGTTACAGCTACATATAGGCTAAACTAGGGCCTATATTTTATTTCAGATTATTTACTGGTAAATAAACATAAACCACACACATTATATTACATAACATCTACCAAAAAAAAAACCTCCTGTGATATCACAACTGCACGTTAAAGTGGACTTTAGCTTTCATGAGGCCTTCACGGTTTTATGGTCATTAGCTGTGGAAGTGTCAACATAGGGAGCGCTTGGTTACGACGACGAAAACAGCTCTGCTCCCACGCAGGAGGCAAATTACTGTTAATACCCTGAGCTGTGTGATCAGCCCATATGGTGTGCATGCGGAGCCAGAGGGACTGCTTGTGCATGCATGTTGGGGGAGGGTAGTGTCCTCTCCGCGTATCTGTAAAGATGCAAACATTTAAATAAAAACAAACTAATAAGGGCTGTTTTTTTAAGGGGTGATACCCCAAGTGAATAGGGTAAAAGCAAATAAATGAATAGATATTGCCATGAAACTTCCCCAGAGTACTTATTGAAAAATTATTTTTTTGATTATACTATTTCTGAAACTGTATGTTTAAATATGCAAATGTGTGTTTAAATAGGCAAATGAGGCATTATCTAATGCTAACCCCAAATAGACAAAGTGTAGTAAAATAAACACCTTAATGTGTATTTGGGATGTTTCCTTTCCACTAGTCTGAGAGAAGACGTTCCCAAAATCGAAAAAATTGCATGAATAAACAATGTTTTTTCATTAAAAATATTTCTCAGAAGAGTTTATGAGTGAGTGTGTATTTGTATATTGGGTGCGTGTATTTGCAATTGACATATTGATTGAGACATTTCACTAAAAACCTAAAATGTCATGGAGCTAGAGGAAAAGTCAGGTGATCACCAAAGTCTTCCTCCTCTGGGAGCCATGAACGTCTGCACACGATGACATCGCAATCCCGTCCCAATAGATCATTATGAGATATGATGTCTCAGTATACCAGCAAGCAATCAATCAAACCGGGTCATATTTTGATGGACTACGTCTGATTTATATTAAGTTGATAAATACCGGCCATATTTTCCCACAACCCTTGTATACCAGGTTCACATCATGTCATTGATCCCGGCTAGCTGTGCGTACGCAAACTGTCCCCAGTGTCGAGGGAGAGGCACTCGGCCTCGCTCCGATAACTTTATCTTTTCTCCTCACAAATTGGCTCCCTCACTAACAGATCATCTGTCTAAGCCACAGAAACCTAATCACACACACACACAACACACACATTTCTTTTTCCCCTACGGCTTTAACAAGCTCGGTGTCTCACGGATAAGAGAGAGGACAGACGGAGGTGGTGTCCCATAGTGAACCTTTGGTTCCAGGTCAGAGTGATAACCGGCTGATGATATATGGAGCCGCTTTTTAAACGTCAGGTAGCCGGTTGTTGTTTTCTGCCTGATGTGGCAAAGGTTCCTTTCTGTCCTCAGTTTTCTTCACATTTAACAGAATATATATCTGAGAGACAATTTGTCAGATAGCCAAAGGTACTCATGTCAAGGTACTGGCTACACAATATATAATAAATGTCAGCATCGGGTTTCACACAAACGTCATGATAAGATCAGGTAGTAACGGATAACATGTAATTGAGATTACGTTAACAGATCACAAACTAATCAACCCAGATTACATTTGAAAAAATGTGCCACCAGATCAGTTACATTGTCACGGATTACTTATCAAAAATAGGCTTTATGTTAATGCAGGCATGTTTTTGTGAGGGTAATTTGATTTGATCTGTTCTAAATGCTAAATATGTTCAACAGTTTATTAAAGTAAGTTCCTCCTCTCAGGTTCTTTTGTTGACGGTGATTTATTTGTTTTTGTTTCTCAATGATGATTCATGGTAAATTGAGTTTTCATGCCTTTATATTTACATTGAGAATGAAACATTAACATTTTGAGTAAGCGCTCCTCTTGTCTAACAAGAGCAAGATGCATTTAATTTGCATGGAAAATGTTTTGAAATGGTTTAAAAAATATTTGTGGAACTAAATGTTTTTCTTATTATAAAGGTGCAATGATTTCATTTTTTGATTTTTGAAGTGATCCAAAAGTATTCATATATATTTTTTTTTAATAAATGGATTGCATTACTAATTACAAAAATTGCCATGTAATTCATATTGAGTAAATATGACATAATCTGACCCAACCTGGCTCTTGAGCACTCCACACAGCTCCTCCTAGTGGACGCAGTGTGAAATAGTCTCCCCTGTCAGACGGCCTTGTTTTAAGTGGGTTAAAGGTGTTTCTGACACAGATCCGATCGGACCGCATTCTGCTCATTTAGCCTGAAGTTCACTGCAAGCTCACCGACCTCTGCTAATGTTATGTTGGATGTGCGCAACACTGGTGATTAATAAGAGAAAATACACATTTTAAACTTTTGATGTACTAATACTGCACAAAAAACCCCCAGTTATGGCATACTTGAAGTTCACTGGTTTTAGAGTACTAGCCAATACTATTATTACACAAAGTTACATGGGTTACCTCCCTTCATGAAGCTGCATACATTTGTCTTTATTATATGGCAGGTTGCATCACTTTAACTACATTAAAATCTGCTACATTTCTTATTACTACATTTAAGCAGACTAAAAGCTGCACTAATATTTTGTATACTAACAATGGATGATATTACTGTGCGTAATGTAAAAGGTGTCGCTTGTTGGGATGAACCCACAGAGAATTCTCACCCAACGGTTCTGTGGGGCTTTTGTTTTTTTCCGGTCCACAACTTTGCTCCATTGTACCTCATTTCTAGCCACAGCAGTGAGCTCTGTGTAATCCCAAAGCACAAATACCTGCTCAGCACCAAACACCAAACAGACAAAGTTAGAAACAACCCGGTGAACATAATGGAGCGTTTTTAAAACCACTGAAGAGTCAGATGTTTCCCTCAGGAGCTGGTTGAGACCAAACACAGAGCTCAAAGGAGAGCGTATATAGGCATCAAGTCCATCACGAGGACAGAAATTCTAAACAAACGCCATTGTTGCTCTGCTGGGTATAAAAAGAGGAAAGTCTACAATTTGTCATAACTGGAGAAAAAAAAAGAAAAGGCAAGCTGCAACAAACTCACTGTCAGAGATTGTTACCAAACTATATGATAGAAAACTGTGTGGAACAAAAACAAAAAAGACAAAAAGGACTAGAATATTGATCTCCCCCATTAGAACTCATGCATTGTACTCCCCAAATTTGCATTTAAACAGGTAGGCACAGCCTGCAATTTGAACCAAATACAAGTAAACAAACCCCCGTTGTCACAGAACCACAACTACCACAAAGCACTTCACCGAAGCAAAATGGTCAATTTGATCCTGACGAGCCCCCATGTTGTCACAACCTGGCTCGAGGCTGGACGGAGGAGGGGAGACTACACGATAAAAAAAAAAAAAAATTACTAAAAAAGAAGTTCATTTTTACGTAACTAAAATGTAATGACAAACTAACTGTAACAAAACCAAACGGAGTGGACTGACTGCCACCAGTTTACGGTCTTGGATGCTGGAGGGAGAGGCCGGCTCAGAGAGGGTTGTCACAACTTTATGAGGCGATAATGCGTCATATGTTGTGTTTTCCATTTGCTCGGTTTCAGCAGCGTCACTGGATTAGATGAATGGTGAACGATGCATAAAACCTCCTCGTCTTCCATTTGGCTGGCTGGATAATAAAAAGGGGTCAAATAAAATACACATAATGCAATATAAGTTAACATTGAAGTTTAATCACGTATAGACTCTGAACTGACTTAGGTGTGAAGTCAGCAAACATTATTGCTGCAAGAAGTATTGTTGATGCATTTTTTTTTTTTTTTTTTTTTTTTTTTTTTTTTTTAACACAGCTGCTTTGGTATGTCTGGCTTTCCCACAGAACAGTTACATTCACTGCGCTGTCCATAAATACTGTACAAAAATAATATGTGCTTTGACAAAAAAAACAACAACCATCCTCTCTACATTAGCGGACTCCCACTGTTCTAAGAGGAACCTATAAGGCTTTGTTCAATGACGTATGTACAGTATGCTCTTTCATTTACTGGCATCCTGTTAAATAGAATAAATTATATCTTGCACTTGTTGTGTGAGGCATTTTCCCCAAGTCTCTGCAATGTCGTCACATTTTTCAATGTCCTTATGGTTAATAGTCCATGTCCAAAGTGCATGAAGAAGACAAAGAAGATCCACTTGACTGGGTGCAGATTCAGGTCCAGGCACAGCTGTTAAGTGTCTTTTTTTGTTGTTGAGCGACTCCACTTTTGCATGTGCACCATGAAAACAGTCCAAAAGGGTATTTTGAGTTTGACTCACAGCTGTGCCTTGAGCTGAATTCTACACCTTTGTTTTATTTTCTTCTTCTTTTTTTTTTTTTAAATGTAAGTAGTGTTTTCTCTGCGTTACTTCAGCTCCATCCAACGTATGAGCCCAGTTTGACATCATGACGATCCAACGTTCCGTCACATCCATCCTTTTCTCTCCAAAACACGTTGAGAGGAAGGTCAGAGGGCAGGGTTTTTTTTTTTTTCCCCCCTTCCCTGCGACACGTCTTTCGTGCTCCACATTCACAGTCTGTAATGGCAGGACTCTCTCCAGTAGGCGGAGCTCTCTCCCAGCAGGCGGCGTCCGTCCGTCCGTCCGGCTCCACCAGTGCGGTGCGGCGTAATCAACTCCTCCGCTGGCGTCTACAGCCGACACGTCTGATATTTGCTGTGTGGGGGGGGAGCCAGCTCGTAGAAGAGGACGTAGGCGTTGCTGCTGCGGACCTGGCTGGAGGACACTGGGCTCACCCTGCACAGAACACACACACACACACACACACACACACACACACACACACACACACACACACACACACACACACACACACACACACACACACACACACACACACACACACACAACAGTTTAATTTTCATAGTTTTCATTTGACAGCAGCTGCATGCAGTATAATTAAGACAGCACAGCTTTCTGCCAATTCGATAAGACGATATGTGAGGTTATGTGACGACACGGGAGTAGAGCCGAGAGTCCGTACCTGGAGTCGTTGTAGCTGTACCACTCGCCCAGCGCCGGGTTCTTGCAGTAGGCCGTGTAGTGGCCTCCCAGAGCGTTTCCCGAGTGGTTGGATACCGCGTACAGGTTATACACGGCGCGCTCTGCAGGGAGACGAAGAGAGACCTTGCTCATCAAATCCAGCCGAACTTGGAAAAGTGCACGGATTGTCCTCCCTCATCTCTCCCTCCGGTGACTGTGTGTGTGTGTGTGTGTGTGTGTGTGTGTGTGTGTGTGTGTGTGTGTGTGTGTGTGTGTGTGTGTGTGTGTGTGTGTGTGTGTGTGTCACCTTCGGCAAAAAATATATAATAACTCACCGCTGCTCTCCGAGGCGAACTCCCGCAGGTCCAGCTCTTTGAGGGGGAAGTTGACATAGGTGGAGAGTTTGCTGGTTCGGATGTTGGAGTCTGAGAAGCGCTTCAGGTCTGAGAAGGAACGTCGAGTCAAGGAGCAGACACCGGCTCAAAACATTACATTATTGTGTTTTGAGTACTTCTGCTCCACAGCATTTGAGACGGGAATATATCAGTTAAATAGGTTTTAGACCACATAAACCATTCCGTTTCTGAGCTACTTCACAGGTTTTTACACATGAAACATATGATCAGCTCATGAAATATGATGCATTGCTACAGATAGTCTCTGGTATGCCATCGTCTCAGTGTATATGCTAATATGTTAGCAGGAAGACTACCGTCAATTTAAATAGATTTGCATGATGTAAGCATTAAAAACACATATGAGAGGAAAGGATACGAAGCACGAGTATCTGAGGGAACTTCTGGACGCTGAATCTCTTGGTGCATTTCCTTCTGGTCTTGCATCGGTTGCACGTCTGAGAGAGGGAGACAGACAAAGACGGAGAGGGCAGTGAGACATTGCTGCTGTAGAATCCGTGTTTTACGAAAGGATCGTGGAGTGCGGAGGCTCCTTACCGGTCTCTCTTCCCCGTCCAACACATCCTCTTTCGTAAAGAGCCTCAAGCAGTCTCTGAGAGTCACTTCACCAGAGCTCTTCTGCGGAGACGGAGTGCAAAGCATGTCCAGTCAGGAAACGGAAAAACTACACGAGACTCTGTATTTATGGTATGTATGATACAGCGTGACGAAACTGGCCACTTTCTCCGTTTATCATCAGAATTTGATAATTACAGACAAGAAATGACTTGTTTTCCACTGCAATACAAAAGTCTTTACAGTCTTTAAACCTGTCTAAAGTTTGTGCATGTATGTATGTATGTATGTATATATGTGTGTGTGTGTGTGTGTGTGTGTGTGTGTGTGTGTGTGTGTGTGTGTGTGTGTGCTAACCTGTGCAACAGGTATGGATAGGTCCCAGAATGGATCAAACACCGTGGAGCGAAAGCCACAGACGGTGCAAGTCACAGAGCTCTTCAGCTGTCCAACAAACAGATCTAAAAAAAAAAAAAAAAGGCAGAAACAAGACACGTAGAATTACTTTTAATATGCTTCTAAATTCAAGGGCGGTTTTGGAGGTCATTATGCAGCCCATCAAGGTTAATCCCTTACCCACGACTTTGCTGTCCTCTCTCTCCAAGTACATGTTCCACATCCGCTTGCCTTTTTCATCATCCCTGTGAACAAAACCAGACATTCAGGTCAAAAACTATTTATACCAGAGCGTCGTCTGTCTAAGCTCCACCGTTGCCTCCGCCTTGTTGTACACTATAGTGTTCAATATGTCCGTTCCAGACAACGCGTTTGGTTGATGCCTTTATTGGCGGCGCAAAAGCTACGATAAATATTGACCTCGTTCCGGAGAAGAATTACAGCGACTTTTTCGCCGCGTAATATTCGCGTTCCGCGTGAAAGTACAAAAACATCAGTTCAAAAAAAAAATATATAATGCCAATGTGAAATAAATCACATGAAAAAGTTGCTGTCTGTGTATCCAATTATGCAAGTTTCTTTCTTACGTCTGGAACATACGACTACTGTCAGTTAACATAATGTTAGCTCAGAAAATGGCCACATAGCTGCTACAACACGAAGGTAATTAATGACGTAGTAATTATAAATATTTCCACAGTTTATTTCCACCTTTCGGGCAGACAGCAGCAGTGAGAGGTGTCAGTGACAGGGCAGGTTATGAGTGACTTATTGGGAGCAGAGGTGAGAAGTGTGTGTGTGTGTGTGTGTGTGTGTGTGTGTGTGTGTGTGTGTGTGTGTGTGATGCTGACTTACGAGAGGTGGTCAAAGTCCTCGACGAACACCTTCGGGCGGACCGTCACTCTGTTCACCTCATTATGGAGACCGTCCAATAAGAAACGTAGAAACTCCTGGGCGTCCTGCTGACTGCAAGGAGACAAAAAGGAGAATCGTTACTTTCTTCACCCTGAAATCAGCTTTTATTTTTGCCTGCAAGCAGAGGAGGAGGAGGAGGAGGAGGGAAGACTTACTTGGAGCCCACAAATTTGGGAGCGAATCTCTGGATCTGGCTCCTGAAGTCAGAGGGACTGATGGCCTCGTTGTTCACAGAGGTCCACAGGCTCTGAGTCAGCTTTGCAAACTCTGAGGCGAAGGAAAGAGAAATAATGACAACAAAAAAAAATGAGACCACAATCATGAGAACAAGAGCTTTCTTTAGTTCAAAACACCAAAATTCAACATATTTAACTCAATGTGTTGAGAGACATCGGCAGATGTTTGACCGTGACGAAGACATTTCTGTAAATCAAGCTGCGGCACCAACGAGTCTGAACTTCTGGCAGATTTCTACTTATTTGTATGAAAACAAATATTAGCTTTTGAACTTGATGTGTATAAAAACGAGCGGACAGGGCGGCTTTTATACTAATTTCTTTTTACTAAAATCTGAATAAAAATCTCATCCTAACCGATAATATGAATTATTTTTTTTTAGCATCGAAGGTAATTCTTGACTCCGTCTCACCGTCCACTTACTTTCAACTGCATGTCAAGGTCTTCATCGGCGGATGGAACTGGCTCGGGTGTCGCGGCGTGCCGGTGACGTGACTTTAAGTCGGTCACTGAAGACACCTGAGCCAGTTCCATGAACCGACGAAGAGCCATTGCGGTTGAAAGCTCCAAAGTGGGAACCTTGAGTTGAATATTTTCTCACATAAATGAATTATTAAAAAACTAAACAGAAGATAAGAATAAAAATGGGTGAGGCTCATTTCTTTTTTGTACTAATTACAGCGATACAGTCGTGACACAAAAGAATGGCCTTTTAGCCTTAGCACTGGGAAAACACACATCATCAGTAGGATAACTTACTCCAACATACTCTTATACTGTTCCGTTTATTTCCATAGTAACTTCTCACATTCCTATTATTAACTATGTCTTATATTGCACTGTGTGATGCACCAATGGCCATGCCAAATTCCTTGTAGGTGCAAACATACTTGGCAACATTGTGATGCGCACACTGTGACCCGCGAGAACATTCTGTGCCAACACACCCTCTAAAGAGCCCCGTAGGAGGGAAAGAGTCCCTTTCATTCTGTGCCGAGTAAACAGAGGAACCTGCTTAAATGGATCAAAAAAAAAAAGCTTGAGACTCGTTCCTAATTCACTTACAGCAATCAAGCAGTCCGCTTACAGTGTTCATTTTGGCTCTTTTCGCACATGTGGGAAAACATTTTAAAACTATGAAACGTGTATTTTTTTTTTTTTAAATAATCTCTCCGCTTTGCAGCGTAAGTGATCAAGGTAAACGGTTGTCAGGTCTTCAGCAGCGAGTCAATGCACGGCAACATGCAGATTACACTGAGTACACAAAAATACGTGACCTTCTGCTGAGCCATAAAGTGACTCAACGTGGACGAGGCACCACTCACGCCTGCGAGTGTTCCTCATTTACGCCGCTAACTTGTGCTTTGAACAGCTCGGCGCTCTCCACCCTACCTTCCATGAGAGCGGCGTTCGTCGTGCAGTTGTTGTTGTTGTTGTTGAGGTCTGTGCGATGGACGTTCCTCAGGCAGTAGTCCCTCAGCTCGGGGGTGTTACTCAGACACTGAAGGATGGAGTTCATGAAACACTGGAAAACACACACACAAAAAAAAAAGTGGTGGGTCAAAGTGCAGCGTGTTGTACATCGGACCACGACGTGAAGTAAAAGCACTTACTGTGTTGCCTAGGTTCCTCAGTCCCACCAGGCCTTGAGGACTCTTGTTCTGCTCAAATAGAAAAGCAAGGAGATTTTTGGTGTGTTCATGGTTTTACTGGAGAATTGTAAACTGAACAGAAAACGCAACAAAGCTTTTTAAAAACAGCATGAGGAAGACCTAGCAGGCTCACGGCTGGGTCAACGTTGGGGACCATGGCAGTAACGGGCCTCACTTGTTTGGTCCACTTTGAATATATGGCTCTAAACTGGAGCGTTGAAGGGAATGCGTTCAGTTATCACGGTCATTGAACTTTACAGTTCAAATGTAAACCCGTAAATAGAGCCCGACAACTGAGCTATTGCCTCGTCACATGAATATGTAATGATGTATTGATGCTAAAGAGACACAACGCAGCCGTGTTCTAAAAGTGTCCATGCAGATTTTTAGTTGTTCTTTCTCCTCTCTGTCTGCGTTGACCTGCTGTTGCCGCAACAGATCAGCTTGCACGCGGTCGTCAGTATGATGTAACTATACTGCATGACAGCAGCCCTGTTACATTCCTCAAGTGTGAGTAAGCCCGAAAGGACGGTCTGGCCTTTAGTCAATGCGCACCATCTGACATCGGTCACATTGTTGGCAGCACCGTGCTGTGGAACATCAGCGACCGTTCCACAGGCGCCGATGAAATAGCGGCGGCGAAGAACCTTCCAGACGCCGCAGCGACGTCACACGAGCGCGTGACGACGGCCCCGGAGAGAGAGAGAGAGAGAGAGAGAGAGAGAGAGAGAGAGAGAGAGAGAGAGAGAGAGAGAGAGAGAGAGAGAGAGAGAGAGAGAGAGAGAGAGAGAGAGAGAGAGAGAGAGAGAGAAGAGCTCTGCTGGGAAACCGTAGAACGCAACGGTGTCAAGTTGTTTGTGTGGAGAGTTTCAAATTCCTGCCTGAGAACAGGATCGACATGTTTGTGCGATATATCATGTGCCACCTGTAGAGTTGGTCATCTGTTGGGCGGACTGATGCAAGGCTCTGAAAGCTCTGGCAGGGACCCACTGCCACCAATGTTCATTCGAAACGCTTAATAAAATGCTCCCTGATGGAATATTCGGTCACCAATGTTTGACTTCCAGCAAAAAATAAACCAACATCATCCTCGGGCTACATAGTTAATACAATATCAAATCACAAATTTGGCTTGCCGCAGTTGAATGAACACGATCGACTTCACTTTTTGACTTTTTAAAAACACGTGCTCGGCGAATTGAAAACGCCGCTGCATATTAAAAATCAAGCGCTTCCTAGCAGCCGGCCACCAGGGGGCGATCGAGATGTCGTGGCTTCCATTTTTTGGGGACACTTTCATGCCGTTGCGTGCGCACCCAACAGCGGCAACGTGTGAGAAACTAGTGTACTACACTAATGTACATCACTACTTGTTTGGCCCGTCTGCTCACGTGAAGAAGAACATTTATTTATTTTGAATGCAGAGATTTGTTAATTAGCGGGAATGTAGCATAATGTTTCAGCTGGAGGTGCACCGCGAGTAAGGACCAATCTAAGTCTTATTAACAGGTGACATATTGGCTTGTGACCTGTAGCTCATCCGGAATGAGGGAACGTAGTAACAGTGTAACTCGATGACACGGAGCTATTACGCACCGTCGCGCTTCAACGCGTACGCAATGACGGAAGCGCACGTGAAAAACGCTGACTCAAACATGTCTGCACACAAACAGTAAACTGAGCGGCGACGTCAGCGACCTGCGGTCAATGTAAACATGTTGTAGTTCATTCCCACTCTGGAGTTCTACTGTCTGTTCGCCGACAGTGTGCTTCTGCTTCACTGAAACGGATGAAGAAATGATTACATTGGGATGTTTGCGGGGATCGGCACCAGTCTCATTATTAAGACTATATTAAGAAATGTTGCGCCTCCTGTGATTTGAAAATTGCAGTAGGCCATATTGCGATTTTGATAAAAAAAAAAAAAGTTCAGCCCTAGTACATCCTATGTTGTGTTAGTGGAGAGGTTTTAGTGTATTGTGGTGGTTATCATGTTGCTCCAAAAGCTGAAAATAGAACTGTGAAATCTCAACTGTCTCCCCCTCCCCCCCCCCCCCCCCCTTATGTCTCTCCTCTTCTCTGCAGCATTTGAAGGTGACCATATGGTGTTGAGTCCCAGTGTGCTGCACTGCACTGGTGAATACTGACTAGCGTGGGTTTGGCATGCTCAGCAGGCGGCTTGTGATCTTAAAAAAAAAAAAAAAAAAAAAAAAGACCCATCCAAAACACCAGAGGAGGTGATTGCATTCAGGTAACCTCTGAGCAAGACGGCTCTCCACTGGTTGGGAAGACTTCAGAAAAAGAAAGAGCGAGATCGAGAACACCGTGTCCTAAACCAGCGACGCATGCCTGGTCAAGGCCGCAGAACATGTGACGGAGGAACACACACACACACACACACACACACACACACACACACACACACACACACACACACACACACACACACACACACACACACACACACACACACACACACACGGTGCCAGCTATGCCACTCCTCTGGAGGGAGTATAAACATGCGTCTCTGTTACATAACAGCAAGGCTGGGAGACGTCCAACATGTTACCAAAGTTCTGGCACGCTTCTAAAAGCGTTCTTGCAAGAGAAAGCGACGTAAAATACCGACTAGCATTACAAAAGCACATTGAAACGTTGCCTCCTGAGGCATGTGATGAACTCAACTTAAGAGTCTACAGCTCCGTGAGGCTTAATGCTAACATAAGCAAGCTAAGATATAGCTTAGATAAGATAAGAGTCTGAAGAAGTGTGGTTATCTTGTTCACCATCTTAGTTTAGCTTGCTAGCATGCTAACATTTGCCAATTGAGCTGCCAGAGCTGCCATGGAGCCCACACTGCCACTAACTGCACTTCATGAACAAACATCTTATTTTTGGAGAAAAGAAAGAAAAAAAAAAAAAAAAAAAGAGAAGAGAAGCAGACAGAAGGGTCTACAATATGAGCTTGAATGATACAAACTGATTCAGCAGTGATAGTAAAGATAGAAGCTATAAAGCCTGCAGAACACAGCGTAACGAGTATCACTATTACACAAAGTTTAACCACGACGAGCTCGCAAATCAACAAAACCAGCCTGAACATGAAGAACATCTGAAACGATTGCATGAGAGTCTTTGGGAGAGAGCCGTGCGCTGAAGGCCGATGCAACATTATGATTGGCCAGTCTGCGTTCGTTGGGGCGGGACTTAACGAAGGGTCACTTCACAATAAACACAAAGATGGGAATAGTTTTGCAGGTATTTGGGCAAAAAAACTAAGTATTGGACACATTTGTGTGTGTGTGGAGTAGTCGATCGTGATATTTCGATACATTTTTGAAGACATTTTACAAGCAAAGATGTCTTGATCACCTTGAGCTTTAGGAAATTGTGTTTTTTAATTTTTTTATTTAAAAATTTAATAAACCAAAAGATCCACGGATTATAGCCAGATTAATAGATAACGAAGAGCCGATGATGGTGCTAGACGAAAAAGTCAGACGATCACCAAAGTCATTGGGATTATTCTTCTAGGTATCATGAATGTCTATATTTAGAATTCATGGAAGTCCATCCCATGGTTGTGGAGATATTCAAGTCCTACCAACCCACCGAGCGCCATTACTCAATCTAGAAGCACTTAAAACTACTCAATAACACGGAGAACAGTCGGTGCAATAAGCCGCTGTACGTCCCGTGTAAACGCGAGCATGCATACCAATGAGAGCACAGATCCTCCGTGGACAGGCCAAGAACATCCCCTTCAGAGGAGGACATAGACTTCAAGTGCGGCCTGTGACCAAAATCCTCCCCACTGCTGCGTAAACACATCATGTATATGCAGGCTGTGTGTTAACAAAATGTACCGGGCAGATGATAAGGTGTCAGCCTGTTCTCCTTATCAGCTGAGCTCCTTCCTACTACGCAAAACAACGTCCCACTCGAATTGTTCCTTTGATGCAAGGCAGCCGCTGTTCTCGACTCCCCTGCATTGTGTTCATGCCTGTGTGCTTACACCCCCCCTCCTCCTCCTCCTCCTCCTCCTCCTCCTCTTCCTCCTCCTTCTCCACTTAAGGGCAGATAACGGCCTAAAGGTCAGAGTTGGACCTCCACAAAGCGCTCTGTGGCTTCCCATATGGTGCCAAAGTGGAATAAGATGAGAAGCGATTAATAGATGGTTGTGATTTTTTGATGGGTTTTTTTCCCTCTTTTAAAAGCTGCACACAGGGGCCATATTTCATGGTGTCTGTTTATTCTCTACATAAGCACAGCCATGATATTTTTTCACTGGACATGACTAATTTGACTGCGCTATTTGCGTGGAAAACACTGCGGTGTCAGCATACTTGATCTACTTTATGATCTACAGTAAAGAAAACTTCCACGAACACTTCAACTTTCTTCAACCACGTTCAACAACACATCTGGGTTAAACATATTCATGCGATTGCATTTGAAACAAATTGAAGAAAACAAATTAATACATCCAAAATTATTGTTTATGTTAAATGTATTGTCCATAGAAATGTAAATAATCTAAAGGCCCAGACAGACCCCCCCCCCCCCCCCCCCCCGCTCAAGACTCAGCCCCCATTGTTTTATATAGTACTAGTAAAACAGTGCATACTTCAAAAAAAGAGAAATAAAATGTGACCAAAATGAGAATGTATCAGCAGGAGGCTGATGCTCGCAGACAGGTGAGACAGAAGCAGAGGTGCAGCAGCAGCGGTGGTGGTGGTGGTGGTGGTGTTGGTGGAGGACTCACCTTGGCCTGGTTGATGATCAGACCCATGAACGTGTTCACCAGCTTGGAGCGGGACAACGACGGACTCTTTCGCCGCAGGTCGGGTCTGTCTACGGGGAAAGCGGCCGGCTCCTCCGGCACAGTCACCGTGTACGAGTGTCGCAGAGACGGCATGCTCGGTAGCGGCGTTGACTGTTTTTTTTTTGTGTGTCAGATACACCGGGGGGGATGGTGGTGGCAGTGCAGACAATACTAATCAATGAATAATCAATCGACAGCTGCTCGGGTCGGGTCGCTCGTCGTCCTGCTCGTGTCTGCGGGCTGCCGGTCTCTTCTGTCCCGCACTCGTAAGTTACACAACCCGCCTGGTGCTGGAGAATAACAGAGAGGTGGCGTGTGTTGAGAGTTTTTACTGCGTGCTATAAACATCCCCTCCCACCCAGCGAGGCGCTGCCTTCACGTGCCGTAGGAAATATCGAAAGCGTTAACGGTACATTGACTGTAACAAAGCAGCTGTGAAAGAGCTAGATGGAGAAAAGTACTCGGATTTTTCACTTATTAGTAAAAACACTACAATGTTAAAAAAAAATACCCCATTAGAAATACAAATTCTGCATTGATAAACGTACTATTTATGTAAGTATTATCATCAAAATAGACCTCTAGACTTCAGAGTATCAAAAGTAAAAGAACTCAGTAGTAAAATGTCCTGTATTTTTTTTTTAAATATGTAATAATATTAGGTTTATTGAGTAAGCAGCATTTTTACTGTAGCTGGTTGAGGTGGAGCTAGTTTTAACAACTTTTTATAACATTATAGTTTAGTCCAGAGGTTTAGTCCAAGCTAGGACAGAAGAAGTCGTGATAGAGACATTCTTTACTTTTTGCTCTACTCATTTCTTGTTTGTTGTGAAATATTTGTTAAGATTTATTTAAATGAAACCATGTATTTTTAGTAGAACTGCTATCAACTCATAAACATCTGAAATTTGACAATCGGCGACAACCAGAGACTGTTTTTTGACTGGTTGGGAACCACTGGTTTCTTAACAAATCTGCATTTTATACAATCATATATCTATATATTATTAATGTAAAATGTGTGTTGGCAGAAAAGCTCTCATTCCACCGCCCCAAAACCTCAGCAGAGAGATTTGCTGACTTTGACTTTGATCTTTCGACTGTGGGTCTGACTTGACACAGAAACAGCTGAGAGTGTGATAAGAAACATGATAGCTGGCCTCGTAAACCTTTACGTGTCCTTACAAATCACTTAGTCCAGTGCTTTTAGAGTCACGTAACACGCGATACTTAGCTGATGAATCAGGTTTTATACCTGTATCATTGTATTCGGGGAGCAGTGAAACCATACAACGTGTCTCTTGATTGAGCAGAACTAAAGAACTTTGAGTCTCTTGGATGGAGTGAATAACAGAAGGGTTTAACCCCTTGGGAGCACGAATATGCTCAGGAAAACTCTAGACAATGTATTACATTTTTTTTTTATGTAAAATGGGACATTTTGGCTTGATTGTAGCGCTAGAAGAAAGGTAAGGGGGGGTCACAAATAATGTCAGGATCTATCCTCTGGAGATTGTGAATATTAAAATAAAATTATACATTAATCTGACCAGTAACTGACTAGTGGAACAAAACACTAAAACATGGAATTCCAATCACACCCAACTGCCACACCGTGAAAACACAGTGTACAGGGAACACAGTGCGTCAGTGAGGGAACACCTCAAACAGATGTACAAGCCGATCCAACAGGAACACTGAGTCAGGGAATCCCTTTCTACAAACGTAATAATTAACCACCCAAACGCATTGAAGACGAATGTGACCAGCTAACTTTGACACATTCCAGTCATAGCAGACTTTTACTGCACAAGCACAGACATATTTTCTGATCACATTCCAGGTTTATCAGTTACAGAGCGCTTTCATATTTTAAGGCAGATGAACTCACTTGATTTCTTTCGAATGACCCTCATGGCCTTTTGTTTAAACACCTCTCTGCAAACAAACTTTACAAAATCATCAACCATTAATATGTGATACCTATAAAATGTGGCAAAACTGACATTTAGGGGGGGGGGGATACCACTTGATAAGAGAGATATCAAGATAACAGCAATGTGCTGCTAGCTATTGTTGACAGTCACCTCTGAATGCCATGTTATGTAACAGGATTAGGGTACATGCATGATATGAATGTTATCTCACTGACACACAGGTATGAAGTTGATACTGTTTGCAGCTAGAGAAAAAAAAAAATCGCTCTGAAAGCACACTCCCAAATAATTACAACAATTTCAATTTCAAACACGCCTTTTCCGTCAAAACAGAGTCGCTCCCTTAATTGCAACATGTAAATATGTACTTCCACTTTGCTCCTCCACCCTCAGGCGAGTCCTGCATCCTGCACACATGCACGTCAGCGAGGGAACACCTTGAGGCAGTAATCACGTTTGCTGTCATGTTTACCAAAGTAACCATCTTTGTTTATTGTGTTAGCATGCTAACATTTGCCCGATTACCGCTAAACACAAAGTACAGCTGAGGCTGATATGAATGTAATCAGTGCTGTATAGGCCTTGGACAAATTACATTTTTGACTTGCAGGTAAGTTAAGAGATCACCACATTTCTTACAAGTCATCCTAAGGGGGGCATGAATGTTGGTACCAGATTTTACACAAGTTCTTCTGATTATTGTTAAGATTTTTCAATCAACACCACAAATGTCAACGTCATGATGACACTCGAGGAAAAGTCAGGGGGACCACCGAGGTTATTGAAATTCAACCTGAGGGGAATATGAATGATAGACAGCAATGCAAGACTGCTGCTCTTTACTGAGAATGAAAGGCTGAACACAACACAGCTAAATAAAACCTTACATCAGCAGAATAATTTGAATCATGCAATAATTACATTGGAAATTCTCCACATTGGGCTTTAATTTAGGGAATTACTAAACCTATTCATGCTCCCAGAGGTTGAACACCTGACAATTTGGACACTAAAAATGGCAACTCTGTCCATATGTTATCCTAAAATTGACAGATTGTCAAGAAAGTTGCTGAGCACACTAATATTTCAAGGCAGATGAACTCACTTGATTTTTTTAATGACCCCCATGGCATTTTGTTTTAACACCTCTCTGAAAACAAAACTTTACTGAATCATTAATCATTGATATGTGATATTAATATAATGCGGCAAAACTGACATTTAGGTGGGGGTTAAACTTGATAAGAAAGATATGATCAAGATAACAGCCATGTGCTGCTAACTACTGTTAATAATCACCTCTGAATGCCATGTTATGCAACAAGACAAGAGTACATGCTTGCAATACAAATGAATTATCTCACAGACGTACAAGTCTGAAGCTGCTACTGTTGTCAGCAAGAGGTAACATTGCTACGAAAGCACTCTCTCAAACAATTACAGCAATGACATCTTCAAACACACCTTTTCCATTATAACAAAGCCGCTCCTTTCATAATGTACTTCCACTTTGCTCCTCCACCCCCCAGGCGAGGCCTGCATACTGTACACATGCACATCAGCGAGGGAATACCTGGAGCAGTAATCACGCCTGAGCAAACCTAAGGGAAGCCTTTTCTATAAACGTCGCCTTACCTAAACTTTACAGTGAGTCACATCCGTAGCTGCCTTTACAAAGAGCGGTGAATCATGTATAATCAAATACAAAGCAAGAAGACACAATAAGTAACAGATGCGTGGAAACTGCTTTTTTGAGTATGGTATGAGCCGAACAGCAAATTAAAGTAATACTTTATGTAAACCGCAAATACTTTTGTTTCAGTTTTATTATGAAAAACGTTATATTGGTAGATATTCAGTATTATCGTTATTATTAGATTTTAGAACTAACTGGCCTGAAGGGTACTACAATAGACAGTCTGAATAGAGGTACAGGTAAAATATATATTATTAATTGTAATATTTGGGAAAACCAAATATTTTAAAACCATATGTTTTCCTAGTTTATACTTTTACTCCACTACATCTGGCAAAGATTGTACTTTTCACTGATTGCTGTAGTTTTTAGTCCCTTTGAAGATTAAAGCTTTACATACAAACTTTATGCTCAGTTTATAAAATATGATGTATTCTAGATTATTGTTGGATTGTTAGATTGAAAATAAAAATTAAGTTTAAATACATAAAAAAAATAACTATTATTTTTGACTAGCTAAAATATAGAATTCTGCTTTCACATTAATTCATACATAACATAATGAATATTTGATAACTTCAATAATAACTTTAATGTGGCACACAAAAGAATTACAACAACCATTTAAGTATTTGCATACACAAACTAACACACACACACACACACACACACACACACACACACACACACACACACACACACACACACACACACACACACACACACACACACATATGAATAAGGGATTGGCGTGTCATTCACACACCATTTGGTGAGACCAGGCTGTACATTTACATTTTATTAACTTGATTATGATTATTTTAGGAATTATACATGACTGATATTTTGAGATTAACATTTTAAAATATTGTCACGTACCCCCTGCTGTACTCAGGGTACTAGTACCCCCATTTTAGACAATATTTCCATGTTTTTTTTTGTATTCTTTTTTATTTTGTCTGTTTTATGATTCAATATAATTTAGTTTTTTTATTGATACATTTACTGCCATCGAAGCTAACTACATGTGGCTGTCTGGAGCTAATGTGTTTCTAATAAAACATTCTTTTCAGTAGATGCTGAATTACTGTTGGGATAACTGCTTTGAATTTTACTCTTTTTTACTTAAACTCTCGTGTATCTTTACTAAATCCATTACTTTGTTGTACTTCAACTTCCTGTTGATCTTTCACTGGTGATACTTTGTGTATTCCAGACGTGAAGTACAACACAACTAATTTGACAGCTAATCTAAATCCAGTTTCCTCGTTACTGTACTAACTAATATTTACAATTCAACTCTTTTTCATGGATTCTTAGTGTTTTCAGATTTCTGATTGTTGTGCAATATTGTTTTTAAATTTTCACAATTACATTGATTAAAAATCTCTAAGGCCGTCTCGTGTCTTTAACTTTTAAATGGAAGTGTGTTGAGCTCGCTGCATAGCTGCATTGGGCAGAAGACTTATAAAGGAAGTGCAACACCTACAAAATAACAAAGGTTATGAATTACATTGCAACTACAATCAATTATACATTTTCTTTCAGCCTTCTTTGAACAGTACAGCCCAATCTAGTTCCTGTCATTCCACATTCAGCTGCTGTCAAATGTCACTGATGGATGACTAAAGTCTACATAAATGCTTTGAAGGTTTCATTGTGGAAGGAATTCACCTGAATAGACTTTGCAATTTCCAAATAACTGAACACAATCACAAGGTGTGGACTGAATAAAGCATATCATTTTCTTGGGATTGTGTTGTTAGGAGGCATTGACCCAAGTTCAAAACACTGCAAGATGACTTATGTTCAAGCCCTTTTTAAACGCTCATACGAAAAATGAAATAAAACTGAACATGTAATCTTTAAAATTTATGGTAATTCAATATTTTTTCCAAGTGAAATAAAGAATCTGTAAAGATTGTAAAGGTTTATTTTGGTTGGTGTAACTATACTGACACTTCTTCAGTGGTGGAAAGTAACTAATAGTAAGTATGTTTACTCAAGTACTGTGCTTAAGCACAACTTTGAGGTACTTGTAGTTTACTTGAGTAATTCCATTTACTGTTACTTTATAGATTATGTTTACTTAACTACATTTCAGAAGTAAATATTTTTTACTTTTTACTCGACAATAATTTTTTAAGCTTTAGTTTCTTTGCTTATTTTGATAAATGTAATCATCTAATAAATTATTACATTATAGCATACACTGTAAAATCCTAATTTTATGAAAAATAACTAAACCTTTACAGTAGGTTTTCTGTTTTTTAAAATTATATACAAAACTCTGTAAAATTACAGGCATTATCTGTAAATTAACAACCCAACTGTTAATTTAAGTATTATGCTAATAATAACAAATTCATTTTTTTTCTAATTTTTGTACAAAAAAATTACTGTATTATTTATACAGTATTTTTACTGCTTTTTTAAATTACATACAAATTCATGTAAAATAACAATAATTACCTGTAATTAAATATCTAGCTCATTATATAAAGGTGTATGTCCATACCAACAATTTAACGATTTTCTTTGTAATTTTAAGGTTAATCATATTAGTTTTATATTAATGTGTATTTTTACATTCAAACTCTGTAATTCTGGATCTCAATTTAGCTAACCTTTTTCATTACATCACACATAATGCAGTCTTTTTTAAAAGAGTACAAAGTAGAATCAAGAATGATACATTTTAAGTCCTTTAGAGGACCAACCTAGGGCGACCAGTGAGTAGAGAAGGTCCTCTAATAAACTCCCCAGCAGCCTGTAAAGTAATAAAGATGATCCCCATCTTTACCAGCTGCAACATTAATATGATGAACACATTAATACATTGGTAATTCTAATCTAACAATATAATATACATTATTGTGAAAAATGCAAAAGGTTCTCGTGGAGCGAGTGTTTGGTTTGTCCGTTCTGGGCTGCTGTAGAAACATGGCGGAGCAACATGGTGGACACAGTGAAGAGGACCCGCTCCCTATATATGAAGGGCTGCTTTTGAGCTAGCAAAACCACAACGATTCTTAGTTTCAGATGATCATAAACTAATGAAAACAAAGTTATGAATACAATATTTAATGTCTGCCAATACATCCCCCCAAATGCCACACACTGGCCCTTTAAGAAAAAGATAAATACTTCTTCCACCACTCTTGTAGCCCCGAATAGCCATAGCTGCGTGCTAAGCATCAAATAAACTCGACTCGCACTGACTTTGAGAACTTATTCATTTATTAAAAGTCGGGTGGCACTGCTCTCAAAGAATAGAACATCCTTTGGTCATGTTTTTAAGCATCAAACAAAACAAAAAAAAGTCATGACATAAACTACCAAAGTGACAGGAAATGACTGTACATTTGTACATAGAAGGTAGCAAAACAGGCCTACCTATGAAAAACTGCCATCTAACTAATCCAAAACTTCAGTAAAGAGCACTGAAGGGTTACATAAGACGTGTGGTGACACAGATTGACATTGAGAACGCATAAGGTGCCAAATAGAAAACATTGACCAGGGACCATGCTTGGAGAACCTTACTCTCTTGACAGTATTCTACATGTCCATCTTTACAGGCAACATGTTCAACGAATCAACAAGTCACAGCCAACAGTCAATAACAATGGCAGAAGTGTTACAACACTATAACTGATTAAGATAGAAGTGATACAAAATGAATAAAAACTAATTGCATATCTTACAATCTGGGCACTGATCTGTGACACCAGAAATCTGAGTTAAAAACAAGAGTATTCATTTCACAAGGTGCCCTTCTCACACATAAATACTCACTTTGTGCACAATGTACTCTCCCCACTGTTTATGAAATACATCATTCTTTCCTCTTTGCTGCCACAAACTGGTGTATGTTTGAATTAGAGTAGTTCAAATAGGAAGTTAATAGATCAGCTCTGCTCTGGTTAAAGCTAGCCAGTAGATCTACTGTCCAAAAGACAGAAAGTCAGAAGAATTTTTTATATCCACACACTTTTAATTTCAGACACACCTGGATAACTCACGACACACCTGGATGAGGAAAAAAAACAAAACATGGCTACGGGTATTGACCATGGTAATTAATGCAGGATACATGTAAGTCTGCTGCTTTTAGGGCTGAATGTAATCATTATTTTCATTATTGATTAATCCGCTGTTCATTTTCCTGAGGTATCAATTCTTGGCCCGACCCAATTCACAATAGGTGATAAAGTTCACAGGCTCTTGTTTGTTTTTTCTAATCGGTTAAAAAGAACATAATGTACGATAGATAGCCTGTCATATTACTTTCAATGTCATAAGTAGGCTACAATTATCAGAACAAATATTAAGGCTCCCTCATGTGTCTCAAAGGTGTACTGCAGATTTAAATGTTGCATAAACGACTACAGAGGAAGTTCTGCAAATGTATTTGGCGACCCTAATAAAATCTCCCGCGTCCCATCTATGGGTCCTGAACGAGTCTTTGGGAATGACCGCCTTAAACACAATATAATAAGGATAAGAAAATGTCTGACTTTGGCGCCATCTAGTGGTAGTGAAAAAAAAAGACCCCGTGGCAGAGAGTAATGCACACATTTTTCAACAAAAAAAAGCCAAAGATGTTATAATCTCTACACATACTGGCTGTAGATGATAACACACAGTGAGGTGTCCTGATGTATAAAAAATAATGGAGGCGGTGAAGAAGCTGGTGCACTTGTCTTGTGTCTTGTTTAGTTACCTTCGGGTTGCATCAATAATAAGTGGACTCAAACGTTTGTCAATGCACAGTGTCCTGTTTGGATATTTTGACTGGAACACAGCTGATCTACTGGCTAATTCATGCTGATAAACTTTTGTGTGCATCTTCAAGTCTTCTCTGTGTTTTATTCTTTTTATCATATGTCCTCCTCGGCTCGCAGGGTGTTAGGAGAGGAGAGTGTGAATACGAGCCGGGAACATGGAGATCACAGCGCTGATGCTCAGCAGAGAGACCGCAGGTGTGAGGTTACAGCTCGAGCTCACAGCTGGGAAAAGAAGAAAACATCAATTATAGAGGATGCTCGGTGGCACTTTTTCTTGTGTTACATCACAAATGTGTTGTGTATATACAGTACATATGTATATGGTTTGGTTTGTTTATTGTTTTATAAATATATATAAATATAAATAAATATATATAGAAATATATATACTATATAAATACAAATAAATATAATATATAATATATAAATATAAATAAAAATGTATAGAAATTAATATAAATAAATATATACACACATATATACACATATGGGCTTCAGACATTGGGTAAATGAGATAAACCATAATTTCTTTATCATATCGGTATCAAAGTAGTGTTAGCTATCCAGATAGTGTGCAGCGGCGCAGGTAGTAGGTTCCTAATGCCTCCTTTTCTGCATCAATTGTCCAGCTTGTGTTACTTGTGAAGTTGTACAGGCTGCTCCTGTGAAATATCCACAGCAGAGTGTTTCATAAGGAGAGTGTGATTGGAAATCATTGGAAAAATGATGAGGGAGACGTAGATGTAAACAAGTAGAGATGAATTCAGCATTTTTTCCTAATTCAGATCATCGCAGCGCTCTGCTTTATAATCACTAAATTATAGATTTCAAGTCTGGTATGAATGTGAATTGATGAATTTAATTTCATGAAGGTGACTTTAAACAGCTTCGCAGTACTATGTGTGTGTGTGTGTGTTTTTTCGTGAGTACTCGTGTGTCTGGCGCTTACTCCGGCAGCTTTTCCTATCTCGTTGCAGCATCCCGGTCACACAGCTGCAGACCGGTCCGGTCGTCTTACTGGAGCAGATCTGCTCGCAGCCTCCGTTTTCCTCCTCGCACCAGTCTGATTCTAAAGGTAGACGTCACAGGCGAGTCATGAAAATCCCCCAAAAAGCTTTGGAATTTGACTAAATAGCTGTGGAAAGTGCTGGAATTAGATTTGGAAATGAATCATTTCTGTAAAGTGAACATGGACAACATTGTTCCTGTATTTAAAATGTTTCTTGAGGATATGAGAAATTCAATTATGAGTTATTTTGTTTTGAATCCCGTGCAGATTTCCACAGATTTGAGAGGGAATACCAAAGAGAATTATGACAACTAGCCCTTAAAATACCTTACTTACCTCTCCGTCTTATGGGTCCCACAGACAATATGTGCTCTTTATGATCACTGTCCTCCGAGTACATGCGTCTCTTGTGTGGACAGTTCTGGATGCAGAGTACACACATACATCAATAGAGCAGACATTGTTTCATCACCACTTTTCACTTTTGAGAGGTTTTTAAGGCTTTCGCACCACTTTGCAGGCGTTTCTCTCAGAGTCGCACAGGGTGACGTCGCAGTGGAGGTGGACCTCATCGTAATCCCCGATGAACTTGAAGACGGTGACGTGGAAGCGACAGGTGAGCGAGACGCCGTTCTCTGCCATGCCGATGGTGTTGTCCTTAATGTTTGGACACCTAGAGACAGACCGGTATTAAAGGAATAGACTGTGTTGAGTGTCCATCGGCCTTCATCCACAGCATCAGCCACCATCTGCCCTTCATACTGCAAAAAGTAGGCACTGCTACTTTAAAATGTGGCTTATTTTCATCCTTAAATTCCTTATTGGACATTCACCACCCTATATAACACTGATACTACACTGGACCCTTCCAAACTCCCTCTACTGACTGTCTCATGCTTCAAGTCCTACAGATTTAAGGCCTTTACACACGAACAAACATTTCGCACGGTGCTATAAGAAGATTCTAACTCATTATAAGTGCATTTATAATGCATCATAGACATTGAAAATGCTACAGAGAATGCAATATATCTAATTTAAAAAGAGAACTGATTTAAATATTTCATATTTTCATATATTTTTAGCATAGTAAGTAGCATTATGAAAAATAAAATGCTGAAACGATGCTTGAATCTGGTTGTGGTATTTGGGATTTTGCCGCTTTATGTCATTGTAAATCAAATATCTTTGGCTTTTTAACTGTTTTGGACAAAACAAGCTATTTGAAGACACCATATCTGGGTCTGGGACATTTCGAAGGGCAATTTTCACTATTTTTCTAAAACCATTCAATTAAAAAACGTCCCCCCAGTTTAATCAGCAATGACAAAAAATCATTAGTTGTGTGTCTGTGTGTGATGCTAAGGACGATTACATTGTGTGTGTGTGTGTGTGTGTGTGTGTGTGTGTGTGTGTTTGCGGGGTGTCCAAGCCTACCCTCTCTCTATGATGATATATCGGAGTCGGTCGCTGCTGTAGCGGGACGGCGTGGCCCAGCACATGTTTACGATGAGAATCAGCTGGTTTTCATCTGCCCCTTCCACGAAGACGCCCACGAAGAGGATGTCTCGCGTGCTCAGCACCACCTCGCCCTCCCTGTACGGGTTTCGGTACGAGGAGTTCTTGTACAGAGCCATCTTGGTGATGAAGTTTCCTTCCTGGGTCGGTAAGGTGAGGTTTATCACGCTGCAGGAGAAAACGTAGCTGGTTGTTATGGCTAGCCATAGACATTTGGTTTTAACCGAAGTACACCTACTATTCTACATGCGCTCTAATCTGACCTGAGCATGGGCTTGAGGACAGTCTCCAGCGAGATCTTCAGGTCCAGTTCGTAGGCGCAGGAAAACTCTACGTTGATGGTCTTGTCTCTGGTGATGACATTCCCGGTGTTGTTCACGCTCTCTATCCACACAGTATTCTTATACATGATGTGTGTGCCATTCGACTGTCAGGAAAACAGGGAAGCAAGTGAGATTAGAAGATCACTATAGATCTGGTAAACCGGCCTTAGCATGCACCTCGGGAACATACTCAACACATGTATTTAATTAACAAACACATTGTTTATTATTACGTGCTGGAAGCATTTCGTGGCGAACAACAGTTTATTCATTTGACCAGTGCTTCTGTTAAAACGTTTCTGGACAGAGCACAGGTTGCCAGATGCGGTTTGACCCCAGGTTTTGGTAAATGACTCTGCTGAGGTATGATGGTACAAACCTGGCAACCTTACTGTGACAAAAACACTCCGGGAAGCTTGAGATACAGCGTTAAAAGGTTTTTTATTTCAGACAGAACCAGGCTAGCAGCTTCTTCCGTTGACAGCCCTTATGCTAAGCTAGGCTAATCACACAGTCAACACAGACATGAGAGTGATATCACATTTTTGGTATTTTGCCAAACTTTGACTGGAAGAAAAGTAAAAGGAATAGAGGAAGGTTTTAGAAAAAATAAACGGTTATATAAAAAAAAGCCGATCTAGCTAGAAAGAAAATGAATCAGAACAGCCGAGACTCGTGAAGCAAGTAAGAAAATGAATGAACGTGAGCTGACCTGTACGATGGAGCCACAGTGTCCCTTCGTGTTGTTGATGTGGAAGGAGATGAAGTCTTCTCCCTCAATACCGGCGCAGTGCTCGTCGTTGACCCTGACGTCCTCTCGTTCAAAGCCCAGCTGGAAGAGCTTACACTTGGAGATGGAGACCTCCATCTGAGCATGCTTACAGTTCACCTCCGCCTGGATGATGTCATCGTCACCTGTCAGACACACAGACGGACATCAAGTACTGCACATGGCAGTGTGAGACCGATGTTTGTTTTTGCAGCGCAACTGGTTGAAAACTACTCATTCACTATTGTGTGGCCCAGAATCAAAAAAGGTTTTGCCACCCCTGAGTTACAACAAACTACTTGGTTTAGGACTAAAACAGGGGAAAGATGAAATGATACCTCGATGCCTTGTGAAGCGCTCACCTCCAGTGCTGGTAGGCAACTCCGGACAGCCACACAGGTCACCATCGCTCTCCAGCTCACAGGTGAAGTTTGTGCAGATCTCTCCTGCACAGGGGTCGTAGATCCATTCTGCTAAAGACAGGTCCACACACAATGTTAGCTGTCACACACACCGTTAGCTCAAGAACTAAACACGCATATTCATCAGTTTTGGCATTCAAAAAGATGCAGGAGAAATAAATTTGTAGGATTTCTTCCATTGTCTCTTATTTAATGTTTACTTCTGCAGTACACCTTTCAGCCACATGAGGGAGCCTGAATGCCAGTATTGTTCTGATTATTGTTCCCTACTTATAATATTAAATAGAATATCAAAGGCTTGTTTAACTAATGAGAGGAAAAAACAAGAGCCTGTTAACGCCACCTAAATGCATTCATTTGGTCTCATTTATAATGTATTGAAATATGTTTTCAATAACAAATGCATAGAACAAAAGTACGTATATATATCTTTTTGAAATGGCTTGTTTACCTTTTCAAGATAAGATACAGTGATACAGAAATGTCAGTAAAAATGGTCAGGAAGGTCCATTTACGCATAAATTCACACGACTTATAAATAAGGCCTATTGTGAATTGGGTCGCGATGGTTTGTCATGTTTTTAAAATTGGGTCTCCAGAAAAAAAACGTAGTAAACATTGCAGTATGGTAACTCAACCAACCAAACTGTGGCTGATGAAATGCACTGTGGGAAATTTCTGCCAAGGGCTTATTTGTTATTACTTATCAACTGTTGCAGTTTCATCTTAATTAGCTTAAAATGTTAGTTTCCTCTTACTGTCCAGTCAAAAAAAACAAAAAAACATTTGATACACTCATCTGCCACCCATAAAACTTTACAAGAGACATGCAGAGCCGTGTGTGTGTGTGTGTGTGTGTGTGTGTTGAGAGAGGCTGGTGCCTCGCGGTGCCCTTACAGCAGTTCTCCTGGGTGATCCACTTGGTGGTGAGGGTGCCCATGGAGCGGCAGGCCTCTGCGTAGGCCGCCAGAGAGCCGCAGACCTGAGCCTTGCGGTGATTGTAGCAGCCGTCCAGGTAGCAGGACTGGTAGAAGGGCCGGGGATCCAGCAGGCCGTGGCACGGCTGGAAGAAACCCTTCAGCTGGGTGAGCTTCTGACAGGCATCTTCACTTTGCAGCGCCAGCACCGCCGTGTTGTCGCAGGACTGAGCCAGAGCCACGAACTGGGTTTCATCACAGCTGGAGGAGGAAGACCAAACGTCCAACTATCAAAGTTATTATTTTATCATTATTCTTATTTGCTTGTGCCACTTTTTTTCCGATCTGTATGTACGCTGAGCATGGACCGGCATTGTTGGTGATGAAGTTAGTTAACTTTAGTGTATGTTAAGCTGTCTACAAACTTTCCTTTACAGATAGAAAAACAGAGCACTTTATATTTAGATTTTTTCAAGAGACCGCATGACAAAGGAAATGAGGAGCAGCCAGCCGGTTATGCCCCTAGTCTCTAAACTTACAGACCAAGCTACACAGCAAAAGTCCCAATTGTATCCGGTCCTAACAGCCCAACTACATTATAATCATTCTGCTGCTGGTGAATGTGCCAGCCTGTCAGCCCAAACCAATGTAAACAGAGCAACACGATCATTCATTTGGAGTCTTCCTCTAACTCTGGTTTGGTCTCCACCAACTCCTGAAGGACATATCTGGCTCTTTAGCTGCAAGATGTTTCACTTTCTAAACCAGCTTGCAGCCAACTATGGGGAGTGATGAAATTGGAGTTTGTGGGCTGCAAAGCCAAAACAATAAACCGAAGAGGCTGAAAGAACTGCAGAGTTTGGTGATAAATCTCTGAGAGTTTGTCACTATGACAGACCCTTTTCAGAATACATGTAGTCATTGTAACTATGTCGATTAGTGGCGCTTTAATGTTGCGTTTTGACTTCTGAAAGATTTCACAAGAGTTGTAGGATTATATGCAAGTAAATAGTGTACAATATATTCCACCATGTTTGTAAGCCTCACCCACCTGTTCTGCATACCGTTGGTCTTCCAGCTCTGGGCCAGCTCCAGGGCGCTGACAGCCGGCTTCCCCCTGGAGGTGATGTAGTCGTCACTGGGGTCTCCGTTGAAATTCCCGCAGAGGCCACACACCTTGTTCTGAAGCCGCTGGCCCATTGTGATGCTCAGGGTGTTAAAGTGGTTGTACCGGACCTGGATGTCCTGGGGTGTGTCGATGACAATGAAACCTTCGGACGTCGACAGACGTGTCATCAGCCCAGTTAGAAACGGCACTGATACCGGTGTACCATTGACCTGTGAAGACACAGGAGATGGACGTCTTTACATATCTGAGATAAGACATAAGTCACTTTTATTTCATTTATTTTCAGTGACCAGCACAACACGCCTAAGTAATAATAGGCCTTCCATTTGACATAAGCAGGATTGTTGATTTGATGAAAGTGAAGTTACTTATGTTACTCCTTGCAACATATCTTACTAGAATTAAAAACTCCACAAACAGAAATAAAAATAAACCGATTACGGTTGGTTAGTTTTAGTTAATTTTGGTTGTTTTCAATTCATGTAAAGATAATAAAACAATAATAGTCCATTACTTGTGAAATAGAGACAAAGCAAGTAATGTGTAAAAGGTGTAGGCTGAAGCCTTATCTTATTATGCCTACCCTTTGTACATAACTTGTTTTATTACACATTTCATATTCAACTTATACACTGAAGATGAACAAAAGAAACAAAATAAATATATTTTTTTTATAAATATCCAACAAATCTTAAACATAAAAAAGATCTTATGTTTTGATGCTTTTAATGGTTTTATGTGAAGCACTTTGAATTGCCTCGTTGTTGAAATGTGCTATACAAATAAACTTGCCAAGTGTTTTGACACATTTTCATATCCTTTTCAAAACTCCTTTGACTGTTATACATCTTTGTTTTGCATTTGTTCTAATCTTTGTTTTTGTAAAGTTCATACTGACTCAAATTTGGAACAACTTCTGGATACGTTCTTGGAACTTCTTATTGTTTTTAACTTCATACATTAATTGTTGCCGTTTTGAAGGCCACCAAATTTCTAAATTTGAGAGCATGTGAGTTTATAGACAATACACTGGTTGGTTCATTGTGATCAGCTCAGTTTGCAATTCTTATAACTTTCTTCTGCAGTATTAATATTTGTGGTAGTTTTGTAGGTATTTCCCCAAATCTGCAAACAGTAGGTAAAGTATGGAACTATAAAAGAACGGTACAATATGATGTAATGAGTTTAGATTGAGGATGTCTTTAGTTTTGTGCAATATTGCAATGGACTTTGACATTTCTGTCTGTACGTGATTTACATATGGTTTCCAGCATAGTTTGTGGTCTATAACAACTCCAAAAAGGATGATAATAGAGAGTGCTGTGTAAAATTACTGTCAACCCCAATCACAGATATAGAGTATCTGAAAATCCATTGTTTTCAACCATGTTGTACAGCTGGGGTCAGACTTGTGAGCCATGTGCTTAGGTCAAAATTTAAGGTTTAGAAATTCTCATAGAATAAGGACATATCATAATTTTAGTTATGTCCTTAATTGTTGAACATGAGGAGGGAATCGAAAATGAAACCATGGGTTTGCAATTAATGTACCAAGGTGATATCATAGAGACAACAAATATTGCAGTTGTTTTTCTCCTGCTTGAGAGATATGAAAACAGACATGCAAGCGTGATTACCTGGGGCAGGAATGTAGATTAGGGTGTCATCTGCATAAACTGATTTAATTTCCACAAAGGATGTCACTGAGGGGTAGCATATAACAGAAAAGAAAGTAAAAGATGAAAGCCCAAAGCAAAGATTATGACGGTGTTGTAATTACTGTTCTGGTAAATGTGACCCGAGCCCATTATCGCTAATACCTGCATAGTTCTTAAGGCAGTTGAGAAAAACGTCTGCTGTCAATGGCTCACTCAGATCAAGCAGGATTAAGAGTAAATTAAAAAAAATCAGCAAGTCATTATCTTCCTCTGTGAGTGCACTTTCAGTGGAATGTTATGGCCTAAAGCTTCAACTTGAGGAGCTCTACCAGGCTATTAGTGGTAATTGGTAAATTTCACTGCAAGTACTCTGGCAAGAAAAGGCAGATTTGACTTGGGACCGTTTGTTTAGTTTCCAGAGGAGAGGTTTGATAAAGGCAGACGGCACATAGACAGAAGAAAAGAAAGTGGATTATATAAACTAATAGTCTTCCTATATAGAGATAATCATTTCATCAAAGCAAGACCAAGTAGCATTTGAAAGAAGAAATATCACAAACTTCCTCTTACAAAGAAACGGGTTTTTGCCACCCAAACAAACACAGGACTTTCAACCAGGAGGCAGCTGTTCATGTCCTGCGTGAAACCAACAACGTTGTTTGTCTTTGTGTCACTTTCAATTTACAAAAGTAGCATTTGTAACCCAAACCACAATCTTTTCCTCCTAAAGTGTTTTTGTCTGAATTCACAATGTTAACGTGTTTACTGCAACCGTATTGGAGCGACATCATTTGACACACTGGGCTGCCCATAGCATTCATCATTGTCACCATAAATGTCACCTGTGGCCACGGTGTTTAACAAAAGTTACACAGGTCCGCTTTAAAGCTGCATTCTTCTTGTTTTTACCCACTTGGGGGCAGAACTCCACAACAAGCTAAACATTATACACGTTTGACATAGTATGGCTTTGCAAAGATGATATGGATGACATGTTCGCGAACCATGATGCGACCGATTGCCTGTAAACCCATCCTTAATTATGGCAAAACATGTTCACTTTGTTTTGGTCAGCTAGGTCTTTATCAGTGGGTTTATCAGAGCTTTTTGGGGTTAATGAGAGTGGTGAGAGTGAAGGAAAAATTGAAGTTGTGGACCATAAAACCAAAACAATGAGCTAAAGGCACCAAAAGGCTCCATGGAGCTGAGGGGAGTCAGGTGCTAATTGTATATATAACACCTTTCACATTAAATGTAATTAGTTGATCTGTAAGTTGACTGTAAAGATTTGGCACAAATGCAATTTCACCAAATTGCTGTGTAGAAATCATAACACGGTCAATCCGTATTTCCAGTATTTGGCTGATGTACGGACAAATGCACGAGCGCTTCTCTCACCTTGACAGTGCTGCCAGAGATGAGTATATTCTCCTCGTTGATGTAAAGGTAGACGTGAGAGATGGTGGTGAGGTTGGGTGTGCTCCATTTATCGAAGTTAGCAATGAGCTGAAAGGAGAGGTCGGGCAGCTTATGACAGTTGGTGGACAAGACGAAGGAGCAGGAGGCCGGGAGGCGCAGCGACGCCCCGTCGAAGGTCCTGAAAACCCCACCGCCGGACGCCACGCAGTGTTGGGAGCGCCGCGCAAAGCAGCCCCGCACTCCGTACCGCAGGGCGCACTCTTCCTCCGCCTTACAGCGCCTCGGGTCGCACTGGACCAGGTTTCGTCCGATGCACTGGCAGCGTTTGGTACAGTCGTTGTTCCAAAACAGCTGTTTGGGCTGAAATAAAGAAAGATTTATGTTAAAACCAGAGCTGAAACATTTAATGTTGTAGTTGAGTGACAAAAAAAAATCACCTTGGCCTTTAAAGGGGACATATCATGCTCATTATTAGGGTCATACTTCTATTTTGGGTTTCTACTAGAACATGTTAACAAGCTTAAATGTTCTAAAAACCCATTATTTTTTCTCACACTGTCTGTCTGAATATACCTGTCTTCACCCTCCAAGTTTGCTCTGATTGGCTTGTGAGAAAAATATGGTGATGGAGGTATGTAGTATTCTAATGAGCCTGAATGTGACACATAGGATGGGGTGCCAAATCTGAATGGCTCGTTGAATCACATGTTTTCTGATCTAGGCAGCCCAGAAAAAAAACCCTGGGTTATCTTATTTCATAGTTTTAGGGTTGGTAGGCACTCCAGATACTCACATACCAGATGCTTCTATATTTTCCTATATTCTATAGCCTCAATAATAAATCAATTAATCAAAAACAAAATCAACAGAAAATAATCTCTAGTTTTAGCCCTGTTCAAACAATTCTAAATTCTGATGTAACACTGCAATTCATAAATTTGGCGTGAAGGTTTTCCTTTATAGATTAGTAATCCCTGCCTGATTTAACGTGAGGTTACTCCGTGTAGTGCTGGATGTGAGACTGACCTCATAGTACTTGCCATCAGTGTAGCAGCCACAGTTCTGAGGCAGGATGCAGCTCTTGCCGTTGAGCACGAAGCCCTGGTCACACTGGCAGCCCTCCACACAGTCCTGACTGCAGTCCCTCTGGCCGCGGGCTGGGGCGCACTGGGGCGGGCAAACCGACACACAACTGGAGTAATGGCTGTTAGGTGAACAGCTCTGGACTGGGGGCAGGCAGGTTTGGCAAAGATATTAGAGAACGACTGCACTGAATACATCGTGCACATTGGACATTTTCCTGTATTCATTTTTTAGGGGTTAATATTTGTGGAGTTTTGATTGGAGAGTCCACTCATAGAGCTTATGTGTCTCTACGGCAGCTCTTTAAAGTAACATTTTGGGAAACATGCTTATTCCCTTTCTTTTCGAGATGAGATGAGTCAGGGCTTGGTTAGCCTAGCTTAGCATAAGGACTAGAAGTAGAAGGAACAGCCGTGCTCCATCCAAAGTTCACGACTAATCCTACTAACACCTCTAAAGCCCACTATTTAACACTTCTTATCTCATTTGCTTAACCCACACAAACATTAATGTTGAAAAGACAACCTTTGGTTTTCGGGGAGTTCACTGGAACTACTTTCCACCAAAAAAAAAAGTCCAGATTAAAACTTTTAACAGTGTGTTCTGTGGACTTATTTACAGTTACACAGACATTGTTTCTGGAAAGACAAGTTTTCAGAAACAGGTATATCAAAACCTGGACAAATAAATATCTAAAATCTACGGTGAGCCCAGACTTGCACTCACCACACGGCGTGTCGCTCCTCCAGCCGGTGACAGGCACCCCTTGGGTCTGACAGGTGCTGGCATACATCTGCAGCCAGTTACAGACTGTATCCTGAGCTCCCTGGTCCAAACAGGTGTCCTGCAGGCAGCTTTGATAAAAAAACGCTGGCGTCACCTTGCTGTGACAACGTGCAAACGCACCACCTCGATCCACAATTAGCCCACAAAGCCTCACCGCCTCCGGCTCCACAAACACATACAGTCCATTCCCGATGTGGAAGCGTATGCCTGTGTCGACTTCATTTTCCCCATTGTCCGTGTCGCCGTTCGTGTTGGCCACCACGAGAGGGGAGTCATTTGCTGCGCTCGTCTCTCCCAGGCCACAGCGTGGGCAGGAGTCTCCACAGCCCACCTGGCAGAAGGTGTCCCTCTCTGCCCAGGCCATGCCCCAGTCAGTGGTGGTGAGGGTAGGAGGGGACAAGGGCATGCCCTGGCAGAGGCCGCAGGAAGTGTTGTACAGGTCGCGGGGAAAAGTCAACAGGAGGAGAGTGTTCCAGTCGAAGGCCACCTTCAGGCCAAAGTCTGTCTCCAGAATGAGCTGCATGCCCCAGGTGAAGATGTTGACCTTCCCCGGGCCCAGCTTCAGAGGAAGGTACAAACGCTCCTTATTCACCTGAGAGAAGAGAGATTCAATAAAACTGGTTCTACTTTGTTTAGCTCTTATTCTAGGATGCACACCAGCTGACACACACACACACACACACACACACACACACACACACACACACACACACACACACACACACACACACATTCCTACAGAAGCATTTTTTTGTACCAAGTCATAGTTTCTAATCCAACTGACCTGCATGTTTTCAAAACTGTGTAAGGGAAATCCAGGTGATTAATGGATAACATTAACATTAAGCTTCTATGCGTTTTCTCATATAATCTAATTGTATAAAACAGAAAGAGACAGAAAGAATGTGACAAACAAAAATTGTCTGGTTGGTGTGTGTGTGTGTGTGTGTGTGTGTGTGTCTGTGTGTGTGTGGGGGGGGGCGTTGGGTTATGTGTGTCATTTCTATTCCTCCTCAGATCTTTTAGTCGGTTTGTGAACCCAGTCCAAATGTCGCTCAGGGTCGGGGTTTTGTCTGAGCCAAATCCAGCCTGATAAAAGATGCCCATTGAAATTAGATCCACCTTAAGCCAATCAAAGAGGAATTCACCCTCTGCCTGGTCATTCAATCGGCTTGATTAGAAATAACATGTCCTCACAAATACAACAACTGTGACTTTCAGGGGTCATGCATATTACAGGTATTCCCTGACACGAACACACTCCATAATCATAGCTCTTGTTTAATTTACGCTTCATGCACTCACCGTGACAGTGTTTTTGTAGCTTCGAGACACTTCAATCTCATAGTCGTAGACCTCCAGTACAAAGCCCCTCACCCAAATTGCCTGTCCTGTGTCCCTTTCCTCATTACGAGCTGCCAATTTAAATTGAGGAAACGTTTCACTCGTGGTTGCGTGGTCCCTGTTCTCTCTCCCACAGCTGGTGGTGGCCATCCTTAGAGTACAAGAGCTCTGCAGTTCAAACGGGACACCGCCAAATGGCAGAAAATGTCCATAACCGGCCACCACGCACAGGGCCTCAGTGCGCGGCTGGCAAAAGTACAGGCCGTCGTTCTCCTTGCAGTACTCCTCAGGGTGACAGGGTGCGAGCTGACAGTATACACTGTTGTCAGAACCATTGCAGTAGCAGCGCTCCTGGCACTCCCAGTCTGTCCAGAAAGTCTGATCAGTGGCCAGCTGACGTCCGTGGCTCATGCAGCCACAATCACTGCGTGCCACACACAGGCCATCGCGAAGCGCAAAGCCCTCCTCACATTGACACCCTTCCTGGCATGGCAGAGGGCACGGCTCTTCAGGTTCGTCTAAGTTGGCACAGGTCAGAGGGCAGGAACCGGTGCACTCGTCAAAATGACTGTTCTGCGGACAGGGAAGAGCTGAGACAGGAGAGCATTGGAAGAGAGGAGCAAAGATGGTCAAAACCATATTACAAGAATAATCCTCCAAAAACCTTTGATTTGAGTCGCTCACTGTAGGATGGAATGGCGGCTTTGAGGAGTTTTAATCTCTCCCCTCAGTAGCAGATGTAGACAGTTTGGACTCACCACAGTTACAATGGAATCCACTAGTGACCAAGTTTATGGCAAAAGAAAATGTTTGTCTTCTCAAACCACTCCTGCAGCATAATCTATTGAGCACCGGGGGAGTGGATCTAAAGAAGAATACTGGAAGGCCTTTTTACTTTCACTTGTCAAACACAGGTGTGACTAATACATTAATATATTGCTCCATTGCATTTCAATAATTGCTGGAACAGAGTCACTGTCATTGTTATTAGTTCCACTTGTGATTTTCCAGTCAAAAGGACTGCTGTGAAACAGGCCTGTGAATCTGATTTGGGCACAATTAAGAAACCAGAGTGCTGTGATGCAAGCAACACGATCAATATTCAGGTTATTCAGAAAGCAAATTGACATGTAAAGTTCAATTTGGTGTTTTTATATGGGGAAAATACTAACTTTTTGGCTTCCAAAAGGGGGAACGACAGTATAGGGAGTTATAGAGGAAATAAAATATGAAAATACTGGTATATTTGTGCATCTACCACAGCAACAGGAAGCAGAAAGAAACTGCGAGCCTAGATTTTTTAAAAAGATATGCTCCTCACTAAATGTCATGTCGTATATATTAATAAAAAATATATAAAAAAAACATTTCAGTTTTTGATGTGTCGACAAGATTTCTTGCTAACAAGTTACAACAAAGTAAGACAAGTTTGGAAGTGTCTGTGCTTTGAAGTGAAGATATATAAACTCACGGCAGTTGGTGACGCTCCTCCAGGAAGCGAGGCCTACTTGAGCGTCCTGACAGGCGGTGGCATACGCCTGCAGTGAAGAACACAGGGCTGAGCGATTCCCTTCCTTCACACACATGTTATATAAGCAGTTCCTGAAGAATGGCGAGGGGTTGACCACTGCATGACATGCCAGAAATGAACTATTCCCCGGGTCATTGATGTTGCCACACATCCAAGGATTCTGGTAGAGGCGCAAGTCTGTGCACATCCGATACAGGGCATCGCAGTCACCATTACAGGTGAGGTCATCGGCAATGGACCGCCAGCCCTCTGTGAACTGTTCAGCAGACTCCGCCAGGCGTCCATTTGGAAGACGAAAATCGTCAGTGGTATTGCTATTGAAGACGCCACATAGACCGCAAGTAACGTTGTAGAAGAGGGTGGAGAGGGAGATGTTGAGGTATCCCTGGCGAGTGTACCGGACACGAAGCAGACCACGGGACTCCACCACTGTAGCATTGCCTGGAGCTCTGTAGATCATCATTGTCTCCATCGGATGGACATATGGGAGCACCACTGGTTCACCATTCACCTGGAACACAAAAGGTGTCACAGCCATAGGTATGCAACAGCGAAACATTGATGACAAAAAGGATTTTGCTCTGTAGAGAAAATACTAACCTTTACTATATCAAAATCTATCCCTCCCATCTGCGCTTCCAGGTTAGCCACTGTAACTACCACAGGTCTTTTCCAAGTGGGGCCTTTGTTCGCTAGCCGCCTGCCCATCTTCACCTCAACCATCGAGCCATTAGCCGGCACCGCACTGCACAGCTTCAGCAGGTAGTAGGAGCTGTCGTCTGGGATCAACAGGAAGGTACCATCAAAGGAGGTTGTCACCGAGTTCTGGTTGATTGAGCACACTCCCTCCCTCCGAGGGTAGCAACCCAGCAAGCCCACCTCCGCCACACACACCTCCCCCTCCTTGCAGGACTCGTTGAAGCAGGAGACTTCCCCGGCAGGCCCGCAGGTGCAGCGGAGGGTACATTCACCTTCCTCACCGCTGGGGCCTGCCCAGAAAGTGTTATTAAGTGGGTAATAGAGGCCGTTGTGCTCACAGCCACAGTCCTCAAGCTGAACACAACGGCTGCCGCTGAGAACATGGCCCAGGTCGCACTGGCAGCCCTCAGTGCAAGGGTGAGCACAATACAGGGGAGCGGTGAGGTCCGAGCAGGAGGCCGGGCAGGCACTCGTGCAAACTTGGTAATGGCTGAACTCCGGACACGACAAAGCTGAGAACCAGTAAGAGAGAAGACATGATGTCAAATGACACAAGTGAATTAATGTAAGATGAAGAATCTGCGTAAACTGAATCAAACTGAATCTCACCGCAGAAGGTGCGAGATCTCCACGGCCGTATCGTGACACCAAGGGCCTGACAGGCCAGAGCATAGGCCTGGATGGCCTGGCACAGCGTGGTGATGTTATCCCTGTTGCTGCACATGTCATATACACAGCTATACACAAAGGCCGTAGGGTCCACTACAGCTCTGCAGTCCCTAAAAGGTCCATCGGTTTTGTTGATGAGCCCACAGTAGTCTGAGCGAAAGTAGAAGGCTTCTGTAAGAGCGTCACACACGCTGCAGTTCTGGGCGCAGCCATCTGTACACCTCCAGTCTGTGTCCTCTGCTCGCCAGCTGCCTCCTAATTCCACTACGCTCTCTGCTAGCGAGCCGTCAGGAAGCACAGGATCATCGGCGGGGTCATCGTTGTAGTTACCGCAAAGGCCACAAGTGTTGTTGAAGTAGGAGCTGGGTAGGGAGATGGATGCATAGTGTTGGCCGTCGTAGGTTACCAAGAGTCCAAAGTCTGTTTCTAAAGCAATGGCAACCCCAGACTGGTACACCCTGATAGCACCAAGCTGGAGTTGGACCGGTAAAGTCTTCACCAAGCCGTCCACCTAGAGAGATGAAGAAAGGAATAATCAGAAAAGGAACAAAGGACAATGGTAGACAACTTGGTGCAGTTACAATACTGTGACTTTCTTCTTCTACCTTTATCATGACAAAACTCTCAAAACCTAAACCCGACTCAACACTCCAACACATCCAACCCCAAAAAACATGGTCCACAGATTCTCACCTGGACTGTTCCAAAACTGCCTTTGGGTAACATGACTCTGTGACCATACACCTCCACTGTGACATCTCTAAGCCAAGAAACAGAGGCGACCCCACGGTTCTCATTTTTGGCCTCGATGCTGAAGAAAGGCAGCCCCGCCACCTCCCAGCAGGGCCGAGCTAGCAGGTAGGAGCAGGTTCCCTGGAAGTGATATAGGAAGCCGTCGAAGGTGTGGTAATGAGGGTCGCCAAATACCACGCAAGTGCTGGTGCGGGTTGGCTGGCAGTAAAAGGCCCCTTCTTGCTGCTCGCAGGTCTCCAGCTGCCCGCATGGAGCCTCGTGGCATTGCACCTCATTGTTAATGTCAAGGCAGCGGCATCGCTGTAAACACTGGTCAGACAGCCAGAAAACTTCCCCTCGTCGGTAAAAACGCCCTGGACAGGATGTATGGAAGATAGAGGAGATATTTACAAGTACAGTTCTTCATAAGAGAAGCCTGTGTGGACATAAATATCAGTGTTTGACGTTTCAACTTACCATTGTAGCTGCAGCCATTGGCGGGATCTACCAGTTCAGTGTCTACCCGGAAGAACCAGCGCCCAGGGGTATTTACATTGGTTGTCTGTTCAATGTTCACTACATCATTTGACCGTGATCCCGGCAGGTTGAAGAAGTGACCAATGTCTCCACCATTAAAACCTGACTAAAAAGGGGAAAGGTGTGAGGGTTGTGAGGTAAACTGTTTGTCAATTTCAATAAAAGGATTAACATACGCATGAAATTGCTACGGCCATAGTGAGAATACCTGAGCTGTCGTCCCACCCAGTCCTGTTAAAGGATCTCCACCACTGGCTGTTCCCGTGCTCCATGTGATTTCTCCGTAGTTGAACATGGTGAAGGACGTCACGCTATCTGAGATTAGTACAGTTTGGAATGTGTTCACCTTTTAATCAAACAAGAGGACGAAAATAGTTTTAAAAAGAGTGAACAAACATAACATACTAAAAAGAAGAATGCCCCAACTGAAACATTTCAACATTCAACAAATGTTTCACTTGCAGAAAAAACAGCAGATGTACAAAATTGGATTTAAGAACCCAGTTCTTTAGAAGCTTACACTGAACACAACAAAAACAAATGAGTGGATAAGTTTCAAAATGGCACTAGGCGAATGTCTGACTAAATTATATTCTGTAGATATGGTCACTGAAGGGAAATTCTCACATTTGGGGAAATACGATTGTCAGCATTTGATGGAAATTAAATCATATATCGATTCAAAGTGATGTCAAGTTAATCTCATTTGCTGTCTACTAGTTCAAACAAGGTGGTAGTGGTGTTGTAGTGAATTTTTTCAACTAGATATAACTGCTGCTTCCACAGCATTTCAATCACTATATTTCAGTGCAGTTAAAACCTGCCTTACACTGAAATGTCGTCACTAAAATGCTATGAAAACAACTGTTATATGTAACTTAGATGTCTAAAAACATTCACAAGTGTATCACAGTTTGAACTCAACGTATAAAATGTCTTTGGACAAGCAAAACACCAACTAAATGCTGATTGGGCCAGTAGACAGAGGTCTTGGATGTTTTTAGCCTAGCTTAGAAAAAAGACTGAAAGTAGGGGGAAACTGCTAGCATCCAACACCAAAGAAGAGTAAAAGCCACCTAGCATGTTGTTTCTGAAAATGATAACTTGACTTTTTTCGATTGACCGAAGCCAACAGTTCCCCCTGCTCAGATTTAGCTTAGCAGACTAAGCTAAGCTAAACGCTACCGCGTGGAAATGTGTTTGGACTTTACCGGGGTTGTCTGGCTTCCCCCATAGAAGGTGACTTGGTGCCATGTTGCAATAAAGGCCCAGGTGGCTGTGAAAGTGGGTATGGTTTTGAAGTACTTCCGGACATCTTGCGTTGCCCTTTCCAGTATTTCTGGTTCGGTGGACTCTCGGTAGAACACATCTCCGCGGATGCCGTTGTGCACATCTGCCCAAAGTGGAGCAATGAACGATCGACTGTCACTCAGGGGAAAAGCTTCTGGTGTGAACTGGCTAACCTGCACGTTGAAGGAGATCACACCGTTGTTGTTGATCTGTGGGCAGAACACACAGGGTTGTATTTCATGCTTCATACATTGCAATACAATATTTTAAGATTGATGGATATATTTCTATGCAGTAATAAGAGTTTTGATCAAGGCTTACATAGATGGAACGGTAGGGGATATTGAAAAAAATGAAGTGAATGAGCAAAGTAATTTCAGCAGAACTCCCATCATCCATCTTTGGAGTCTCTAGATCCCTATGGCCGGGTCCATACGGATACAGGATATCCTTACTACCTAAAAGGAGAATAAACAGCTCATTAAATGGACTTTTTTCTCCACCCTAAAAGATGAAGGAATTGATGTGGAGGATGACTCGTACCTCCCGTCTGTACAAAAATGCTGAAGAGGTGGAGCAGAATGACTGGACAGCCTGGACTGACCATTCTTAAAAGAAACAGAGAAACAGAATGAGATGTCTATGCAACTGTCACATTATCTGTCTTACCTTTTTCCTTAAAGTTAATTGAAAATGCAGGCAGACATGAGTCATAGGACAACTTCTCATAAACGAGGCCCTTAGACAAAAGTGCAGAGGAGGGAGAACCATCAAACCAACGTCACATTACTTCTTTAAGATCAGGCTCCCAGGTCTCCCCTGAGGAGCCCTGAAAAGGCCCCATTATACATGCCAGAACAATGTGTCAGGATCACATTTGCCTTACAGTCCCATGTGAGCCGCCAACAGTGGACTACGGGCCTCTCTGTGCCTCGATTCCCTGCAGCTGACTGAACTGGCCCGCTCTGCTCCAGTGTCTCTGTGTCTGAAGCCGCAAGGCTGCTTAGGACCTCATTACCACTTCTGTTTGGGATCCATCCATGCCTTGTTGGCTAAAGGGAGAGAGGCGTAAACACTGGGGCACTAATGGCTTTAAGTGAGTAGGTTTGAATTGCCGAGGTCCTTGCAGTGGCCCTTTGGGACTGTTCAGTGCTGGGCCTGGCAAGCTTCCCATTGGCAAAGTAGAGTGTACAGCCAAGTTGGCTGATTTGTTAATCACCATATAGCATTTTAATAAGTTAAAATGCTTTCTTTAAATGAAATAGAAGAAAACTTTAATTATTTTCTGTACATTCAGTGAATTTAAACATTAATGAGCTTATACATCACAGCCAACTTTACACAGATAAAAGTGGTCTCCTCTGGATATCATGGACCTTCTGAGACATTCTGCCCCAGTTCTTAATGTGCATTCTCACTTGTAATTGTGTTATTTTGGACTTTCACAAAATAACAATAAAAAGTCACAATTTTAAGTCCCCACCAGTATCCCAGCATGCATTTAGCATCAATCTACGATAATGGCAGAGGATATGAGCCAGACCCTTAACTTGCCAACTTTTAGACGAGAAAGCAACTGCTAAGGTTTCTTATGCATGTTTGATTTATCAAAATTATAACTAATGACGATCACTGGCAAGCTGGCCTGCTAGCTACCAGCCAGTCAACGTCATAAGGCATCTTACATGTACATATAATGCCACACACACACACACACACACACACACACACACACACACACATACAATTCTAAATGAAAATGAACAAAGGTTGGTGGTGCATGATGTTATTTCTTTGTTTTATTATACACAAACATTGCAGTGAGAATAACAGGTGTTCGGTTGGCTTCACGTTACAGCTGATGCCACTGAATACAAATCTAGTAAATTGAACCTTTGAGTTGAGATTATTTTGTCACAGGTGTGTAGTAATGTTGAAGTGTAATCCTCAAAACCTGGCTGAGCTCAGTCTGGGCCAGCCATCTTTGTTTTAAATACTGACCAATGAAATTAAGGAAACCTTGATATGATTTATGAAACTATATACCCACAGCCTTACCTTTTAATGTGCTAAATACAATACTGTTGATACGTAAGGTATGTGAGGATAATTCTCTCAAATCGTCTCTCTAATGTGTGAGTTCTATTCAGCTTGATGGTAAATTGTGTTCAGGTGGGCCAATGTTAGTGAGCACTGCTGAGAGAGGTCTGCTCTAATGTCATCAGCCTCTCATCATACATTGTCAACAGGAAGATTAACACAATTGCTCTTTTGACTCTCCATCTTATCATGACTGGCAGATTAACACGTTGCCTTTTAGCGGGGCAATTAAGATAAAGCCCCCGGGACTTAAAAGATGAGCAAGCCACTTCAACATGTTTATCTCCGGGGTCGAGCTCAAAGACAGACAACTCTTATCAGGTAAGCCACATGCTTTATCAAAAGTCAGTTTCACTCTCTAAAACTCAATAATTCAATTTAGGTACGTTTTTGCAGTTAAGGTTAGAAACGAGGTTAAGTCTGAATTTTGACTTCAAAATTGTGTTTATGTTAAAGGTTTTTAATACTGGCATTAGGGTAAATGTACCTGCAAGAGTAGATCAGTGGTCCCCAACCTGTGGTTTGGGACCCAAAAGGGGTCCCAGGAAAACAAACTAGAATATTTTTGTTAATTTTTTGTTGAAATACTAAGGAGAAACAATCACTATTTGGTTAAGCTTTGACCATAACCTGTGAGGGGGGGGGGGGGGGGTTGTTTTTAATCAGCAATTATATTAGACCATGAAGCAAAAGTGATATCACCAACAGCAGCCTATAGAGCAGATCACGTTTTCTTAACAGAATATTGCAGCATCAAAAAGTGTAATGATGAAAGTTCAGGTTTCTTTTGCCACACAGTCAGGCCTGGAATAAAGAAACCACTTACAAGTAGAAGAGGAAATTATGCTCTCACCTGCCTTCAGAAGATGGACATCAAGCACCTCAATCGTCTAACCTGGCAACCTCCTTATGGATGTGTCCCATTCAGCAAGGGACCATCCACAGAGTGGTGACGATGGAGGGAGTAAAATGAGGCAACGGAGGTGATAGTTGCTGAAGTGATGAAAAGAGAAGAGGGTCTGTAGAGGAGCTGGATGTCCAGATAAAAGAGCACTTCTTGACCAAATCCAGCTCCACAGGGTTATCAGCAGAAGCAACAACAATCCAAAAGGTTTGTGTTGAGTGGTAAAACGGTGATTTCCTTGCACCAAAAACAAGTGGGGATTGAAAACAGCCTGTTGAAGCTGTGGAAGGAGCTTTGCCTAAGAAAGCAGGTGCAAACTTTACCTGGGATACTGTTCAACTTAATCTGAGATCAGTGTTTGGGGAAGGGGGTAGGTGGGGAGGAGAAGGAAGTTGAGGGGAGGGACAGCATAGGAATCTGAGGAAGAGAGGGAGTGGAAACGGAGCAATATGTAAGAAGAGGAGAGGGGCTGTCAGAGATGTGGAAATGATGGAGGGAAGTGGAAAAAACAAAGAGAATTACTGCTTGAGGACATATTTTAAATGCAGTATAAAAGGAATGTTTCGTACAAAGAGAGGCTCTCATAACGGATGAATGTCAAGCCTTTTGTGCAGGATCTGTCATTAACACTTGCAAAGTGCCAAATGATAAAATATGTCTTTGCTGGAAAAATTTGGAGGAAACACTGCAGCCTTTATCTTTGTGGAACGATGACATTTGAAGACCATTTTTGAATAATGTTTCAAACAGCATTTGAAGCAGCATTTAAACATATTTGGGGATAAGTTCAGTCATTGGACAGTGTTATTGAATTAGCAAGTATACAATAGAGACCTTGCCTTTGGATTGGACCTCAATTGTGGCAAAGACTTTACCAGAGTTCATTCAGTGCAGTTAGGGCAGCTTCAGGGCACCGGAGCACAAAAACTAGTAGTACAGTCTCACTCTGGGGCATTTATGGACAAAAACCAGAAACACACACACAGTCTGAAACCTTGCTTTTCAAGCTCAGTGGTAGGTAGAGTTACAGAATTAACATGAGTCACTTTGGATACTCTGTGTACCCCCTTTTTTTTTAATTAGGAACAGCCTCATTTACAAGGTTATACAAGACACTTCATTTCAATAGATGCTGGAGAGATAGCGAGGCTATATCTCAGGTGGATCCACACTGATAGGGTCTGGGAAGGAGAGGGCAGTCAGTTGGGTCTTTGTTGCAGGAGGACAGTGGAAGTAATTGGAGAAGCAGGGAGCAAGATGTGTGAAAGGCTCCAGATCTGAGGGCAGGCCCCGGGCTCCCATTAAGCAGCACCGAGGCTCTCTGTGGAGGCTTCTTTTATACCTCCCACGTCTTGTTGTGGAAATGGACACATACTCTTAACCAACCTTTGAAAGAGAACGTCGGACAAAGAGGGACCAAAAAAAACAAAAATTACAGATGACCCACTGGGCGGGGGAAGCTTCCTGATGTAGGGTTTTGTGTTTTGGGTAATGTTGTTGAGGATGTAGAAGTGGGACGGATCGAGATGGGCTGATACATCTGGTTTCTTGCGCTTGCGCTCTTGCTTTCCCATTCAGCGACCCTCAAAACAGCTCACTAGGAACAGACAACATTTAAAGGAAATCATAATGATCTTTTTTTCTTCTCAATACTTGGGTGGTCAACTTAAAGCTGAGCTAATCAATAATGTCTGTGTTAACAACGCATTAAAGGACTATATGTAAATGTAAAACAGTTGCTTGTAGTGACGAACCTTAAAAGAATTGCAAATCCATTTTGTTTTCTCAAATCAGATCATTAAGACAAATGATCCTGAAAGTTTTGTTTTTTTAAAGTGATCAGATTGGATTTGTGTCCAGACATATCCAACCTATCTGCATGGGTTAATGTGGTAACAATGCAGACACCAGTAACTACGTAGCTACGCTGGTGACGCGACTTCCCAAAGCAGAAGCATTCGTCCTGTCGTTCTGTCCAGTCATGGTGCAGAACTCCTCCTTTGCACCACACAAACTCAGCGCAGGGAAGGCTGGAATACGTTGCGATGTTGGGGAACGAAGCAGCAGAAAGTGAAAGCAGAGTGAAAGTGAAAGTTCCAGCAGACAATTCATTGAGGACTCTCAATGTGTCTGTGCTTCTCCTCCATGTTTTCCTCTATAGCGCTCTGCTAGTAGCAGCATGGATTCGCAAAAAAATGTCATTCGTTTTTTTGCTGTTCAGACTTTCAGAGTATATAACTGAGTTCAACATCAAGAAACTCCCCTCAATAATGATGCAGAGGGATTTCAATGATGCTCCAGTGTTCAAGAACTCAACTCCAAATAGAGTTGGCCCAAGGGTTTTGATCCCTAAAGAAGTGTCAACAGCAGGAACAGTTATAACCAAGTAGTTAAAAGGATAAATCATTTGTGGTTGAATTAAAAGTGTTTCAGTAATAGCACTACCCTCCCAAAGTGTGATTTATTCTCGTCTGTTGATCACACCATCAGACCCCTTTTAAGGGGGCTCCGTGTGGCAGTTTTTCGTATGCCTGTGCACATCCAACATTTTGGAACTACAACGGCGGGGAAAAATTGCAAACTTTGAGGAGCTTTGAGAATGTCGGCGTGTCGCAAGGAGAAACCCGCACAGAGTACAAAAGATCCAAAGGTGTCCTCGTCACGATTCCACGTCAGCTCGTGTCCGTAATTGACCATCATTGCAGCAAGTATAACCGAAGGTTTTGAACATGGGAGTGGCAGAGCATCAGTCTGGCTGCCGGTGGATAGCTCATTCCACCTTTAAGATAGTTTGCAAGAGACAGAGACAGAAATGACATCAAAGGTTTCTATGCAGTAGGAGGGCACCTTATGGGAACAGGGTCAAAGTATCCAGCATCACAAGTTTTGGAGAATCCATCAAGCCTGACCTTCACAAAGAAGGTCCTGGACTGGATACCCGCTGAGCTCTATTCGGCAGACACCTAATCCGTGGAGTGGGCCACTCTAATTCGACCCTGATGCCCAGCGGTTGGCTCTGCCCTGCCCTCCTCTCCTTCCTTTCCATTCACAATGGTGAACCTCCTTCCAGTAACCCAAACCTTCTTACCCTAGCGACTCCTTCACCTCGGCACACAATAGGCCCTGTTCAGCCCCCCTGCCCTCAATCCCACTTCATAATGCAATGGGGCAGATCAAGGGCAGATCAGAGTACCAACCGTGCAGCCGGGTCCTGTTTACGCAGCAAGGTGTGATCCATACAAAACAACCGCATCTATCTTCCAACCTAAGATTAAACTTGACCTTGTGAACATCTCTGAGAGACTGTACTTTGGCACAACGATGCTTTGAGCTGAATGCTGACGTCAGCATGCTAACATCAGCATGCTAACATCAGCATGCCAACGTTACCAATGACAATGCTAAGCAGGGGTTTACACTTTGATCACCATCTTAGCTCCGTTTATGAGTGACACACAAATATGGAGATCAGATAAGCTCCTTAAACACGACTGAAAGAACTTCAGTAGTTACTTGGAGGTGATTTGGGGATTTTCATTATTCCAAACCAGTCACCAAGGTTAAACAGCTTCTACTGTATTTCTGAAACGGTGCATCAATGTCTACGTTCAGGTCCTTGATACAATCCAATAAAAAGTGGAGAGCACCTTAACTCCCAAACTCTGAGAAGGGGCTTCCTGCTGGTGACGGTGCGTTGAGGGGTGGGTGGTTGGCTTAGATATCCCACACAGGATTAGAGCCATGCTGCTTGGAAGAGAAGCAGGGGGGGAAATAAGAGGGAATGTCCCAGAAACACAACACCGCCTGACACGTATGGAATGGACTTTTTTTGCAGCTCGACTAAAACCCGCCTGCCAGAATGAGAGAAGATCTGCAGAATACCATCTTCTCCACGGCCAAGCGTTCAGCATGTTAAACAGAGCTGTGCACGCTGAGCACGTGTACATCCTGCCTGTAACGGGATGCTCTGGTCTTTCATTCAAGACCTTGCACTGGTCAACAGTAGGTAACATGTAAGCAAGCCAATTATTTCACACCAGGTGCTTTATTATTGTACTAATTTAGTGTTAATACTTATATAGTTATTGCAATAAGGCAGTGATTGTTGGTGCATTAGTCCGGCTAAAACTTTAAACCAGAGCAAGATATAAATCTTGAGAACTACTGGCCAGGTTGCCATGACATCGCTGATCCCCAGAGGATTCATTATAATGAATTTAGTGAATCTTAACTCTCATCTAGCACCAACATCCGATCAAAACGTCATGGTCCATGAAAACATACAGTACATAGAAACTACTGAAACACTGGAATGAGCTGAAATAATTATAATTTATTTAAAGAGAGGTGAAAGCATCATTACAGTACAGGTGTCGATATGGCAAGATGATCTCGAGAAAACAAGGATATACCATTACAAATATTTAGATAGAAACAACAGAAAGCAAACATGATAAATTAACACAACAACACAAGGCAAACGGTATCATAGATAAGCAACTATCTTCTAGTTTTTAAAATCTGTATATAATCTTTGTATTTGGTGTGACTGAAGGATACAAGTGAGGGTGACAGGAGCACAGATAATACTTTAAAAGTGTCAAAATTACAAATGCCCACAAACAACACCGTTTTCCCTGGAATGACACATCTCGTACACATTTTAAAATCAAACATATATCAAGAAATATCCGCTCATGCAAACCACCAACACATCAAACATCACTTTAGAAATAAAATGCTTTATTCTCATCCCATTACATCCCATGTAAGCACTAGAGATGTTCTGATACCACATCTCATTGTCACTGAATAGAGCATGAACGGATTATAGTGCAACTCAATGCAACCTCCCATTAATGCTAGTTGTTAGCTCTGTTATTTAACCAAGCAGGACTGTGCTGCCCACCAGTGACCACTGAGCATTTTCAAACCAGATGTGTTGTTCACAATGGTAGCATTATCAGAGAAAACATAGGATGCAAGGGAGTGTTTAACCACGGGTGTCGTACTAGTTTGTACATGTGCGGTACCGATCGGGCAGGATGGACGGATCGGGTATCGATTGACACATGTAGTCATTTTTCTGACTCGGCGATACCCAATCCAGCATTTCCGCCACTGGTATCGGAACAACTCTTAGAATGCACTCAATTGTAATATAGTATAATGCATGCGAGTCAACACAGCAAAAAAAAAAAACCCAAAGAGACTTCCAGTTATCAACTACACGCTACGAGTACGTTTGTGTCAGAGCAGCGATCCAGACGGCGCTGTGAGGCCGCCACAGGTCGACGGCGCCTCGACAACCTTTCACACTTTTGTTAACAGAAAGCCAACCTTCCCTTATAATTGTGTTTAAGTGAAACATTGCATCCTTGCAGCTCACTTCACCCAACGAGATTTCAAACACGAACCCCTTTGCACTCCAAAGTTTAAAATAAATGGCTTGTGCAAGACTTTCTCTGCTTTTTAGAAATATGTTTTTTAATCATCTTTTCATTAACAAACGCATTTGACATTGAGCCCAATTTACACTGCATACATGCTACACACACGGTGAAAGGTTGGAACTATTCAACGTCGTGCAGACTGGAACATATCCCAGCATGCATTGAGCAAAAAGCTGGGAAACATTTAATTTAGAGTCTGCGATCAGCCTGACATGTCTGTCTTTCGACTACGAGATTAAACCCAAGTGATTCTCTGTATGATGTTATACAAACCTCTTGAAAAGGCTTTTGGGTTAGTCAGTATCTTACATATCTTGGCCACCATACACCGTTTATGTGTATGAATACACAGCGAGCAACATCTGTACTCTTGCTCAAAGCTCAGCTTATTTCAGGATTTGGCGATCGCAACAATCTGCACTCATAAGGGCTGCAGAATCAACGGAATATTAAGCACAATCACAATTTTGGCATCCCAAAATGAATTAAATGAACGTGATCGATGACAACGGTGACGTTTGAAATGCGTGCTCCGCTCATAGAAAACTCTGCTGCATATTAAATAAAGCGCTTCCTTAGCTAACCGCCAGACGAGGCGATCAAGATGTTTTGGCTTCAATTTTGGGGAGCTCTCAGGCCCGCCCACCCTACAGCAGCAGCATGTGAAAAAACTGCCCTGAATATTGTGGCTGCAGTCTACTGTACTAGCATACAGTACTACATACTGTATTTTACTCGTTTTGCAAAATGGAAATTCACTGAATTCAGTTGAAGAACCTTATTTAAAGTCTTGTCTTGAAGCAGGTTGGTGATGCTCTATAGTAGTGAAGTCAGAAGTTGTCCCTAGCATTCTATGTGAATGCAGCTCTCAGCAAGGAGACCCTGGGTTCTAATCCACTGGCTAGCAGGGTTGGTTGTGAGTGGAGTTTGTAAGTTCCCCCCCCATGTCTCTGTGGAGTTCCTCTGAATGCTCCGTTTTCCTCCCATTGTCCAAAGACACGCAAGGACAATTAATTGGAAACGCTAACATCCTCTTTCCACTGCAAGACCTGAAGGAAATATCGGAGCATCTCTGCAGGAGGTGATCCTAAAGTTCATTCAGGGATTGCCAACAGAGCTGCCCGCTCACTATTCCCATGCGGCAGTTTTTTAGCGAAGCCTTACAAGGTTCTGAGAAGTTTCAGGTTCTGAGAGACCACAGGTTGTGGGCTGTTAAATTACTGCATTGGAAGAGGCTGTCGATTGCCACGACCCCGCTTCCCGTGGAACAGCATGACACTGCAAGTGTCGGGTTTGTAAGACGGATGTGAAGGAGAGACTGAGGTGAATGGGTGAGGGACGAGAACCCGTTCTAACCTAAATGCAGCGGAAGTGTCCGTGACACAGCGGCGGGTGTGCGGTTACTATACAGACTGGGCCTCAACGCTTCTCAGCCGCCTCTGCGGGGAGAGAGCCGCTCCATTCATGGGGCCGGACGGCCAGAAGACCGGCGGTAACTTGAGCGTCGACGCTCCTTCTTTTCTCGCTCACAGACCCAAGCTCACCTCAGATGATCAATGTTCTTTGTTCCTGGCAAAGAACAGTCTTGTGGACAAGTACAGTTTGCTTAGATAAAAGGTCAGGAGAAATGAAGCCTATCTGAGCCCGTCATGAAAATCTAAATAAAACGTACATCAAGCCAGCTTGGCTGCTGCATGATTAGGGTTCATCGTTTGCCATTGCTTTGGCTTTATAGGAGTAGATTGAAAGATTTTCACCCTAACTGAATTCTCCCAGGCACAAAAAGTGTTGTGATTATTTTTTTAATACTCAACTAATTATTAATAAGTCCCATGCATGATGCAAGCAAAGGGAGGTTTTTCATCCTAAAATCTTAAACCTAATCAGATAAACACTTCAATTGTAAAATAGATTCAGTTTTTAAATCAATGTGCAAATTATACCTTCAGTTGGTGATTATGATTTTTTTTCTTTCAAGAGTACCATGTCTAGATTTGCATGACATTATTCATAATTGAGATGTAAACTGCAGTCTAACCTCAAGCAACACAGAAATGTGCCACTCAAAAGATACGAGCTTCGTCAATGTGGAACTCCTATGTGCAAATACACTATTGGATAGATTTATTCAGTGTGGCGGACAGAACTCTTCTCTACATTCAAAAGCTGAACAAATTCACCTTCTCTTTCGATCTTAAAAAAAAAAAAAAGGCTCAAGTCAAAGTTAAGTGTTCGTCCGACCGATTCATCCAAAACCAGGACTCAAAGATCGGAGGAGCTGCAGCGACTTTTGACTTTGGGCACAACGAGAATCTCATCCCCATCTCGGATGCTGTAGGAATGCAGGGCCCGGCTGCCCCACTTCAGCTCCTCTGGTCCCAAGACCGAACACATCTCCCGGTTGATGTAGAAGAGCCTGATCCCACTGGTGGGCAGCTGCAGCAGAGCTCGGAGCTGTTTCCTTAGGTCGCCTACCGTCTGCTCCAGACGGAGGCTGACGGACTCCACCCTGTCACCCAGGCGAACGTCCACCATGGTGCAGCGGGGGCTCAGGTCCACCTCCGCCAGCGGGGCCAACTGACCATACTTTGACACAAGGCTGTGGTACCTGGAAGGAAGCATGTCAGATCACTGACGGGACTACTGAATAGAACTAGAAAAAGTAAACCTGCACCATATGATCATGTTAGTCTTTAGACACTCTTATTAAGAGGTCAATATCGGTTCATTTGAGTGAAGAGTGATTTCTGTATTTGTGGTTTTAGGACAGGGCTCTAGACTATTTTCTTCCACATGTACGCTGTGTTGTGTTTAATCAGCCGCTATGGTTGTGCTGAGGAGGGCGAGATATGACAAGCGCCCCCCCCCCAGTCCGGACTCAAGCCTGGGACGTTGCAATTATGCACTCTCTTATTCTTTGTGCCAACTCCTCCAGCTCAGCGCAAAATGTTTTGTGCTATATATTGCATATTTCTCCTTGAATTTCAGGCATTTCCGCTTAAAAACAAGCATATAAACAGGTAAATCGAAGCGTACCTTGTGTGTGTGTGTGTGTGTGTGTGTGTGTGTGTGTGTGTGTGTGTGTGTGTGTTTGGAGGCAGAGAAACACCGAGTTCTCTGCCTCTTGCTTGCCGTGAGAAAGCTCTCAGCCGCCTCAGGGGAATGCTTTTTTGAGATAAGGACCCAGGAACGATTAAATAAAATCCAGGAGAAAAGGCCTGTGCTTTCAAAGCTACAGTAACAGCTGGGCCAATCAAAGCAATTTCCCTCTCCTCCCCAAAACTCCCCTACAAAGCCGATCCCCCTGGCCTGGGGGTTTTCTGGCCAAAAACCTGTGGTCCACCCTGGGAATTCTCCTCTAAGGCCACAGTGCACAAAGTGCCATTCTAAGAGAAGCCATTTAGCTAAAAAGGCTTCATTTAAAAAGGTGGGTTAGCGTCGTATAATGGAGCAAAATAACGCTGCAGGTGATAACGAGTCAGCATTCCAGTTGTCTTTTCAAGCATTCTTCGATAATGGACGGTAAAGTAGCCGACGACAGGTTACGGAGCCGATACCGACACTATCTAGAGCGGATCTCTTTTGGTGTTTCATCCTTCCTCATCCTCATCCTCACACTCTCCTTCTCCAGTCCTCTAGGCTGAAAGATAACCTGCTTAACAAGTTAAAATGTCGATTGCTCTCTCTCTTCCCTCCCATGCTGGCCCTCAATATCCACTGTTCCAGGTCCAGCGGTCCTTTCAGTCCCTCTCTACTTATTCTACTGGATACTCTGACTCAGATATCTTTTTCAACCCTTTCCTCTCTTTAATCCTTCCTGTCCAGCCAACACATTTGCTTCTTTATATTTGCGTTTCCCACAACTCCTTTTCCGTACCTTTACCCAGATTATTCACAATTCTCTGCACATCCTTGAGAGAGTATCGAGGCGTATCGGCCTCTACCCGTCTGATTTATGGTTTGCGCTGCGTTTATAGTTACTCAAAGCCCCGGCCGTGTCAGATTTGTTCACTTGAGAGGCTGTGACCCACCCTGCGGTGCTCTGATCTCTCTGGGTAGCAAGGCCACGGCCCCGTCCGACAGGTAAGGGGATATCGGTGTGTTCACTGCTTACCGAGTGTGTCCGACACCCCCATAGCACCCGCATGCAGTCACGGTGATGCCGAACCTCGGACCTGGCTCCAAAACAAAACCACCTAAAATATGTGCAGCATCATTACCGAGTACATCTTGGATCTTCATGTGCCAAAGAGCACTTTTTCTTCGCCATAAGAAAAAAGTGATTCATAGCGAGGAGATCCATTCCAGCACCAGAGACATCAGAAAACAAATCAATCTCTCAACTTAAGGTTTGAGGTTGACAGAGTAGGTGTATACATGAAAAAAAAAAGAAGAAAAAAATCAACCTGCTACCTTGTGTATCACTTTTCCAATCAGAGAACTCGCTGCACAAAGGACTCATTGAGCAGGGAGAGACTGGTGGCATTGTCTCCCAAAGGTTAGTTTCCCCCAGTCAGAGACTACACCTTCCTTCACAAATCCCTCTCCAACATTCTGCTGAGGTTAAGTGGAATGCAGTCGGTGAAGAGGACTGGCAATTATTTGACCGCTGTCAGCCCCCCCCCCCCCCTTCAAGGAGGGCTTTCCAAATATTATATCACATACTGCAGAAAGATTATTCTAGTTCTGTTGAAAACATACAAAAGAAGGACAAAATGGTAATAATTACACTTTTTTTAAAATCTTGCTTTTAAGTAGTCCTTTAATTGAATCTTACTGTACGTCTATTTAATTTAATATCTTAAATTGTACTCTCATTATTCCACCCAGTTTTACTGTATTTTCATAGTTTGTTTGCCATCTTTTACATTTTTTTTGTCAAATGTTTTTCTTAAGTCAACTGGTGTGTACGGAAGTCATTTATTATTATTAATAGTTATGTTTTATGCATCCATGTCATACTTGGAAGGCTGTCACTAGGTCACATTGTGTGTGCCTAGTTTTGATATTGATTGGCCATTCCAAATCCAAACTTTATCAAATAATACAAATGAATACTTGAGGCATCACTGACCGGCTGCTTTAATTTGTAACATGCTAGGTTAGTTTCACCTAGTTCAATAAAGGCCCATTTCTGTCAGTATTTCAGTCCAACAGGTAACATAAAGAGTTAAGTGCATATATGGATTATTATTTTAAATATGTTTTGTGTTTGAATCTGAACTCGTATGCCAGGGAGGAGGAAAGGCAAGTATTCTATATCACAAAAAAAAAATCGAATTCAGGAGTACAGTGATAAACATGTGTGAGTGTATAGTATAGTGTATACTATAGTATAGTACAAGCAACACTGTATGTCTGAGTACCTCTCAGGAAGTTCCTGTTCTGGGTAGTCCTGGTAGTAACGGATGAAAAGCCTCTCAGCATCCTCTCTCTCTCCCTTTGACACTGAACTCCCGTTCAGCAGCACGACAGATGGCAGCCTGCAGGCAGGGACGTTTGTGAGTATGAAGATTAGATAGGAAATAAGAAAACATGCCATCCTGCATGTAGCGTAATAAGGGTTTGATGTGTGTGTGTGTGTGTGTGTGTGTGTGTGTGTGTGTGTGTGTGTGTGTGTGTGTGTGTGTGTGTGTGTGTGCGCAAGTTCAGGCTCACTGTGCTAAAAGGAGGCTACGTCTTTCGTGGGTGGCGTAAGGTTGCAATAAAGGAATCCCCATTGCTTTGACCTCCTCCAGCTTGGGGAAGAAATTCAGCCTCTCAATGTCCTCCCATTTGCTAAGCCCTGTATAACGCAACATCACAGAGTTTGAGGGCCACAGAAAATATGAAAAAATCCCCACCACGCACTGAATACTGAACAATGTACGGATGAAAATGTGCACAGCCTTCCCCGTCCCTCTCACACCTGAGTTGTTGAGGTTGATGCTGCGCAGGTTGGGGAAGAGCCGCTGCAGTGTGTCGGGACTGTCACCCACAGAGTCCACGCTGTTGTTGGCCAGAACCAGTGTTCTCAGACTCGGGTACATCCGCCCAAACTTCCGCACTTCCGCCCATTCCTGCAGCTGGTTGTCTGTAATCTGCAGCAGGCGTAGAGACGGACAGGACGTCTGGGATTCGGACACGGTGTTGAAGCCGTTCAGGCACAGGAAAAGCTCCTCCAGCCTGGATGACGATTGGTTAAAGTTGAGAAATACAACATTTTTTTGGCTGAATCAGCATCTTTTTTTAATCTTCATTTTGAGTTCTGTTAAATCTCTTGTACTTACATCCTTACATTAAGGGTTTGTGTTTGCATCTACTTAGGCTGCTGTTATTCTAGACCAAAACTAACTTTTCTACCTCAGCCCCATTTATTCCTGCTGAAAATCCTAGAAAGAAGCTATATCACTGTGTATTGCTATCTTTGACACGATCACCACGGTAGAATAGACACAATAAAATAAATAAGGACAGATATCTGTTGTGTACACTGGCCTTAATACTTCACTGTACGGTCATTCTATTACCAACCACAGTGGACCACGTACTCTGGCGTGTGTTGTGTGAGTGTGTGCACGGTGTCCCAGCTGATCTGTGTGTTGATGAGGACAAGCTGTCGGACCCTGGGGAACACCTCGGCGACGCTGGGCTCCAGCTCTATGCCTCTCAGAGGGTTCATGCTCAGATTGAGGAAGTCCAGGTGGGGGATGTTGGAAACGATGTCGCAGATCTGGAAACCCAGAAATACAATTTTTAAAAATGAAGCAAAAAAAGAAACCTCGTGTCTTTGAAGGACACCCACCTCTACCCAGTCGTTAAGCTGATTGTGGGACAGGTCCAGCTCTACCACATGGGCACAGAAAACTGCAATGTCGGACCTGTCTCCAGCTTTACGGATTCCAGAGTCACTCAGAACCAGTCTGCTCGGCAAGAATAGGCGATCTGCAGACAAACGATAAAGGCAAGGCAAGTTTATTTGTATAGCACATTTCAACAAGGCAATTCAAAGTGCTTCACATAAAACCATTAAAAGCATCAAAATGTATTGCAAAAGGAGATTTAAAAACAATTAAGAAACATTAAAATCAGTCATTAAAACACTAAAAAGCTAAAAACAGTGCAGTGCAGTTTAAGAAATAAAATACAGTGGTAAAATGCAGAAATTGATTCAAATCCTTGAATGTGGTTCAATCAAAGGCAGCAGCAAACAGAAAAGTCTTCAGTCTTGATTTAAAAGAGCTGAGGGTCTCTGCAGACCTGCAGCTTTCTGGGACTTTGTTCCAGATATGTGGAGCAGAAAATAAAGATGTAGGCGACGCCATTGCTCGCTCGGCACGATCAATGTCCCGGTGATCGTAATCATGCCGAGAATCCCGGCATTCATTCATCTCTCACCTTTCACAGGGGATCCTGGCGGGCTGGGCATCACCACGACTCCTTGGCCGTAGGGGAAATTCTCTGGGCTGTATTTCTCACTGAGGACTTGGACGAAGGTGCGCACCTCCTCCTCGTCAGAGGACGACTCCATGGTCCCAGCCCTGAGCGGGTATCCAAGGGGGAAGACAAAGACAGAGAGGGTGCAAACAACACAGTCAGTTTCATTAGGCTCTAATTTCCATTTCTCTTCCATGATGGCGACCTAGACGGCTTTGTCAAGTCACTTGTGACATTATTCACGATTATCCAGATAATGGAAAGTCACCACGATCAACTTATTGTCTATTTTTATCCCGATCAGCCATATAACCCTATATCTGGCTGGAATAGATCAGACTCGTGCAAAACGTTCGTAAGAGTTTGAATCCATGTGTTTGTGTTGATTTTAGCAGACAGCAGTAGTGTTTCCTAGCACCAGATTCCCTTTAGAAAACCTAATTTTACTGCAACAGGGTCCGACAGCCACCTTGTATCAGCGTGAAGATTTACTCATAATTTTATTCACAGCTACATCTATTTTACCAGCTTTGTATCTGTAACACAGAGCAGGGACTTCCAGAAAAACTAACTTTGTGTTGTATTTGCACGCTGTATAAAAACACAGCTTTCTTTCATTTGTTAAATATTTGGTATTTTCTCTCAAGACATGTTCAGTCTTCTATGACGTAAAGAGTCACACACACAGACGCAGACACTAACGCTGTAGGGCATAAATGAAAAAAAAGTGTTTTGATGGGGGAAAATACATTTGTGTGTGCTGCCCCAAATTTTTTTTATACATTTTTAAAGTACTTGCAAAGACAAAAATAAGTAATTAATTACTAGAGACCTTGTGTCACCAAATGAAAAAATATATTTTATTCATTAGTAACAGAAGGAAATCTTCTTGAAAATAGTAGTAAATAATATTAGTAATAATAATAATAATAATAATAGTATTTGTCTAACCCTTATCATTTACAGAGATGCCGTGATCAATGTCAGTGTTTATTAACTGTGCCTTATTAATAAAGAATAAAGGAATGACGGAGCAGAAACAGACGTAGCAGCGGTTAAAGCAGGAGCAACAACATTAATTCACTTTGTATTTGAGTTCTTAATAACATGCACAGGAACAAGCAGCCAGGCCTGTATACAGAGCTGAAGCTACTATGCAGCCCCCTGCCTGGGTGGGCTTTTGAATCACAAATGCAATGTCTATTAATAGCCTATAGGTACTGTACAGGTATTGACATGGCCGTCAACCGGATTTGCACCATCTCACTCGGTCATGTTGGCGGATACTTCTCTTCTGAGGACGTGTTGGATGAAAAGGTCTAAAAATAACCTCACCGACGCTGTAGAACGACCGACACAGAGGCAGAAACGTGAGAGGCACCGCAGCACCGACAGGAACAGGTGCACCGTCGACACCGATGCACTCCTCCTACAGCTCAACCACCTGCTCCTGCTCAAAGTCATTTAGTGTGGTGCTGAAACAATTAGCTGACTAACTAATTAACAGAAAGGTGTTAGTCATTTTGATAATGGATCTTATTGATAATGTTTAAAGCAAAATGGCGCAAAAGGTGTCGATTTATTGCTTTTCTCCATTTCATATCTTCGTGGCAAGAAAACCTTTGCTAGTTGGATAAAAGGAGACATCACTCAAGAAAAGTTGTGATGCGCATTTTGGTCTGACAATTATAAACTAACCACTAATGAAAACAATTACTGAAATTATCTCATTACACGGGCAAATACAACCCCAACTATGTGTTTGAAACAGAGAAAACCTTACTATACTTATTGTAATGTAAAATGTGTTATTCTTGGTATATTTTGCCATTAAGGCTCGAATCCATCTGCCTTATTTGTTTGGCAGAGTTGTTAAATGGAAACGCCCACTCAGCAGTTAGCAAAAAGCAGTGAGGAAGGTTACCAAAGCAAATCAATAAGGTTATGAATAATGTCGAGAGTACCGCTAGCTGAGTCACATTTTGGGAAAAACTTAAAGGGTTGGTTCAGATTTTGTCCGGAGGGGTGTTTTGTGCACTCCAGTGTTCTGCAGGGTAGAGTCACTGCTTTTGTCGATGGACTCTGGTGGCTTTTGAGGAGAGCAATATCACAGCTTCAGCTGCATTTAGAATATTTTCACTGCTTTACCAGGGAAACAAAAAAAGGACTCCATTGAGTAATTTTACCTCGCAGTCGACTGATTTGATGCATGCTGCAGTAATCTATTAGTACACAAAGACGTTATTTATATTTAGTATGATTTTGTGATGACATCAGTCATAACAGAGGATATTACCTTGACTTTGTGCGTACGCACACACACGTACACACACACACACACACACACACACACACAGGTCTCACCCTCTCCCATCAACCCTGATCAGCCCTATCGGTTTCAGACAAACGGGGTCTGATCATCTTAAAAACTCAGGAGGTTGTGTTTGCAAAATGGCTGAGTGTTACGTCCGGACTGCGTCTGATGTTTCTGTGATAGTTTCTTGTTTCACAGATTCCCTGATTCATACCTCTGATGTGGCAGAGACCAAAGGGAAGTCTGTTTTTCCAACTTCACATCAGATCACATCTCCTCTGCCGCTGAGAGAAAATGTTGATGAGCGCTTTGATGAAATGAGGAGGCGAACAACAACAACAACAAAAAAGGAGCTATAAGTGGGGTTGTGAACCGGAGAAAGCTAATTTATTCATGCAAATATAAAGCTGCATGGTATATTAATGGAAGGAAAACGACGCAGGAAGACAGCCTTTGCTCAAATTGAATGGAACTTGCATTATACGGATTATAACTTTAGTGGTTTTATGAGCACATGCCAGACTAGGTTGATATGCTCCATTATTAAAAGAAACCCATCTATTTATATCCTCTCTACATAATGTTTAATTTCTAGGGTCACCAGTTACACTTCCTGGGTTATTTTAAAAGTTCTTCAAGTGGGCATGCTTAATTAACAAGCAGCAACTTATTTTTCATAACAAGAGTTCAACTTTTAAACTACTCGCTACTGCCCCCCGCGGTGCAGTTCAGTGGCAACAATGCTACAAAAAAAATGAAGATTTACAGTTTTACATTAAGTAACAAATTGCGTTTTATTGACAAACGGATGCCGAATTAAATGGTGACCTATAACGAGTCAGAAAATATCAGATTATTAATGCACCTTCAATATACATTAAACAGCAAGCAAGGACAGTTTAAACGAACAGGTTTTGCACCTGGCTTGGGTAAACATTCTTCAAGCAAGGTGAACACGGCACGTTTGGGGACGTTTACGACCGAGGCCTTGGTCGCACAATGTCGCTGGTGCACAAAACAAAATGTACAAAATAACGAATTCTGACGTCGACGTTTTAAAAGTAGCGGTTGACACATTTTGCACAGACACACAAGCTCACGACAGGACGTCAGCCAACCCCGAAAAAGGTGCGCAATGTAGCGGCAGTGTCGCTACCTTCACCTACTGAGATTCAGGGTCGTCATCACACGTAAGTATCCATGTTGTATTCTGTAACTGATGCGGTTTGTTTCGAGAACACTGCACTCACCGTCCTCGGAAGCCCCTCGATGTTCTGTTTGTTGTTATCTTCGGTTAGTTAACAGTTTAAGACACGCCCACTTTTCCGGAAGTGACGTTGTTTAAATGTCTTGTTTTTTCCCCCCTTTGCCTTTACTTACTGTACATTATTCTTTAAAATTAAAAAAACTATACACAGATTAAAATTCAAGCATTAAAGAGAGACACTATTTAATTTAGAGTATTTGCAGATAAAAAGAAATGGAGAGCTGTGGTTTAAAATATAATTTCTTACGTTTTTTTGATTCTAGGCAATTGTAGGCTAAATTAAGTCAGCAATGTTGCACTATGACGAATAATATGTAACACTAACATTGAGGTTAGAAACATCACAATAGTAAAATGATCGTAAATCCAGTATTTTTTAGCCAAACTGTAGCCTACATACATATTCATTTAAATATAGACTTCCTGTTGCTTGGTCCTTTTTAGAGTGTTAACTTAAAACTTTAGTTACACCTCACAATGCGTTATTAGTGTTTAAATATTGTAGATTAGATACTAAATATATGTTGAAAAAAAATAAGGCCCTGATCCTTTCTAGGACTTAAATAATATATAAAATAAGTAAATAAATAATAATTAAAAAAATATATTTTTGAAATTATATATTAATAATAAATACATTGATCATAAAAGGAACTGCAACCGTCACAAAACATTTGGTAAAAACTAAAATATATTTTTCACAGCTGAAATGTACAGTTGAAGTATAAATGACTGAATGGAAATGCTCTGAAACTTTACTTAGAATAAAGCATATTACCATCTTGCTCTTGGGTTCACTGCAAATATAGCAGGAGAGTGTTGGGTCCTTTATGTCTAAAACAACTTGGGACAGCTTTGTAAAAGTCTATCCTGCAATGTATAGTAACAGTAACAAGTAATGTAGGTCAAGGACAACATGAAGTTGTGATAATATAATTTCAATAAAATAACAGCCTTGAGCTTTTCCCCCATAATTTCACCAATATTATAAAGTGTTCATTAAAATCAAATACAATTGACTGCATTTTGTATGAAAGAAACCTGTAATCACCCAGGTTGATTAAGAGTCACAATTAAAAAATTATTACATTTGACACAAGTCACTTCTAAAATAGAAAGTAATTACACTGATCTTAGACGGTCATACAAACAGTTAAGACATTAAAAGAGAAGAAGCTGGATAAGAATAGTAGCTGTTAAAATTTCATCAAATACAGAAAGATGTCCGTTTAAGTTTGATATGTATTTATCCTTTTGACTTAATTTATAATGATTCGCACCTTAAAATGTTTGAGGCTTTAGTGGAATGGAATAGATCTACCACATCATGCCACCAGATGGCAGTGTTGTGTAGAGCGAAAATAATCAGTTGATCTTCCTGTTACAGGAGGGAGAAACAAAGTAGCAGACCACCTGTATGTGAAGAGCCATCCACCAAAAAGCAGTGGTGGAAGAAGTACAAAGATCCTTTACTTAAGTAAAAGTACTAGTAGAAATAAAAAATAAAAAAAATAATTGATTAAAAGTAAAAGTCCTGCAATTAAGCAAATGTAATCATCAGCTAAATGTACTTTAATTATTAAAAGTAAAATTAGCTCTTTGACTGACGTATGTATTATTACATTGGGATCATAATACTGATGCGTATATTTACAAGTTTCTGATATTCTCTTTGCGTCTCCATGTGTGTGAGTGTGTCCCTCCGGAGCGGTTCATACATCAGAGCTTCATTTATTTGACTTCCGGAAGGGTTTAACGCTCGTCGGACTCCATTAGATTTCCGTCTCTTTTAAGAAATTTCTCTGGACAGTTATCTGTGTCGTAGTTCATTTACACAGTTAATAGACATTTGGGGGGATCCAACGTTTGTTTTTGGAGAAAATATCTGATATCACCAAGAGAAGTGCTACAATGAATATGTTGTTGTACTATCGAAACAGCACAAAAACACAGATTGTTTCTATATTGTGTCCAACGGCACCATGTTCCAAACCAAGTCAACAGACACCAATCTGTTCCTAAAAACAATCCATGTATCACAGTCATGGTCAATTCAAACATTGTTTTCTTGCTTTCTCTCCAGATTGTCAGGAGTTGTTGCAGATGTGTCTGTCCAAGTGCCGACAAAGCTCTTTCCAGATAAACAAAGCGTGGCCAAGGTGGCATATCTGGATGCTCCATTTCACACACTAAATGATTTTAACTCATCAATGCGGGGGAATATGGTCACAAACAAGCTGACAAAAGGAGTTGGTTTCATAGATTAAAAAAAAACAAACAGAAGGTCTAAGAGATGAGTATACAGTTATTTCACTGCAGACAATGACCATAAACTGAGTTAAGAAATACTCTAAATAGACAATCAGGTGACTCAGCTGGAGGAATCTAGTGTTTTCTCGAAGCTATAAAAGGAAACGATGTCACCAGTGTGTCACAGGCCGCCCTGCCGACATCTTGGGAAGACTCTCATAACTGAACCGGGTGACAATTAGGTTAATCCTCATGTTGTTATTTAAGTGCATGGATTAACTTGTAAAAAGCATGCTATATATATATATATATATATATATATATATATATATGAGCACAGAAATTAATGGGACATGGTTCACATGAGTTTAGTTTATGAGCACGTAACAAGAGATTTCATCTATATAAACACGGTATGGCACATGGCGTGAGAGTCAACAAGACAAAATCAGTCCAGAAAGAGTGAGGAAGATGAGAAGCGATGAGGGGGAGGGGCCAAACACTCTCCTAATCCAGAATGATCCAGTGAGTCAGCCTTAGTCCACAATAATCTGCCAGTACCTCACTGTCTGGGGCACGGAGGGAATGTAAACAGAGTCAGAGGAGTCCAGAACCAGCTGCTGGATCCTTTTAGTCTCGTATAAACACCAAAACTAAATTTTTTCTTCTTCTTTTGCCTCTACTGGATTATCTCCATCATCATCATCATCATCATCATCATCATAAGAACTGGGAGAACAGCGACACATGGCGCTCCTGAGGTCAGGCTGGCTGTGGAGACAAAGTGAGTAGAGACCGGATGTTTCAAACTATATGCGTTATTAAAGGAAGGACGATAACTTTGGCTTTTAGAATAATTGCACAATTCCAATACCTCTAACGTGAGCATTTTCAGGTTTTTTTTCCCCCGCATACACAACTTTCCTGCTTTCCGCATTTTCTTTTTTGTCCCCTATGTGATTGCACAAATACAACAGACAATGCAGCTCTTCATCTTCTTGCACGGACGTCACCATTTCTATTTGCGCCCCTCCCTCTACACAGAGTTTGCGGCGGCGCTGTCACCGGTGCGCAGATTGATTTTGCACGTGCAACTGAAAAATGTGGACACTAGGCCTGTGACAAGCCATCCCAAAACAGCTGTTTGTCATCACACTGGATGGTTGTAGTAGTGTACTGCTGCTGGACAGCACACACCTGAGAGAGATAATATAATCAAGAAAACATACACATTGATATTATAAGACATTTCTGCCAACAGATCCCCTTAAATGCTACACACAGTACGTACAAGTGACAACTGTACCTGTTACAAAACTACAACTTCCGTTACTTCTAATCCCATTAATTGTCCCTGGCAATGTCTCTCAGTGGCTTACCCAGGACAGTCAATGGAGATGTATGTTCTTGGAAAACAAACACACAAGTCTTACAGTGTGTAAGACACTTATTGTCCAATCAATGAACACTCCTAGAGCTTGTTGTCAGCTTTTTCTTATTGGAATAGGATGAAGCAATGTAACTTAAGCCACTCCCTTTTCGCATGGCTTGAATCAAAAGAGGAGAAATCAATCAGTTGCTAAAATTGATCATAGCACCGACTCAACAATTATTTGACCATCAATAAATGGTCAATTTCTTAATTTTGACTAATCCTACCCCCTCCAGCACAAACCCCGATGGTCCACTCACTGTGACACGTGTCTCCCCTCTAGCTTCCGTCCTAAAACGCTGGAAGTTGAACTGGTGTGACCTGTGGATAGACGGGAGTCTTTGCTTCTACAAGACTGACAGCAGGCGAGAGCTGGAGCACCGCGTCAGCCTCAAGACAGCATGCGTGGACGTGAGGTCGGGTCTGGAGTGTCGAGGTAAAGCAAGCTGCCTTTAGTCCATCTTTAAAAATACATTTAAAAAAAAGTTTTGAGCGACTAAGCATTGTTCAAACCCACAGATATTCACCACAGGGCGAGACAGGCAAGGCCAAAACACTTAATTCATGCACTGATCCAGTTTTAGATTTTGGGCTCCATCATGTCTTCTTTCCGACTAGTGGAAAGAAAACACACAATACACGTTAAAGCGCTTAATTTACTACTTTTGCAAAGATTTCTCATAAATTCACTTTGAGTTAGCGTTACATAATGGCTCATTTGCATATTTAAAACACACACCAAACTTTACACTTTTATTCCTATCCACATTTTGAAGGGGTTCAGCTAGTTAGCAGACAGACGGGTTTATTTAACTCTCTCTGGATGAACTCATAATGTCAATTTCAAGAGTCCGATCGGTAGGTGTGCTGATAATGCTATGGTGCTTTTGAAGTTCCTCATAGGAGGAGCCATCTACACCAAGAGACACTACGAAGTAATTCAAAATGTCCTCACATGTGATTTCAGGCCTTCATCTAGCCTCCCAGTCACTGATGGCTGATTGAATTCGTACTGTAAAACCATCCGATTGCACGGTGTCGTCCCAAATATTCATCGTTGTTCACTACTACTAGCGCTGAACCGGAAGAACAAATACTGCGTTTGATCCAGAAGGGTCGAGGATTGCTCTGCGGGGGCATTTAGCACAGAACCAGATGCCCCGTATCAGCGCTAACGCACATCTTTCGCCACACATATTCACGCAAGGATGACAATAGGCACAGCTTAAGAAAAATATATAAAATGGTTTCACAAATAGAAGAGCAAACCAAATGTCTTTCGTGATGTAGATATCAGATCCATGCAGACGTCCCTAGAGCTGTTTACGGACCTCCAGTACCAGTGTGAAAACATGACAACGTGGCTAAAGCTGTTCTTAAGGCATTACTTCTTAAATAGTCTTGATATCAAATAAATAGTTTGTTTCATCTAATCATATAGTATTGACAATATAAACACCAACATCAGTTTGTAAATCTTATAAAAAGGTCACGTGTTTCACTGATTTAATTTAATCAGGTACAGTCGATATCTTCCAAAAATGTACTATTTAATACACTTAATGTATGATCTTCCATCTTTCTTTGAGGTTTTGACGGAGAGAAGACATGACGACAACGTGCTCATGTTTTGGGTGAATCTCTTCTTTGACTTGTTTTTGGTGCTGTAGGTGTGAGTCCACCGGAGAGCAATCCCAGGGAGAATCTCATTGTGGTTCAGCTCACAAGCGGCTCAACAGTCAACCTGTGTGCTAACAGCGAGGATGAATCCATGTAGGTCCTCTCACTTCACTCTCGTCTGCTCTGCCTCCCTTTACCAGGAGTGGCATGCAACTAAGTACATGTACTCAAGTACTGGGCTTACTTAAGTACACAATTGAGGTACTTGAGGTATTTCATTTAACCTTTATTTAGTCAACATAGTCCCATTGAGATTTAAAATCTCTTTTCCAAGGGGCTCCTGACCAAGATGGCAGCATAAAGATTCGCACATAAAAGTACACACAAAAGGACAAAAACAGACTTACTTTACTTTAGAGTACATGCCAATAAATTAAATTGTATAGGCCTACTTTCACTTAAATTGAAGCGGTGTTGACACTACAGAGCTGTCCGCCATTGTTATATTATATTAACCTTGCCATCATAACCGCAATTGTTGGAAATGAATGCTGGCCTAGTGTCCTGTGTTCGCATACTGTAATATTTCACTGGAAACAGTTTGCAAAAAGTCAACTTTTGAGATTTACGTGGTTCTCACAGGACAATGGAAAGTATTTTACTGCACAATGAGTACTCTTAATACTTAAAGTACATTTTGCTGATAATACTTACGTACTTTTTAACTTAAGTAAGGTTTTGAATGCAGACCTTTTACTTGTAGGAGTTTTTTTTTCACAGTTCTTTTCCTTAAGAAAATGATGAACACTTCCTCCACCACTGCCCTTTACAACCATCCATCAGTGCTTCCTTCCTGTTCATGTCTTTTTCAGAGCGTGGAAACTGACTCTGCTAGACACCAGGAGAAACCCGGTGAGTGATCCATCGTCCTCCGTCCGAGCGGAGACATAATTCACTCTCAGTGATGTTTGCTAACGGGTTTCTTTCTGTAGGTGTTCTCATACGACCCATACGACGACTCCTACCAAGCCGTCCCCATCAACAGCTACCATACCGTCTACATCACACCTGGAGCAGGACCAGGTATTTCACCATAATGACGCCGGACACACAAAAGATAACCCTAAACTGCCTTCGACTTAGCAACCACAGCCTCAACTTATTTCATTTTGACAACTTTTTCGGCCACCAAATGAAATGAATTAGTATTTCCCCATCAGATCTTTTTTGTCTTGAGGGAAAAGAAAAAGTTGAACTCTTAAAATTATATTTTGCCGATTTTCAACCAGCTTTGTATCAACATAATATACAAATGAGCTTATGGCAAAAGCCACAATGTTTTGTTTCTGAAATGTCACTGTAAAAACAGTTAGTGTGTAAGCAACAATCATATCTGACACTGAAAATAGTATCAGTCTTTGTCTACTCAGTGGCGGCGGCAGCATGCACACCCACAGTCAGTGCAGTCTGGGAATACCACGGCCCTTTTCTCATGACATGTACCACAAATACAAATATATATTTGCACCTTTCTACTTCATAGACAACTTAGTTTTTTATCAAAACACAATATTTATTTTCTTTTTTGTAACTGCAAAACATTTTAGAGGGCGTTTTTCTTTTGTTTGGTGCATTGGAGGAGCTTAACCTTATGACCTCAGTATTTCTACATCCCTGGTTACAGCCATGGTAGTCATCAGTCATCTGAATGCAACAAGTGTTTAATAAACTTAGAACACGTCACTCAACAATGAGCCCCACGGCGGGTGCTGCATGCTCTTAACACGTTAATCAAATGCAATCAACAGAGGAACCCAGACAGCATCAATAGGCCTATAGGTTAAAGCAGAATAAACACACCCGCGGGTGCAGCTAACAAACACACGCGCATGCACTAACCTGGCCTCTCGCCTGAGGATCCGGGGCGGCTTCGTTGTACCCTGTAGCTTCCTGTCCATCATGTAAAGATTTACCCCCCCCCCACACACACACACACACACACACACACACACACACCTGCTGGGCGCGTAGCCTAATTAAACTGCGGAGCGCTCGATTTGAGACACTGAGCGCGCTCGCAGGTCGGTGCTCTAATTCAGTAATGGATAAAGTAGAATCAAGCGAACGTTTTACCAACGTGAAAGCGCAATACTAACAACAACAGTAACAATGCTCGTAAAAATAATGACAGGCAATGTGTATTAACACATGTTGTTGATTCATATGTAGCAGGAAAGAGGTAGGTCTAGTGCTCTACACTTCAGCCAAACTCCAACAAGTTCAGTCCAAAAGAAATGTGCCCTGCAAACATGTTTGAGTGTGACATTAGGCATTAAGAAATAGGCTTCTTACTGTTTTGATTTCAACCAGAAACACTGTAAATAGATCTAGATTTAAGGCATCTCTGTGGAAATGAACGATGGTGTCAGTTATCCATCCTAACATGTATCTAACTTAAAGCATTAAGAAAGTATCTTTTTGCACATATGTATTTGCAGACAACTTAATTTGCAATATTATGTAGAGAATTAGTGCCAGGTCAAATTTAAACCTCTAATGGTCCTAAATATATATGTGTGTGTGTGTGTGTGTGTGTGTGTGTGTGATGATGATGATGAAGATGATGTAACATGCCGGAGCCACCTTACAATTATAATCAGTGTACAATCACCCACATTTCATTTAAGTAGGAGTAGGTGACAAAGGGGACTGTTAAAGGTGAACTTCTGTATTTTTCAACCTCGACCCACGTTTTAGTGTCTGAGTGACTAATGGGGACAGCAATGTTTGTGAATTTGTCCAGGAGGACCGCTGCGGTTGGAAGCCTCTAAACGGGGCTGCGATGTCATCGCTCAAGACAACTGCTGCGAGAGGAGTGCCGGTGTTGTCATAGTTGTTTGTTGTGTTGGAGTGCACAGAGCGGAGTTTAGTGTTATCTAAAAGATTTTTTCAAATGCCCGATATGACAACATTGCAGCCCCCGCTCAGCGGCTGCCGTCTGCAGATTTCTCTTTCACATAGGACAATAGAGTCCAGGTTGATACATCCTGAAGTTAACCTTTAATGCTGACAGCATCAGATTTGAAATTCTCCCTTACTCCGATTTGCCAGACGTGGATCAGCCAACAAGTTGACCATAGATGTGTCTTCTCTTTGTCTGTTGTCTGTTCTCTAAGGAACCCACCAGGTGGTTGTTCAGAGGGACCCGTTTGACGGAGTCTTGGAGCATCTGGCTCTGGGATTGCTGGCAGGCATGGCGGCGGGGACAGCCATGCGATCGTTCCTCTGGATGCCCTTCTTTTTCTGCTGAGATGATCTCCATCGCTGACATGGCGACACTGCGCAGCGACTGGGAGCCAAACATCAGCACGAGTAGGAAGCCCCAAAGATGGAGTAATCATTTTCTGCCGTAACAAGCTGCTTTTTTTTCTGGTTGATCTGTTTTTCTTATGTGCACTTTTGCATATAAGATTTAAGAAGCTGAAAAGGAGGCCACGTAATGTAATGTGCTCCCTGCTTGTACATCAAACTGAATCTACTCATGAGCATTTGCACAAGCCAGGAAGTCGATTTTGTATCTGACTCTTCTTTAATCTGCTGCATTGATTTTACACTGAAAAGCTTGACAAAACTGTAGTCTGTAGCGGGAAATAAATTGATGTAATAAAATATAATTATGAACGGTGATCTAAAATCATTGTTTGGTAGCATACAACTAACAAACCATACATTTTTGAACTGCATTGCTCTAGTTTGATAAAACGATCCCATCTCAGGGTCGACCAATAAGCCCCCCCCCCCCCCCCCCCCCCCCCCCCCCCCCGAGCTTTCAACCACATCACATGTTTTTCCATCAGCTGATGGAGCTTCTGCAGCTGTCATTGAGATGGATCTGTTGACACACAGGGTCTGTAATTCTCATACGAATGATGATGGAATCACCTCATCAGACAGAGTGAAGACATGGAAATTGAATCTCCACAATTTAGAAAATCGTTGAAAAATGCTGAACTTTTCTGTCGAAGCAGTTTGACGTGTTGTTCAGGTTCAGTCTGAACTCACAACACGGATGTCGATTAAGAGCAACGTAAAAAGCACGAATCCCGATATGACTATTCAGACACATCCACACTGCAAAAAAAACAAACAGACTTAGGAACCACATACTGTGTGAAAGTGACCCAAATCAGAATGAAAAAGATCAGATTCCATGTGATTTGTGCTGTTCATACAAAATTCTGAATTTGGCCACTTTTACCTGCAGTCTGAACGGCAACCCCCGATGTCCGTCTGCTCCTTGTCCATTTATTGGACTGTCAAAGAATGTAGCGATCCCAACAGCCTGGCCTCCTAAAAATTGTTTTGCCCATATTATAAAAATGCATTTTTGAATAGAATAAGCTGTTTGAATAATGGATGGATGGACGGACGGATATTTTCTCCCGGTTTGTTTTTGACGCATCACAAATACATTTGATCAAAACTTTTTTTAAACAAATGTAACAAAAAACAACAACGTAGATATTCATGTACAGAATTGTTATTTATTAAAATAATGGTATCTTATACCACATCATCTTTCTGTCACCGATACTCGATCCAGCTATTAAGAGTCAGTATCGGACCGATATCCGATATCAGTATTGGTGCATCTCTAATATGCACTAATGTAAAAATGTTGATATGAAACAGATTTTGGTTCAGAAATATAAAATGCCAACATTTTATTCTGGCAACTGTGTTGAACCCAAAGCCTGCCTCTAATGATATGAATCCAGGGGGAAACATCTCACATGTATCCACTAGTGTTTAAAATCTCACAACAGCATATTTGGCAAATACAGGAACTGAAGTTATTGTTTCCCAGCTGAGTATGGGTGTAGCACATTGTCTTTATAAAAATATTGATCACTTTCAGCATTTAAATGTAGTTTCCCCTTAGTTACTCCTCTTTAAACGAGACTCTTCTCTGAGCATCTCCATTCACTTGCCCTTTAGCCTTCGCTCTGCCGTCACCTAACTTTCCCTCCGCTTGGAGTTTCCGGATCAGATCATGGGGACCCTTCCCCATCAGAGCCGACGGGTGCCTGTAGGAGCCCCCCAGGCGGTCCCACAGAGTGAAGTACTGGCCGTAGTTGTAGTCGAAGAAGAGGTGGTGGTCAGTGTGGTGAGCCGAGCCGTTGATGGCAGTCATCAGAGCGCCGGGGACGCGGTAGTCCCCGTCGTGGATCGAGATGGTCCAGATGTTGACGAAAATGTACAGGGCCAAGTAGAGCACCTTGTGGAGGGGGAAGAGGAAGGGGTAGATGTGGTAAGGGAGTCCCTGCATGAAGCCGTCTACTGGGTGAAAGGCGTGGCTCGCGAAGGGGGAGGGGATCTTCCACAAGTGGTGTGGTTTGTGAAACAGCTGTCGGGGAGAAGAAAGCAAAGTGGTCAGAGAGAGAGAAAGTAACTGCTTTCTCTCAAAATCTGGATCATATATAATTTAAATAACATCCTTTTATATATGGTTATTATAAAAACATGTCAAATAAGTGAAGACGCAACAGAAGACTGTATGAATAATGAAGATAAGAAGAGATGCAGTGAATGTGGCTACTATACTGTTGTACATACATACTAAATAACATGAAATAAAACCTGAAATATGTATTTATTTGGGGTAAGTATAATAATGCAAATTTGGTGAATATATCTGCCACTAAATAACGAGAAATTGCAAAACAGAAATTAAACCTGGACAAATAAAGAAAAAAACAAAAACACAATTGTTCTCACCTTGTAAATACGCTTATGATGAAGGAAGCGATGAATCCAGTAGATGCACATGTCAGTGAACAGCAGGAAGGAGATCATACTCAGGAAGAGCCCCGGCCAACCTGAAAGCACACAGACCAAGTCACCACACTCGGTACGTTCAAGGAAACAACAAGACAACAGAACAACTGAAAGCCGGTGAGGTCGTTCTTCAAACTCACCCAGCGGAGATTCATCGACATTGTTGTACAGTTTGCTGCATCCTCTGACTTCAGCGAAGAACAAGGCCACTGTGGGGATGCTGATCAAGGGAAGAGAGGTCATCGCATATTTGATCTCCCTCTGAACCTGATTCTAAGTATGAAAAATGAAAGAAGGAAAAATGGATTTGGCAATAAGGAAAAATCGGATTATAAAATGCCAGCCTTTTCCTTTAAGGTGACTCTTCTCTCTTTAACGTTGTGTTTTGTGGTTTTGACCACAGCTAAAGACAAGACATTTGACTGTGTCCCAGCAACACACAGTTTTAAACAATAAGACCTTAACCATTATTCATTTTTACTTGAAAGTTACTACAAGGAACTTTCATTTTGTGTTGATTTTGGCGGCCCCTGTGGACAAAAGCGGTAGTACCGGCAAGGTAGTCCGCTCCAGTCTGGAGGAGGAGCCCCCCCCCCCGCAGCCGGGAGCGAAGCCCTCCACCTCCCGCCGGAACAGATCTGGGTCTGTGTGCGCGGTCGGCTGGATGCATCATATTGTCTGATTTCCAACTGATCCCATGACAGGCATTAAGAATAACTTTATAGAAATAACCAATATTGTCAGTGATGATCTTGTTTGCTTATGAAAGTGAATTTAAAAGGCGTGATTTTTTATCCTTGTAGTAACTTTAAGGCCTCAGTGCGCTTCAAACAAAGTGTTCTTTAGATTGTCTGGCCAGCTGTGCAGAGGTGTGCCAGAAAGGCAGGGTTTGAACTTCTCTCTCAAGCGTTCTGTTTTCATTCTGTACAAAACAATTTCTGTCACTTTTACATTTATTTAGCTGACGCTTTTCACCAAAGCGACTTACAACAAGTGCATTCAACCCATGTGTGTACAAGCGCAAATAGTGCTGGAGTGTATCTTCACGTCAACACAAATCATGTTTGTCAGGCATTAATGTCAGAGTTTAGCAGTGCTGTCACGCAGATCATAAAGTGAAGATAACAGGCTTAAGTTCATACCTCTAGGAATTGTGGGTGTTTCATTAGACTGTGGTCAAAGACGAAGAAGTAGTTGATGGCTCCCAGGCCCAGGTAGAGGACTGCAGCCCCGAGGTTGGTGAGCACCAACAGGCTGATAATCTGCCGCAGGGCCCCGCCCTCAGGCCACGATGCAGGGTACACATACGGAGACAGGACGTAGTAGTCGGCAACATCCAGCACAAGATCCATGGTCGAGTCTGTGAAGTACGGAGAGAGGACACGTTATAAAAAAAAAAAAAAGATGCCGAGAGCACTGCGTTTCCCAGAAGCCCCGTTGTTTGCGGTCATCTCTTGAGTGAACCTTTAGAGCCATGTTTATGGTAAAACTGTGCGTGTTTATTTATGCATGTATATTGTATTAACAATGTATACATGGTTTAAAACACACAATGTGTATTAGGTTGCAAGTGTTTAATACGCGTTGATTATTGTTACTTGTCAACTACAGACTTTTAGGTATAACAGGTGTACAACTGATATTGAATGATTGACGGCATAATATTACACAGATACTAAATATTAGAAAAGACTTCAACTAAAACAAAAACTCCTTCTGCTGATGAAAGTCATACTATGAGGCTGAAAGCTCTAAAGGAAATATAATAAATGGACATTGAGGCTAGACTTTAAAAAAAAAAAAGTTACATGTTTTAATTATATTTAAACACATTTATAAACAGTTTCAAACCGCTTGCTAAGGTTTAATCTGACAATGTAATTACAAAATAAAAAATAATTAATATATTAAAAATATATATATATTTTTTTAGCAAACTACAATGCATGCAGATTATTAATAATTAACACTGTGAACGAGTGTTATGACTGAATTATGTTAATGTCTTGATGGACTCTGGCTGGACTCTCTGATCCCTGAGAGGTGTCCAGATCCTGAATCCACCACTTTACAACGAATTTAAATGTCTGCATAAGCACTAAGCCACACCAACCATAGAGTGACACAAATTCACACAAATAAATATATGATAACCATTCGTGTACGTTACGTTCATTCTGCAATCGAGATGTCACATTTATATAACTTCCTGACCGACCGTTACGTATGACAACTTCACCGAAAGCTAAACATTACTACCCTGATAAATGCAACACAACACGCTCCATTACACGGTGGCATTAGCAACAAAAAACACTGTTATGTTGTTAATATAACGTTATATATGCAATTTAAAATAGTCGGCTTCTGTACCTTGTGTAGGTTGCTGCTGTTCCGGGGTACAAAAGAGGTGGGATGCCTGCAGGAATAAAAGGTAAGCGAGCGACCAATCGGCGTTGCTCGACTCCGCGCGTCATACAAAGGGCAGCCAATGAGCGCGTAGTTCCTCATCACGGCAGGGTTGTTATGATTTCCGATTGGCCAATTGGAGAATCTGCTCATGGTGTTACAGAAGCAACACTACTGCCGCTTAAAGGTCCTGCCGCAGCTGGTGCAGGGGCAGAAACGCCCCGAGATTATAATACTAACTTCATATATGCTTTATTAATACAGCAAGCTATTTTTTAAAAACATTCACATTCTACAGTGGGAATAGCTACAACCAGGCACAGATGCACTCCGTTCTCGCTTGTGACCCCTCTTCCTTTACAAACGTATGCATTTAAAGTATATATATATATATATATATATATATATATATATATATATATATATATATATATATATATATATATATATATACACACACACACATATATATACATATATACATACACATATATATATATATATATATATTACACTCTCAATTAGCTTTATGCAACTTGTAAGCAAGGCGAAGTAACGTTTTTTATAACGTATTATTCAAACAAATTTTGCTTCTTAATAGGCTTAATTATCGTTGCAAGATATCTGAATGCAGTTTGGGCTACAGGTAAACCATTAGACGTTGCACAGACACATCACGGGTACAGCATTTCAAAGTGCAGTACTGTGATTTGCATCTACAAAATTACACTTTGGTTTGGTTTTAATGACAAATTGCTTCCATTCTGCTGTGAAACGGACACCCATCCTGACACAAGGTGTCGCCAGTGCTCTAAAATACGAGAGGGAGTAACCCTTAGCCATAGATACACCGTACTGTATTATAGTTGTCCACTGTGCCACACATGAATATTAAATGTGATACCACTGGAGATTAGCCAATTTAAAACTTACATTAATTCTACATTAGACACACTATAATCTCCTATATTAGGCAACAGTAATGTTAAGAGGATATAACAGCAGATGAAAGGTTATGGCCCTCCATAAACCCCACAATTTTTATTTCTATAAGTATTATAAAATTGATTTGATGATGATCAGCTCAGTTCCAATGCCAGGATAATGATTCGTTCATGGCCAGCATGAACTCTTTGTTTTGCCCTGAAGGCAACTGTCTGTTTTATGTTGAACCACCATCAGAAGCTTTTAAATTATTTGTTCATATTACCACAAGGGAGGTACTACCAAACATTTTGAATAAAACTCCACTCTACGCACTTAAATTGCCCTCAGTGAACTTAAAACCCTGCAATTAAAAACATTTTGATCTTCCATTCACTTTCAGAAGTTGTGTCCAACTTAAAAGGACCTGTATTTAATATAGCACTAATATAAAAGCTAACAACAATTTGCAATGTAAAGATAGAGTGGAGTAATAGCTGCTTGAGCAGAGAATGAAGTCGCTATCCGAGCTTCTTTTTGCTTTATTGACACAGCCTATAGTGCAGGCGATGAAACATACTTTACCCTATGGACTACTATTGTTGATGCCACATCAATCTCGAATCTTACCTTGAAGAAATGATCCAACATTTACATTAAAAGTATAGATTCAACTTTTGTCCATTCTTACAATGTATTATTGCTCTAAAATTTAAAAGGTCAATTCATCCAAATCACAAAAAACGCATCCTTTCCCTTCTTTGCTATACTTTAGTTTAATGTGCATAGTATTAAGGAATTCACCTTTTAACATTGTGCTTTCACCACAATAACATAAAACAGAATGGAAAGTAGTTAGTGCAGTTCCAAGCATTGCACTGACATCATCTAGCTACACTCTGTTTGCTGGAGGCCAGTACCGGCTGACATTGGGTGAAGGAACTGTACACCCTGGACAGGTCGGCAGACTATCGCAGGCCCGACGCGCATCCACAGACAACTAATCACGCTCACGTGTTTTCTGTGCTGCCCTTTAAGCATCAAGCTCTTCTCCACGGCTTCACTTATGGTGACGTAAGGACAGCAGATGGTCACACTTGGGTTTATCGATACAAAGCTGTAGGCTGTCTTGTATCATAAATATGACTTCCTCAGTTCCTGCATATAAAGAATAAATGGCTGCATTGATAGTGCGCTTTTATCCGAAGGGCTTTATGATATTCTTCTCATTAACCCGTTCACACACACACACACACACACACACACACACACACACACACACACACACACACACACACACACACACACACACACACACACACACACAGACAGCAGCAAGCTACCATGCAAGGTGCTGCCAAACCATCCGCAGCAATTTGGGGTTTAGTGTCTTTCCCAAGGACTCTTTGGTATGTGGGTAGGAGGAGCCGTGGGATTGAGCTTCCCACCCTTATTAATTATTGTCAATTATTAAATAGGAGAAGCTCATCAACGAGTCATATTAAGGCAGCCCTGTCTCCTAAAAATTACGTCCGTAATTCAGAAGAAAATAAGTAATTGAGAGTAGTTTGTAAGGGAATGTGATTTTGTAGGAGACGGGGTTAATTAGAGGAAATGTATCAGGCAAACTAGTAAGCGTTTAAAACACATTCACCCATTTTACAGATAGGCATCACCTGCTTCGGCCCGATTATATAAACATTGTATTCACCGACTGAATGCAGCAGTTGTTACATATTCTGTATGTTAAGAAAAACTTTTAACAGAGCATTCGTTTGTGGAAGCTTGACTCTAACTGTCTCTCTACTTTACAAGAAAGTTGGTGTTTCGAGTAGAGCTTGAACTGTCTAACAGGCTGTGAAGGCATCTTCTTCTCAGTGTGCAGACACACACCAACCAATCAGGATATCTGCAGCGAGGCAACCCTCACGCTGAGCCCAAGATAACCTGCTGCTCATCATCTCCTCAGTAGGCAACAACATTGGATGTGTCACTTTGGGAAATGTAATCAAAAAGTGGAGAAACTTGTCACAACTGGAGACACAGTGACTGCTCAACTTCTGACACCATCAACAATTTGATTATCTTGTCACTGGGTTGATGGGACTAAGATGAATTCGATCTTTATGTCAATTTTATCTATATATATATATATATATATAAAATCCAACACATTCTCACTCCCAACTGGTCAAATACATTTGATTAGTAGCCCTACACCTCAAACCAGGACGCTCTACTGTAGGAACCCTCTAGGTCAGAGATGGTGCGCCATTTTCTACTGGTAACATGCATAACGTCCTTTCAAAAAATTCGGTCTTCATCGGAAGTTAGGTTTAGGCAACAAAACTACTTAGGTTTAAGAAAAGAGTGTTTGACGTTGACGTCGCGACCAAGTGACTAGCGACTCCTGTAACTAACGACACTAACGACTCACGTGACAAAGTTGACTTTTCGACACAAGCAGCGCCTCCTGGACGAAAGTCTTGTGTTTGGTTGTCTATCCACCACCAGGCCCACATGCCCTGTGTGGACTATACCACATCAGTCGCTCTGAGCGTCCGATAAAGACCCGGGTGAGTTTACATTGGAGTAAGTTGAGAGTGACCCTATTACATATCAGATGAGTTGAGAGTGAGACTGGGTTGGGATTTACCTCAAAATGAATTAACTCAGATAATCTGTTAAACTGCTGGTTTGTTTACAACCTCTCTGACCGTCCTTCTGTTTTTGCAGTGATGTCATCTTGTTCCCAGAGCTTTGCAATTACATTACAGCGTTATCATAACCGGTAGAAATGACGGCCAAGTTACGAAAAATAAGACTGTAAATAATAAACAGACATTACTTCCATTTTACCTTGAAAGATTAATCAAGCGCACTTTTTCAGCAGCTCCCTGCTTCATATTGATAGTGTCTGATGTGCACATTGACTTCCACATATTTCATATTGACACATTAGAGTGCTTTCTCAGCAGCACCACTGAGTATGAGATCCAGGCCAACTCACACACATCACGCCGTTCAGACCTGCCACACAAGAATTGTAAACAACATAATCCTGTGTTCGTTGACAAAATTAGGCCCGGATTCGTGTTCATCCTGGGCAAAAAGATCGACCGGATCACAGTATCCTGCGTATGAAGCCAGCCAGCCATGAGAACCACTTCACCTCCTCTTTGGGTTTGGATGGTGCAGCCCACAGCTGCTGTTGTTTAGTCAGTTTGGGGATGGGGCTGCATCTGCTCATAAATAACACAGTCTCATAAAATTTCATGAAATGAGAATTTACTCTGAAATGAGATTATGTTGTATGAATATTGCAAACATAATTTTCCTCTACCATGAATGGATTTATGTGACAAAAAGCATCAATTAGAGGCCCATTTTCTGTTGTCAGATGTTCAGGTAACAGCTTACAATAGTACATTTTAGGTATATTCTTTGGTTCAAAGATGAATTCTTTAGCAATTTTTGTCAACTAGAGGACCCAAGACTATCAAATCAAGATTAACAAACCCAGAGCAAGTATTTCATCAAACCCATGCTGATGGAATATATCAGGCTCTTTGGCTTGATAGGTGACTACTCATTTTCTGGTCAGAAAACACATTCCCTTCACCCTTCACATATTTGCAGGTGGTCATTTCACAATATTTCAGACTGAAGACTCAGTATACCACTTTCTACATGGCTCCGAACAAGCGATGTGATGAGTCACATGACTTGGACAGTGAGAATCAAGTCATAAATCTACTGACTTTGAACTTTTGACGGTTGGTCAAACAAACACAGGACATTCACCTACTAAACTGCTGTGAGTGTGCTGTGTGAAACCAAGTCAACATTGACTTATTTGACCTTACTTTTGTTATGCAAGCAAGTAGTTAACTAACCCAACCTACGTACGTTACGTAACAAACACAGTTATTTTACGTTACAAATTATTATTTGTTATTTTATTATTATTGAACTATTCATGTAACGAGTGGAACTTGACACGCAGTCCCCGACACGTCCAAAACCGACGCTAGAGGACAATGTGTAGATCGCTTGTGTTCATGGAAGTTGATAGGAAAATGCACAAAATATTAGAAATAAGATATGAGATAGGATATATGAAACTCTTCCTATATTCTGACCTACCTAGTTCACTTTGATATATTTAAGCTTCCACATATCCTGCTGATGAAAAAAGACAGAGTAATACTAGATACTGTTCAGGATTTTTTGTATACAACAAAAATGGACGAAGTTTTAACCATGTGTGCAAAAATTAACACAAAATAGTGTATTTATCTAAAGAGATATTTGTTTATGATCTTTTAATGAAGTTAAGGTGCGTCGTGAGGGATTCAAACACTAAACCAAACCTAAAAACGACCCCACTTGAAGGCATCATAAGCCTTCATCAGTGTGTTTTGATATTTTGTAGACTATTAGGGAACTCTTCAGTGAACCACGGATTTGCGGTGATGAGATTGGGCTCAAACAACTTATAACATATTAAAATGCAAATTGCCTTCTGGACACAACATGCTCCACCCATTCCACTTTGATGATTAAAGTTCACTCATCACACAGGTGGCACCTTCAACGCTTTGAAGCTGTCTATTTGTAGATCCTGCACACCCTGAGAGGTGCAGTCTGATGTAAGTCTTCCTCAAAAGAGTGCCATAAGAAAAAATGCTTTTTGGAGGTGGCTCCTAGCTGCTTTGTTCACTTCGCTTTCCACATCCCAAATGTTGAAGGCAATTTTTTGGCCAAAACATGTTCCAGAGATTTTGGTAGAGGACAATCAAATCTGGGCAGAAGACAACCAGATCTGGGTAGGAGACGATCAGTGCGCCAACCAAGTTATATTTGTTTAAACTTTGGTGCATTTTACATCATTTAAAAGAAGAGAAGGATAGGAAGGAAGGAAGGAAATGGGGAAGGAGCTATTACTGAAGTGAGGCATCCATATTATGAAGAACAGTCTAAGGCTGTTGTAGTTATGACTTGGACGTTGACCTGTATGCCATTTACAACTCAAAATCTTGTAATTATGATAGCTCTCATATGAACGCTGCACAAGAACAGCCGTTTAATCAATATCAATACAGTTAATGCTCTGTATTCTCCCACAATGCAATGCACAAATGAAGTAAAGAAGCTGCTGGACAACATCATATTAAAATGATGACTGTTACCACCAGTAAGTGTGTATATTCAGTATGTATTTTCAGTTGACTGCAGAGTGTTTTCTCTCCGTACCATTTAACATTTTAATTTCCTTTTTCAAAAAAACAAAACAATGAATAGGAATCCATTAAGCACAGCAGTGTCTCATCCACTGATTCTGTTTCATTTATGTCAATAGTTGCCTTATACATCACCCCATTTTCACAAAAGTCTTTCACTTAAGAGGAACAAGAGCCACACAAAGAAAGGAAAAAAAAAAGGCAAACAAAGATCCTCGGTGCAACCACATTAAACACCAACTCTCTTTGTGAAGTGAGCGGCTCAGCGTACAACAAAGGTCTTAAGATGAAATAGACTAATTTTGCTGTCATTGTGGCCTTTCCCCAGTTTTACACAGGGAAAGTTAGAGCCTTCTTTTGGTTAGATCTGTAATCACTATCCAATCCCCCTTGAGGAGAAAAAGAAATTTAATTTGACAAGGAGGTAATGAACCCGTGCAGCCATTATCTTAGATAACCCATTTGAGAGACTGGTTGAGCACTGATAGAAAATTCTATTAAACATAGCTGGCTGATTTCTCTATTTTGCTCAGTGGCAGAAAAGCCTTTTTTACCCTTGCCAATTTACTTTGAACTCTCTGAGTTGCCAAGGATCATTATATCAAGGCGCTTCAAACACTCACCCTTTACTTAATGATTCAAAGGCAACAACCCCAGACTGTGGGCTAATAACCTCTGTGATGCATACACAAGACACCTAGGCAAGCGCAAGAAATACTTTTACTTGTAGTTTCTCTCTGGAGTTTGAATCAGAGCCTGGATTGTGGTCTTAGGTGCAACTTTTCTGGTGTCTTAGAACTTTGGTGTTTTTTCGAAACTACTTTGGTTCAAACTTGTCTTGGCCTCAATTAAATGCTGACTCAACTTTTCTTTCCTTTCCAGTAAGCTTAAAAGGATACGTTTTCTACTTTAAAGCATGTGTTCTCCACACTGCAGATGATTCAGTTAATAAGTACAACACACATACAGCACTTCACCTCATTTGACACACGTCAATTGATGCCCACAGCACACTGCGGATGCCCCAAAAAAGAGAGAAGAGCTGAATCCAAATATGCACCTTCTGGACTTTGAGACTGCGCTTTCACAAGCTCTTGTCAAACGTACGGCGATGTGTTCACTGTCATCATGTCAAATCTGCGAGGTTGCAGAAATGCGCCAAGAGATGGGACTTAAAAAGGTGTCAAGACCTTGACTGTTTCCATTGAGATTAACTGAGAGTTCATGGCTGTTTAATTCATTTCAAAGTATTTTTCTGAACGGTTTCTAACTGTATACTGCAAACTTTTGCATAATAGTTACATGGCAGCCGTAACAGATGTGGTCAGCATGCAGCAAAGTTTTCCGTTTACATGAGCTGCCAAACACAATATTATATTCATAGATGGAAGCAGTCAAGCCACAGAGGCACCCTTTAGTGTCTGTGTGAGACACTCCAGGCTTTTAACTAACTCCAATTTAAATCCATCTGTGTCATCATTAGACGGTCAGAGAAACTGACATAGCTTAAATATTGCGAAAGTCATTATTGAGGTTGGATGGTCTAACTAACACAGGACTTTCTCCCAGGACACTGCTGTTCGCGTACTGCCTTACTGGAGTTTTGCTTTATAACTTCTGTATTTTACTCACGCCAGTTACATAAAAGACTCAGTCCAGTAAGTCCAGGATCCGTGCAAAATGGAACATATTCTGATCCGAAGGGTTAGTTTTTAGTCAACCCAAGGCAGTCAAAAGAGCAGCAGTGACAAAAAAATACATGCTTTAAGCAAATGAATGCACACTTTATACAAATAAGGATACATATTTTTCAAAATAAAAAGATACATATATAACTCACACTGAATAATAATGAATTATTGCACAGAACAATGGACGCCGTATGACAGAGGTGAAGGTATAGTGATGCTACATCCACACTTCTTTCTATTTGAAAATGCACACGTTTTGCTACGTTTACACCGAGCGTCCACAATACGCCGGCGTTTTCGAGCAACGAGTTTGGAAACGATCACGCCCACACCCGCGTTCGCTACTTGATTGGTTATTAGCAGTCATGACGTGCCCTTCCCTGATTCGTCACACCCATATCACGTGACCGGACATCATAAACAACGGCATTGATTACCGATGACTACCAGGTTAATTTAACATGGAGAACTGATTACAGGTGTTGCTGACCTTGTTGTCTTTACTAGCAGCTGTTGTCCAGTCAGCTGTTATTAGAATGATTAGCGAGCGGCGTGACCAGCGGCATTATCAGCCCTACGGAGCGGCCGTCTGAAGTCACGGTTAGCGGCTTTGAGGAGGGTGATGGACACACAACGGAGGACTTTCCTGTCCTTATTAATGCTTTATTTGTTCTTCACAACTATTGTGAAGTCCGCAGATAAAATGTAAAGGAACAAAAGCAGTAATTGCTCTCCAGTAGGACAGATAGTTTGGCCACCAGCAGAGCTACGAGTGAGAGCAGACAACAACGAAAGTGAGAGACGTGTGTTGACCACATTTATAGATTCATAATCTAGTAAACTTGCGTGTGAGAGAGAGAGAGAGACCCGCAGTGCTGTAACTAACATTAAGTCTGAAAAATTCAGACGTTTTTGTGTGGACGGAGATGATTTCGAAAACGATGCTGAAACACCGTGTGGTCGGAGATCCTTTGTCCTTTGCAATCAGTCTGACTGCAGCTGTAAAACAGCTGCGTGTCCATGGAGGGGAGGTCAGAGGCGACGATTCTCTCTGCAGTTTTAAGGACTCGTTGAAGGGATTTCCTCTCAGCCTGGGTGGCATTTCCAAAACACAAGGTGATCCCACTGCTGAGAATGTTCTTAATGAACCCGGCCTCAGCAGACCTTCGGCAGCCTCATGAAATAAATTCGCCGCTTTGCTTTTTTTCCACTGTTGCCACAGTGCTTTCTGGCCCAGATCAGGTTTTCCGTCATGTAAAGGCCGAGGAACTTGCAACCTTCTGCCTGCTCCACCTTGGTGTCCTTGTTGATCAGGGTCTGCAGAAGGAGCAGCTCTCCTCCTGAAGTCCTTAATTAGTTCTTTGTTTTTTTTCTCTGTTACAAACAGGTCTTTGTCCTCTCCATGTTTACCAGTTCCCTGTATAAAGACTTGTCCCCTCCCTTGATGGGGCCAAAGATGGTCGAGTCTTCTGCATATTCAATAATGATGTTGCTGTCCTGGGTGGAAACACAGTCACAAGTGTACAGGGCATGAAGTTTGGGGCTGAGGCACCACTTTACGCACCGGTACCATAATGGAGGACTTAAAGATCACGGTGTGAAAGAGGAGTTAAAAATGTCTGTCAACACACCTGCCAGGAGTTCAGCTAAGACCCTCAGGACTCTCAGGGACACTCCATCAGGTCCTGCTGCTTTGTGGGAGTTTACCTGCTTCAAAGCCCTGAGAACCTGTGTGTGTGTTTGTCACCTGGAGTGCAGTCTCCTCAGGGGTACAAGGGGATGTCTCAGTTCAGTCTGTCGAATCTGGCACAGAAACTGTAGAGGTTGTCCAGTTGGGTGTCTTGGGTCTCTCCTGTTCGTTCTTCTCCTGTCGCGAGTGACAGATTGGATTCTTTGCCACATGCTATCCAGCAGCGTAGAGAACCCCCTTTTTGCGCCGCTGATGAAGTCTTGAAGCTCATATCTGGTCCGCTTATACTACATGATGTCCTCTTACTTGAAAGCTGCACATAGTCATCCAGGAAGCTTTTCACTCAGGAGTTTTAGTACATTTGCACAGGACGCTTTTAATGCATGAATGACTATTCAACGAGCCAACCAGGGTCCCCCGAAGATGAATACAACTGACTTTGGTGAACCCCTGACTTTCTCCTTTTTCTTTTTAGTGACATTTAGTTGAAATTTTTGGCTTTTAGTGAAATGTCTCGACATCTGGTCCAGACATTCATGCCCCCCTTAGGATGAATTGCAATCACTTTGAGGGTCCCTTAAGGGCGCAATATCCCAGATCTGATCTAGAGTAGAGACATGTGGCATACAATGTATTAATATAAGAACATGTGGTAGCCTAACACTTTATAATAATGTTACAGAACACATGCTGACGTAAAGCATGACTCGCTGCGAATGAATGCAGGATTTATCAGGGATTGCTGCTGCTCACCATTTAGAAATGATCATGTCAATTATGAGTTTATGTGATTAGTTTAATGGGTCATCACACAATATGCAAAGGTAACAGGACGGCCCAGTTTGTCCGCGATTGTCCCAGTTTCAAGCTGGGTGTCCCGAGTCCTTGACAAATATCTGTGTCGGTATGTATGTCAAGCCATGTGTCGTTGTCAAAGGCTATTGCTATGACGTATCGGCATTAAAACATAATTTCTCTATTCTGTTGGAATCAAATGAGAGGCTGCCTTTTGGTTCTACGTATGGTACCGTAGGAAGTGTCTGAACGATTATACAGGAATCAGAATTCCAGTATTCATGACACCTAACAGAAGCCCAAATATGTTTGTGAAGAATCCTCGTCTCCCCACATGGCTGCTCAACCTGTTTGAACTAAAAATTAGACCTTGGCTAGGGGCCTCACAGCATGAATGTTCAAATTGTGAAATGCTAAAATCTGAAGCCATGTGTGCTCCATTTAATATTTATCAGCTCCTGGATGCATGTCAGTATTTATTTGTTCATTGCCTCTCCTTGTATATTCATGACATGAATAATGCTGTGTATGTTAATCAGATGGCAGACCAAGAGCGGGGTCTCCGAGCATGCTTCTGGAGAATCAATCATCTGCACGGCCTCCTTAGCATCATAAAACTCTGCTGCTTCCCAGAAAAGATCACAGCTGAGGAGTGCACCATCTCCTTTTTATATATCGCTGGACTAACCACAGGCTCTGATTAGCAGCATCCCTCCCCCCTGATATATGCTTTGTGCCTGATTTTAATGAACTGCTTTGCATTAGTGAGCCCTTCTCTCCTCCCTCTACTTGCTCTCTCGCAGTCCCCGGCAAAACAAGGGCAGAGCTCCTGTGAAAGAAAAAAAAACAAAAAAACAACCAACCAAAAAAAAAAAAAAAAAAAAAACTCAGTCAACACATCTATCAGTAAGCAGCCAACCAGGCGCACTCTGAGCCAAGACAGAAATATTGACAAAATGTCTGCTAGCCATCTTATTATCTTGCCCAGGGTTGCAGTTGGCAAAATAGCACATGCTGGAGGCAGCTGCGGTGGTGGAGGGGTTGTGTGCGTGTGTTTCCATGTATGTGTTCCGCGGGTAGAAAGAAGCCAATGTTTGTAGATATTGCAACCCTGACACCCTGTTGTTGTACTGCTGAGCTTTGAGTGCTGCGCCATCATCTGTGGTATTAGTGTTTCTGGCTGTGATAGTGCGCTTGAAGCAGATACCAAATGAGAACACATCTGATAACGAGTGATTCACTCACTACGTTTCTGCTCTTGGTATGAGTTGATGGTATATTGCTGTGGCAACATGAGCCAGACACCAGTTGCTCGCACCAGTTGCTCAGCTGAGAATATGTCCAAGAAATTTAATGAAAGGAGCACGGCGTCATCGTTAAAGGAAGTACAGGCGACGGGAGCCAGGATCAGTTTGACACTGACGATGCAGCGCGGAAAGTAACGCCATTTAATCCAATTTTAAAAAGGAGTCCTACCTTGAGAGCCGAGGCCATTATTTCTATCAATGATGATACAACTGTACTTAAATGTTGACATCAGGGAAACACAGCGCCATCACTTCAACTAAGCCACAGGAGAGTAAGAAACACAATCAGTCATGCAATCTTAAGGTGTTGAATGCTTTAAGACGTCTGCGGGTGCAGCCCGAAGAGGAGAGTGCTGTGAGACATGACACAACAACACATGTAGTAAATACTACCTCATGGAAAAGGCAAAGGCCCTGGACAAAGAGGGATGGCTGTATCCTGTGAGCCCCTTCCAACATAGCCATCGTTTTAATTTGTCTCCATCCGTGTACAGTAGCTTGACAGTGTCTTGACTCTACATGTCATGATCGATCTATGAACTAACGTTGCCTTTTCCAAACCCTCAAAGGTTAGGAGAATCAACTGGCATGCTATTGTGAGCCTGGCTAGATGAGCACAAATCAACCTGGTCACACATTTGTGGAAAATGATCTGCTAGAGCAGCTCACACTGACTCAGCGGGAAATGAGTCAGTGTGACCGCTGACTCATGTCTCACTGACTCAGGGACGGAGCTAAATTCTATGTTGCTTTGTATGGGCAAGACATTCAGGAACAATGGGTCATGTATGTCTGTTGTACACGGTAGGGTATCATTTTCCTGGAGAGGGCGGTTATCATTCACAAATGTTCAAATTCAAATACTGTATCTGAATGTGTGAACATGTGAATAAGAAAGATGTTCAAATTCTACAGTTAATATGAAGTAAATAAAGCCTGTTCCATTAGGGGGTGGGTGGTTTTAGTAGGTCATGATCCGATCTGTTCATTTTGATGCTGATGATTACAACACAATTTGTTATTCTGAATGTCATTTTAAAAAAGGTGTAAATCAAGAGCAAGCGTCCACTCTGTTGAATGTTTCTGCAAAACTTTAGAGAACTGCCAATATCGGATATTCCCAAAACATCACATGGAGACTACTTTGGGCAACATGTTGTCACATGATGTTGGTTGCCTCCTGGTTAGAAGTTGTAATTTTGGCTACATATATTTCTTAGTGTAACGCGTTCCCATTTTGGCTGTCAACGGAAGCATCAGAGCATCCTGTAGGACCCAACTGGGATATTCATAAAATATGAGTAGGACTATGACTTTGTGCTTATTTCTCTCAAAAAACCTGGGTTAGCAGGAAGTGCAGCAGAGTTGCCATTCACAGTCAAAGAACTTCCTCACAATTGAAAGGGCAGCCTTCTTATCGACAGCTGTTAAAAAAAAAGGTTCCTTCCCCTGTGACATCTTGCACATTACTTTCATCTAAACTAAAAAAAAAAAAGAGGAGATGGGAGAGAATGTATGAAAGGGTGAGGTGTGAAAAGGTCCACCGGTAGCAGGACGAGGACAACAACGTGGCTAACACCAAAGAAAAATGAGTGAAAAGTGTCTTTGCTCGGCAGTTACATGTTTTGTTGATAAATTCTTCAACGGCGAAACCCCACAAGTGAACTTGCTTAATAATTCAAAAGGGTGGTGGGAAAGTTCAAGGGCTGTTTACTGGCTGAATAGAGAAAAATCTGCATGGTTCGAAGAATGAGAAGAGAATTGAATGTATAAATATGAAGTATTCCAATATTCACATTGAATGATTTCAAATGCATTGAGGAGTTTAGAACTAAGATGTGTAGGACATACTGAAAAGGATGCAACTAAATGTGTTCAAAACTCAAGCAGCAGCAACAACATTCCTGGTGTCAAAGCAGCTTTATTTGGTAAAAAGAATAGTTTTGCAGACTTTGATTAGCCTATGACTGCATTTGGAGGTGAAGGATTTATGGGTCAAGGATATCATGATGTGACAGATGAAGTAGAGGACTTGCAAATCAATCTGTTGAGATAAAGTTGAGACTGAATATTAACCATTTAAATGTTGTTTTTTTTGGAAGACAATGAATCAGCATCAGTTTTAGCCATGCTCTATGGATGCCAGTCTGTCCATTGGTTTGGTCCATACTGACATGTAGTAACTATAAGATAAGATAATCCTTTATTTGTCCCATTTGCAGGATTACAGCAGCAGAGTGGACAGTGCAAATGAACAAGAGACATAAGTAAAAAAAACAAAACAAACAAGTATAATAAATAAGTAATCATACTAAAATATGATATAATCGTTTATATTTATATTGCAGTGGATTGCACACATTAGGGGGGTATATTTGGTACAGACATGCATTATCCCCAGAGGACAGACTTTGGTGATCCTCTGGCTTTTCCTCTAGCGAAATCATCAGAAATGTAAATTTCTCCAATAACTTCTGCCCATGCAGATGAAGCTAAAAAAAAAAATGCAATATTCAGGTTTCAGTCTTGTATTGTTTACTAACATACTCAAGGTATACACAAATATTTTCTACAAGCGCTGACTGATTTAATAGTTTTCACATCCCTGCCTTTTTTTAATTACTACATATTTCTTCCAGAGATCAATGAATCTGTGAATGTCAGCGGGTTACAAACCTCACAGACCGTCTAATGCTCATTCCTGCTGCTGCTCTGGCAGAGGTGCACATTTTCATACTGTCAACTCCTCTGTGTAACTCCTTGTCTTTTGATCCAAGATGAGTCTCTAGTGACTCTGAAAGCAGTAGCAGGTAACACAGAAAGAAGAAAGTGTTACAGAGAAAAAAGATGGAAACTACAGTTGATTTAAAGCAGCGGAGGAAAGCTGCATTAATTAGGGATTATGTCACGTGTGCTTCTCAGAGCTCCCATCTATTTCCTCCGGACACCAGTCACTTGAGATGTCTTATGCTTTTTTGGGATGCTGCCAAACGCTGTGAAAATAAATGAAACATTTAGGGACTGATTTAGTCCCTGGACAATGTACAAATACCATCCACGCACTGCAGGTCTCGCTGAGAGTGGAGCGGTCAGTGTGTCCAAGAAATGCAATAAGATGAAGAGTTATTGATTCCTAATGTGAGGAATAGTTTGTTGCAACAGAGTGTGATATAACAGGGTGTTAAAGGAAACATTACTGCGAAAATAAATGGCAAGAAAAACAGACCAAAAACAGTTTAGGCTAATCATTACTTGCTCAACTTTGGCATGTCAGCAAAGTCATTCTGCATAATTAAGCTTAAAGCATCACTGTGCTAAATTACAGCTTCACATATGTTTTTAAAGTCTGTTACATCATGTATACTGATTCTTATTGTCTTGGTCTACGGTGGCCATATTTTCAAACACCTAAAGTGGGACCCTTAAGTGTACCAGCATCCATGCATGTGCATATGTACGTGCTTATGCATGCACCATCGGCATTTTCATCAGGATGGGGGACGATTGTTAACACACCTACCAAGTGCACCTTTCAACACTATGGACAGCAGACAAGAAAAATTATATATTATTCTCCCAAAATCCACCAAAACATAGTTTATTTGAAAACTGTCTAGACAAGGATTGAATAGGTGTAATATAATTATCGATCGGCAGATACCTTTTTAAACAAGACACAAGGCATTTGTCATTGCGCGGGCTTCTGGCTCAATGGCCGACTGTGACACATTCTCTGCCAGCTATTAATCGCTATCTGGTCGTTTCAATATGATCTTTTATATCGGCATTTCCTCTGTGGTCGACAGAAAACGTAGCCGAGCGTTGTGTGCGGTACGCAGCGTTTTTCGTTGCCGGGTACTTTGTGAAGGAAGCGGTAAGCCTCCCGGAGCTCTTAAGAAAAGACCGGCTTTCTCTTCAGCATGACAGATAACCACTAGCATACTGACGAGGACGTTTGAGTGTTTTACAGATATTAACAGATATTTGTCAGGTCTTGGGACACCCAGCTTGAAACTGTGACATTCCTGGACTAACTGGGACGTCTGGTCATCGTATTGGAGCCAGAGACTATTACACACCCTGTAGAGCAGAGGTTCTCAAACCTTTTTCAATAATGTACCCTCTTTGATATGTTTTTTTCTTCTTCTGCCAAGTACCCCCTACATTTAGGTAGAAAAACAGTAGACAGTTCACAGCAGTTTATGATTGCGCTGACATTTTTTAAAAGTCTCACATACCCCCTGCAATACTTCAAAGTACACCAAAGGATACTTGTACCCCCATTTAAGAAATATTGCGTCAAAGCTTGACACACCACACCATTGTGTTTTATAGTAACTTATCACATGATCACAGACTGCGTACTACATATTATACACTAACCTTTTGCCAATCTAGAGTTGTCCATGTCCTCAGATGACCTTTGTTTCCTTAGACTGGGAGGACACCACACAGGGAGAACATGAAGACATAGAGCCAGGCAACAGTACTAACAGGGAGCCGTAGCAGCTGCTGATGACAATTACCACCTGAAAAGGTAATGGGTATGGTTGTATCCTGAAGGCTAGAAAAATGAGCGTGCGCCTGGAAGGTTGCCAGTTGAAATTCTCGTGTTGCCAGAGAGGGTCTGGGAGGAGAAAGTGAATGGCTAGTGCTTTTTGTGTTTGTATAGCGGACAATAGAAATAAAGCTTAGGATGAATTGGACCTACTGTGAAATTTGATTGGGATGAATGGACCTGGATGTTCTTTCTCTCCGTCCCCAATCTCTTTTAATTTACTGGTGTTGTGGAGGATATGGTTCTCATCATTAATCAGCAAGACAAATGAATCCCCAGCTGCCTCGGTGTGAGAGAGCGCAAGAAACTGAGAGAGAGAGAGAGAGAGAGAGAGAGAGAGAGAGAGAGAGAGAGAGAGAGAGAGAGAGAGAGAGAGAGAGAGAGAGAGAGAGAGAGAGAGAGCGGAAGAAGAAAGGAAGGGGTGGGGTATATAAAGCAAGTCTCCTTTGATTAATTCACTTTGGTCTAGAGGACGTGGCTAATAAGATCCATTAGGTTGATATTCAAGATTGTCATGTATTGTGCTAAATGTCAATAAAAAAGAGGCAAGATCATTCAAAATGGTTAATTATACCAGGGCTACTGAAAGTTCTTACATTTATTAAAACCAATTAGTAATGTTCAACTCAAATTACAATAATTTGTAGAGTGGCAATTATCTCATAGAAGTTCTGCTTTTTGAGTGGTATTGGTAAAAGCCATCAATCACAAAATTAATGAACAAAAGAAACATTCAGCGCTGAATTTGAACACATGACAATCACTACTTCCTGGTTGGAGGTTTCATTGAAGTCAGAGTTTGAATGTATTTTGAAGGGGAAACTGAAAACAGTCATAACACTCCCTAAATTTGTCACTCACATCACATGATTCAATATTTTTGTCAGCTTGCCCCTTTAAATGTTAGATTTTCTGTGTGGAGGAGCTGCCCCTGATAGGCCTTTATTGTGCAATTCCTAAGGTGACCACAAGAAGGCCCTCTAGCACCTGTTCCAGAGCTCATCTGAAGTGAGCCAATGAAGGACAGGATGGGGGTCTGGCAGGCCGAATTAGGGTTTCAACATTTGAACAAAATTTGCATTTTTCAAAGATAACACGGCCCGTAGCCCTACAAAACAAAGAGTCAAATTCTATACACAATTTCCAAAATCCAAACCCCCTTCTCTTTAGAAGAAAGACAGAATGACGTGCACAGGCACCAACACCATATTCAGTTAGCTCATCTCTTGAGGTTGTCGAGCCCTATCAATAAAAAGGTTCAATATAAGCTCAGAAAGATGAATATAAAGCATTTTAGTGACGTACATTAACAGAAACACTTATGATTTCATGTTAGACGTACACGCATGGAATTTGACCTGCAGCAGAAATCAAGACAAGACAGGAATGATCTACAGTGTGACGGAAAAAAAAAAAAAATCTAATTGAAAAAACGAGAGCTACCATTAATAATGAACTGCATTATATAAAATCACTTATGGGAAGATAAACAGCTCAACATTTTCTTTTAATTAAAAGAATGTAGAGTATATATTTCATCATTACTTCAATTATTTACATATTTAGCCCTTTGGCACAATGGTATTATTTCTGGAGGGCAAAGAATCTAAACAAAATAGTGAATAGCTGGTTAAACTAAAGAAAATGAATTATACATGGGAACAACAACAATTAAGGCGTAAAGGGAACATCCTAGATGATAGGAAATAAGTATTAATGCACAATACAAAGAAAGCAGCATCCTTGTGTGGGTCAACTAAGGGTCAGTAATACATCTTTGCATGGTTTTATTGCTTATATGTGTTCTTTTTAGGGGGATAAATGAGTGTAAGTCATTGACCTTGTTGTCATAGTGTTGCTGTTGTCCAGAACCCATTTAGCTAATCACGCTAATGTACAGAATTCCATCTGCAAAAACAAAATCAACGTGGACGACAGCTGAGCTACAGCAATCATCTTAATCTTTGACAAGCTATCAACACCTTTGGACAACTTGACAATTGACTTGCCCCTGCAGTCAATGTTTGACTTGAGGTTACAGGTCTCCTGCCCCGACATCACAAGCATGGCCTTGGGGCTTCCTCTCCGTACCCATACAGCAACAAAACATCCCTCTTAACATGGCCGGGTTGGCTGGCTTGGTCGTACCACCTAGTAAAGGTGTTTATGGAAAAACGGACAAACTTCCTGTAAGGAGGCACAAGGTTCTTCACAGACTCTGGTACCACATCATGTAGAGCCCCATAGACAGGTAAATAGATACATAAAACCCACAGGGAAAAGAAATCCATGGAGTAAACACGGTGAATCCTTGAATGGCATGGAGGCATTTCAAACATGAAGAAGATCAACCACAGACTTACTAACCAAGACCTTTTAGTTTAGACCCTCAGGTAGAAGCACATGTGCAACCTTACACAACCCACTGCATTCATTTGTGAGGTGTATATAAATGTTTAGTCTCTGCTGCTGCACTCACACTCAAACACATTATTTTGAGAAAGGAATCTATGATAAAATCTACCGACAAAGTTGTTGTTTTTTTACAGGAAAACCGCTGGTTTATTTAGACCATTACCTGGATCATACTTTCATAGGGTTGGTCATCAATTCTCCTAGTTAAGCCAATAATGTAATCCTCAAGTTGAATACTGGGATTTTACAATATGGCAACATTGCTAAAAGAATAAATTCATCATGGCAAGAGTGAAACAACCCCTACCAGGTTAGCCGAATGTATTTGGAAGACAAAACCAAGGCAAACAGTTGCTACAGCTCAAGTGATTGCAGAACTTTTGTTAAAGTATGCCCAGCAGTCACTGCCCAAACAGCAATGGACTGCCTGAGAGGACAGTGAAAACAGCAAAGTCAGTGTTGTAAAATGCCATAGCTGAAGAAAGAACCCTTACCTGAGCCGACGACAGAAGGTGAACGTGTGTGTTGATGGACTGCAGAGACCAACCCGGCCTCTCACAAGGCCGAGATCCACCCGAACAACCACAAACAAAAATCAAACATCTGTCAGCACTGAAACCAGGAGATGCTGTCCACTTCCACATCTCCATTAGTCTCCGAGAACATTACCTGATCAAGACCGTGGAGGACAAACACTCCATTGCAACTCATGAAGACAATGAACCTGCAGTGAACCACAAGAGCCAACAAGAGTAGCATGACACTGCAGATGGTGAGGAAGTGACATCACACTGGACCAAATCGTCAGATCAGGACGGGGCAAGCCAAGGAAAGGCCGGGCCTCATGAACATGTGTTATTGTCAGATCACATTTTAGTGCAAGTTACCTGTTTGTTTTAGACCTTAATGTCGGTTGTGTGATCCACAACTTTGGCCCTGACTGAAATATTGCCAAAACATGTTGGATGAATTGCCATGACGTTATGTACAGACAGTCATGAGCCCCGCAGGATGGATACTACCAACTTTGTTGAGCCCTTGGCTTTTCATCTAGTGCCACTAATGCGCTGATGTTTTTAACTTATCCTTAGAAACATCTGAACTTCTGCAATATGGATTGCTATGTAATGCTACTATTGTCTGTTCACTTTGGTGAACTCCTGACTTTTACTTAAGCGCCAGCAGCAGGTTGACATTTGCGATTTTCAGTGAAATGTCTCACAAAATTTTATATTGCAATGAAATTTGGTACAAATATTCATGTCCCCCTCAGGAAGTATTGTTAAAACAAAGGTGACCCCTTAAATTTCCATCCCCCACGCGTTGCAAACATACTAATATAAAATAAACATGAAAATATAAAAAATGACCCACTGAGCACAAATTGCAGTTGAAAACAAAACAATCATAACAAATGCTGAATGGCACAAAGCAATTTTCTGCTGGAGTCAAACAAACAAAGGTGATGTAACCGGTAAGTGGCTGAAGCTCTGATTTCACGAATTACAACTCAGAGAAAAGGGAGTCATGGCTGGATGGAAGTTATGTTTTAACAAAAAACAAGCACATTTGTGACAGGAAGGTATTGTATAAAAAAAGTAAAAAATATGTGTAATGGTGACAAAAGGGGAAAACTTTTTAGGCCTATGGATTTAAAATAAAACAAGAAACAAACAAAAACCAAGAAGCAGCAAGAGCAACAGGTCAAAACATGGTTTTGGAATGTAGTTAGTGTTTTATGAACATGATTATGGAAATGATCTCATATCCTTTTTCTCTTTAAAGGAATAGTTAAAAGTGACATGGAGCATGACAGAGGATTTGTTTACTTTGTTAGCATTAAACCAAAACCATGATCTTTCCCTGCCTTTAACATAAGTGCCGGAGTCAGGATGCACACAACCGCTCTCCCATGTAAAAGTTCTAATTCATCAGAAAGCATTATCGACAAACACATTAGTAGTGTAGGAATGCAATATCGAAACCCTTCGGCAATTGTTCCTTCGACGGATAAGCCTATGGAGGCAAGGGGCTATATTTCTAGGGTTCCGGTGTGGCCATGAAATATCCGGGCCAGTACTTCCTTTTCCATGTGCTGCTCGTTGTTTACGGTCCGATTAGCAACTTTAGATGCAAGAATGGAGTTGGAGTACCAAGCAAATTTTGAACCAATAAAATTCTAAATCGTCGTCAGACATTGGTCGGTGAGTTCTGAGATTTCATTCAGGCCAGTGCGTTCCGCCTCTTTTGCTCTCCACATGGACAGTTTATCTGCATTGAGCCTGCTCAAACGTGATTAGTCGCCACTACTCGGACTACACATTCTCACTCACAACTCCTCCAATACCGAGGCTTGTTCAGTGGCCTTAATCTTCAAAATATGACAATGACAAATTATGCTCTAGGTACTCCTCTAGCGTCAGTTTTGGTCATGTGTCAGGGATGACGTGTCCATATATGTTACATGTTTTTTTCAAAATGGACTTCCATCTTCACAGGAAGTTAGGTTTAGGAAACAAAACAACTTACTTGGGGTCAGGATAAGTTGGTGGTTGATGTTGACTTGACTGACTAATGAGTTACGTGACTAGAGACACATATGACTCATGGGACTAACGATACTAATGAGTCAAGTGACCAATGACTGACGTGACAAAATAAATCAACGTTAGATTCACACAGGACACGAACTGCGGTCCCTTGGGTGAAAGTCCTGTGTTTGTTTGAACCACCCGCCCTAATCCGGATCAGATTGTTGCGCTCTGAATACTGCATCAGTTGCTCTGACTGTCTAATAATGACGTGGATGGGTTCACACTGGAGTTAGTTGAAATCCAGATGTGTCACATATCGATGCTAAAGGGTGCCCCGGTGTTTTGGTCAGACACTGGACACTGCGGTATTTGACGAGTCGGGTGTGAGAACGTGTTGACTCAAACAGACTCCAGAAAAAGTCTTAACTGGTTCCTTTGTATTTCATAATTTTATGAAAAAAATGTCCCCATTATGCAAAGAGCACTGCTCCCTGCATAACAGGGACCAGGTCTGATTGCAGAGCGAGGACAAGTAGCTTAATTGTCGTGAGCCCTTACGGGTGACCTAATTTCCTGAGTGCCCTTAAGGTTTGCCATTACCACAAGAGTTTATGGGTCTGCTCCTTCCTGCCCCTTACAATCTCACAATCAATAAATCATTCATAATCACCTCTGGTTCACCTATTGATACCAGGCTACAGCGGTTTGCTTTGCAGAGCCTCTTCATGGCCTTCTAATCTTAACGGCCTCTGGGTAGGTGCTAAACAGCCAATCCGAGAATAATATGCGAGTGGTAACAAGGACAGAGTTCATTAGATCGGGATCTGATGACTGGCTGGGCTGCACTGAGTCAAATAATAATGTGGTTGTCGTGCGCATGCAATGGATAAATACTATATTATGCATTTCAGGATACTGCAGCTTCAACCTTTTGAGCTTGCAAGGTTAACACATGGAGACAAGACTGTATAACTGACCTTTTCATTACGATATAAACACACAGCACAATGATGATACTCGGGCTTTATTAAGTGCAGACATTTGCTGTTATAGAGTCAGATAGTTTGCAATGAATAGAATTTCTTTCGATGTAAGTTATTCAAGGATATTGAGTAATGAGTCTATAACAGACCAACTAGCACGTACATTACGCATGAACTCAGAAGTACATTTTCTATGACTGATAGCTTGCCTCGAGCCTTCACGTTCTAATCAATAGCAGTATCACCTTTACTTATTTAAGGTGTTGGCTCATTATGTACAGCACTTGAGGTATAATGGGAGCCTGAGGTGAAAATGTAATTAAAAAGATAATATCTTCCTCTACCCAAGTCATCAACTGAATACTGAATATTATAGGTGTATTAATGTCTAGTGTAAAGCCTGACTCATGAACATGAAATATGAATGGAGAAATATATTTTTCCATGACAGATAGCTCGCGTCACATCAGTCCAATCCACTGTGTTGGAATCAATAACGCTATATCCATTTATTTAAGATGTTAGTTATTAAAACGTTTCACTGCACTCACCAAGCGGCCGAAGCAGAGATTGATTTTTCGAGTATTAACCCTGTATGTATTCAAGCATTCACGGTGCACCTGAGGGTATCACCCTGTATTTGTGTTAATTAGGAGCACTCCTGTTTACACTGGTTTATGCATGTGATACAGATTTCATGACATCAGCACACGCCAAGGTTCACTTCAGGCTGAAAAAAAGAGGTGGTGGACATACAGTATATATAACATACAGCCCCTGTTTCTCAGTCTAAATACACTCATGATATTCAGCAATGCAACATTCATTGAAGCTGGACCTGTGTAGATGATGGTGTATTTCTGAGGCATTCTGAAACGAGACTTACATAAGTGTTGAGTCCATCCAGTAGTCCTTATAACGGCAGTTATTCCTTATAGAGCAAAATTATGACAATTTTTGGCCACTCCAGGCATTCAGCTCGACTGTCTTGCTGCTTGAAACTGTTCCTCCCTTTGCGACCTATATCCAATGCCCTCTTGACATGTTGGTGGTGGTGGTGGTGACTGAGTTGTTAGTGATTTACTCTTTTGCTGCCACACTGCCCACCTGAAAGCTCTATGCTGCAACAGGTGCAACCTCTTGCTGCTATTGCTGCTGCTGTCCATAAACCATTTCATAAGCACAACCTGAGTCTGTATTCCCCAGGGAGGGGAAGTTGTTATCCCTGCTGTGCAGCGATTCCTTGTGAGGAGTGATGAAATCAGAGCTTGAACGCCAAATATCATCTCTGCACATATTCACATAATAATCCATTGAGTGAGCGGGCTGACTGAAGTCAGAGTAGTTAATTAGTTAAGCTTCATTTTGAGGCTTAGATCTACATAAGCTCAGAAAACGCTAATTAAAGCAACCACAAAAACTATTTAAAATATCACCAGATAAAATTTAAAAGCACCAGAGAACTTTGTATCGCTTACTGTACATTGCACTCTATTCTAGTGAAAAGGGTTCATTGAACTGGGGAAAGTCGATGGAGACTGCAGTGGACATTGGTTCGAACGTAGGAGCCTCACTACTATAGTGTGTGTTTTGAATATGTCCGTTCCGCACAACATGATTGGTTGAAGCCCAGAAAAATCAACCTTGACGTGGAAAAACAAATTCCGCTGCATTTTTGTCGCTCAAAATTCACGTTCTGCACGAAAAATTTGTTGACGATCTAACTGATTGCTCAAAAAAAAAGTTACAGAGCAGATGTTTGTGTGGTGGAACGGGTGTAAAAATGTTGATTTCACAAAATCTGAAATCTTTCATCAGAACAAAAAGGTTATATACAGTCCGGCTTAATTATCTGCAAATGGTTACTGAAAATTAAATGTAAATAATGTGTTGCTGTGTGTCCATATTAGTTAAAATGTTCTCCACCTGTGGTGCACGATCGTAATTTATTAACATTTAGAGTAAAAAATAATACCAACACTTATTATTTTGGACATTAATATCTTTTCTTTTTTATTAAGACAAGAACTCTTCATTGTTTTGTAAAAATGTCTATTTATGAACCAATACAAAATGTGTATGGGAATGTGGAACTCCTTTTCTCCATTAATACACATTAACATTTCCCAAGAACAGCAGAGAGACAAAAAGAATCAATCTAAAACAATGACTGGTGACACAATCAAAACTGTTCGGGAATCATACGTGTTTCCAAAGGCGGTGGTGTGTTGAAAGCCACAGTAGTAGTACAGCCACAACAAGTTTCTGGTCCTGCTTCATTCCAATAAACAGTGTACTCTTTATGATCTATGTCAACACAAAGCAATACTTAACACATCTTTTACAGTGCACCAAATATTAAGAAAAATACAGAAAACATGTACAACACATATGCAAAATACCACCAATTTTCCTTCTTGGATCTAAAATAATGGGTTGCACTTGATTCGATGAGGATGCATTGTACTTGCGTTTATGTCATTGGTGGGGCCTAAACTTTGCATTCTACCTGAGATGCAGTCACATCGGTCAGCAACGCATGAACCAGAGACAGGACATTATCAAAAGATTTTAATGTGGAGAAAACTACACCAGTTACACTGTAAGACCATTTTTACTTTACTGGGCATTTAGAAAATACAATTATACATACAGTAACCTAAAATATCATTCTGCTATTTATTTCAAATTGAGATTGATTTTCAATCCTCATCATTTCTGAATATTTAAACCTACTTGAATGTTATTTTTATGTTGTTTTGCTCATGGTACATTTTATATTGGAACTTTGGGAGAGCAAAATTATAGTAGGTAAAACATTTGGAGAAACACTCCTGCCGTTCCAACGCACAACAGATTTAATATGCACAAATAAAATATTAATGCATCAGCCTTAACGGAAAAGACAATACTCAGTTCTATTCCTTTATTGGCAAGTACATATTTTGAAGTCTGATTAAAATGGAAGCTGCCACATGTCACTGAAGCGAAATAGTGCTCACTGTAAAATACAAATCACACACTCTCAGTCTTGCAGATGAAGTGGCATCTGCTCTGTGACTCAAAAAGCAACAATAACAAGTCAGTTAATAGTTTTATCAGACACCAGACTGTAAAACATCGAACCCAATTTGAACCATTCCCCACCCCCAGCCATCCACGTAACAAACACAAAACAGTGTCATCAGCATACAGTGTTAACTTAGTGGTAATTCCTATGTGAGTACAGAACTTTTAAATCAGAAGTAACAGTTGGAGAGCGTTGGACACGTCATCTTTGATCGTTGTATGCAACATCGCTCCTGTAACCCCCCCCATCTACAACTGCTATATCATATGGAAAAGACATGTTCACAGCTCCCACCCAGCCCTCCGACTGTCTTCTAAAACTGCAGAAAGATTATCAAACAACTTTTAAAATGCACAGACGCGTTATGCTCAGGATAATGAAATTTGCGTAATGCACCTCACGAGAACCTTCTCAACTCCCTTTTGACAACCCTGTCACCTTCAAATTGATGTTTCTGTTAAAATAAACTGCATTCTGAATTACTTTTCGAGGATTATGGCCGCAGTTTGAAATAGATGGTTAGCGTTGTAAATTGAAATAAACCAAAAAAACAAAAACGCAACTAAACTTCTTGGTTGAATTTAGCAAAATATCATGGTTTGGCTGAAAGTTTGTTCTTGAGAACATTGAGAACATTCAGCCACTAGATTTCACACTTTCTCTCCCTCATTCCATTGCAGTACAGCTATGTATCTGGGATTTTACAGGATTGGAGGAGTTTCAGGAAGCAAACAGAGACTTGAAGAGAGTACATGAGAGTAAATGTCGTATGTGGCTCACCTCATGTTCTGCGCAGTTACTTAATGAGATGAACAGAGAACAGCGACTCATTACTTGATAAGTTCTTGCACAACCTGCATCTTATGTAGTCGTGTGGCGTGAGACTCAGACAGACAGTCACGTCAAGTGATGAATCTTTTGTGGTAGAGCAATGGAGTCATTTTGCAACATGTGGCTATAGGCCTCCACTAACTATATAATTAGGTGATCATGTGTGGTGGTGTTTCTAGATTTATGTAACTTTATCCATGGCGGTGACATTTGACTATTAACTCGCAAGCCTTATTAGATGTAACAACCAATCATCAGATATCTTCCACAGAGTTAAACAAAACATTAATTTTGGACCGGTCAACATTTTTAAAACGATTAATTCATAATCAGAATAATTTTTTTAGGAATCTTCCTTAAATCTCTGTGGATGCACTATTTTAAACAATATATTTGTAGTAAGTATTTGTCACATTTTTGAAGTTATGGACATAAATTAAAATGAGTGAAAGTTTACTTTTGGGTTCTCCTGGGTGAGAGTCCTGTGTTGACCCACTTCTTCCCTACACAGAGTTCCGCACACTATTATTAAGAAGGTATTTGTGACACGTCAAAAACAAACGTGATCCGGGAGTAAATACGTAATTGACAATGCAGTTTTGTTGGATGGGAACAGAATTTTTAGGATGCAAGGGGTTTAGGTTTACAAAAAATCCCAAAACCACAATCTCAATATGGAAAGACTGAATGCTGTCTTCATGCATGACTATGATATATTAAAGCTATCACATTGTTAATGTGTTGCAATCTGAGCTGCGCATTGAGAAATTCCAATCAAACGTGTTAACATGGCAAAAAAGTATTGAATCTTGGATATGAGTGTCCACACAGCAAGCAACACCGTTATGACCCAATGGCGTCTAGCTACATATAAATCAAAACCGTGTGCATGTTATTATTATCATTGATATACGTCATATATATATATATATAAAATAATTTCAGAACAATGGAAAACCAAAAGGCTTCAGTGAAATCTGAGGTTAACGGTAGAGTAAAAAGTACGGTGGTGATAAGCCACAGTATGAGCTAAAAACTCATATGAGGAAAAAAAATACATCAATCAACTAAAACACAAGCACATTTGGACACAAATTGACAAATTTGACAACACATACAGGGCATAAACTCGCAAGCTGAAAATATAGAAAACAATCAAATACAGAAACACTGCTGTCATCCATTAAACTGCAAAACAAGTCATTCCTGGGGAGTGCAGAAAATGGATTGACATGCTAGTCGTTTATCTGTATTTGCAGTGTGCTTCTTTATGCCATGTACAGGTGTGTTGTGAAATTGGCAAATGTAGTTATTAATTTGCTTGTGTTTGTTTTGAAGTGGCATTGGTCTCTCAGTCACTTTGAAGAAAGCACATTTGTTTTTGTGTAAAACTTAACACCAGAGTCACAGTAAATTATAAATATAATTACAATGAATAAGTTTGGACACACAATGACACAGTATTTTGTATGACTGAAACATGGTATGCCTATTTGCTCATTAATATATATATGCAAACAGTATCAGTCACCTATCTGCTTTTGATGTGCAATGTTTGAACTTACTGTTATTGATGTAAGATCTATATTTGGAATCTTAATCTTTAAAATGCATACATTTTTTTTCACTATGATGTATTATATCAAAAGAAGCAAACATTGCACATATTAATTTTGCGCTTAAATAACGTGAAAAATGTCACTGATGTTACTGTACAAGGCAAATAATTTAATTATTTTTTTTCCTCTACTGATTTGATATGATTTACGTTTGTCAAATTGATTCGGGAGCAACTACTTCAGAGCGGCTTTACTGTGAATAAAACGCAGGCATAAGTGATTAAAAAAAGGAATACTTCAGGAATAGTTGCAGACACTCTTGAGGTTGATGCTAAGTTTATCATTTGTGTTTGAAAAAGTTTAAAATGACAAAATATAATGACACACAGAGCCTGTTCAAAACTTTGAAGGTGTACACTGCCACCTAGACCTCCAACCTCAATCCACCCACAGCTGACATAACAGAGTAAGGGCTCATTAGGCGAGCTGCTTGCTGTGTGAACACATAATGATGACAAACAATGCCATGAATAGACCCTTATTGCCATGTTAAGAAGCCAGGGCATTAATGTAACCCATGGATTACCATCCCGGAGCACAACATGTGTATCAAGTTCAGTTACTAACAATTAATTACTTTTGGCATTGCTCAGTGCTCCCCAGCTGGCGCAGCAAAACAGATCCTCATTCAGTTTTGGCAGGTGATACATAAAGCAAGATAGAGAGGCAAAAATAATGAGTTTAAGCACGTACATACATGCAAAAATATTACCAATTGTTTACGCACTCAAGCTGCTGCATCAAAGAAAAAATACATTATTAGAAGGTGACGGAAAGTGGAAAGACTGGATTGTCTTTCAGAGCATTTCAGTTTGAAGACATTTACTTCCATATTGACAAAACTCACAATGAGTGTAACAGAATAAAATCCACCAAGGTACTCCATTGCAATTCTATTAAGTTGTAAAAAATATTTCTTAGTAAGGATTAGTGTACAATACAGCTGTGATTCCATTGGCTTGTGTGTCTATGAGATAACATGAACCCGCCATACGCAGGAAGTGTTGTGCAGCTTATGTGTTCCTAAAATCAATTTCAATGTGTTTGGTTGAGGCCGTTTCTCTTTTCGGTAAAGTTATGTACAATACACCAGCATCTTTCAGCTGCTAGTTGGCCAATATTAATAGCAAATAGTTTTTTCAACAGCCTTTTATTACTGAGGCATCTAGACTGAAAGCCTGCCAAAACCAATTTTAAAACAATTTACATTTTCTTACTTTCCCATTTGTAAGAAAAATATTCTAGAGTGAGAACAGATGGAAATCAATTGAATCACATCATTACAACTCAATAAAAGCTGGTGGGAAAACAGAGCATCCACCCAGACTAATAAAATAAAATAAAAAAATAGTACTCAACAGAGAAAGAAATCAAAATAATGAAATGGCAGCACCGTGAAGAAAAATAATGTACTACTTCTCTTTACTAAGAAAGGTATTTTTTAAGAGGCAGTAGTAAAAACTGCTTTGAAGAACAAACTCAGGTTGCAAAACATGAATTTAAAAAGTGAATTGGCCCAATAAAATAATTTAATATGATCCCTTGCTGCCTTCTTTTTGATTATGTTTTGAATGTGGTTATGTTCAGGGAAAGCATATACAGTACATCAAACCTGTTTCTCATTTATGTCCTTTGTACAATGATATGTAAAGCATTCCATGCATTTTTGGAGCTGTCAAAACTTCGGGGGGGAAAAAAAAGGAAAGGGAAGTAATGGCTTGAGACAAATCACAGTATACTGGAAAGAGTTTTTGTTATGCAGTAGAGGAAGCGTGTGTGCAGACACATTTAGGGAAATGAATAAAGTGGCTGTGTAATTTTACCCTCATACAAAAAAGCCAACAGCACATCGATGATTACGAGTGGGAAAGATGAAACGGGGGGGAAAAAAGGAGAGCAACAAGGTTATGCAAATGAGGATCAACACAAATCCAAAGGATGGATAGAACAAGGCACAGAATTTTCTGCAAATGGTTGAACTAAACAAAATTCGTACCAGCAGTTAGGGAGGTGTTGAAATGGTGAAGCTCTCTACAGTGATTTCTGGCAACGTATGGCGCAGCCTTCCCACCCGCAACCCCATCCCCTTTACTGAAAACCCCAACCCTCCCATTTTTTGTCCTTTTTTGATTTTTAATTTTTTTTACACACAAAACATTCCATCTACATCTGCAGACTAGACTAAACAACGGCTTAAAACCAGGCCTTTCTTTAAAACCCCCCCTCTCTCTTCTACTCCCTAAACCCTCGACTCTCACTAAAAGTGATCCTGAACCAACTCAAATCCCTCCGTCAAACCCTCCCTTCTCCCCCTGCACCGGCCCCAAAGACAGCTCGTTGTCCCAAAGAGGACACTAGAGTGAGGGGGTCCCGTTTTGATTAGATGTAGTACTCTTTCTTTTCGTCCGAGTTGGTGTGGCCACCCTCCGCGTTGATGATGGCTGTATCCGCGTCCGCTGCGTCGTCCGCTCCTTTGGCTTCGTGTGTGAAGTAGGTACCTGAGGTGGAGGGGATGAAGGACAGAGTCACGGACTGGGTAATAGCCTGCTGCGTAGATGATACAAAAGATTAAAATGTGCCTCTACATCCCTCAGCACCTAATTATGTAAATCCTTCTCCATGTGGCCATTTACACAAACCTAACACCAGCAAGCTGTAATATTCAGATTATACATCATTTCCACTTCTTTTCATTCAAATTGGCACATGAAAATCAGGGTTTTAAAATGATCTCGAGTGTGTGGAAGAGCATGGCTCACACCTTCAAATTAACCTTGTCAAGTTCAGAGGAGGGAGAAAAAAAAATGAACTAGCGAGCCCCTTAAAACTGAATTTATTTAAAGATTTATTCACATCCTATCACAGCAGAGGTTGATAACGGAGGCGACATTCCAGATCGAATGAGGATGGGCACTTAAAATGTGGAAATAAAAGCACAAATTCTGCTTGAATAGATGGAAATAAGGTGGTGCTGTATCACAAGGATGGTTACCTGGGATATCTTGAGGATGTGATAAAAAGCCAAATCCTATTTATTTTTTTCCCTTCTTTTTGTTCCCCTTATTTATGATCTCCGGCCGTACTCGGCCTCTGATTGGCTAGTGTTCGTTGCCTTCTTTGCAGAATTGGTTAAGTTCATTGCTGATAAAAAAGATTGGTGTATATTTGGTGATGAGTTCAACTCACATGCCAATGGCAGCCTTCTTGTTTAGTGCTCTTGGTTATAGGTACAAAATGTTTGCCTGTATGGATTCAAATTGGCACTTTAAGGTGTCCGACTATCTATCTATCTATCTATCTATCTATCTATCTATCTATCTATCGATCGTTCTCATGGTTATGGGTCGCTTCAAGAAGTTGTTTTGTTGAGTGCTTATTATCAAAAGTGTTCCGACGGAGATAGTTAAACTATCTGAAATTACAGATGTATGATTTTTCCTAAACGACTTCCCCTGGCTCCAGTCTCACATCTCAACATTTCTCTGCATAGGTGTGGCAACCAAAATCTCTGTTACATCTCCTCTCTATCATTATTGCTCTTTCATGAATATTCATATCTGGCATCCACTGCAATTTTAAAAGCTCACAACTCGCACCATACACAATGCCATTAGGCAAAGTGGTCTCTATGTGACTTTTACTGCTGCATAGTCACATGGATGCATTTAATTTATGTGTTCGCCACAAGAAAAGGATCTTAATTGACTTTCTATTGCCATTGTTTTTATGCAGAGAGACATGAAGAAAATTGACAATTTCTGTCCCTACACACGAAACAAATAGAATACATTTCAAAGCAATTTCTAGAAAGTCTTCGGTATAATATTCCTGTTAGTATGTAGAACATATATGCTAGTGTTTAGTGTAGTCTGTATCTATTATTTAAGTCATGCTTTTTGTTGATTTGATTTTAGTCCCTTTAATCTGCTTGAACAAGGACCGTTTGGTTTGTGAGGTAGTGATGCATCTTCCTGGCTTTCATGTATTTATTTTCCAAACTCAGTTTCTACATCCTGTCCCATGTTCTCCAAATAAAGAGGAAGAGATTTATTTGCCAGGTGGTTGCTAGTCAAACTCGAACAGTATCTTTATAACCCACCCACCTCAGGCTTTCTACAACGACAGAAACACGGCTGTTACGTGTGACGGTAGCGTGGTGTTTTATTGGCTGATTGAGTCCAGAGCTCTCGCTCTTCTGTTTTACTCTGTCACCTCCTGTGGATGGTAAACATTTCCAGCTACTGTCCACAGCTTCATTTATGTATGCGTTAGTTCTGCTTATAAAGCTGGATTTTCAGGTCCAGTACCTTTGTGTCTCGCGAAGTAGCGTCCCAAGACGATGAGTAGACAGAGCATGGCGAAGACGACCACGGCCACCACTCCTCCGATCACTGCATGGTCCACCGTTCTGGGTGCTCCTTCTCCAGCTCGTGAATCTGAAAGAGCAAAGGAAAAAGAAACTCAGTGTGGATAGACGACAGTTCTCAGTGTTACATTGTGGGAATAGCAGTCAGCCACCACATCCCTGTGGGTGGCTGACAGTCAAATGTGCCGATAGGCATCTAGATGATACTTTAAAATGATAGTTCGGTATTTTAAAGTGAGGTTGCATCAGGTACACATCTATAGCCAGTGTATTGCCCAGTCGATGGCGGTCGGCAGGCCACCAGCTTGAAATGAAACTTATCTATATCTGTATTTCTTCATGGAATCTGCTTGCTTTGAAGAGAGCATGGATAAGTTTCACTTACGGTTCAGTTCCCTGTTGAAGAGGGCTGTGTGATGGCAAGATAGAGCCGTGAACATATTCTAAATATAGCGTACTCCAAACTTTCTCCAAAGTCAGGTCATGCCGACCGCCGTCTAGCAGTAGGTAATACGCTAAGTAAGGATAAGTAGCTTATAGAAACCCACTTCAAAACATCAAAAAATGCCTTAATTGTAGGGAACAAGACACCAAATAGTTGGTAAAATATGTAGGTTCTCAATGGCTGTTTATCACAAAGAGTAGAGTATCTTTCACATGGATCCCACCGCAATATGTCTTCTTTTGGTATCTTTTGTTATACTCCTGGGACAAGTTTGGCTCCTTTTTTATCCAGCCAACATTTTAATAACCACTCTACAAAATTGCCATGACGATAACAGTTTTGGTTTGCAATCAGGAATTGATTAAACTGAGCAGGACAGGAATGACGATGTTCCTGATGGGCTGTGTGAAATCACTCGGGGACAGATTTGCTAAGAAAATGGCGTTGCGTAAATGTGCGCTGCGATTTTCATCGAGTTTTGCGGCCGCAATCTGTGTGTATTCAGCGCCTGATTTACTAAGGCAGCAGCTCATTACGCAGGCAGCTCCTGGTACTGCCCTCCAGACACACTCCGAAGGAGAGCTCATTACTATTGCTCAGAATAATGCTCGTGAAATGATGATTTCATAATCTCACTCTGTTTAGCCTAATTTCTTCATATCTGTATCTAATAATCAGTTATTAGGGGAAGGCAAGGCAGTTTTATCTATATAGCACGTTTCATTCACAAAGGTAGAGCTACGATCGGGGGGCAAAAATATCTGGCCCGACCCCACAGAAACCCACAAAGTCTCCGTCTTAGCCGCCCAAACTGAAGTCAAACCAAGCAGTTTTAAAAGCTGGAATTTCCATCGTAAAAAAAAAGAAAAAGCATTACAAGCTCAAGTAAATTTGTGACGTAATCTCTGACATGCACCTGCCCATAGGTTTGAATGGTTGTCCATCTCCATGTCGACCCGAGTAATGCTGTGTTTACCCGCGGCTATAGCCAACGGATGGACAACTCTTTGTGGCTCTTGTAAATCCCAACTGAGCTGTGCCTCCATTTCAACCAGAGAGAATTTTCCTCGCAAAACAGTTGCCTCAGTACATTTCAATGGAATACATCATCGACCTCTGTTAACACATCTCCTCTTATTATGTGTGCAATCCTACATGCACCTAACATTTGATTTAATGTTTCTTGCATCAAATGTCAGTTTTAAAAACAAACAAAAACAAAATGTTGAAGAAAGCTGTAGAAGAAACTTTAAGGCAACCGTGCAGACAACAACACATTTACAAACTATTCACTGAGTGGGGATGTTGGATAATGTTTTTAAGTCTTGAATTTAATTAAAAAGAAGAGAAAAAAAAACCCCCACCAGGGACTGGACAACAAGCCCCTGAAGCTCTTGGCTGTAATGCTATGTGAAAGCTATTGATCAAGTGTAGGGATCCATGACAACCCAAAGTTAATATCCGTTTGTGGATGTGATTGGCCCTTCTAAGCACAAAGGAGGAGCACATTTTTTTCCATCGCTAGCCCACGAGATGTGTTGTAGTAAAATGAATGGGAGGGGTGGAGGTGAAGGTGAAGGTGGTGGAGAGAAGATAACTTACTTGGCTTAAGTGTTGCATTGAGATGTGACCTGGAATTGATTTGCCATCCACCTAGCACTTTGGTATATGATATAATGTGTACATTACTAATGCATTTTGGTGCTTTCAGCTTATTAAGATACCATTACACCATACACTTAACCTTCACTTCCTCGATAATGTCTTTTTTAAAGACGAGAAAATAGGGAATGCCAGAAAAAGTAAAAGTCAGAACACTGAACACCAGCCAGCTCTTAGCAGTCAGATCACGTGAAGGAAACCATCAGCCCCCACCATCCATTAGCTATAGTAACTCGCTAAAACCCCGACACACGCTTCTCCAGCCTAGTTCTACACTCAAGGGATTTGCTGAGTGAGCTCCAGGAAAAAGAAGCAGCAGGCCACAATTTATTAACGAATAACAGAAACAGAGAGAGAAACATCTTGGATAACACCAGCTACCACCCACCTCTACACACCGGCGCTATAACCTGCAGGGATAAAAGAGGGAGGTGGGGGAGGCAGAGCAGTGCCACCTGTCAAACCCAACAAAACATTACCTGATGGATCTAATAGGTTATTTTGACTTCAGATTTTCTTTTTTAGTGCTGGGCAGATTCAATTAAACTGAGCAGGAATCCCTCTGACATCCAATTCGCTCTTGTCAGGCGGCTAAAGCTGTGCTTTAACACACTTTCCTATTACGATGTTAATGTGGACTGTGGCTTTTGGGGAAGCGGGAGAGTGTGTGTGTGTTTGGTGTGTGCGGTGTGGTCAGAGTGGTGGGAGTAGCTCGGACGGTTGCAATAAACGATTCCTGGTTGTCTATATCAAACATTTCTGGTTAAAACTCTGATAAGGGGGAAGGTGGGGGGAAGAGAACATGAAAGTCTCCAGGACGAGTCCACAAGTCTACAGCATATCATACGTTGCTTCATTCCATTACAAACTCTGCCTTGTGGATTAACCTGCGTGAACACGACTGGCCCTGGTCTGGCCTGTTGGTGGTGCAAGAGGGAAGGCTCGGTGGTCACTAAAACCTCCTCTTATTCCGAAAGAACTTGAAAGTACGCGATAAACTACATGGGAATCACTTTCACCCCCGCGGGTTGCTTTAAGGTTAGAAATCCTTGAGGTGCCCCAGCACCTCACCTGGGGCTCTTCTCATTTCTCAGTTTGTACGTCCTCGATTATTTTCCTCGCCTCCTTTCCTCCTTCCTTCGCCCCTTGTTGCACCTGAGATGCCAGCAGAGGAAGTGAGGTGGAGACACAAGGAGTCGAGGCACGGCCATTTAACAAAATAAGACATTCTAGTGTCATTTTAAAGCGACACTCAATTAAATAGGATGAGCACTGTATCAAGGCTAAGTTCAAACCTCATCGGCCCGGGTTTGATTCCTTCGCTGTGTCATCCCCTCTCTCTCTCCTTTCCTATCCGTCTTCAAGCTATCAGTACCCAATAAAGCAGAAACGCCAAAAAATATCTTTAAAAAATAAATAAATCCTTGAGTCTGACAGCTTGTTCCAGCTCTTCATTGAAGTTGTATGATGCTTACACTGAGAGAAATATTCAAAGCCAATACATCTTTTTTTCATAACCATTCCATCAAAAAGAAATATTGTGCATGTCGTATGCATCATTTCATAGACCCATTTCACCAAAATTCAGCCTGACATATTTGTTATCGTTGGAAACTTTGAGATCTTCGCTAGAATTTAAGCTAAAGTTCTGTGTGTTTGAAGGGGTTGATTTTCAAAATACCTGGCAAGGTGTCTTGTTTTTCAAGACGAGAGACATGAGGGTGGAGAGGGACAACAATGTCCTCTGGAGACCGTGAATATCAATCATTGCATGGCTTCCTGGAGGCCAGTAAAGGACTGTCAGACCAAATGATTGATCACACTGTGGGCACAGATGTAGTCAATGGAAATTGCAATTTAAAGGATAAGTCATGGGTTAATACAAGTTGGGTAATAATAACTCTGTACTTAAATGTTGAGATCTGAGAATTACTCACTTGGTTGGTTATCATCTCTGATAATGATCTAAAAAACTAAAAATATATAAGACCAGAGTTGTGATGAACCAAAACGATCCTTTAGCTTCACTGTCGGGTACAATTTGTAAAAATGTTTATTTAATCCAGTTGCCTTTCTTCCTGTATTAACTGTTCTACTGTTTGTTAATTTGCTGGGTGAGATTTGAGCTTAGTTTCAGAAATAAACCCTGAATCCAAAATGTAGGTGTTAATGAATCCAGCAGTTCTCGTCTTCTCTTTAATGAGCAGACAGCTTGTTAATACGTGTATGTTTTTGTTAACTTATTCCAAGCACTTAGTTTGTACCCTACTGAGAAATATTCTTCATGTCATGACATATTTAAAAACAAACACCGTTTCTCTGTTCTCCAAACATGACAGGAAAATAGGGAAAACTACAAAAACAGAATATATTTGCTCTCGTGCAAACTCTTATGCTCTACCTATAAACAAAACAAAAGTCACTTATATTGCTTGTTGTCCCAGGAGGATTTCATAGAGCAAAGTCATGTGTCGTGTTTGTGCTGTTTAGCTCAGGTGGTGTGTGTTTTAATCACTGACTGTGCACTGGCACCTGTTTTCTCTTTTTAGTTTGATTGCAATTAAGTCTTCCTAAAGTTGGATTTGATTTTTTTTCAAATGAGATGAAAAAATAAATGTATGATTTAATCATTCAGGACACACACAGTCTCTTTCCCAAAATCAAAGTGAGCACAAAGCCCAACTTGTTTGCTATGGTATGGGTGGGAAGTAGAAATTCCAAGCTTTCTAATGCACCTAAACGCACCTCGTCTCAAAAACACAGTACCTTTAAATGGGCAGACAAATCAGGCACAATTCACAATTTACATCTAGGTTCTTGCCAAAATATCGTCAGATTCAGTTATTTAAGGGTTCTACGGTGAAGTTGGGATCAACAGGGGTCAGCAGTCGTCTTAATCAAGTTTGACTGACTTGCACTGGAGGGAGCTCTGTCTGACCACCGGTTGGCTGTATCAAAAGCAATTACACCAACAAGCCTGTTATCGTTCTCTTCAGCCCGCTGAGACAAACGTGAGGAATATCTCGTAAAGTACACTGTGGACCTTCCATCCTCCACATATCTGCCTGTAAAGCATGGGACTCTTCCTTTGTTAAATGTTATTTCAAAGGCTTTTTGGGGGACTTCTGTTAATTGTAACATGGCTATGTGGAAATAAATTGTGTTTTGAATCAAAACTCCCGGCAAACAGCCATCATTAAAACAGTAAACCTGGCCAAAACATGGAGACCGCCTGAGCATATATTCATAAATTGGAACATAAACATTGTATTTTAGTATATTTTCATCAAATATACAGGCACAGTTGTCGTAAAGAGTAGGAGAAGACATTCAGTTGCATCATTATCCATGAAAGCTTGGTTTTAATGGTGGTATTGCCTTTGAAATTTAAATGACATACTAGGCGATGATACAAATGTTCTTTTTTCTTTTATTGCTTCTCTATTTACTTGGATATGGTAATATAAATAGTTTACTTACATGGATTTATATACTTTATTAGCGTACCTTTCAAAGGACACCATAAATATGCATATAAGCCTTTTGGTAGAGGAGCTATTGTTGATCATTTTTTGGTATGCTATTTTTGCCTTTTTTTTTTCTTCCTAGGAATAGGGCTAGAGCTTAACATGAAAAGTTCTTGACGGAATGACAAAGCCAACAATTTCTGTCATAATCAAACAAACAAACACAAAATAAAAGAGGGTTGTCTGGGTTCCATTTTTAAAGAGCCCTGTTTATAAGCCAGAAGAACTGTCTGGATGACAGCTACAGAGCATGTGCTGTCAGTTTCTGGAAGCACTCAGTGCCAACGATCCCATATAAAGCAATTTGCACGTCATATCAGTGTGTATCAATTATGAGCAATTACTGTCACCTCTTGAAATACAGTTTATTTGTGTTATTATCTCACATAGGGAGACAAAATTGCATGGGTCATTGTTTTAGCAATCAAAGAAGTGCACATTCAAGGTAATTTTATTTATTGCCTTTCCTTGAAAGTCACTTCTGTTGCAGTGTTCAGTTAAGTGCTTTCACACGTGTGTGGGGACTAAAAACACAACCGATGTCCCAAAATGGTTGGTGCCATTTATATATATCTGAAAGACCCATGCAGCTGTTTGAGTGATCACGACTCTAGGATTTTCAGTCAAGTTTGACAGTCGTTCCTTCACCTTCTTGTCCCAGAGTGTCAAATCAACAGACACTTGTCACCAAACTGAAGAAAGTCTAGCATCTAGTAGCTAAAGAGTGAGATACGTTTATTTTTAAGAGTCAGCGGAGACCAAACCAGAGCCAAAAGGAAAGTGAATGTTTGACTTTCATTCATCGGGTATGAAAACATTGCTCTGTGCCTGGTGATTACTGGTTGCAAACATGTTGTAAGAAATAAAATGTAAACCTGGGTAAAAGTAGAAGTCTTTCTTAGGAACGAATGGGAAATATATTTTGATTCTTGCACTCAAATTTAGATGGTTAAATTTACAATTTAAGGTCATATACTATTTATTTGTGTTAAGGGAACAATCACGTTTCATATGAATTCGTAAGGAATTGTGATTGATTAGCTTAATGTTTGTTAAAATGAAATGAGATGATTTGTTTTGTTTGTAGCATTTATGAGGCTATAGTGTGCTAGCATGTTTGCTTGTATGTGTGTGGACCCCATGACGAATAGCCAATGCTTATGCTAGTGGGGAAAAAACAGTTAGCTTATTAGGTAATAGAGTGCTGCAGGCATGAGTCCTAAAACCTGGAAAGTAGTCAGCAGTTTTGCACTTCTGGTTCCCTTATCTCAAAGTCAGTGGGTTTTTGAAAGGGTTTTTTGTTTGACGTCTGAAATAAAGTCGGTGGTTAACGGAATTTTAACGTTTTGTCCGACTACATAAAATATATCATCAGATATCCCACTCTCTAATTTACGAAAGGCAGTTGCTGACAAAAGCCTAATGCTAGCTTTTCACTTGTAGATATTGTATTTACGCTTCTAAAATGATGAAAATAGTGTTCATTTGTGAAGATTATCTTGCCGAACAAAATTTGTAAATATCATACTTATTAATGTTTGTTTGCCACAGAGCTTAATTTCTGCAATAATGCAGAATCCAATAGAACAATTCCATTGGCTTTTTGTCAAGGGAACCAATGCGACGCTAACCTCTGGGTTAACCTACACAAATATGTCATCCCGGAAAGTCTCTGTGATTCTGTATGTCAGGGCGGCGACTCAGCGAGCTTGTTTCGGAGTTGTTCCGCCCCCTAGTGGCCGAATATACATGGATGAAGCTTTAAAGCATAAATAGCTGCTGTGTGTTATGTTGTCTGTTGGAGGCTGCTCAGAGAGAGATTTTATGATGGATCTACGGGCAATAACCCAGGGGTGTAGGGATGTAAAAGAATAGATAACCACAATGGGGGTGTTTATTATTACTGCATATCACAAGCAACAGCGCTGCTTTCTCTCCTGTATCCATATAAAGGCCTTTCCAAATAAAACTGAGTTGCAAGTTATCAGTTTCAAAGCAAGGTATAGCATAAAACCGATGTAAACACAGAAGCAGTTGCAGAATCCAGCTCTGTAATTTCACGCCATGTTCATTTCTGTCTGGACTCATCTTAACGCTGACCCACAGCTCAGTCTCCCTTTGAAATGTGCCGAAGTATAAATGATTAATTGCGGATGGGCATCAAACAAGGTATCCACGGGGCTAAACAAAGCATGCAACAGTCAATCACGAGTGGTCATTTTTGCAGTGGGAGAAGCGCTCACCTTAAGTGGGAGTATCTCATTTTCACAAGACATATTGACAGAGGCCTGATTTGAGACAGAGGAGATCTCCTAATTGGATCTCCTAATCTGCTAATTAAGCATTCGTGATTTTACTGGTGCTGCTCGTGCTGCCTGCAGATAGAAGAGCAATCAGGAATACAGCGGCGCTATGCGGGTGGGGTGTCATAAGAGCACATTGGCTTGTCAAGATCCACTTCCATTGCCCACAACACTCTCGGTTAAAGAGTGAATGTAATTAAAGTCCCAATGAACCTATTCATTGAACCTATTTAAAAATGTCAGTTAAATCTTTTGCCTCTCGGGTAGCGCACTGCACTGCTTACATACAGAGTGACTTGGCCTAAGATTTATTGAGTCTTTTTCAAAGTGTCAAAAAGGGTTTTGTGTTAAAAAGACAGCAGCGCCATTAAAAACAGTAGCTAAAGGGTCAGATAAAGTTGAAAAATGAAATGATTAAAACCAACGTCATAAAGTTTTTACTTTCGTAGTGATTCAAGAGACAGTTCTGGCTTTGCTAGCCTGATCCCTGATTCTGAAGAGTGAAGTCTGCTATTTAAAGGCCTCATTACTTCTGATATGTTGCAGTGACTGGTAAAGCCTGAAAAAAAAACACTTTGCTTGAGGATCCCAACCTGATAACGTGTGATATTAAAAGAATACTTCAGCGATTCAGAATTACACTTGTATACGTTTTGAAGGCTTTCGAGAGGCGGGTATGATGATTGGTCCTGATGGGCAGGTGCCTTGCATGGTAGCCCATGACATCAGTGTGTGAATGACTGAATGATGTGAATGATGACATGTACTGGTAAAGTGCTTTGAGTGGTCGCAAGACTAGAAAAGCACTGAAAAGTCCATTTACCATGAAACCGTTTCATTAAAGATTTGTTGTGGGGAAAACAGTGAGGAACTCATTTCTTTAAATCGTGATCATACAAAAAAGGTTTCAAGGCAGATATGACAAATTATTTTGGTCAAACTGCTTTTTTAACTTAAACTAAGCCTCCTGTGGACAGGTTGTAAATTAAGTTAACACAGTGCATCTGGTCCTTGTGCATAAATGTACGTTGCAATTGTAATGCTACTGTGATGTCCATATTAAATAAAATAAACATAACATAACCAAAAGACGATATACGGTTGGAAACACAATGTTGACTTTAGAGAAAAAATAAAAATACTTTAACTTTGAGTTATTAGAGATAGAATTCTGTTGGACTTCCACTTATAATGAGTTTTTCTACACTTCTGCGGATTGGGGGGGGTTGTACATTCATTTTGCTGTAATTCAATTAGACAAAGCAAAGAGGACAGTGACACTTCATTTCAATATGAATTCATATCATTTTTCATTCTATAATTATTTCTTCTTTTGCCGCAAATTGACAGTTATAATTACCAGTTACATTGAGGCATTGTCTTCTGAAAATAACAAGTCACCAGTATTCAACGTTCACTTTCACTTTCTGGCACAAACTTGTGGGCCTGCATTAACTATAAAGCTAAAACACAGCTGGAAATGAAACTATCTATATTGCCAAATTTACTACAGGTATTTCTTCTTTTGTGGTATTCCTCATGTGATATATATATAGTTCAGTGGATGTATTGAATTCTATTTTGGCTACAAACAATTCAGTCATGAGAAGGAAAGCAAATGTTCCAACTCCCAGCAGAAAAAAAAAAGCCAATAGTGCATTATCTCTTAAGAAACCTTGCACCTTGTTTTTTTTCTTCCTTTTTTCTGATGGAGCTATTCATCATTTATTTAATCACGTTCGGTATTCATCCAAAATGTAATATAATTATGGGCTATAACTGTTCTCAGGATATTAAGCCGTATCTGGGCCACGGCTAGCTCAATAAACACCTTCTAATAATGGCTTTTAGTGGTCTCAGGAGTGACTTATCCTAACACATTGAGGACTCTCTATGGCTCCCAAGGCCAAATGAGTTTGCAGCTTGTTGCAGAGATGCACATCAGTCCTGTTAATGGGGGCACTGTTTGGAGAAGAAAAAAAAAAAAAAGAAGCCCAGTGGAGTTTTTCTCCATCCACCAGACTGCCCTTTCTTCTCTCAAGCGTGATTATCAAACCCCTCCACACCCACACCCCCACCTCCCCCGTCCACCCACCAACGCTCTCCTCCCATCCCGCTGTCACTGAGCTGCCTCCAGCCCCGGTCATTTCATCGGCTGAAAAACTCCCCAGGATTTATGCCTGTGGATGTGAAAGGTGGCCAGAAGCCTGGTTTGGCGTTTGTGTGTGCTCATGTTGAATGATTTTCAGCCTGACACCACACATCTGAGGATTCCCTTGTATTAGAAAATGTAATCTTTTGACTTTAACAGAGATAAGGTCAAAATGAATGACTGATAATTGGTCATGTAATGCCAGGACGCTACTCATCACGGAAACGTTAAACTGTGTTTGAGCGATACGAAGAGAACAATGTCGTCAAGGTCAACGTGACGGAAATGGAAGGCATTGATTAAATTGACTCCCTAAGTCAAGTCCTGTGCCTCCTCCCCTGCTCTTGGCATAGTGATAACAATAACAGAGGAGTGTGTGTGTGTGTGTGTGTGTGTGTACCCCGGTGTTGTGAGACAGAATAGTATCAGTGAAATTACATTGGGGGCTTTGTGTAGATCTGTGTACTCAGCGGAGACATCCCTGGGTGAAGGAACTGTGCCAAGGAAATGAGGGGCTAATCCTGGAAAAAGAGCCCGAGACAATGGCGACATTTACATACATGAGGTAAACAGACTGCAGCACATTCTCTGGTCAAGGTTGTACACAGAGATGATCTGTCCACAGAAACCTTTCATAGCTCACCTCACTGACTCCAAAAATAAAAGATTATGTTGCGATGTTTTGCAGATTCAGACATATGTTCTGTTTGAACGCAGGGAACACAATGACAGAGAGTATTAAGCAAAAGATAAATAAGATAAGTTGTTGCCCTTTAAAACAACCCATTTGATTCATGCGAGTCTTTTGTAATTTGACACTATGGTTTCTATCAAGTCTACTTCGTTGAGTCCTTAATAACCAGGTTGTTTTCTTTAAGTTACTTTAAGGTTGAAGCAAAACTGAGGCTTCATTTTTAAACCCTATTAAATCATATTTCAGCTTGAATCATGTTGCACCAAACTTTAAACTAGCTAAAGATGAAGAAATATGATATCAATTTAAACCTTTCTTTAAACATTAGTTTAGTTTTTTAGTCTAAACCTAGATTCAATTTAATTCTGTTGCACCACAATTATAAACTCCAATTTGAAGTGTGATCCAGGATTAGCTTTAAACTAACACTTGAGGAGGTTTAACTTCTTAAATCCACCAAAAAGATGGATCGAGCAAAAATAATCAAGGTCCTCAAAGAAAGACGACAGACAGACAGACTAAACCCAATTGAGTTTCAAGATGCCCGCCATGTGCTTTTACGGTCTTTCTGCTCCTTCGTTCATGATTACGTGAATAACAATATTGTGGAATATCTAAGAATTACTGCTCAATATTTTTCACCGGTTTAGCTACGAATTATTGCCCGGTTGCATATGCAGCCCTGCTCCACAGACACACCACGCGCATTACTAGAAAAAGAAGAACAGTGTCACTCCCAGCTCGCTTGAGCATAAAGTAAACATGGAGGCCCTCTCCATGTTTACGGTTTCATTTATAAGTTGATGTGCGTGCGGAAGCGAGGGAATTTGCGACTGGCTTCGGGCCTCTTTTGCCTGCAATCTGAACGTAGCCTAAGGTTCCAACACCGCTTCTTCTGCAAGGACAAGCAGATTTATTCTGACAATTTCTTTTTTTTTTGTTGTTTTTTTGGCACAGCTCATTTCATAGTTAGTGCTAGACTGTAGACGAACTCCTCTTGCGTGCTCTCACACATACTGTACATGAAGATGAGCCGCCACCAGAGAAAACAAGGATGTATGTAAACAGTGTCGCGAAGTCTCAAAAGAGCTATTATAATTGAAATTTCATATGATTGTTTAATCACATCTACTCAAATAAGAGCAACTGCAATGTGTGTTAAAGGCGGTTGTTCCAAATCCACGTGGACACGGTCTTCATTTTTACTGAGCCGTCACAGTGTGGTTATTTAAAAGTACATCAAAGGACTCTGTGAGGTTTGACCTTTGTCGCACACATTTTGGCTGTTAAGCCAAGAGAAAAAATACTGGATTTCAGCCATTATGTAAAGATGGAGGCCGAGCGGGATATTTTCTTTGTTATCTTAGTCCTCGTATGCTGGCTTTGTCATGCTATTTTGGCCGTCTTTGAGGAGCAGTGTTGTGGCACAATCTCCGCCAGGTGTAACAACGCTGACAAAAAACCTGCAGTGATAATAAAATCCTTTAACAGGGCTGAGTGCAGGGTGTCGGCCTCTAATCCAAGCCTCACCTCAAAGGAAATGCAGGCCAGTTTACATGCATGGATGGTGTCAGGGAAAAAAAAAAAAAAGGAGAGAAAAGAAAATCTGCTGTTTTCCACATACAGCTCGCCAGACTTTGAATCCGAGCTGCTAACAGTGAGCGAAGCCAGTGACAATGGATGATCTCCACGACTGGGTTTGTCCTATTTACACTAAATGCTCAGGGTATTGTTTATTCATATATTTTTTTTTAAACAGATATCCTTGCAATGACAAAGCCCTGGTTTTGGCATCATGGGAAAACATTTATTCCAGCTTTTTCTGCCAACACCCAGAGCTTTAGAATGGCACAAGGGAGTGACCAATGCCTCGGAAGGAAGCATTTGCTGAGAAGGAAATAGGGAAGAAGGGGCTACTCTTGCAATGCCGATTAATAATCAATTTCAATTTCCTCTCAGATGTGATTTTCATTCTTTTGGAAGATGTGTGAAAGTGTTTCCTTTCCTAACTCTATAATTTAGTGTTCTTTTCTCTGCCCTGCTGTTCTTCGGGCCAGCAATGGCCCAGCTGAAGCTAAAATAAATAAATAAATAAACAGTACAACTGTCTCAGATGAAAGTTGCAAGACTTTGCTGCTGTCATGACAACACTGAGCCTCAATGCAAATTATAATAAGAGCATTCAAAAGCAAGGAACATGCAGGTCACATGCCTTGGGATCCTATTTTGCAACTAAGACTTGTGAGAAATAATGCCAGCCTGAAGCTCACCACCTGCTGTGTCTGCCTGCTTAGAGCACAGAGTGCCAACCAAATTATCATCATTATTAAGGAAGAAATACATTTAATATGAATACATACAAGCTGCATTGCATCTGAGAAATGTTTTATCATGTAATATGCCCACCAACAGTCATGGTCCCAAGACATGATTGGTAAGGGAAGATTACGAACACATTACACAAACATAATGTGATTTTTTTTTTTTGGTGATGTTTCATGTTTTTTCTTCTTCTATATATGTATATGATAACAGCATAATATGCTGCATTGTTAGCAAGAGGGCTGTATAGGGTATGTGAGAGATAATGTGGCAGCAGTTGGTGAAAGACTGCAGGTGTTAACATTTCAGCAGGTGGCAAAGCTGGATGATTGACAGATAGTTTGTGTGGTCTGATTTAAACGGTTTTAATAAAAGCAAGGACATTAGAACATAATACAGATGTTAATAGAATGACATGACACTATTACTAATGATATAGTAATATTAGGTCATTTTGAACATCTAACAAAAAAAGTATGATCGTCCATGCACATTGGAAACAGTAAACACTGGCATGGATGCATTTTAATATTTTTGATTTGAGTCACCAGAAATGCAGGTGAAATAAGCATGCAGCATGACGTTTCTATGGAGGATGGACTTAGGGAATCAAAGCCTGATGCTGACCTTTGGACCATGAAAATGTATGACTATCACAAATGAGGCACATAAAAAAATGTTTGCCTCTTGTTGACCTCCTGTTTAAAATGTTTACCTTTGCTGTACAGACTAATTAAAAAGATCTCGTGTCACAGGCCCTGTCTGTTTCACCATGTGAAAGCCAGACGTAACCTTAGAGGTTCACTTAACTTTGTCACCTGCCATACTCTAAAACTAATTAATGCAGCATATGTGCCTCATTTGAAGAGAGCCCCAAAGGCGGCTTCAAGCCACCGGACGCCAGTCTCACAATACCAACACATCTCTTTCTGTGTGCACATATGCACAACACACATGCTAGAGAAAGGGATTCCATAGTGGCACTGATGTAGAATTGCATAATAGACTCCTCATAATCAGTGTTGGGTGATGTTACTTTAAGAACCCCTTTGCGACGCTGTGATCAACACTGCTCATAACTAAATGACAGCACGTTTATGAGCCGCAAACCTTCTTTTCGGTTCTAAAGGATGGTGAGACCGGTTTCCACTATTAAAATCATGATGCAGTAAATATGGAAAAAAAAGTTAAAGGTTTTGCAATATTCCTGCAGTGACACAGCAGTAGGTTATCACCCCATTGACATCTCAAAAAAGTGTGTGTCTTTCCATTTCAGAAACACACCTTTTAGCCATTCCACATATTTGTGGACCAGTGTGGACCCAGGAAATAAAGCGCCTGCGCTAGTGCTGAAAAGTGTATTGAACAGAAAACCTTTCAGCCCTCATCTGTATTTGCTGAGTTTTCACTCTCTTATTCACAGGTTTATGGCATATAGTCTCAGCATGGAATGTCATATATTGATATTTTCAGAATAGGTCACTCGGAAATGTCATGTTTACTGGTACTGCACATGTATGAGAGCGCCTTTATGAAAAGAAAACGTTTTATGCAACTGTATATTGGTCGGGTATTTCTCAACAGGTTTTCAACAGAGTACAAACTAAAGTAAATATAAATGGATAGGAGAGTGATACTGTCAAAAATATAAAGTTCAAAAACCGAAATAAAGTTTTTCCTGGATTTTGTCACTCCGGTTGTTTGTCTTTTTTCTTATTAACATTTGTTTCCATCATGCTTTGGCTACTGTAAACAGGAAGTGCAATAGTGTCAGTCATCCTGGCTTTAACCCTATATTTCTATACATGTTGGTGAATGCAGAAGGGAGAGTCCCGCTGAATTGACCCTCTGCTAAGCTTTGCACCCCGCTGCTACTCCCTTAAGCTACCAAGGAGCCCACACTGTCACTAACTGCACTCCCTTAAACTAGCTTACTCTGCTAATGTTAGCCACAGGTTTTTAACGTAGAAACCTAACACATATCTCCTTCCAACCTCTCCTGGTAACAAAAATCACTATAACATAATGTTTAACCAGCTCAACATCTACAAAACCTGGCCTGTAAATGAAGAAATTTACATGACTGCATGAGAGTCTATGGAGAAGAGCCGGAGTCGGACAGTGGTCGGCGCTGGCCTATACACTATGACTTATGGATGTTTATCCTCGCTCGACATCAGAGAATCTGCTACTTTATCACTGGAGGGAGTAGGTTCCTCTCACCATTATGATCTGTGTGTACTTGATCTAAAAAGTCTAAAAAGAGAGGAGGCTTTTGTTAATGCCAATTCCATAAATCGGGTTCACTGCGTAGAAAGGTCAAAAACTTCAAAACAAAAAAAATATTTTGTACGCACACAATCATCATACTAATGCCCTGGCTGTCAACAGAAAAAAAAGAAAAGAAACTGCCACTGTGTCCCTTTAACCTACCAATATGTCAGGCAGTCAATGATGTTGGCAATGCCATCTGTCCCTTTGATAGCCAGTCAGCCCAAGATCACCTGTGCACTGCTGTCTCTGAGGTCTGCAAGGACTCAGTCTTCAAGTCCAAAGGACAGCATTTGGAATTTGGCCAAATCCTCAAACACAACTTCCCCAATCGCTTCCATACTCAGTATAGGAACATTAAGATACACATGGAGTATGCACAAATAAACACAAAACAGACACACTTCCCCTTTACAAAATACTTCCCCAAGTTAGCTGCCCCATGCAGCAGTAATCAAGACTCTGAAGAAACAATCACTACATTTGTTGCACATCAATACCTGATGGTAATTTGACACAGTATGGCCTTGTCATTTAATGAATGCCTTGTCTCTTTAATGACATCCAAATGTGACAGCTGAGTCCTTGGATTAAAGAGAAAGGTCCCGTGCTTCACCTGCCACAATCCTGCTGTGAGCAAAGTGGCCATTATACTGCTGTATTCCTCTCCACTATTAGATCTCTGAGCGCGGCTCAATTATCCGACTACTTCCACACGCTTGCTTGACAGCAGTGTTGGCAGGTGTGTCCTTTCCAGACGCTCTCACCTCTCCGGATGGGAAATTAGTCAGTGCAGCTAGCCATCAGCTAAAGCAACTGACATCTTCGACTAGCATGCCCTTTCATTAAGAGTGAGGAGAAGGAAGTGAGATGAGACGAGCAAACGCTGCTCGAACATTCGACACCCAAAAAACGCTGGCTCTGAACCCGCGGACCGCGTGCATTTTTAGAAACGAGGTGCAGGGAGTTGATTTATCTCACGCAGGTACCATGAACACAAAAGAAAATCCTCCAACAAAGCAAAGCCATGACTATTGACTGTGGTGTTGATGGCCACTTATCCCACAATGCAACAGGACAAAACTGACAAAAGCAGTGGACGATGGAGCTCAGAAACACAGTGAAAAATCCTTGTGGAACCATTGTTATCTTTGAAATGTAGCAAAGTTAGGTGGTTCACGTTGGTGAAAGCATTATTTACTGTATTATGCCACTGCCAAAGTAGTGCACTATTAACACAACTAAAGCAGAATATTATTGATGTTACTGATGTTCAGTATAGTAACAAATCTTTCAATGCGTAAACCGTCCTGAGAATGTTCTTACAAGCCACCAAAAGAAGTAAACTTTTCTCAATTTTGAATTGTTTTACTTTAAATAGTATTTTTTCATAAAATCAAATCTCAATCCACAATGGTTTGAGGGACTTTTTCAAAACAATTTTGTCTCAGTTACCAACCTCACCTTGTTTAATTTGTGTGGATCCTCCTCGGGTACTTGACATTCCTACATAACAGGTGCTCAAGTGTGGTTTACATTGTTCAAGGAGGTAATTGCATTGCTCTGATACAGACTGCTTTAGTAAGTAAGTGAGAAAGGCTTTGTGATCAACTTGTTTGTTCCCTGTAACTCTTTCTGTACTTTTGGTTTCAAATGAGCGCCTTTAACTCTGTGGGTCTCACAAGTGAAAATGACTTTGTACCACAAGAGCTTCCGAGAGCCAGAAGTGCAGTGGTGTTTATCCACATGCATAATAAAAGCAGTCATTATGTCGGAGTTTTCCAGTTTCTGGGTCTCTCTCTCTCTCTCTCTCTCTCTCTCTCTCTCTCTCTCTCTCTCTCTCTCTCTCATTTCAGCATCAGAGCAAAAGCTTAATTTATAAGAACACAACGTTTCAACACCCACTTCTCCAGTCCACTGGCAGCTCATCTCGGAGCCTCTTCTTCGCTCAGGCGCATGTTTAATTTGTTCCTGCTTGCCCTCCGTGCCACTTCCCCGTACCTGGCCTATTTTAGAGGGAAATGGACAATCTCGGGAAGTGCCTTCGAGCTCAATGGTGTCTCGGCTTCCTCTCTCTTTTAGTCATGACAAGCGGGGCATCACCATGGCAACAACATTTGCGAGGATATGGGGAGCGAGGCGGTCAGCGCTGATGCTTTTCTAACAGGCTCTGACTTGGTGTCACACACTGGGCACAGGATCCTAGGCATGTATTAGCATTTTTCAAATACACCGGGATTTTTGGAGATTGCCCTGTTGACACCCAAATTATTCATCATAGTTTTATATGACACTTAAAGGGAGCACTGAAGGAAATGCACTTAGTTTTCTGAATTCATTTAGTGGAAAATAATCACGGATAAAGTTTATTACGGTTAGCAATGGTGTTGACAATGAGGGAATTCAGGGACTCGCAGGGTCCAACCAAGTTCCTCGGTGTTATGACTGAAAACAACGACGCTGTTATACGGTTTGGAAAAGTGAAGCCAGTGGAGAAGTGCCTTGTACTTGCATTCTTTCAAATGGCCAGCAGGAGGCGATTCCTGGTTGCAAAAAGAAGCCTAAATGTAAAGAAGAGGTAAAATGACAATACATAATTATGGTCTCATTTAGATCAAAATAGACTATAAAGTCGGGCATGCTTTAGGGCGCGGCTTGTGATCGTGATTGACGTTGTCCGGTCTGGGAGATGTCAGATTTTTGTTTGCTCCAAAAACCAAGATGGCGACGGAGAAAAACCAAGATGGCGACGGCCAAAATACAGAATTCAAGGCTTCAAAACCGTAGTCCACAAACCCAACGGCGATGGCGTGTCTACTGTTTATATACAGTCTATGGTATTTGATTAGCCAACAGAGGACATGGCCAGATGATTATGAATTGTGTTGCAGCAAAAGTTTGTTGCCAGGTTCAGCTTTTTTGAACAAAACCTCAGACTACAGCACTTAGAGTACTACACTATGAGCCTATACTCAGTCCTGCATTAGGTCCTACCTTCAGGAAGAAATGATGGTTTTACTTGTACTGACCAGCTGCATGTAAAGGGTGTCTTTACAGTAGGAAACCGTATTCACATGCATTCTCCTTGCCATTCTCCCAGTTTCTTGTTTGCATGTAAACATAGACTTACTTTAGCTACGCACAGTAACATTATTAAAGGCTTATTTATATAAAAGCACTTTGATTTATTACCTCCAGAGCCACAGCCACTCATGGTTATTTTGATTAGGTGCGCAAGTTTGTCAGAAGTCTAAACAAAATTGTTAACGCAACTTATTAACCTTTCTTCAGTCAAACGTATTTGCTATCATTATTATTCGCTGCAGCTGTGTTTCCATGGTATCACACCTTTGTGAAATGTGTCCCAAATAAACAGCTATAAGGTATTGTTACAGATATGTTGAGTCGATTCTTTACCTTCATTTTTTCATAACTTCCTCTTAGTCTGCCTACTGGCCCAGTCTACCTCCGGGGACATGATGCTATTGATGGTATTATCCTCGCATTGACCGTCACTGACTCATCACTGTCCACATTCATTGAATCGGGGCTTGAAATCCAAGTCATAACAAAGTGATTCACTGCTTACTGAAAGAACGTCTGTATTGTATTTGGTCTGGACACCCACACCAGTGACTGCCTGATCAGACCCCTCCTCAGGACTGTGTTAGTGTGTGCAGACTGTGCTTGATTGATATTTATGACTCTCCTCTTTGTTTTAAACTTGTTTAAACTTGCAAAAAGTATTTTTTTTTGGCCACTCGTAGGCAGCAGAATCAAGCTGTGAATACTGACATATCACCTTTTTAGTTGATACTTGAACTCGTTAGCAAACAGTTGCATCTTTACACGTCGAGTAGACGTGTAAAGATCATTCATTGCGGTTTCCACGCGCCTCCCTCTGCTGATTATGAACTCAAAATATATTCAGAGTGCTACGCTCTTGTGTGTGTGCGTGTGTGTGTGTGTGTGTGTGTGTGTGTGCTCTGATTAATACATGTATTCTTTGATATTGAAACAGTAGCCTTGTAAAAAAAAAGATGTTGAAAGGGTCAATGGGGTTCTGGAGGTGTGGTTACATCAATTAGGTGTTGTGTTGGGGCGAAATGTAATCACTTTTCATGAGGCCCAAAATCACTGACAGTGCTCCTCTTTGTGGGTTCACCACGACGAGTGACCCCTTCCAGATTGCCACATTGTCATTTTAAACATTGTTATTATGAAAATATCAATATTATAGCTTTTTTTTTTTTTTAAAAGTGAAACAAGTGTTCAAGCTTGTGTTTTCCAACAGTGGCATGCATAGAGCTTGTTTTTGCGAACAGAGAGAGATTGACTCAAAATCATTTGGCCCCTCTGTGGGTGTTAAAATGAACAGGGGACTAACACTGTATCTGTATTTGAATGAAATGTACATCTAACTGCTGACCTTGAATATATTTAAAGTAAAAGGCGTCTTGTCAACATCCTGTTCTCATTCTCACAGTAAGATCATTGTTGGTAACCTCTACAGAGCAGCTGGATTTATGGTTTTATCTCCTGCTATTTTCAGAACAAAGCAGGTTTTAACCTTGACGTATAAAATGGGATCGATGCGTCGTGAGCTTGTATTTAAGGACTGCATTTAGACATGTTTCAAGGCTCTGTTGTGTTGTGTGTTGTCTGCCGTTTGGCATTTCAAGGGTCGAAACATGATTAGTCAGCTGAAAAAGAAACGGCCTAATATTTCTACTGAAAGCCCGATTTCACATCAACATAAGCCCTGTGGAATAATTGAGAGTTAATTATATTTAAATATTCGATACAACACCTGAACCCTTCACTAATGTTCATTCACCAAATCGTGTATGCATATTAATGAAATCCCATCTCCATCAATCCACCTTGAAAACCCATTCATCTGGTTTAAGCCCATGTTCTTTTGCCCTTTACAAATATTGTATGAGGGAGATACTGTAACTGTTTCCCCTCCTTCTTTTTAACAAATCAACACTAATGAAACAGGATACATCTAACACCTTTTGCATCTACTGTAAACAAAGTCAACCAAGTGACAGGTTGTCAAAACCTCTTTTTCTCACTTAATAATTAACTTAAACCTGCAATAACGGATTTAATTGGCCAAACAACACACAGCATCTATCATCACCATTTTAGTTGATATGACGGACCTGTTTGCAAAGACTTATTTATTCACACATCCAGCAGACACAGAACAGCATTAGAATTCATTTGAAGTCGTGTTTGTGGCCACCTGGTTAATGTAAGTCTAATATTTACTCTCTCCTCGCTCTGTTTTTGATCTCTACACAGCTCCCGAGGGAGATATCTGTCTCTTTAGCTACTACATGCTCCACCATGTTCACCAGCTAGTCTCTCTATGTTTGCTGTTTGAAGCAGCGCAGGTAGTGTGCAGTGGGTTTATCAGAGCTTTTTCACTGAAAACAGCTGCCTGATTCGGGGCCGAAAATGAAACGTGACGGTGAACCTGAAGAGTAAAGTTGTGGGTTGGACAGCTAGAACTAGCAACAGTGAGCTGAAACTCGTTTGACAGCTCTGTAACGCCGAGGGGAGCTGCAGAGCAATGCTGATCATTCTCTGTACGTTCATCACCAACAGCGGGCTCTTTCACATTTCACATCAAATTGTTTTCACATTGTTAGTTGATATATTGGTATTATATGGACGACAGCAGCTAACATAGCTGATGATATATTTTGAATTTACTTAAGGAGATACTACGGAAGCCCCGAGAGGCAGGTGAGAAAATAAAATTCGGATCTAAAGTGTTTTCTCTCCTGTGTTTATAAATTAAGAACAGGCGGAAAAAAAAGGTTTCGCCAGGATAATAGTGCCAAAATTAGTATTACAACAACAAACACTTTCTACCTGCCAAAACTTCATTTTTAACCGGTTTTCTTTCTTTTAAGGAACTTAGAAAGAATATTCTGCCAAAACATTTCCCTCTGTTCTGAAGTCATAAACACAGGAGAGAGAGAGAAAAAAAATGAGATAGAACTTAGAAAATGGATCTTCTTTTTTCTCTCACTCACCTCTCAGGGCTATCGTAAGATACAGATAAAAGTGAAATGCTCAAGTGGAAAGCTCAATCACAGAAGATGGAAAAACCTTGCTCCATAAAGAGCACTGCTTTCTGCATCGGCACTGCACATTGGCATTGGACGTCATTCACCATTCGTAATCATCCAATGATCTTGGGTGGTAGTTTTAGACAGAGAGATCTGGAGATGCATTTAAGATATGACAAATAGTTAGATAAATCAGTAAGTTTAATAGTTGAGAATAGTGGAAAATATTGAGATGCAACTCAACACTGGCCTTGACATATCCACAATCTTGATTCGTTCAACATTTCTAGTAAAATTTCCAGTTTATAAACTATAAATACATTCATGATGCATCAATGAAGTTCATAATTACAATTAAAGAAAATTATAATGAGTTGAGCTGTGCATCAGGAGAGAACTCACACGCAGAGGATTTTAAAGGTTTCTATTTGATACATTAGGGGACAGTGAGAAAATGTGCACACGTGCAAACTTTTCCTCCCATATTGGACTTTGCTGTGCATGATCGGTCACCCTATATGTGGGTTTCTCTACGGGTGCATCATCTAGGGCTTAATTGAACACACATGGAGCCAATTGCCAGCAGGTCAAGTCATTACAAACACACCAGAACCCCAGTGTGACTCATCATGCATGTCTCACCTTGGACCGAAACCTTTGTACTCTTGCACTCTATGCACATTTGATCCGTGAAGCCCTGCAATGTATCAAATAAAAAACATTTAAAATCCAGACTCCGGTCTGAATCTCTTTTGTTCTCGGCGTGTGAGTCCTACCTTGTTGCACAACACGTTTTCTCTGACTACCGCACCAGAGAGGAAAGCCATTACGAACCGCTGAGATACAGTATAACATCTGGGGAAACCATTCAAAAACTCATAAATGTTGACAACAAATCTCACAAATAGGAGACTAAAGCATCTGTGGCCTGGCCAATACAAGCTGCCAACATCATTTACAGGGAGAGAGCCCCCACGACTGCTGCAGGCGTGTCTGTCTGACACAGGAAATCAACACCATGTCAGGAGGCACTTCAACTGCCTCACATCCCAACACCATCAGTGTGATTTATTAAGCATGCCAATTTATGCTGATTACATCATTAATTCAATTCATTCATGCATAAACTGGAAGATATTTTTGAAACATGTGTGATATCATGATGAACTTCTTCTTCTACTGTCTTTAAGCATTACCGGATAAGAAAAGTGTTTTTATTTGCTTTTGCATTTATGCAACAAGGTGCTTCAAAATTGAATCAAATCATCTACTCTCTCATATTGCATGATAATGGGACAGTAAGAATAAGTTATCAAGCACGCTCTTTTCCTAACTCTAAGTAGTTTTGTTGCCTAAACCTAACTTCCTATGAGTTTTATTTTGAAGAGACACCATGCATGTATAAAGCACATATTGACACGCCGTCTCTGACGCTAGAGTGTCATAGTTTGAAGCTTAGTGACACTGACCAAGCGTCGGGAGGGAGAATGTGTTGGTAGAGATATTTCTGTTTTATCACAACATAGGTAGCCGTGATGCCGATTATACATCGCAATGTAACACCGTGTGCACAAAGAACTACGATCAGCATGGTGGTGAAGCACCTTCAAACAGAAAGATCTGTAACTGTCACTTTCTATGGGAATGAACTGTGAACTAGTGCTCTTCACTAACAGTTCCAACCTACAGTCCCAGCATATTTAACGCTCACGATCTGTGCATATCCACAGGTCGCAAGAAAACACTTGCATAAGCAATGGAAAGGTCAACTATGGGTTCATCGCCATTATAGTTATTTGATGAAATTATCATTGAAATTGTACTGGGTACATAGTGTTAAAAACATCACCTTAGATTGGATTGTCTGTAAAATGAAATGGATCCCTCACTCACGCACTCAAGACTTAAAAGGCTAATTTCATCGTTAAACCCTCAGTACAAGAGGCACTATTACTCATGCCATAAATTGTAAAAAGAATTATAATTTAAATTGCATTAGAAGAGCAACAATCACTTTTGCATTTACACTGATACCCTTGTAAGTGTGAATCATCACATTTTTATCATTTAAAAAGATAAGATGGCTGCTATTGATCCTGTAAGACGCTTGTTGTTTACACCTCACATGCCTCAGCAAGCCCTGACCCCATCTGGCTCTATCTTTCATTTTGATATAATCTGACCATCCATTGAAAAGAAACTGAAAGAAACAAAACAATGGAATCATGCAAATTCAACTTTTTATGACAAATAAGTATCCTGGCATAATAGGTATTTTCCGTGGGGTTTGGGCCTCAAATGTTCTTCTTGGTTTGTGATTATTTATTCAGTGTGTATGTTTTGTCTCCAAATATATAATTGTGTTTAACTAAATAACCTAAGGGTTGTTCAGGGTTGTCCCTCCTCACCGATTGTGTTTGTGATTTTCACGGACAGGATCTCAAGGCACAGCCGGGGGAGGATAGTATCGTGTTTGGAGACCTCAGAATTGCATCTCTGTTCATTGCACATGATTTGATTCATCAACCGGTGGTTCGGTTGATGTGCTTCATCAGACTGTAACCTTCAGCGCGCATTGGGGCAGTTGGCAGCTGAGTGTGAAGCGGTCGGGATCAGAGTCAGTACCTCCATGTCTGAAGTGAGATGGACAGGCGGTTCGGCGTGGCATCGGCAGTGATGCAGGCGTTGTACCGGACTGTTGTGGTGAAGAGGAATCTGAGCCAGAAGGCAAAGCTCTCGATTTACCAGTCAATCTACGTTCCGACCCTCACCTATGGTCGTGAGCTTTGGATAGTGACCAAAAGAATGAGATCGTGGATACAATCGGTCAAATTGAGCTTCCTCTGTAGGGTCACTGGGTTCAGCCTTAGAGAGGCCCAGAGTAGAGCCACTTTACCTTTGCATCTAAAAGGGGCAAGCTGAGGAGGTTTGGGCATCTGATCAGGATCCCTCCTGGACGCCTTTCTTTAAAGATTATCCAGGCATTGCTAGAGAGGGACATCTTGACTACCCTGCTAAATAAACATGCTTTCCCCAGATAAGCATGACATAATGTTTGGATGGATTAATAACCACAAACGGGGGGGTTAGTGGGGGGCCCACAGCTCCATTTTTTGCTGCATTGCCCCTATAATTTGACATTTATAGCAAGAAAGGTCAGTTTAAAATGTCCTGATAGATCAAAACTGATCCCATGCTTAATAGAAAGTTTGTGACCAAACGTTCATGAATTTGTTCACACTAATTACGAAACCGCTGCCACAAAATAATGAAAAAAAAGGGATGCAAATTAGGCAAAATGAGAAAATGATGCATATCATCTTCATTCAAATTAATGAAAACGAGTAAATGAGGTCTATTTTTGCCTCCACACAGAATCATTTCATGCTTTCGATATAATCAGTTCTGGCCTCAGAGTGGGTTTTATTCCTCTGCGACACCTTCAGGGAAACGCTGTAATTGGTTAGCTGGTACAACCATTTTACAAATACAGTTCCATCGAGGAGTATGAGAAGCTTTTTCTTTAAAAAAAAAAAAAATGTTTCTATGCTATGTATGGCTCTATGCGCAGTGACAGTATTGACATAAACATCTTTGTGGCACAATTAATGCAACAAAAACGAAAAAAGAACAGCCTGACTGTTACTCGACAGGTGCTCTGTGGCCTCAAAAGAGCAGGATCAGCAGGATCAATAAATGACTGAAACCAGGCACACAGCTGACATCTCCAGGCTGGGCAGCCCGGCACAACTGTCAACTGTGCAACAGTAAAAGTAAGCATGCTGCAGAGAAAGCATACAAGTAAAAACAAAAACAAAAAAAAAGAGACAAAAAGAGGAAAGTAGAGATACCAACCATGAGCTGCAGGTTCAGTGCTGGGCGCAGTGTCTGAGCACACAGGGAGAGGACATGGCAGTTGAGGAGGGAGGTGTGGAACAGGAGGAACAGCATGCAAATAAAGGAGAAATGGGGGAGGAGGCAGGGAGGGAGCGGGGCAGGGGGAGAAAACAAATGACACCCATAAGCAAGCATTCAGAAGACCAGAACATGACAAAAGACATAAGGCTTAAGGGAAATCAAAGGGAACCAAAGGCAGTGCAGAGATAAACATAAGCTTACACACACACACAAATACACTTTCCATTGCACACACTGGACGTTCCACTCAGAGGGGAGGGTGGCTGCTGCTTGAGGAGATATGGAAGAGACTATTATCATGTGCTTTAGGCAGCTTTGCTTTGGAGAAAAGACAAACTATCAAGAGGAAATCATTGTGCAGCCGTCCTAATGTATCAGTGTATGACTTGGAAAACATTTCGCCATCTATTTGCAAGGGGAATGCTTCGTATGGCAACGACTCCAGTGAAGTTCTAACAAAGTAAAAGTGTTTACTGTTGCGATGGCTGGGTATGGATGAAACATTCCAGCACCCCAACTCCCAACTCGTCAATTACAGCAGTATGGCCAGTGGCCCTAAGCTTCAAACTGTGACCCTCTAAGGACCCCTCAAGCATTAGCTTTGGATGAGTCGGGGACGGCATGTCACTTTCACATGCATAGTGTCCTTTCAAAATAAACCTCCGTGTTCACTGGAAACATACAGTTTCTGCTCGTTACGTACATACAGTTGCTTTTCAGAATAAAGCTGTTTCCCCTGTGCATCTTCCCATCCCCTGAAGCAATACTTACACTGAGACTACTACTACTTATGGGAAACAGAAGCAGGGATCGCACCTTGCCCAGACTGAAATCTGTGCTGAAGAAACAAATGCCATTTAAAAACCCTTCTGATGGAGATGCTTGCACGCCAACAAATGGGGCTTGTCCAAAAACATCTCCTCTCGCTCTCCGAGCGATTGACAAAGTGTGTCTGCATTAGTGCCAATTTCTACCACAGTGAAAGTGCTGAAAGTAACTTTAAAATGATAAAAGCAACATTCGGTCAAATCATAGGCATATAGGCATGACAAATCAAACATCAAAACAAACTGTGTTCAAATAGGAGAGTTTCAACAGCCGCAATGTCGTTTCAAGAGGCTAAATGTACATTAGCGTGCCTTAGGTTTCCTTGGCCTTCTGTCTCAGCGGAGACATGAGAAAGTGCCCGGAAAGCTATTAAGACGCAGACAGATGTTTGTGTAAGAGAGAATGGTGCTCCGTATGTGTAATTGTTCGGGGAGCAGTAGGGCCGATGCCACACCTCAGCTCTGCCGCCAGAGGCTCAGGGTACAGGGAACGATCTCACAAGGTGAGACTGCCTTGAGTCCGTTTCAGAATTACCGAGGCCTCTGAGGACCCGTTTCTCTACCAGGTCCTCGAGTAGCTGAGACACGTCAGTGCTAAATAATGCCACAGGCCAGTCATTACGCTGACAATTTAGGAGCATATTTGCTTGAATCACACCTCAGTAAAAACACCGAAGGGAATTCATATATAACGTGCAAAGTGCTTCTAACTCAAAGCCCAATAGGAAAGTTAGCCGGTTAAGTTTGACCTTAACCCCGGCTTTAGATTACCACATAGCTAGCTCATTTTTAAATGAATTAGATTACCTGAGTATCCTTTAATGTAACACACAGGAAGCTAGCTGACCAGTTATCAGTAATGGGTGATATTTACAGATGCATATTAATTGCATTGACATTCTTTCAGACGCAACCGTATTCTTGACATGTATTGGTTTATTGTAGCCTGCTTTGAACTCGTTCTACATGGACTACAGGAGCAATTTTATATTTAAAGATTCTTTACACCTGTGTTGAAGGTATCGTCATTGTGTATCATATATAAATATATAAGTTTAGATTTTATATGAGGTTGTGTAGGAAAATGCTGCAACACTATTTTGTTGTTTTCTTTGGAGATTGAAGTGTTCATGATGTAAACTTTAAAGCATGACTTTTACTATACTGTGACGATCAAATTACCCAGGTGTTTTGCGACAAATTGATGGTTAAGATATATAGGTTTTGTTGATTTTTCATTTAAAATTGTAGGCGCCATTTGTATTACGGTAGGCCACCCTGTGTCACGTTACCAAAGTTGTGCTGCAAAGATGTTGGCATCCATTTCCCAAGTAAATATTGCATGTTTAGGAGAAGAGGTGCAGAAAGAAACACAAGAAGAAAATTAATGGATTATTTAGCATTTTTATATATGTTTTTCTTTGTTTAATGTTATAATGTTTAGTCACCCTACCCACCGCACCTGTTTACTTTGCCCACCATGTGCTCCTGCTTTTCTTATTGTAAATCGTTTTTCATGGTTTTGAGATTTGTTGTCATAATTAAGGTTTGTATGTTTTCCCGTAAATTCAAATAGCTCTTGCTAATGTGCTACACAGTAATGTAATACACTAAACTGAGTAGACCGCATACTGTAATGTCGAAATAAAGCATGCATTTGAAGAAAAATAATCAAACAGTGCCGTTTTGCATTGTTGAGGGAGCAACGACGCAGAAAGAGATACCAGAGGGCAATTCATGGGTTATGTATTGTCCTCTGCGGTAGCAAATAAATACTGGAAAACAATCTCTCGAGTCCTCTCCTTCCATGCCCTATCCACGTCTGTTAGACAACCACACAGGTAGATGGCACCGAATCCTACACACTGTGCCTCTAAATCTAAAGGGTTAACCCTAAAGCTCTCTCAAAAAAAAAAAATGGATGGAAAATAAAACAGTGTACAAGGCTCAATAAAGACCGGAGGTAAGTGCTTGGGTCCACGTGAACACAGCTACAGACATGCTGATTAAGAAAGGCCATATATTACATTAAAATGAGGAAATGACTGACTGGAGTTTTTTATTTTTATTTTCATGGGATTGAACAATTGTTTAACACAACAGTCCAGAAGCCATGTAATGGCTGCACTAGTGTTCATAGGCTTCACAATGTAAAATGAATCCTCTGTCCCTGCAAGCCTCAGTCAACAGAAAGGCAGCATGGCCTGGTAACCCTCATTACACTGTGGGTGGCAGCCATGTGGGACCATTCAGTATGTCTGCTGCTGAGTGATTGCCTGTCCACTTTTGGGCAGCCTCCTCCTCATCCACCATCTCCAGCTTCACAGGTCAACTGAGACATCGGCAGTGTTCTCGCTGACATTCACAGATATGATGGGGCCACATCAGCTCCATTACTAGTTGCCACACTTCCCATGAGCCCTTTGGTGACTCACTGCGACATGACATCCAGCTCAACATGCAGAGATAACTGCGTGCCAATCATAATTGTATTGGCAGAAATGGATTAGGTGGAACCCTGTGGTGCTGAAAATGCCAACAGGCTGCCGGGTGTCCCCGCTGGCAGCTAGATTACTTTTTTGTTGGATCCACTTTCTCTAACCTGCCTTCCCTACTTCGGCTTTTGTTTGTGGTTTCCTACATATCCCAGAATTTTGAGGTCTCCCACAGAGCTCTGTTGATAGAGAAACGGGCAGCCTATCTCTTTTCTTCAACAATAGATTTCTCCCTGTAACAACTGTTGAATGTTGCTAAAAAAAAAAAAAAACACAGGGAGAAAGTCTATTTCTGAATCAAGGGGAACTAACAGCATACAGTGACTAATCATTTTTGTTGTACGCTGTTGCATACTTTTTCTACTAAACTAAAATCCTTGAACAAGATGCTGCATCAGTGTTGATGAAATTTGGTACAGACATTCCTGTCCACCTCACAATGGATTGTAAAGATCCTCTGACCTTTCAGAGCAACCTTGTCAGGTCAAGTTTTAAAAAATGTTTCGGTTTATGATGAAATGCCTGCAAAACTAAAGACATTCCCATCAGCCTCAGCTGTACTAAAAAGCAAATGTCACATCAAAAATCATACCAGCATGTTAGCATTGTCGCTGCGAGCATGTTGGCTCAAAGCAGCGCTGTTCTTCAAGTACCTCCTGTATTATTGAAATAATAGAAAGTGTCAAATACAGGATTTATACCATAGACTATGTAAAATACCAAATATATTCGAATATATTCTGAAGAGCTGTTGTGAAGCTCAAAATGGGTGGCTCCGGCCGTCGCCATCTTGGCAGTTATGACACAACCTAACTCCCTGCTCATCCAAAAATCGGCTAACGATATTTATTTGAAATAGGTGAGTAATATAAAAATTTGTCCCAGAACAGTCATGAACCAGGACATTAGCTGTAGCTGTTTTTTTCGCACCAGGCTGTAAACATGTTCAAAGTAGGGCATTTTAACGTCGATGGGGTTTGACCAGGAGCCAGCCTCGAGTGGCCATCTGAGGAACTGCAGTTTTTGGCACTTCAGCGTCATTTTTCAGCAAAGGAGGTCGCCGCTTCATATATATGTTCAATTCAGCAGTTATTTTAACACATTTAAACACTCCATGCAGTCTAGGAGCTGTAAGGTACCCTAATTATGAGTATATGTGTAAATAGAAAGTGAAATTGCCTTCACTGGTGCTACTTTTCAGATATTGTGGAGCTAGCTGATTACCCCCTGGCCGTTTTTCCATCTCATTTTGGTCATTGTGGAGCTCAGTTATACCTCTAAATGACAGTCTGCCTCCACATTAAGAAGACCTGCGGGTCTCAAAAGTAGTTTTTTTTCCCATGATGCTGAATGCTGTTATATCACTGATGTTCTTTCAGGGTTGCATGTCACATGACGGCACTTATTGTGTTGCTATTGACCTTAATCAAATTAGTTAAGGCTGGCTGCTCCAATTTAAAAAAAAACAAAAACAAGACAAGGAATCAAACTGAGCAAAGTGAGAACAATATCACACATTATCTGGCACATTGTGTGCATGTGTCAGTCCGGTGAATATGAGGTGGAGACACATCTAAATTCATAAAATGCTGAAGTCACTTCACCAGATGGTGTTTATGTGATTTAAGACCCAGACAAAATGAATAGATATTTGTTTCTTTACCCTTCCCTGCCTGTTTTGTTGTTCTGTGGGTTGAATTAATTAGTTGTCAGCACCGCTTATGGTCTTTCATCAATAAAACGTAATGCTAGCCTGGCGATGATTGTTTTATTTGCACAAGGTACACATCTATTATCTTTCTTCTTCATTCAGGGTTAAAGTGGCATTGTTCATCCGGCGATGTGTTGAATTAGGGAACGATTAGTCATGTTGTGATGATGAGGGAGAGAGCGCTGAGGTAATGAGATAGCTAGAATATATGGGAGGATGAATGTTGAATCCTGACAAAACGACAGCAGTGCATTTGTACTTTTGGGCTTGTGTTTCACAAAAGACCTCCTTTTGGCCCTGACTCCCACTAAAGCAATAGACTGCTTGCCCCTGAAGAGAGTGTGCGGCACAAAATGTGGCTTTTCAACAAAAAAGTCTTTCCTCCACACTGACACAGAAATGGCAGGAAAAAAATTATGCAGCAAAGGACACAAGAAAGGAGACGGAGTAAGAAAGGAGAAACATGACATTCAGTCCCTGAAAGATGTTGTAAAAAATAAAGGAAAACTAGAAATTGCAATTAATAATGTGTCCTAATTGTAGGAGTTGCTCTGCAGGATATCTCAAATAAAATTTTTTATTTTGTTGTGAAAATAGCAATTGTCATTACCCCATGTCACTTGCAGAACCCTGCCAAGCACTTAAGAGCCATGTGTTGGGGCTGTAATAGATTTTTTAAAGTGCTCTGTTCTTTCCCTCTAATGGGTAACTGATAGAAAAAAAAATCTCAATCCCACTCTGATAGATTCATTTGGCGGTGGACGGCACGCTGTGGGTAAATGAAATCAACTGGCAGAGCGAATTATGGCCATATGAGTCTGCCTTCAATCTATATACACAGTTATAATGGAATTCCTCTGATAGTTGAAAGCAAAGAGAGGACATCTGGAAGAAAACTGTAAGTGGGTTGTTTTAACCTGGAAATATTGGCAGTGAAGACGTGAGGTTTGCTTTATCAGGTGGAATCCACACATCTCAACGCGAGCCCTGTTCACTGGGGACTGAAAGAACTCGCCGACATACTGTACACAGTGATTTTCAGTATTTTCCGTCTTATCTTACTCTGTCATTAAGTATGAAGGTTTGTAGAGAAAGCAGATTCAGAGCTAGTAATATTTGACTTGCATGCATTTTTGCACAAAAATGCTATGAATTGACATCGGTAACCCTTTTCTACATCCCCCATACATAGTGCATTATAAGAATAGTTAGAATGCTTTATAATCTGCTCATAGCAATGTATAATTATAGATGAAAGCACTCATAAATACAAATAATAGCTTATAACAAATACATTTTAACGCCTTTTTTAAATGACTTACAAGGTGAAGTATTATAATACTCCATAATTCCCATAGTAATGCATCAACATATGATTATAAATTAATCCAAGAAGTGTTTGCTTAAGTAAAGTGAAAACATATCATTAAATCTGCAAGAACACAAAAAGTTGTTAAACGTTCAATTATACTTTACTTAAAGCAAACAATAACCAGTTAGAGTAACTTGTAATCACATTATAATGCATCATAAAAAGATTATAATATTTAAAACAATAGGATTTGTAATACACAATGATGAAATGAAATTGTGAAGTAATATGATACTTGACCTTATAAGTCATTATGACATGCTTTACAGTGGAGTAATGATTCTTGTTATAAAGCATTATGAATATTTGTTAGTGTTTATAATTGATTTATGCAGATTTCAACATATTTTATGTATGTTTATATGCAATATAGACATAAGTGTTACCAATATATTTTATATATAAAAGTTAAAATGAGACAATAAAACTTCTCATAAACAATGGCCACAATGCCACAAATATTACTTACATTATGAGGGAAATAATCCAAGTGGGACCATCATTTCCTCAAAGGTGAAAGATCCTAGATTGTGAGCAATTCAATTGGCAAACTATTGCAAAAGTGCTGACAGAGCTAACAGTGTTTAGCTGAGGGGGAACCGGAGGGTGGGTGCTACGCTTCCGCGACGACGCTGTCAGTTCAGTTTCATGAGCTGTAAACGCTGCATGAGAGCAGAGCAGACCTGCGGCCATGAGCTCACCAGTGCGGCACGCTCACATGCACTAAAATCAAGTGCATCCGGCCCGGTTATCTCAACTAAAGCAAGGAGAAGCTTGGATAACAACACACACACACACACACACACACACACACACACACACACACACACACACACACACACACACACACACACACACACACACACACACACACAGAGGGAGAGTGACCTCATTCTCTGCTCAGGTAGACATTACTTTCACCAAATCTTTACATAGCGAACAGTCGTTTGCTGCTATATTAATGGCCAGAATGTTAAATTCAGCTCCTTTAAATTAGATGACATTATAAACTACTGGTCATACCAGACCAAAAGTTGTAGCAGCAAAACCAATAGCAGTGGAATTGAGCAAAAGCGCTATTGCTAATAAATACATTTTATGTAGATACTATTTATTTTTAAGTCATCTTACTTGTATTCATTGCCTAATTCACGCATTGCGTGCTAGTAACCTTAAGGACATATTGGTATTATTATTTACCCATTAAGTAACAATTTTATCCTCAGCAGGCACATTAGCAATGATCAGCAGAGATCCAAGTGTTAATCAGTCAGAATAGAGATAATCAGAAAAGGCCTGTGCGGACTCCCGACTCCTTGATCTGAGGCAAAGGAGCTATCAATCAGCCCGCATAGATAGGTATTCTCTTTAATCCAATCAGATGGCATAATCAAGCACAATGCCTGTGATTTCTGCCAGCCTCGTGAGATTTGTTCCAATTGAGCGGTCTGTCAGAGAGGCTTTGATTGCATTTGGGGCTCAGGCTGATTTCTGACTTGAGGCATAAAGTGATGTTTTCTATCTACACCCTTTGGAGATTTACACTCACAATAGCCTCGCGTTCTGTTTCTGAAAGAGCAAGATAAAATTTGCCAATTTCAAAAGGGCCTAATTTTCAAATGCTCATGTTTCGTTATTGTTCATCCCCCACTGCTACCCTCCTTCAACAACCCACCTAGAGTATGATCTATAATTTACTTTATGAATGAGCGATGTGTTTCATAAAAAAAAAGGCAATTCTTGTGTTTGCAGTAGCTAATTGTTTTAGAACAATTATCAAACTCATACAATTACCACAGCCAATCCAGTATCCATGCTTCGTAGCGTACAGCCTTCTATTTGTTTGATTTAGCTTTTCCCATCATGCCATGTCAGGGGATATCATACTGCTATTTACAACCGTAATGGATGCATTTCTTGTGTGATGGAAAGGTTTGCAGTTTGGTTGGGGGGGGGGAAAACAGAAACCCTGTCGTGAAAGGATTTGGGGAACAAAGCCACCACGTTACTCTGAGAAGGTTGCACACTGACAACAAAGAAACGCAAGCTGGGCCTTGGCCTACTATTTGTCCTCTCAATCAAAAACACCCGAACACACCCACACACTTATTTGAAAAGAAGAAAAAGAAAACATGTGGGGGCACATCAATTTGTGCAGTGGAGCACTGTAATTACTCATAATTCGTGACTGCAATAGATGAGGTTGGTCCATCAAAGTCTATTTTTATCCGTCATGTTTCCATGTTAACCAATGTTTTATAGTACTGTTCGGTATTTATAGAGAATCATAATGAGCATTGCCAATGGCAACGTTGGCATCCTTACGATGGTGAATGATTGGAATTTTCCTTCAGAAACAATGTTTAGACTCATACAAATTGAATCCCTCTCATCACTTATTGCCCACTAGAAGGGCTACATTCCGGCAATGATGGTGTTATCAGCTGTAAAGAGAACCTTTTGAGGACATACTGTACTCTTTGAAGAGCTGTTGAAGAACAAATGTGGTAACAATTCTCTAATGCCGAGAACGTGGTTTAGAAAACCTTCAATGATGAAGCTGGAGTCAGGACGTGGTTAGCTTAGCTTAGCATTCACTAAAGATTAGACAGCAGGAATCCTCTGGCCTGTTTGCCAAAAGCTCAAATGTGAACATGAGAATAGTATTAATATTCTCCTCGTTAAAAAGAAAAGCAAAAAAGCTGTTGAGCTATTCTCAAGCATGAAAGTTCATTCTTGACCTTGGGATTGGTATGTGTGACAAAATAACAAGATCCACATAGAAGTTAATTTTGCCGCCTCTGCCATTACTTCTTACCTGTTAAATTACAGATAGAATTTGGAATTAACTGTAAAAGCTTTCAAAAATGGTGAATGATGACAGAAACTGGGTGACCTTAACCCATCGTTAAAGGAACACATGAATAGGACTGCCGCTGCGGCTTGAGGATGGAGATATATGGAGTGATTCAAGGCTGTGCGGGGAATAACGGAGCACACACACATACACACACACACACACACACACACACACACACACAAAGAAAAACAGATCGTGGGAGGGTGATACTGTACCTTGATTGACTTCAGGGTGGGAGATGGTGGTGGTGATGGTGGTGGTAGTGGTTGTGGCTGTGGTGGGTATAGGGGTAGTGGTGGGAGCATCTGGATGAGAGGACAAATACATGACAAACACAGGGGGGGGAAAACAAATGAGTATAAAAGCCATGAAGATAAAGTAAAGTCACTGTGAAGCGATGGTATCGTTGTTTGATATATCACCAACAGCTTAATGTGTGTCACTGTGTGTGTGTGTGTGTGTGTGTGTGTGTGAGAGAGTTAAAGGCTGGCTGCAGACCTTTTGATGGATTGGTAATGGCAGTGCATTAAATACTGTAAACACAACGATGACACTGCAACGCATCATCAGGTCTCACACCGACTGAGCTGATCAAAGATTTGTTGGAAGCTCCTCGCTTTTATGTCTACTTACGGGCTACACACCATGACATGAAATACTGACAATGCTTGCGAGCACATGGTTGTTAGAAGTGATTAAATGTCTAATGAGTAACACATGCTGGTGTTGTACTTATGCTGTCATTGTTATGCAGCGAGCTGTCTTGACAAACAAACGTGTCTGTGCATTCTTAATATCTCCAAGGAGATGCAAGGAGAGGATACTGGCAGCAAAAAAAAAAAAAAAAAGCAAAATTGAATGTAAAAACTCAAATATGATGACACAATAAATGGCAGTGCACAAAAAGACAGGAGGAGGGAAATAATACACGCACAAAACAAATGAAATGAATTACCACCTTGCGGTTGTATGCTTCCACCAACCGGTCAAGTACTTTACATCCACGTCTGTCCAAAATGCCATCGCTTCATCATTTTATCCTGTACTTTGAAAAGCGCTTGATAAATAAACTGTATTATTATTATTGTTATTAGACATTTGCGTGAAATTGCTACAATTGGCATATTCATGCTTGAGTTATGGACAAAAAACATGTTTTGTGAGGGTTTTTTGACCACCAAATTTAAATCAGTTCAACCTCAGAGGCAAGTCGACGTTTTGGCAAATTTGAATAAATTCGCTCACAGTGTCGCTGTGGTATTGCATTCACAAGAAGAGAGCGGCCGTGAGGTCACAGCAACCTTGACCTTTGACCTCCAAAATTGAACCAGTTCATCCTGGAGTTCAGGTGGATGTTTGTACCAAATTTGAAAAAAATCCCTCCAGGCATCCCTGAGATACTACGTTCACAGAAATGGACCGTATGGACATCCCGTAAACATAATGCCTCCGGCCACGGCTGTCGCCTGGGCGGAGGCATGAAAATAAATGAACAGCATCAGGCAGGGTTGTTGAGTACACAAACTTTGACCAGAGAGCATTTTTCCTCCCACAGCCTTTCCTTTTTTACTTCATTATCCAGGTTAGACTCCCCACCCTGACAATGACCAGGGGGAGATATCAAAAGTGACATTTTCCTTGTTGAAGTGGTGGTGCTGCACTGATATGAAGCCGCTGGCAGTGCTGCTTTGTGAAAGACCACCCATGCTGCTCTGATTGCCTGGGAATGGACTGAACAAGGTTTTAGGGTTATTGAAATGTGCTGGAAAAAAATATGTTTCTGGCTGTTGATAAGGAGGAAGGCTAGCCTGCACTTTAATGAAATACTGCGCTACAAGAAGGTGGCGGAAGTGGACAGAGAACTGGTGGGAGATTGATGTCCGGGAGACAGAAAAGATGCTGTTTTTTGCAGATACAAGCACTGTGCAATGACACATTTTGTTATGTGATGATGCATGGTAGGTTGCGTCAGCTATGTTGCAGTTTATTGGACGAGCTGTAAATGACAAAACTGCAGGTGTTTTTGCTTTACAATTTTTTTTTTTTTTAATTCATTCAAACTACCGTCAATAACAGGCAGGCCAACTGCCAATGGCTGTGAAAGAGATAATTTGCCATTCATTTGAAAGGGCGCTTCAAAATTTCCCAAAAACTCTCTTGCACACTTGTTGCTAGTTCACCATTGGTGCCGTGGGCCAATGGTGGCACTTATTTGTGCCTACCGCTGGGTTACAGTATATGTCACATGAGATGAAATGCCTTCGTTTGTTTTAATTTCTAATCAATTGTTCATAGACGCGACAACATTCAAATCACAATTACTAGCTGGACAAAATTCGATAGAAAGTTAGTAGTGCTTTTGCTCTATTGGAAAACAATAAACTATTAAGTGTTACGACTGGTGGTGTTCCATGTTTTTGTAATTGTCAACAAAACCCATAAAGAGACCAACAACCAACAATGACTTATGATGATCTTACCAACAAGTTTCTGTGTAGCCAAAGCAAAACCGTTTTTTTTTGTATTGGGCTGTAAACATGTTTATTTCTGCTGTGATGTTGGGCATTTTAACATGGAGTGGCGGTCTATGTGTGTTGACTCGCTTTTGGAGGCAGCCTCAAGAGGCCATTTTGCGGAACTGCAGTTTTTGGCTCTTCCGGGTTTGCTTCATTTCTCTGCACCATAGGTTGCAGCTTAGTTATCAGTCATTATGTCACATTTTTCGGGTTATTGCATAACTGAATGTAATGACCAGTAATTGTTCTAAGATGTTTCAGTAGATGTTCCCAGTGAAGGTGTTTTCACTGTGACACCATTGAATGGAAAATGCAATACATCCCAAAGTCACATTAAAGAGATAATAAAAGTTACCTTGCTCTTTGTAGAGCAGGACGTCTCCCCTAAGGTTACAGAGGTTGTTTATCGTTGGAAAGTAGTCTTCCCTGAGGGCAGAAGTTGTTACTTCACAAATCCCTTCACAATTTGAGAAAATCATTTATTTCATGCACTTTAAGAAACATGTATTAAGTAATTCAAATAGCAAGCAGAGAGGTCCATGTAGTCCCTTAGAACTCTGCCTGAAGCAAATTTTAAAATGCTAATGAAGGCCTTCAGGTGATCTGGATCAGTATTCAAACTCTGTTGCTGTGCGGTATATTTTGAATCTACCAACAATTCAATTTTTTTAAGTCAACCTTGATAATACAAAGGGCTGTACACACCAATGTGCAGACAAAGGCGGGGAGAAATGATCCATTGGGAAGTCGGCTGGCAGATGAGGCTTGAGCTGATGAATTTCACACATGCTTGAGAGCCACAACTCCAGCTCTGGGGTGGTGCCGTCTAATTGGTTTTTATCCCATTATGAACTGTGAGGGTCCAGCAGATGTTTGGGATCATCAGTGTCAGCATCTCATTAGAAACTTAGCAGTGAAAAAAAAGAAGGAAGATAAATAAAGACTGTCTGGATGTACACTATATTTCTCTATTGGTGACTGGCTGGTGCAATGTATCAAAGAACACTGGAGCTTATTGACTTTCAAATGTGACAGGCAGAATGTGTTTTTCTTCCCGCTGAGTCACCGGCCCTTGTTTACTGATGAGGCTTATGAATCTGTGTTTCTGGTCTGAATGAATGGAGCAGGACCGCAGGAAGCTCCGAGATGTAGCCTGACAGGAATCATTCCCGTTAAAGCCGGTGAGTTAAAGAACTCCATGTGAGCACAGGAACTCCATATCTGCACAGTGCCGGTAATCACACCAAACAATATGGAGCCTGAAAGAACACCTCCAGCACAGAGGAACTGATGATACATGGGAAGAAGTGAGGTGTAGTAGAGTAAAGTATGTCAAAGTAATAGCGCAGTGTATTATAGTACAGAATAGTACAGTAAATTATAGTACATTATAGTATAGTATAATGCAGTGTGGTATAGCCTTATCTATAAATCGTGAGAAGGGTGAATTTGTGCATACATGTTCCTGACTTTCTAATGCTGTTTCATCTTATATTATCTGGAATTTACATTATACACATGTTAAATACTTAATAAATGAGACCAAATAAATGCATTTCATTATTTTCATTTCCACTCACAGGTTAAACAAACAGAATGTACACTAGCCTTTCTAAGCCTAAGTAGACTCCAATTATTAGATCAACACGAACATTAAGGCTTCCTCATGTGGCCCAAAAATGTACTGCAGATATAAATGTTAAATATAAGACTATGGAGGAAATTCTGCAATTTTAGTTGGCAACTCTAATAAAATATGTCTTTCAGAATGAGAGTATCGTATAGTGTAGTGTATTGTAATATAATCTAGTATAGTATAGTGTATTATATTATAGTATGTAAGTATGTATGTAAGTACATGCTTGTTAAAAATAACCAAAATGTTGAATACTAATATTAAGTATTTGACCTAAGTATTAAGTATTTTGAAATAAAGCTTGAGGTTTTGTCTTCTACAGACAGAACAAATGGGATAAGAAGACAGACACTGTAAGAGCAGATAGTGTCCATCAATTTTAATCATACAGTAATGTCAGAAATATGTCAGCTCTTGAGTTTTAAGAAGAAAAACTACCAGAGGTTGTATGAGCCGTTATTCCAAAATACTACTACTTGGTTTAGGTTACAAAAACGGCTGTTAATTTAACCATGTCAAAGAAATATTCATGGGTAAATGTGAGGGAGAAAACTAGTTAAATTTAGTTTTTTTACCAATTTTTTTTTTTACCAAAGGCGAACTTATAATGTAATGTACATTTGAGGTGTTCAAATTAGGATTGCGGCCTTGCTTGAAGCTTGGGAGACAGAGCAGCTCTGCAAATTAGCGTCTGCCTTAGTTTTAGGTTAAACTTGGGCGCCATAAAAATTGGACATTTTGCATGTTTCACATAGTGAAGTAAACTGGCAGGAATTGATATTTTATCCCAATAACATCATAACTCAAAAATTGCTTGTTTTGTTGTTAATAATTGGTTAAATTGAAACACGGAAAAAAACAAGGCCACGACTTTAGAGATCCAACAAACTCTAAAACTAGAAGTTACCTTGTGAAATGCTTTGACCTCACCAGAAAATATTTTCTACCCCTTTTGCTTTCATGTTTCCCTGCTTTATTCAGTTTTGTGACCTGCTACGCCATCGAACTGTATTATTGATTTGCTGCTTTATGTCCCATTTAGTGCCTCTTAGCCCTGCAAGGGTTATCTATATTTTATCCTTCACAAGGTTTCTTCCAATTTTCCGGTATTTCGTTTGGGTAAGTTTTTCTTCGGCCCTTTCAGTATCTGCCCTCGGCCCCTGTATAATCCCAACTAGTGAAACTCTGACAAGTGCTGTGTTTAGAGGCTTTACATATCCACTCAACATTGACTCAAAGTGACATTGGTGGATGCCAACGTTGTGAAATAACTAGAACTCTTTGCCTTTTATCTTTCCGGAGAGAAGTTACGAAGCCCTAAAGAGGTAATAAATATAACAAAAATACTTCAATTTGGATAGTTCTTAATTGTCTACCTGGTTCAAAAGGAATGCTGGACTACTGTATAGGTTCTTTCAAAGCAATCTCAGATCTTTTAATGCCCTACGAGGGGTGATTGAAGAAGACCACCTTACTGTACAAAGTCTAGGCTGAAGGCCAGGCTTTCAGCTTCAGATAATAAACAAAAGACTCAAAGGTAGTTTTCTCCAAGCTGGGTCATTTTGGAATCTTCACATGTTGGAAGCAAAAGTACTGTCTATAGAAAATATGGTATGGATTATTTGAACATAAATATATTGGGGTCATTTTGAGTGACATTTCAAATGTGTCATCAAATAAAGTGTGTAATTCAAGATCACAGCCACTCTGACATATTCCTGCCATTTGGTGACCGGGAGATAAATGTTGGGATGTTAAATTCTATAATTTCCCCCAAATTACAACTGTAATGTCATGAATTGATACATGGCAGAGGACTCCACGTGTTTAAAATTCATAAGAGACAAACAGAATTCAAAACACAACTTCCTTGCAAATTTGCTTTGGAGGAGATGAATTACTTTTTCTCCTCATAGCATTTTACAGCAGCAATTTCACTTCCACTCAAGTGCAATTTCAGCAAACTAAGAGCGCTTGCAGCTTGAATAAGATGTTTTGGGACACTTTGCACCTCTGGAAGAAATGTTGGAAGCCACTTAAAGCGCTAACAGTGACTTGTGGAGAAATTCACATGTGCTTTAATGGAGAAGAAGTGTAAAGTAAGTAGGAAGACGACTGAGTGCAACAGGGTCACTAAACATGCGGCTGGTGTGCAATAAAGCCAGTGCTGGTAAAAGAGCAGGGAGAAGGAGAACTCAGTTATTGGGTAAGCGGCAGCCTGTAAACAACTTAAAACCCCTCGGCGCTGGGTCTCACTCGACTGCGAGACGAAAACCCTGATGGTTGTGTTTTCTTACCCTGTGAAGTAAGAGCGGCAGCGAGAGTTAGAGCAGTACAGACTGCATTCTTTTCGCTGTTAACATTGTTAGTGTCAGCCAGTCTCACGGTGCTCTCCATCACTTAGGGTCACAATACTCGGGAACCAGATGCATTAGAAGAGATGCTGGCCATAGCTGCATTTGTTCTGGCTGTCAAGCAGGGCGAGTGTTGGCGGTGCAGGCGCCATGTGGACTTTATCATTACATTACACAGCTGTAATGTACAGCTTGGGATCCTGGGCTGGTGCTGTGGCTCGTTTTTAACTTTTCATAAAGAAAAGTTCATCTTAACATAAGAGATGTGGAAAACACTCATTTCAAGACGGCTTTTGGGGCATTGTGGTGCATTAAATCTAAAGGTCTGTGTCTATTGGAGGGACTTTACCATTATTAGAGTCTTCCCCTCCTTACTTGCCATATTTGAACCTGATGTGTCTTTCTGAAATAGCCTGGAGGTATGGTGGTTAACTTCTTAGGATTAAAATAAGAGTGTCTTTGTTTTTCGTTCCAAGAGTTGGGGTTAATCAAAGGGCTTATGTAGTTTGGTTACTGAGTGGTTTCACTCGTTCTACTCACTGTTTATTGGGGTGTTGCTTTAATACAAAGGGTAGGACACGAGCTCCACGATTAAACAAATATCTGAAGTCATAAAGGTGACACACATATGTGTTACTATGGTTGCCAAATTATCTTATATAGATGGAGACGCAGGTACTGTGAGGCCGTTTCTGCAGTTGCTTCACTTTCCATGGAGTCAATGAGCAGAAATACGGACAGGGCCGCTCTTCTATTGCAACCCACACTGTGGTCAAAGGGGGTCTATAGTTATATACTGTCATCAGGTTTCAAGCGCTCTGTTGCCGCATGGCATCTACAGTTATCGAGTGCATCTCCTGCTTTTACCGCCGTAACGTCGCTTTGGTGTCACTCAGCACCAATCTCGACAAATGAAACCAGTGAAATCTGCAGATTCCTTCGATGCAGATTCAGAGATAACTTTGTTAACAGTTCACAATGAGCTGGTGGCTGTATATCACTAGTCGTACATGCTGACACCCCTGCTAGTTGTCTGATTTCTCACATGGGACCATATACATACATGCCCTTCTCCCAGCTTCTGTTTTGGTCAACTACAGAGGTGTTTGCCTGGTGGTGGTGGTAGTGCAGGACGTGGTGTGTGTGTGTGTGTGTGTGCGTGTGTGTATGTGTGTATGTGTGTGTGTGTGTGTGTGTGTGTGTGTGTGTGTGTGTGTGCGTGTGGTGGAGGTAGTAGTGGGGGGTCTGGATGTGGGAATCGGCTTCTGACAGCCCAGCCACAACATCCTGTCTTCCCATTAGCAAGGCGAAGGTTCGGCATTATTTGCTGTTGAATTACAGTCGACATTAGTGGTGTGGGAGCCACGGACACATCAAAGTCATCAAAAGACTAGCTCTAAAAGGATAGAGGCCTTCTGTGGTTTTAATGGCTGCTGTTTTTTTTTTTTTTTTGGCGCAAGGCTTTTAGTTGCCCACATGTTGCATTACCGTGTTTATCTTTGTCTCTCTCTCACCACGGGGGGATGCGTGGGTAGTTGTGAGGGGCGACTTGCGTCCGTCACCATGGGATTTCGTTGTTTAGGCCCGGGGAGAGAGAGAGAGAGAGACGTACAGAAAAGCTGCAACAATTACCAGAATATTCACGCTTCATGCAAAGTCGTGGATAATGGGTCGTACAGAGGTGAGCAACGATATGGCTCAAAGCAAACTGGTTGCTCTTAATGATGGTCTTTTATGTGTCTTGTAGTTGATCTGATTACAAAAAAAACACACACACACACACACACACACACACACACACACACATTTGTCTTGCCATACTATCTCTCCTCTGATTTTAATACTCCCATTTTAATCCTCAACCATCACAAAGTTGAAAACACTTATTAAAGTTGCTCAACCCAAATCGTTTTGCTGAATTACAGACAAATTCTTTCAGCACCGAAGATCTACGTGTCCAAGCAGCCTTATAAACAAACGTGTAAACAACATTTCCATGAGTCATTATTATGCATTTAAGGCTTTTTTTGCGTGTCATATTTCCGTGTGTCATTTAACAACACGTTAAACGGTTGCGGTTATGTTTGGGTCCGCAAAACTAAGGTGACATCCGCTCTTCGGTTTAGTCAGCAAGACAACTTAGTTATGTGTAGGAAAGACGTCATGGTTGGGCTTTAAAATAAGTATGTAAACAGGAACAGGAAAACACGTCATAAACAAACGCAACTTAAGAAAAACCCACTTTGGGACACCGGACTGGAACAACGGTCACCTAGTTGCAAGTCCTTGTGTTTGTTTGACTGACCCGCCCCCCCCCCCCATGAGCAGTCTCTCACATTTTACACTACGTCACTTGTTCAGAGCGCATTGTATTCACGTGAATCATTTCCATTTCTGTCAGTACAGACTACACGGCGCACAAACGACACGCTGAAAGCGAGGAATGCGTTTTTGTTGCACGCAAAATGCCTTACAAATTGGTGTGAGCATTCACACGTCAATTGGTGAGAGAGAACTGAATCTGACACACGCGCACACAAAGAGGCTTACACTGCACTGTTAGTATTGACTAACAGCTGTAATATAGCAGGTGGCAGTAAGCTGTTTCCTGATTTTCAACAGTACCTCTGTTGTTTTATTGCACTCATCATTAGCACAGCAACTCGCTCTGCTGTAAATAACATCCATTCAGCTGGTGTCCGTCAGGCATTGAGAGTCCTTTTTTTTCTCCCCCCCCCCCCTACATAAAAAGAGGCCTTTTCACTCTGCTAATTCCCTCTGACAATAGCCGCCAAATAACTTCTCTGCGGGCTCGGGGTCTACCAAAAGTGATAGTGAAGTAATTTTTGCCAGGGAAAATGAGCACATTAGAGTGTAATGCCCTGCCCAGGGAGAAAATGTGACTGGTATCAACAGTATAAAAGCATGTTAAGATAATGCTTATGAGGATGAGAGAAAACAACACGGAGAAAGACTGGAGGAAGCTGCACCATCAGGAAGCTAAATGAATAAATCTGGCAGAAGTAGGTGGAGGCAGGTTCAGGATTACCTCAGGTTTGCGGGAGGTAGAACACATACACACAACACACTCATCTATTGATCCACGGCTAGGTTGTGGCTGTGGTTCTCAACGCATTTACAAAACTGTTTTACACCATGCTGATGGACAGTGGTAAGCACTAAAATGTTTGTTATCCCAATCAAGGGTCTAAGAATAGAAGATGTTGTACGCTGTACAGGTTGTAAAGCTCCTTGAGGCAATTCATTGTAAATTTGGGCAATATATAAATAACACTGACTATATTTTAAGGCTGAGTATCGTGTAGTTTTACGATGCCAGTATCATTATCAGTACCCTTAAAGTGATACCGACACCAAATGACTTACATTAATAACATCAGTGAGCAACTGTAGAGCTATTCCTATTGTATTGTCATGTATGTAATGGCCTGTATTGTATTGTGAAAAGATTATCATAAACATGCATACTATCATAACTATTACATTTCCAAGGGGGGTACAAACTGAACAATTTATATACATGGAAGCTATTTGCCCCTGCTCTGCACAGCCCTAATACAGCAGGCATGCAGCACTCACACAGCGCAATACAGCGGTTACTGTTGATAACGCCGACCCACGGTGGCAGGAACGCGTTGCCATCAAGGCGTAATGTCCTCCCTCTGCCCCCCCCCAAGGTTAAAACTGCTAGCTCTTTCAGGACTGTTGCCATTGTTAGTGCTGTTAGTATTGATAGCTTCTAGCTGCCGGCTCATACATCTCCGTGTCCACATGTCATATACAATTGAAGAACTCTTGCTGAGATTGGCTGCATTGGTCATTTTTCCGTGGTCTATGGATACATACATTGAAAATGAAATCCAATGACTCAATGGAGCTGTGTGTGGTCAGGTTTACTTTTGGAATCAAACCACAGTCTCCTGTTGCCAACTACCTTCACCTTTTGGAAATCGCAAAAGTAGTTTAAAACCTGGCTTGGGCTCAATGGGCCACTAGCGGGGATTGCTAGTGATGCTGACATCATGAGGTTTGCCAAATTCAACCCGCCGCTCAGAGTGTTTAAATGTAATTTTAAGGAGCTCTTCACACTGCAACGATACAACTATGGCAAACAAATCCCTTTCTCCCAATTTTAGCAAAAATTAATCAAAATCTTGTTCACAAATCCACAATGTAAAATGTGTATGTAAATGTGTATGACAATGAAGAATGTAAAGTCCTCTTCAGGTCATAAATATAATGAAAAACAATACACAGAGAGAGAGAGAAACAACACTGAGGACATGACCTTCTCTTTTGCAGAGAAAATAGCACTGCGTTCAAAACATCTCAAGGAGCTGCTTTGGTGTTGCTGTGTTGCTACACTGGTGTGAAGAAGACAAATAATCCAGTTTGAGTAATCATAACAATAAGCTCGTATGCTTATCAGAGACCAAACAGATTGCCTGTATTTTTTTTCTTCTTCTATTGTGCGCATCTTAATGCGGCCTCAGGAGCCCAGTTGTCTGTCCAGATGCAAGGAAGAAAGGGAAGTCAAGGGAACCAAGTGGACAGAGCAAAGGGACACTCTTTTGGTATTGGCCATATCCACAGTGCAGTTGCAAAACAAGGAGGGATTAAAAGTATACTGCACCTGTTTTAAAACACAGTCCTGTCAGTCTGCATACTTTGGATTATGCTAATAGGTACAGCCTTTGGCAGAAGGCGATTTGTTTGTTTTTAACGGGGGGGGGGGGGGGGGGCCCGGTTCGTTGGGTTCAGCTCTGCTGGACATGTCACAGTTGGAACACGGCATAGCTGCACTTGGTGAAGGCTACTGATATTTCAGAGTCATGGTCGGGGCCATAGATTTTAACTTGCACAAACCTGAGTCAGATAAAGGATCAATGAGTCAGACAGACTAGGCTAACAAATTCAATTAAACAACTCCTCTGCCTCTGCACCCTCTAAGCAACTTGGGGATGAAGAGGGTTGCAGGTTAACAAAAGGGCCTTTTTTCACTTAGCTAACACGGGGCGATGGCACACCCCCTCATCCCCACTCAAATCACCTCTTCTCCCAGCAACTCACAAATCTCGTAAAATATCAACAGTTTACATATCAATGAATTCTGGTGTATACATGTTCATGGGACAATCTCTCAGAAGAAAAGCAGATATAGAGCAGATATAGAGAAAGCAGAAAGAGAGATAGTAAAGTGACGTAGGGTCAGTGTTAGACCGGCATACCATAGACGTAGAGGATGTAGTCGTCAAAAGACTCCCCCACCGTGTTGGAAGCCACACAGCGATAGGTTCCGTTGTAGGACTTGTTCAGGTTTTCGATGTAAAGATCACCCCCGGTGATGACGGCGTGGGATGGCACATCGTCGTCCACTTTCACCCAGTTCACCCGCTGTGGCCTGAAATGAAAACCAGGGCACCAGTAAGATTCCGTGGATAAGACAGACATTCTAAACTGAGAATGTACGTGAGAGATGATGTGATCCTTTTAGTAACCAATTACATGTATACTGAACTACCAAAAGTGTAAACCATATAGATCATTTTAATAATAAGGGCTAAAAATACAATTTTAATATATGGGATTCCCACATGTAAGAGCTTTCTTCCCCTGGGAAACATGGACTTCCTCAATATGTGTTGTGGCAATCATCTAATGATATCACACAATATAACATAAGGGTAGACCTGCAGAACAGTCCATTGATCAAAATCAATAGCATTCATCCTTTGAGTTAGTGTTCTCTTACACCTTTGAAAAATGTTCATGCATCCACCTTAAATTTCGTAATAATCAACTTATTCTAACAAGCAGAAGTGTTGGTCTTAGGTTGGCAACGAAAGGTCAGAGGATCACCAAAAACGTAGCAATTAGCACCGTCAGCACCGTTGTCGTAGTTTGCGCTGTTAGTTCTGTTAACGCCGTTAGCTGTTAGATACTAGATATGCTCACAATTTTGCATTTGGCGTCTTTGAATAGACAAATATACCTATTTTTTGTATGTATTTTCAAGCAACTGTTTACTAGAGGCTAATCAAAGAGAGTTAATATATAAAAAAAACTAAAATGACATTCCTCCTGTTGTGTACAGCTAAAAACAACAATAACTGTGAAGCAGCTTTGTTCTCAAATTACAGGCTTTCTACACTTGTATACTTGTGTTGCTGTGTAGGTGGGCGCCTATCAAGTGTCTGTATTTGTTCTCTTCTCTACCTTGACTGAGGTTTAGAGCGGGGTGACAGATTCCATTTTTATGACAATGAGCTCAGAGCCACAGTGGGTGAAGAGAGAAAAAAAAAGAAAGAAGACAAAACACCTCTATTTTGCTGCTGCAACTTCCAATGGCCACTGCCAGCTACTGTTATTTCCCATGAGCGTGTGCTGATGGTCTCTCTTGTTGCATTTTGTTGTGGCGTTTTAACTTGTTTCCCTCCATTTGAAAACATTTGGTGTGGAGGGAGCAAGCAAATAGGAAAGGGGAAAAAAAAAAAAAAGATGATGTGAAAAAACCCAGGAAAAGAAAATATGAAATAACTGTTTGAGCTCAATAGCAAAAGCAAACAAAACCACATGTGCTGTGGCTTTGTTTGTGGTGGATGGCTTGGAAGAGGGTGCGTTGTCTATTACAAGTGCTCTCCAGATGAAATTAAATGTAAATAAATGATAAATATATAAATAAGATGGAGTGAGAGACATGACCTAGAAAAAAAGGTGGGTAGGATGTTGTGAGAGGGGGAGAGTGGATCCAGAGAAGGAAGATAGACAGATATAGACGAAAGAGGTAAGATGGGGCTGCAAGGAGAGAGGAAGGGCAGGCGTCTAGAATACAAATGGCTGCCTGCAGCCGAGGCCCCCTGTGCTATCGGCTGGTAATGACTGCACAACTCTCAGCAGCTCTAATGAAAATGACTTCCAATTCCCGGCTCACTGTATTGATTGTGTTTTCATCTTTATAAAATGAATACGGGTAGTTAGCTTGTCTCTATGCCAAGTATGAAAACTTCGGGGGTGCTGGTGGATGGAGGCAGTCTTGAGTTACACAGTGTTTGGTTCGATGTGTGTGTTTGCGTGTTCTTGTACTTCGACTTTTCAGAGGATCATGCAGACATTCAGAATGAGAAACTTTTTTTGCAAAGGGAGAACAGTTGCGATGATCCTAACTTTGATTTTGGGTATACTTGTCAGATTCAGTTTTAATTTTGGGCAAGTTTAAGACCAAATCAAAGTCCTGCATTGGTCCTGTTTTGCAAACCCATAATCCCCCTGTACCCACAAAGGCTATACAACACTTTAGCTCAGACAGACTGCCGGTAGTTGGGCAAACATAATCAAATCTTTTATTGAAAAAGTGTTGCAACTGTCGCAAATTCGCATTACTGGCGGTATGAATAGTTTTAATCCGAAATATTCGCAGGCGAGTATTTTGCATTTTCGTGCCGTTTATTCGTCACGTCCCCGATGAGTAAAGGCCTTAACACAGTGATCCGTGTAGCTTGTGGAGACAAAAGCATGATGGTAGCACATAATCAGAAATGTCAATCTTAACCTCAATCATCATGCCACTGCCACTAATTTCTTAAATGTAAAACATCACCGAAGAACCTATGTTGGGAATGTCCCACACCTTTAAACTGTGAGGGCGGGTTCTACAAAACTCCTTCGTAGAGGACACTAGCTGCATTCAACTTGCATTCGCAAGAGTTTAAATGGATTCCAACAGCAACCCAGTTTACAGGCCCAAAATATATATCACAATGTACATTAAAATACTTCTGTCCGTGCTCATATGCTGTCCATATGCTTGATGTGCTGCAGACAATCACATTTTTAAAGCTATGTGCCGCTAAGCTGGAAGCGCAGGTTGTCACAGAGCCGGAGTGTGTTTAAGTCCAATTCATACTTTCTTTCTGTCTTATAAAAGGCACAGCCGCCATGACAGCACTGTTGTTTGACAAGACATGAGTAAGTCCGAGACTAACACAAGTTAACCGGCTACAATGGTTGCGATGGCAAGGGCTCACATAACAATGCCGAGCGCTCTGACCATCCTGCCACATGGATTGGAATGTGAAAGTCCGTTTTTGAGTAAGCCTATTTCTTTAAGGTTGTCATACATCTCCACATTTGAATTCACTCGAACATGAAAACACCCACTGCATTTATCATACACCTGCAAGTTGGTCACATCATCGTTTCCCATGTAATATTCATAGCTCCAGCCTAAACAGATGATTATTTTGTCCCGTTCAAATTTGAACTACCTCGTCAACAAACTAACATGATTGATACCAACAGCACAACTGCACTGATGTTTGGATAGTTCGGCAGGCCTCCTGCCTCCTTTACTCAACCCTCAGTGCCCTAATGGCTTCATTTGCACTCCATTACATCTCGTATCACAAAGACCTGTCATGTAAACAAAACAGCACCTTGGTTTACAGATGATACATGTGGGATAATAACCTAATGAGTGTCAAACAAGAGCTTTATGAGGCTAATGCCAGAAATATCACAGAACTGATAAAGGCCACAGAGTTCATCTGTGACATTGGGGCAAAATTATACAGTTATTTGTCCTCAGCTCGTGGTACAAACAATCTTTTAACTTGAATCACCTGTGCACATCTGTGCACATCCAGTGCCTCGAGTCCATCAACATACTCTCTCTCAGTCTCACACAGTCTCCCTAGACACCTTCAGAATATTAGCACTCAACCCCTTTCCTTTTCAACCCTTTTTCTGCTAAAATTCGTCCTTCGAGATGTTAGGACCCAGTCCATTCACTATCAGTAATGACCCTTTCTGCTCTGTCCTTCGCCCTTAAAAGAGTGGTAATTAAACATCTGCTCCAAATAGTAGAGTGATTCTGATGTTTTCATAACTACAGGAGCTTTGAAATTCCTGAAAAAAAAAAGAAGCCATTCAATAGGTGATTATGTATCCAAGAATGGCCATTTAGAATTGTGTGGACTCAGGTCCGTCTGCAACAATAAGACTGTCCTAGTACAGTTCTCCTCTCTGCAACATTTACTTCTATCAAGGTAACCCTCTTCTCCATCAGAACTCCGTACAAAAAGACATCTCCCCTCCCTGTTAGGAGACAAACCTTTTGTACCTTTTTTATTGCTAATTCCACACTTAAATCTACTTTGACCAAATGTCTTTACCATCACACCATAACCCTTACTACCATCGTTCAATTTGCAGTTTTTCAAAAATTAAATGACCAAAAAGATCCATTGATACAATATTTTGTGTTCATATTCATATACCGTGGAACTTAAATCAATAGCCCGGGCTTTTATTAGCTTCATGATATAGGTAATGAATTCCATTTGTACAAAACTCTTTGCTCATCAAAAACCGGAAATACTATAGAATTGTTTATCTAAACTACTTTGAATGATACATGTATACAAATTAAGCTATCAAATAAGTTATTAATTACGAATCATTCCTTTGATCTAACAATTTACAGCATTTGAGGGTTTTACGGCACCTGGCATACTGACACAACACCTCTCTTCATTCTGTTAAAACCCATCCGTCCGTGCTTATCCGGGATACCGAAAAGGAAGATGGGTGAAAACTAAACAGAGAAAGGTTGGGGAGACTTTTATAGTTTAACCAGCAAGGTGATGAAACCAAGCATACCCAACAATACGGTACCAGTGGAAGAGAAAATATAAGAGAAGTGACGTCTTTGTTTGACGAATGATGATAGCAGAAAGTGACCAATGGACTTCACATGAAAAAGAAAAACTGTTTAGATTTGTTTTTGATTGATGGACCTTTACACACTAAAATAAAACAAAAAAATCAAAGAAGAGACACGTATTCTGAGGACTCATTACTTTTTTTTTCGCACCTCTTGTCTACCATGCTGGTAAATTTCAACGCATTATACTTTTAATTATAATTTGGTGCTCATGGTTCCAAAAATGAACTGAACTATAAAACCTCACCGATATACCGATGCTAAGAAAAAAATAGCTAGATAAGACACGCACACATGCATGAATCAATAAATGTGTTTCCTCTACCCATGGTACATCTTTAATTGTGCGAGTGTGAGAGTGGGTGTGTATCGTACTGGGGTTTGCCTTTGGCCTGACACGTCAGTTCCAGGTTCTCTCCTTCCCTGGTAAGACCCTGAGGAAACTCTACCATGATCTTTACCTCTGGTTTGTCTGAAAGGAAAGGGAGAGAGAGAGAGCGAGAGAGACACAGAGAATTAATTACTGGGACAACACAACAGACAATGCATTATCTTCGCTCTGCATCTATATTGTTCTTTCTGATTGATTCCTATTTGCAGCCACGTTGTTTGTAGCATTCATAAACATGCACAGCTACCAAAAGAGGAGCGAGATGATTTTCTCACTGTACACAGTGAAAAATATGATATGAATATAACACAACACATAATCCTACAAATTATTTCCATGTGCAACGTGATCTATGTTTTTTGGCAGCATGTCAGATTATCAAACTTTCCTAAAGTGTTTGAGCAAAGAGGAGCTGCGGCAAACATTCAGGATTCATGTCACATCAGGAGAGACATTAGGCACTGTTGTTCAGGCAGGGCGCCACAGTTGAGTGAATCATTAGCTGATTGGCTTCACACTCTCCATCAGGCTACCTGCTGACTAATAGCATCCAATCATATTCATGGAGGCGTACAGCGCAGATATTCTTACCTGACTCCTCACATTATTACTCAGCTGAGAACGTCATATCAGCTCTGGCCGTTAGTCCAGTTTTGGTGCCACAGCCTTTTATTCACAATGCTTCATAAAAATAATCACAATAAATTATAAACATTATTTATAATGACTTATAATGTAAAATATCCTTCATGATTCCTGGTCACTCACTAGTGTGTGCTGTTCTTGCATTTTTCACCTTTACTTCATGCAACCAATCACCACTTAGAGTAATGTTTGATCACATCATAATGCATTAAAAAAGGCTTTGAATGTTTTACAACCATGGACATTATAATACACCATGATCCTTGTGAGAAAAAAAACGTCAAGCGAAGCATTATGATACTTGAACTCATAAGTCATTATGAAATGCTTTATAATGTGTCATTATTATTGTTATTAAGCATTATGAATATGTTTCAGTGCTTTTAACAATGATTATCCATTGATATTAGTATTTCCATAATACATTATAGACATGAGCATTGTAGAAAGAAAAATACAGAATCCATGTCGATATTGACATGAATATAGTTCATTTGCCGACTATATGATTCTACTGATCAGGTGATTGTGTTTCCATCAGTGCTTTCACTACTTTCCTTGCGGTTGTGAAGTTGCTGAAAGAGAACTTTACTTTTATTACGAATGAGCTACATGTTACTAAAACTTTGCTTGGTCTGGGTAGATTTGACTTGACATGATGTAACCAATCCAATACATTCACCTACTACTACTACTGCTGCTATTCCCGCTCTTCTCTGGCATCAAATCACTCTTGTTGGGTCTACCTTGGGCATAGTATTGATGGTATTTTAAATCAACCCTTACACCAAAAACACGAGCCAAAAGCTTTGGGGGTATGATCGATGTGGTGAGGCGCAGAACCACACATAGCCCTGAGTATGTCCAAAGACATTGCCCGATAAAGTTGCTACATAAAACCAAAGACACTGTTGACGAGCTGAGGCAGCTCAAAAGAAAATGTAAGAGTGTTGTTTTGACAATCAGTGGGGTGCTTTGACAGTCGCTGCTGTGCTATTCTTTGCTTCCACGGAGTTTCTATTGTTCCCACTCCCTTGACTGTTGCTGGTGTTATCAAAGCTTTTTTTCTCGTCTTGGTGTGAGAGATGATCCTTTATTCTGGACAAAAATGAAATGTTTTATTCAAGCTAGCATCTGGGTAAAGGATTGAGTTCAGTGTAACCATGCACTGAAAGTAAGACCGAGATAAAACAAGGACAACAACGGTCCTTACACCTTTTAAGGTATCCCACTATAAGTACATGTGTTTGGGAGATCTTGCAGTGAATTATCATCTGTATACACGTTCATCATTTCACCATTTTTAGTAATTAATCCTTTGCTAAGTCACGTCCTTGAACGCAGATGGGCCAATCACAGCGTAGCATCAGCCAGCTCCGACCAGAGTCGGAATACGAACCGGCTCTTCTCCACAGTCTCATGGCTACTAGCTTGTAGTTTGTGTAATAGTGATACTCGTTACCCGGAGGGGTTGGAAGAAGATGTGCGTTTCTACGTTTCTATTTTAAAATCTGTGGCGCCAACATTAGCAGAGTATTTCAGCACATCATTAGCTAGCGTTAGCACTTCTATGCTAAGCTAGCTTTTGAATGTATATTCATGCTGATTTCGTTTTTTTCAATGATTGCGACAGTGACTAAAGACCTACCCGGCTTCACAGAATAAGTGTTGTTTCTTTAATTTCATTGTCTTCTGGCTCAATCTCCAGGTTATGGGGCGGTTCACTTTTACACTGTGATCTGTAGGCTTTAACTTCTATCTTTATCTTTGCAAGAGTGCAGTTAGTGACAGTGTGGGATCCATGGTAGGAGGGCGGGGCTTAGTAAAGAATCAATTGTGATATCCTTCGTTGAAATGTTAGAATGTCTTTAATGTGCTTGTGTAAAGTGTATGTATTGTAAGAGAATCTGTTGCTCAAACAATCACTCCACTCATCAAAAGCAAAGATTGTTTCACCAGCAGTTCCATCTAAAATAATGGCCAACATCTTTTCGGCAAAACATCAATAGCTTAATTAACCTCAAAATCACACTTGAATGCTTTCAGCACATTATGCCCTATCTTGTTTGCAACACAATGTTATTCTGTTGCTCCTACATCAGATTATCTCGATAAATACCTGAGTCATCTCACTACAGACTGCTGAGTCACAATGGTGTAATTACAGTTTTCTGATTGTTCTTTTCCCCCATTTTATAGTCTAAATGCACCGTTCGGTACTTGCATTTTTAATCAGCCTGTAGACAGAGGGCCTGAGTTATGATTTCAAAGCCGGCTGTTAAGTTTCACACTGCTGTCCGACCTTCTCTGCAACAAACAACACGTGTCTGGCCATCCATCTGTCTAAATCACACCCTGTCAGTGGCCGGCTCTCAGTCTTGGTGATGGACAGCAGATGGGCGAAAAGCCAAGTCTTCTGCTCAGTGGGCATGCACGGATTTAGACAGGAACCCTTTGGTTTTGTTTCCACTCCGGGCGCAACACGGCATCCTGCAACTTTTTCTTCACTCACAACGTCATCTGACCTTGTCATCTCAGAGCCATAAACATGAAGGACGCTAGGCATCTGTAAGTTGTTTTGATAGCCTCAAGTAGTTATGTCGGAGCTTTCTTGTCTCCGCTTGATGGGAAAAACACACACACACACACACACACACACACACACACACACACACACACACACACACACACACACACACACACACACACACACACACACACACACACACACACACTGCACAGCCAGATCTGGATACTGCCACTTCAGTAGAAATGAAATAGCATCTACAGTATGCAAGGAGGCCGTTATCATTATGCTAACTGAATTATTTGCTTTATTGTGTGCCTCACCTCATAAGCACTCAAGACGACACTATCCATCTTTTCGCAGCCGGCTGACCTTAAGGGAAAACCAACCAGGCAACGGAGCAAAACAGCTTGCTTTGCTTATACACATAAACATTACAGGCTTATTTAATTATGCGTTCCCCTGACAATGGCCTTTTTGTTGTTTCCTACCACACAATGCACTCTATTCCACTCACAAATTGCCCACACAGTGAGTGATTGTAATGTAAATCACTTTGTCTATCAGTATAATATATAATCAGTAAACAAACACAGTATGTGACAGCAAAAGTGAGCTTCAATTTACGGATCCTGTTGTTTATAATTTCAGAGAAAGGAAATGATACGTAACTAGATTCTTAAAGGTTTGTAGAAAGGACGATGCGATTTGGGACTAATTATAGGGGAAATGGAGACTGGGAATCTTTAGACATCTGGAACTATTTAGAACATGACATTCAATTTGGTATGACATATGAACCTATGAACCAAATAATCCCTAATCTAATCTGAATTAGTACATTGTAATTAGGTCTATGTTTTAGTGCAAAACATAAATACTTCTCACCTGGACAGCTTTGGCAGTGAGACACTCTGCAATTCATTCATCAATTTTAGTTGGTGCAAATAAAAAGGGAATTGTTTTGGAAATCAAGAACTGCTCTAAAGACATAAATTACAGATTCATAAATATCATAAATATGACATAGAAGAGAAGTCAAAGAAGAGAACTGTGAAATCCCCACCTACAGTATCATTCTCTATTCTCTAGAGTATCACTAAACATTTTATATTCAACTGTATATCATCAAAAGAGAAGGTGCAGTGCAGTCCTGTCCATTGCAGTACGCACAGAGCATGAAGCAGTGTGAGGTGCTGAGCTGGGTGGTCCATGTGAGCTCCCTGTTATCAGAGGCAAACAAAATGCCATGCTGCCTCCGTAGATGAGCTGATCTCCTCTTCTCGCTCTCCCAGGGAAAGGTCAGATAGCTACAGAAGACTTTTATTTTTTAAATAGAATGCTAGGACATGCCAGAGGCCAAAGACATAAGGTTACAGAAGCATAAAATACATAAATTCTATCATTTTGCATCAATGAAAAGATCTAAAACTCCACATTGCAAAGGCCTGGCATTTTAATTACTTGTCACATGGCTGAGTAGTCAGTTTGGATTCATTTCCAATGTCATAGTCAGGCCTGAATCGCATACCTTTTATATGAACCACTATAAGTGGTAAATTGTTGCAAATACTCATCTGTGATGCCTTTTCTCATTCCAAATAAATCCATTGTAGCAATAAAAACATGACCTCGAGCCTCAATTAACCCCTTGCACTGCTCGTGGACCCCGTTGTCCTTGGCCCGAATTTACTTTTTCAGAGGATGTAGCAGGCTAGAGTGAACATATTGGTTTCATATGAAACTATACAATCTAAGGAATCCATTGGTACTAATCATATCAAGCTAGCATGTCTGAAAGGAGGCTAAATGATGCCATAATGCCATGTGATGATAACAATACTGTAGCCATCTGGGCACTCAAAGCTCTACGATTGTACCTCATATTGCATATAGTATATACATATAGATCTATATATATATATATTGGAATATGAATTCAACTTTAACAGGAACATGACATGTTATGTAATGTATTGATTTCTTTCAGACAGAAGTGCAAAGGTAAACTGATGGCGTACATTAGTATATTTCTCTGGAAGATGTTTGTAAACATGAATTTGAATCTATTTGCACGTTTTATTCATCATACACTGAGATAGTTTCCCTCTAATGACATTGACGAAGTTTCAGTGGGTGGAAAATGTGTGAAATTGATGTCATTTAATTAGTAGAGATGGAAGAATCTACTCCATTGCGGTCCAATTGTTCCTTTGTATTCATCATAACCTATGCAGGGAGATCATTTCCTTCACTAACACTGTCATACATGTCACGACACAAAGTTTTAGATAGAGGAGAAGTTGCAAATTTATGCCATTTTCATCTTCTCTATATTTCTAGTTTGAGTTAAGCTGATGAGACACAAAAAAAACTTGCACAATACAGCTTAAATACCCATGCAGATTTTATATTTATTACTGACCAAAAAGTACTTACACTGCACCTCCAGGTATATCTGTGCTTGGAAGTCCTTGACTGCAGGGTGGTCTACGATGCAAGCCACTGGTACGCCATCATCCTCCTTACTCACGGTGAACGTCAGCCGGCTGGTTACTGTGTACATCTTGTCGTAGGTCAGCTCAACCTTGGGCTTGCCTGTGGGGAAACGCCAAAACACAAGGAGACTTAAACACACTGCAATACGGGTGCATTTTAGATTCCAGTTAAAACAAGAATGAGAATCACATAGAAAGTCCGTAAAATGTACTTCACTCAAAAGTGGTCTGGCTCGGAAACAGTTAGGTAAAGAACAAAAAATCCTTCGAAAGCATTAGTATAATCTGAAGGCTAATTGGCTTTTAACCAAACAACCGTTTAACAGTTTAATGTGATGGTCTAGTAACAGCAAAGGAATATAATATCGATAACCATGTTTTCATTTAACCTAGAATGAGCCCTTCATATCTATATAAGGAGCGGGTCCTCTTCACCGAGCCCGTCGTGTTGTAAAGCCATGTTTCTACAGGAGCCCTGAACGGACAAACCAGTAGCTCTAGCAAGGAACCGTTCGCGTTTTTTACGTTATCTTAAATCGCCACCGTAGTTCTCCGACATGCTTGTGAAGCGGCCGTAGCGTTAGCTGCTAAACCACGGTGCAGCCACCATCTGACTTCCGTTGCTCCTAAAGTAGGGTCATTGTGTAGCAAGGCGAACGGCGCTACAATGGTTTTCGATAACTGAAGGTTGAAAAACATGGAGGCGGTTCTGGAAACGTTACGCTCATCTCTATCCATCCATAGCCACTTATCCTTTGCAAGGTTGCAGGGGTTTGGCGCCTATCCCAGCGCACAGTGGGTGAACGGTAGCGTACACCCTGGACAGGTTGTCAGTGTATGAAAGGAACACAACTATGAACATACTACCATTAACAGGCAATTCAGAGGCTCCAATTAATCTAACCTTTATATTGTTTGGTCTGTGGGAATAGACCGGAGCCGGTGAAGAAAACCTGCACAGAAGTCACACATCTAGCCGGAGGATTTAAAGCGATGGACCGTCCTTGCCGTGAGGCAACAGTTATCACCACTGCCCCATCATTCTTCCAATTTCCTTGCAGTGATTTTACATTTTGAATGTCTAATCCAAACTCAAACAGTAAACACAGCACTGCTTGTTGCCTTAATCACTTGAATGACTTCCCATAGTTTGCTGGTTGGTTGTCTTCCTCCTTCAGGGCTCCATTGATTTTCAGTGTGCTTTCCACACCACAGCCGTATCAAGAAAACTGAGCTCCCGAGGGTTTAGGCTGGCTTAACAAAGAAAATATGAACATAGTTGGCATGCTTTCATTATAAAAATCTTTGAAAATATTACCAAAAGCTCATATTTTGAATTTCTTACTAACTTGCTGAAACTCGTCTTTTTGAATGCGCCCTTGGTTCCTCTGGGAGTACTTTGTGAACAACTTGTTTTCTTGAGGGGTCAGGCCACTAAGTTTTACTTGAGAAAATAACAAAGCTGAAACCTTTGTTCTCAAGGCTGCAAGGGAAAATGCTGATAAACAGTCATTGTGTGGCTGCAAGCAGAATGTCTCCCTTTCATTGACCTTACAAAATATGTAGAGTGGAAATGAGGAGGCTGTCCTTGAGAATGGTCAGAGAAGGTGAATCAGCTAACAATTGCCTGCTGTCAGGGGCGACTGTGCGACTGTGAATCACTCATTAGGCTTTAAGAAGCCAGATTTATTGTGTGGCCACCTTTGGCGCAGCCCTGCCAGATCTGAAGCCTGCAAAGTAACCCTCCTCTGATTAGTGGCCGCTCTGTAATATCACACAGACAGTATGTTCTCAAAAGCAATGAAGAGGATACCTCATCACGGTCATACAAAATAAGAGGGATCGCTGGAGACAGCGCTGCACGGCGGAGTCACAAACAGAGATTGATTATTTTTACCCCTTTGTCCTACTTCCTAACAGTCTGTTGCACATGTGTGTTTGTGTCACATCAATAAAACAAGCAAAAGAAAGAAGAAGAAAAAAAAAGAGGCTGTCAAGAGAAATGCTGGAACAGAGAGAAAATCGGTTTTAATGTGAGTAGTTGCATCAATCAGTTTGTATCTTAGCTGTAAAATATGCACTAAGTGCACATCCTATCCGCTCCCGTGCTGCAGCTCTGCCACTGTGGGTGATGCCGTCACCGTGGTGACAGCTGTCTCTTTGGGTGCGGGGAAAGCAAACCCGTGTGATGTGCCTGGTGTAAAGGAACAGGTTGTCATGAATAAATACCACTAGAGGCTTCAGATTTATGAAAGCACCTGAAACGGGAACCTGAAGGGGCCCGCTCAAATCAAAATGTCTTTTGAGATGCACGAAACAGTGGCGAGGAGACGTCTTTATTCAAGTCCGGTCTCTGGATCTCTTTCTTTACAGCTCAGGAATTCATTGTAAAATCATAATACTCACCTACAGAAGCTAAGTGTCTGTGGGTTTGGAACCTGTACAAAGGCAGGTTACTATGGAAGACATGTAAAGTATAATAGCTGTAATAAATGGTACCATAAACGGTAATGCGGTTGAGATAATCAATGAGCCTAAGTCTTAATTCTTGCTCCTTCAACCCTTTGCCATTACCACACATTTCAAACGCGTGGCTCCATTTGCACAGGAAGCATATCACCCAGTGATAATATATAACAAATTCTACTGCTCAGTGCTATCCTGAAACTATGAAGGGGTCACAAATCGGAACTACAGTGTGTGAGGAGAGTTTGTCTTGTTCTCGTTTTCTCCTGGCCTGGACTGAGGCATCTTCACATGACCACAGAGCAGCCTCTAGCTCACCATCCATGTGTGCTTGGTCAAGATAACACAAGCGAAGCCCCGCCGCACGCTGGACACCAACAAGAAGTTGCTGGTGCCCATTCCTCGAGGCAGAGGAGACAGAGTGATTTAGTAAGAGGGACATTTGAGAGAACTCCAAATGCGCCGCATCAAATATTAATGTGTCGAAATAGAAACAATGTCGCTCTTGAGGGAAACACACTGGATGCATCGATACAGATTTGCCAATTGTTTTCTACTGAAGCCCACTTACTGGAGGCATCATGCAAGGCTTATGCACATTGCTGCTTTGGGATGCGCCCCAGAGGCAACGTGTGGCAACACTCCACAAAAGCAATTCGATCACATTGTCTCCCTGGGTTGGCACATCTCAGCTAATGCTCCTTAAGTACTTTTTTTTTTTCTGTGTTAGCTCATCCAGTTTGTGCTACTAACGGGAATCAAATAATACAAGTCAAAGCCAGGAACATGCTAGCAATAGTCACAGTAGCGTCATTATAGAGATGCATTAATAATCAACACTTGTCTCATAACTGTCTACACACCGTGGCTCTTTTTTTAGATTCGGGCCGGCGCTTCACCAGTTTACTCGTTTGGTATCGTTTTGGTTTGTGAACAAATATATTTAATGAAACATTGTTTCAATTTTTTTCGGAATCAGCTCTTTTGATAAATAGAATGTTATTTTATGGGGCAAAGTAAAATACTTATTTATAGTACATGTTGTCTGTAAGCATTATCTAACAACAAAGGTCATAAATGGTGTGAAAATGAATGGTTTTAAGTCAAAAACCTTCCAATTTTCAAGCGTCGATACTCTGACAGAGCAGCTGATAGACTTCCTCTGTTTTGGACAGAGTTCCTTCAAAGGCCAGCACTGACCATGAACAAGAAACATAACAATAGATTTATACACTTAATACACTGCTCAGAAATCACTCTGGTGCCTTTTGTTTTTATCTTGAATTCTGTAAAAACTATCAAGGAGTTGATAGAATGATGCGACTTGAATAGAACACAAGTAGAAAAGCCCTTAGTGAGTATCAATAATGAATTAGTGAAAGCTCTCGTCAATCTGTGTCAAGGACTGAGAGACTTTGGAGCGAGGCCAGCAGAGATGAACGTCACTGAAAGGCAGTGGAAGGTCAAGTGACACTTTTCGTGCTCTGTCGACATTAACATACAAACTCAGGTGGCCCTCCTCTCACTTCTTTAACTGTTATTGTTCAACCTCAAATTCTTGTGGAGCAGTAAGGGTGTCTAGTTAAACACATTATAAAACGCTATACACTTCCACACAATCGCTTTTCTTTGCCCAAAATATATTCTGTCATTCACTTGTAGAGTCTTCCTGCTGGGGAAGAGGAGGGTAATTGAAATCACACTGTGGTTGTCTCATAGGATTTGAGGCCAATGACTGTTCTGGTCCCTGTCAGTCAATGATTTGCTCTACCTATTGGCTCTTCTTTTCTTTTTCTTTTTTTTTTACCCCTCTTCCTTTCTTTCATCCTAAAAAGAAGCGAATGACCTCCATAGCTACATCCTGCACTGCTATAAACTCACTCTTTGCATGACTGCCACTGTGTTAATAAATCCAACAAAATGATAACAGTGAAAGAAAAGAAAAAAAGAAAAAGTGATAATAGTGAGATTATGGGCCTGTGCATATTAGGAGAGACGGCTGGATTTACATTGGCAAGCATGACGATTGCAACCTTTAAATGATATTTACAGTAAGCGAGCCTGATTATCTCTCCAGGTAATTAAGTTACATTCTGGGGACGTTTAATTAGAAATAAGTCTTCCAGGCAATAAGCCACAGCCAAAGGTAATTTAAGTCATTCTGTCCTGGTGTCAGAACTCTGGCACCATCAGCCATTCCTTTTCTTTCAGTTTTTCATTTTCAGCAGAGTAACATCAAGATCCTTTTTCACAGCGTGGCTGCAGTTGTACCGAGGAGTTATTTGACATATACAGAGCTAGCATTACAACGGCTGGAATATCAGTGAGGTTTTACTTACAAAGGATGTCAAATGAAAGCAAACTGATGGATTGTATAAATGTGCCCTCCATTGTTTTAGGCTGTTTCAGCTATTAGCACCTTTTCACCTTTTGCAGCGGAAATGGATAAAAGCAAATGGCATGCTCCAAACGCAGTCTTGTCACAGGTGAGCCTTTTTAAGTACCACTGAGTGTTATGGTAAAAAAAAAAAAAAAAAATTGCATCTGTCAATTGTAGAACTTCAAAGAGTGCTGAGCCCTATTCTGTAAATGTGATTCCATTTCCAACAAGTGTGGGAAAACAGCATATGCATGGGGTCGAGTGGCAGTCGGTGTTTTCAGCCTTTTATTATAACAAGCAAATGACCATTGTTAGAAAGCTCAGCTAAAGAGCTGTTCGAATACTCGGCGAAGGAGTGAAATATTACTCAAAGCAAATAAAGTCATCGCAAAAACAAGAACATGCTGGATGGAGAGTGTTCTGTATGGAGGCACTGTGGCAAGATCCCATTAATGCTGTGCATCCCTGAATAATGGATTGGTATTTCAGTGGTCACCGCTTCCACTTAGCCTGCATCCAAACACCATGTTTACTGTGCCACTGTCAGCTTTCTGCAGCAGATTTCTTCATCAATAAGTAATCATCATAATGGATTACATTAATTAAGATGGTATGATTTCTGTTGGTCATTTATTCATTTAACTTAATGTCAAGTAAAAATGTTTAAAAAAAAAAAAAAAGAAAAAGTAGGGGAAATTATCACTGTGACCATCCCGTGACAGGATTGTAAATCCCGATGTGCAAAATATTGAAATACAAGATTGCTGAATCTGAAACTGACAGTAAAATTCAAGAATATTCATCTCTATGTTTTAAGCGTAAAATGAGTCAGTTTCTATAATCGGACACAAGAGCATTTTGCACAATTAAGATACTATATTTAGGAGCTTCACTGAACAGTGACCACAGGACCACTACCTTTGGCTATTCAATACTTAAGTATTGCCTAAGTATTTAGTGATCAGCAGAAACATAGCAATGTAAGAGGATTTGACTGAAAGTCAACAGTCATTTTTTTTGTGGTGTTAACAGCAAGTGTTAAGACTATCCCTGACCTTGGCACATTGGAGCATTCTCGGATTTGAGCAAACCACTGAGGGTGTAATGTGCTGCAGTGTAAAGGTGAAGCTGCTCAGGGCCTTCTACACAACTTCAGATTAGGACCTTTGTTTCAAAGTCTTTACAAAGCTTGCTGTCTGGGCTCTAAGGTGGAGCTGCCTGGCAGGAGGCCCTGTTCACCCCTGAGCTCCGCTCTGACTTCTAAAGCTCAGCTACCTTTGATGAAGGCATGAAAGTTGTCGCGGTGCCAACAGACTCTGGCCACCACTGCACATCCACATTGCCTTAATGGAAACTATTCAAAGTCACAGCAGAGCTCCATTTGAAAAGCAACAGCATTGATGCAAGCAGTAAATATGGGACGCCGGCAAGGGAGGAAAGAAACTGTCCCTAAAAATGGTTCATTTGTACGCATGGCACAAGGGCTTAAAAAATGCACACGTGCGTGCAAAAGTTGTTAAAAAAGAATTTTGCAACACTTAAAAGTAGAATGTGCAAAGCTACAGAAACGTGTGTGCAGGTGTGTTCTGGATTCAATAGGATCACCAGTGGCAAAGTAGTTAAATAAAAGATCGTTTTCACAGAATTATTTTTATTCCATGGCAAACACGGCCCATACAGTAATTCATGATGACCTTTTAAGCCTAAAACAATGTTTTTTTTTCTCTGTTGGTTTGTTCAACAAACCGTGTATGAAATGATAAGCAACAGGTGTGTCATTTTGTGCATACCAAAATTGCTTTCACCTATAGCAGTTTTATCTATTTCCATGGTCTGCCCTTCCGTGGAACAACACAACGGATTGCAGACTTGCTCTATAAAGGGAATGCTCAGAAAGGGCATCGAGCTCCAGTGTCCCCTGATGCCCACCGGTGGGGCCTGTGCTTTACTGGTGTGTAACAACACACTATTTGGCATCGACTTTGGGATCTATCTCAGCCACTTCTTCTTAGATTTCTGAAATGGTTTGGCTCTCTGAGCTTTCAACCTGCTGTGACATACTGCCCCTCAAGACATTTTGTCTTTTCGGTTTAGCCGTTACTCGATCAGCAAACGGAGCAGTCAACCTGGTCTCAAAAAAATAGTTTTAATATTGCCAGCTATTTTTTTTAAGTTTAGTCCGGAGATTAAAAGTCCATGTAGGTTTAAGTCATGATTAGATTGCTTCCATCGCAAAACTGGGAAGGCAGTATATTTTCATTTGGCAAAGTGTCCAAAATAACCTTTCAGTATGTTGTAATTGAAGTGGTCTGAGAGAAAACTAGACTCCTCTTGGCTCTGTTGTCAGGTTTTAAAAAAAAAAAAATCTACCCTGTGAAGGGAAATGTGGGCCAATCATAGGTCGTTTCAGACAAAAGGTGTCCCTGTTGGCTGTTGTGTAAATGCACATGAACGTGTGCAGGACGTTTCGGACAGCAAAAGCCGGATTTAATGGCGTAATATCCTGCAGAAAAAATGATTATTCCAGCATTGGCAAACAACTGCCTACGCTGCAAAGCGAGCCAAAAATGGATGACAGACTTATCAAAAAAGAGAGTCTGATAATATTGGTGTGTTTCACAGATGGAGATGTTGCTAATATTTCAGCCTTTTGCTAACAGTAGCCAAAGGCTCACAGCTACAGGTAGTCCACAGCAGCGATTAACAAGAGGGTAAACTATTAGCAACATTTTCTCTCCATATCTCTAATAGTTTAGCCTTCTGAGGGAGCTTAGGTCTAGTTTACTCAACAATAGATTATTTGAGACTTTAAGAATCCACCTCACTGTTTTATAAGACTTCAGAATTCCAGAAGGGGTGTCTGCTTTGATGTCAAAGATGTAAAATGTTCTCTTTTAGTGTTTGTGGACTGAAAAAGCAGCTGATTAACTATGCTCACAATGGTTGAGGTAATAGGTGAGGATTCAGGTTCATTCACATTCCAGGCTCATTGTGACTTCTTAAGAGAAAAGTCCATCAAAGTGGCAGGAGTATAATATGGGGAAGGATTATAAATCAGACGAGTTTGAAAACATACAGTTCATGGTCTTCTTCTTTTGTTTGCTTTTATGTGGAATTTATGTATGGAACAGTGTTTTTTTTTTTTTTTTTTTAAAAGCCAGGGTAACAGTAGAAACAGGAGTTTTCTTTATTCTTAGAAGTGACACATCATTCTCTGGTTCATGGAACACAGTGTGTTCTTTCACACAGAAGTATTCTTTGTTCAGATAAGCAATCCAAAAAAGTAGAGAGATGAGTAAATATTTTACTTTAAATTATATTTAAAACTTTATCTGCAATATTACATACCAGCTTTTTTTTGTGTGTTAACACAGGAAATGTCATGATAGATGATTGCGAGCGTGTCTTTACGTGCGGAGTCGACCTACCTGGAAGCTCTTTATCTCCCTTCATCCATCTGATGGTGGCAGCAGGCTTACTGCTCATGGCAGTGCAGGTCATCTCTGTCTCGTTGCCCTCGCTCAGGACCTCATCCCGGGCCTCGATGATGGGGTTACCTGGAGGAACTACGACAGGACACACAAACAAATCTCTGTAAACATTGGGGCACTTACATGTTGAGAAGACAGCAGCGCTGACAGAGAGAAGACGTTTTCTTTTTTTTTACAGAGTAATTAAAAGCCCAGACCACTTTTTCAGCTGAAAACCGATGTATAAGGGTATTTAGATAGAGTTGTTGGATGGATTCAGGTCCGATTTTTAGTCCAAAGTATTTGAATTTTGCATATTGTGGTATAAATATGCAAAGCAACTACCCTCTACTGATTGATACCCGGCTACAGAGTGCTAAAACACAGAAATTAGTTAACATTTCTGCACTCCTGGTTTCCTTGTCTTCAAGTCAATGTTTGTTTGAATGGGCTTTTGATTAGATGCTGTTGCCTGATTTTCGGATTCCTGAAATACGGTACGTGGTTAAAACAAGCTTACGGTATTTCAACGTTTTGTTCTACGGCATAAAATACCTTATTAGAAACCACACTACAGAATATTGTTTAAGCTTATAAAAGACGGTTGCTAACAAGTGGCTAAATGAGATCGCCGTGCGATGCTTCACCTTTTAAAATGCTTTATAATGTGTTGTGATTATTGCTATAAAGCATTATTGATATCCATGAGTGCTTATTAAAAATGATTACAATGCATTATAAGTATGTTTATATGACGTTACAGACATAACGCATGACACGTTAAGTGTTATGTTCCCATTCATATCTTGATATGGATGTCAGATATCACTTATGCTCGGCAGTGAATCCAAATATACATATCTATTCAAATATATAAGACATTGTTTGCCTGCATATTACATAAAACATTCACACTACATTACAGTAAAACTATGCACACAACTACAGTTCATTACACAGGTGTGTGTGTGTGTGTGTGTGTGTGTGTGTGTGTGTCCTTTCAGTAGTCTCTATGAATTGTTTCATTATTACAGTTCACTTGTGAAATATGGTCTCACATTCTTGCAACCTGTTTACTGTATATTAGCTAGCTTAAACACTACAACATTATGACAAGACTTAATAAGCAGCCACATATGAAATACATGCTTTTCCTGTTTTTTCCAAAATGCTGTCAAAGCCTCTCGCAGTGTTCCTAGTAAGCTGTCAAACCACGATGCTCAGGATGTGAATGTATGCTGTCTTCCGCAGTCTAAATGTTAATTAAAAGGCTTTTACCTCGCTGCTACTAATAACATTAAGTGTTTGTGTATATCTTTATGCGCGCGTGTGTGTGTGTGTGTGTGTTTTCTTTGCGGTTGTACTTAGGACGGTGATGTCAGCGTAGGCTTCCTGCGGGGGGTCTGTGTAGAGCTGGCAAACATATCGACCCTCGTCTGACAGCGAGACATTAGACAGCGACACCCGCAGCTCGTTGTCTGAGAAGTTCACCAGCTGAAAGCGGGCGTCTTTCAGTGCTGCAGGAGAAAAAACACACACAGTACTTTTGTCAATTCACATGGCATGTATACACATACAAGACATACACATATGCATACACAAAATACCAGTAAATACCACACGGAATTTTGACTGGAACATCGAATGCTGTAGTAAAAAACAGCTCATTACTTATTATTCGTACCGTTGAAGTATTTGGACGGTGTAGGATTTTGGAGCCCTTTTTTATGTACGATCCCTCGATTTTAGTGAGCCAAAACATGCTGTAAATGGACAAACCAAAACCTCATCATATATCAATATTTGCTGTCAAATCCTTTGCAGTGATTGACTGTTTGAGGTCTACGACCGGAAGAAGACCCCATCACAGCTGACATCTTTCCTGTGATGCCGAGCCGTCTCCACTTCTAGCTTTTTGTTTCCTGTTTGTTTGCTTTTTTGCTCAGTGGATTGAGGTCAGGATACCTCACCGTTACTGTTTCTTCTGTCAGCCGCTACAGCCTGGCAATCAGACTGAATTGCCATTTCATTACACTTTTCCTGCAATCTGCCTCTGTTGTGATCTGTTCTTTGAGGGGTGGGTCGTCTCCATTTTGCCCTGAGTAATCAGTAGCAAGTGACGTATCCGTTCTGCATGTACGATTTTCAGTCAACGCATACTGTATGCTGCGAGAGGGAGTTTTTCATGACGTTGAAAGAGATATATGAGAGTTATATCATGGAGTCAACTTTCATGGATGGTAAGAAAGGTTACGACATTGTAACCCTAGTTCTATAAGTGTAAAGCACAGTATAAAAGGCAGAACTGTGCTTCCTTGTATACTGTGAGGCTTGCTATGCTGTTACGCAATACATTTTTTAAAGCTATTCATTTAGACAAATAATAAAAGCACAATAGCAATGATAAGAGGTTGTTTTCTTTTTTCCTCTTCCTCTCTTTGAGAAGGCGTGGTTGTGTACAAAGACATATTTAATAGTTTGTATATGCACAAAAGATGCCACGAGTCATTTTAGCTTGAAGTGCATCACAGCTTCAAGTCTGCTTCGAAGAACTTTCAAGAGAAAGCAGCGGAAGAAAATCACAGAAAGAATTTACAGTTGAATCACTCCGTCCTGTTTAATTCTGTTTGGCATGTGCAGTCATACAGAACATGCTAACAACATGATTAGTGTAAACAGAGGCCCCGTGAGTGGCTGCCATTTAGTTGGCCTACAGTGCAATTGAGGATAAATCCACAAATCCTATCTCTTGCTCATCTGCAGCCACTTTCATCTTGCCTTACCTTGTTTGCCCATCTACCTAAGCGCGCTCTATCAGCTGTAATGTAGAATGACAACATGTGGTAAGATGAAAGCCTACCCGTCTCCATCCCCCTTTGATGTTCTGATAAATTCTGGTCTGACTGACGGCAACTCCAGGCTCTTTACACTCTGCACTCTCCTTGTATAGATCTGTGTACCCTGGTTCTGTTTTTTTTTTTTTTTTTTTTTTAATTTCTTAAAGCTTAAAGCATTAAACATGGAAACTTCTGACACACAACACCTCAAAACAGACATAAATAGATTTTTTATTTTTTTAAATACCGGGCTACATATGATGAACAGAAGGAAAGTGATGCTGCTGTATTGCCAGGGTGTATTTGCCTTCAACGTCAAGAGATTGACACAGGGAGAGTGATTGAAAAAGGAGAGAGGGAGACGGCCAGTAAGGAAGACGAAAACTAATCACCACAATTGATTTTGTGCATCATTAAACAAGAACATCAGGCACATATTAATTAAGTGCTGACTGGAGATGAGACTTTCTTTGTCACCACATTAAGGGAAAAAAAAAAATACTAATTTTTACAATGCCCTTGCCTATAATGCATTATACACATACTTATAAGGCATTATAATCAGCTCATAGCACTGTGTAATTATAGGTATAAGCACTCAAATATCCATAATGCTTTATTACAATAAACAATGGCGAGGCTCCTCAGGCTCTCTGCGACATGGTGCGACCATTACAGGCCTTTGGATTGTCCACAAGGAACACTACTGCACGTGGGTATATGTGTGCAAAACCATAGACTGCACATCTGTTGCTCTGCAGAAACAGTTATTTCCGTGCCTCTTTATCAACCTCGCATTTACATGCGTATTGTTGAAAAAAAAAAATAGACTTCAAGCCAAAATACACACTTCAAGTCACGGTTAACACTCTTGAGACGCGTGCCAGCGCAGACATCTGCAAAGTGAGAGCGTATCCGTTTGATGCGCGTCGGATACACTTGCGGTCTAGATGGAGGGGTTAGCAAATTGTGGGTTGTATTCATTCAATCGACAATATGGATGTGGTAGTCGCAGACGCACCTGGCTGAGATCTGCGCTCCGTTGAGTAAACCGTTCTAGTTGAAATCTGCAGTTTGTTACTTTAAAGGCCCTTGTTGCTACGGGCATTGTAAATGAGAGGTTGATGGCTCGTTGTGCAATCCTCATGTATATTATGTCCTTAGCAAATAAACACGGAGTGAAATGACTTACACGGTCAATTATAATTATTTTATTAATTGCTGATCACTCACTTATATTGTATTACAGCTCTGGGAATGGGGGGAAAAAAAGGTCAACACGTGTGACCAGCATTTATGAAGTATTATGATACTTGAATTTGTAAGTCATTATAAATTTGTTGTTATAAAGCATGATATATTTACAAGTGCTTATTACTCTGACTATACAGTGCTATGAAGCAGATCATAATGCATTATAAGTATGTTTATGATCATAGAAAGTGCATCCAAAATGTAAAGCATTTCACCTCAACATAAACTGTATGCTTTGTTTGGCCTAATAGAAGACTTGGTCATACTGTTGGCTGCTTTGCACATGACATGATGTGCTGCTGCCACCTTCCCACTTCTCTCTGCCTTTGATTATCCTGCCAGAAAGGTCTGCTGACAATACTTCACAGTACAAAGACACAGGAAAAAAAACTTGAACCAAGCAATCTGAAAACGCAGCATACGAGGAGGTTATTTTTTCATGCAAATGCTTATTCTTCCCCTACACTCGTCGTTCTTCACATTCGCTAAAAAAAACAAAAAACTTAAACGGTTGGTTGCCATTAGTGAAGCTATTAGATTCTTTTATCCAAGCACAATGAAGCCCTTATTGTGGCACATGAATAATACGCCCCTAATTAGTGTAGCTCATTCAAAAGCCTTGTTAGCCCTCATTAAAATTAGGGGTCAGACTCTAATCCTAATGATTTAATTGAATTAAATACTGCCCGATTAAAACATACCGATATACAGTATACAGATGCACTGAAGAAAGCGTGCAACCTGTTTTTTAGAGGCAGAGCTGCTCCGGAGGGAAAACTACTCATACTTTTTTTACTGGTATGATGAAGACATATGGAGATATATAATGGATGAATCGAGGGCATTGTGATAAAAGGTTACTGGCAGCAGTGTGAGCATCTCAATATTGGTAGTTCTGTTATGAACTGAGAAACAGTATAAGGATCCAAGTTGAATTCTTAGATTTGAAGCAAAGTGACTAATATGATCTTTGTAAGACAACATGGTGTCTAAAATAAGCTTTAAGGGGGCCTATAACGGTCATTTTCTTCTAGATGCATGGTTTAATGTTCACAAAACACATGAATATACTTGTATTCAGCGTTTTAGTGTCTGTCTCTTTAAGCCCCCCTTACCCAAAAAGCCCAGAATCCCATGTTTTCTGACCTAGGCAGTCCACAAAAAAAAGAAACTGACTGGGTTGTCTTATTTCACAGTACGTGCGTTGGTAGGCACTCCAGACACCCAAATATATGTCATCAAAAGCAAAATATAACCACGAGACGACCTGGTTTGCAGGAAGAGGACATAAAAAATGGTGTCATCGACATAGATGGAAAACTAATATTTATGTTTAGACTAATGAGCAAGGAGCTGGATATTAATACATTGGACAACAGTTATCAAAAAAGATTTGATCCGGATTTAAAAGAATTGAATCTTTTCATCTCTCCTTTAGAGTTGGCATTTCCCGTTATGTTCCAGTGCGTTTCACCTTTTTTCTTTACAAATATTCCACAAGATGTTGAGTGAGGCTGAGGTCTGCTGGGTTCACATGGAAAGCCAGCCAGGCGAGCCAGCACAACTTCAAAAAAGAGATGGAAAGCAACCGTAACATTTAACCAAGGAAGTACTTTGGAAACCACAACTCTTCCATTAAGGCTGCTGTTAGTCACTGACCTTTTGCCTGTACGTTCACCGAGAGGAGAGATGCTTTGTTTAGCTCTGTAACTTTGAGAAAAATGTTTTTTCGGTCTCAAATACATCAGCTAGATACGCTGTCCTACGGATGATGTGATCAACTTACACCTGCCTGGTCTTACTTGGTTTGTATATATCTCTCCAGCCGCTATCATACTAAACTCAAAAATCACGACGATGTTCCTTTCCTCGCTCCAGGCTACAAAGCTCTGATTGGTCGATTGTTTATATCAATGATTCGGATGAGTTCCAAGAGACAGGTGACAATGCTGGCCCTGACAGTTCAGAGTTGGACAAACCTTTCAATGCAATGAAGAGGAGTGAGAGTCTGCAGTTGGACATTTGGTTTGGTACCTGGCGGTGCATGGTCTGAAAAACACCTGGTTTATATCAAACAGCTGTCAATCTCAACAGCTGAGTTGTTTACCAAATCAGAGGTGTTGGTGGTGATCCGGAGCTCTGAAGCCAAAGTATTTCATCAGACAATAACACCAATTTTAAAATATCCCGCAGCGCTACAAATAACAGTCCTCGATCTGGATTCCGAACAGCACAAAGATCAAATAACTTATTCCTTTGCCAATGGCCTTCCTTCCATCAACTCGACAAAATCCATGCCAATCAGATATAATCCATTTCACAAAAAAAAAAAACATTTCTCAGGGATCTCATAATCCTCTTATGTGTCACTTCTAAATAAGGCATTGTGGTATAAGCATGAGCTGAATGAACAAATGCCTCCTAATACACATCGAGAAGAAACACTGAGACACTGTGGCAAGGACACAGTTCCACATGCTCAGGGCTTGGGGCAACAATACTGTAGGCTCAAAGAGATACAAGGACAGACGATGGAGAACAGCCTGGTTCACACAGCAGGGTTGAGCACAGCGGCATTCTTCAGAAAAGAAAAAGTGTCGGTCCTGGCAAACAGAAGGTGAACAACAAAGCCGACAGTTCTTTTATTGTTACGTCAGAGCGCACTAGAATATATATCCTCTCTGCGTACAAAAATAGAGGGTGACCTTTAGCTTCATGCTCCTTTTGCTCTCTCCTTCTTCTTCTCTTGTTCTATCATATCTGATAGCAACGCGAAGGACATCACAGATGTCCGACAAAGGTAAATGATAGTCAGGTCTTTGGAAGAAAGAGTCCGTCCAAACTCTGAAAGGCGCCGCATTATCTGATCTGTCACTTTTTACAGCTGATGGCGATGAAGCTAATTTAAAAGCAGCGATAAGAAAAGTACAGTAGAAGGAGACTTTGTGAGGTATAGGCGACAATGTGAAAGTAAATTTTTCCTCTTCTTATTCAAGCTACCGAGTGCAGTGTCACTCGCCGTGCAGATTACTGCAGATAAACAGTACGGCAGCTTTAATGAATCCCGTTGTTCTGTATTCTGTAAGCCCTCGATGCATGTTTTGTTTGTAATGCTGTGTATGTCTACCACCCATAGAGGAAACTATGAAAAAAGACATTTTGAGTTGAGTAAACATCGAGTGCCAGAGTAGTGAATAGTGTCACATGAGTGCAGTGTAAACTAAACGTACATAAGGTTTGCTACCTGCAAAAGTTACAGTCTTTTTACTGCAAAATTCCATCATTGAGTTTCCACAAACAGTGTTTGTTAATGGGAGGGGTTTGTTGCTGGGACAAAACAAAGTGGCAACAAACCTCAACGTGACTGCAGGACCGAGCTCAGACTAACGCACCGTCACATCAGCTTAACTTTGAACTTATCTTTTACATCGTAGGCACTTTACGGCTTTGCGGCCGGTACGGAGAAGAGGAACGACATCAGCGACCAATAACTCTTTTGCGCATGCATATGGCATGTGATCATTGTATTAGGATACATATGAATAAATGGAACCCGATCCTTTAATATTTGCATTAGACCCTGTGGTCATGGAATCACGTCCCGTCTCATATTACCAGTCAGCACTTAAATACTAAATGGGTTGCGTATAGATAGCACTTCCCAACCTGAGAAGGACAAAGTGCTTTCCAAATTCTCTTGTTCGCCCACGCAAGCACACACTAACACACACACACACACACACACACACACACACACACACACACACACACACACACACAAACACACTCCGATGGCAGCAGAGCTGGTGTGCAAAGCACTAGCCAGCTCATCACTGACAATTTGAGTTTCAGTGTCTTACTCAAGGACACTTTCACATGTTTACAGGAGGAGCTGGGAATCATAATATCTCACAGTCATAACTGACACGAAGTTAGGAGGTCATATTTCAAGATAAAAACATGCTTTTTAAAGTGTTTGATCGAATAACAAACAGCGTCAGCATTGAGCTTTTCTGGCGAGTCTCCTCTCAGCATGGGAGAGGATTTTGTGATTATTAAAAAGTAAAAACTGAATTGGCCATTCATTGAGTATTAACCATATAATATGATAATTTCCCATTGCCAGACCATTTACATTAAAGGGCAAAGTTGTCTGATCAGTAGAATCGTCCTCACAAATCTATGGCCACGACAACAACTATGGCTAATACAACTAGATGATGTTCTGCATTAGAACCTGTTCAACATTTAATCTACTACTTTCTCAGTTCTGGCATGGCCGACATGGTCACCTTGAGTGGAGATAAATACATATTTCATATTTTGAAGTTATCATGAATAAAATCCATCAAGCTGCCGTGATCTCATCATTGAAATGTAGCAGTGGAGATAAAATTAGAGTGGATGAGTTTTCTGGTGAAAATAAACTTGAAGACATGAGAGAATTGGGATCAATACATCCCCTAATGGCTCTTTCGCCCCTATTTCACCTGTGCTGACTGTATGACTTTATACTCATCTTGCTTGTTCTTCCCCCTCTCTTGATTCCTCTTCACTCTTTTCTTTCATTCTCTGCATTTCATTTGAATCATTTCGTCCCCGGCCTTCAGCCGAGGATGGCTCCCATCCAGAGAGTGCAGGCGATGATAAGTGTGCCTCGCCTAAGTGTCTGCAATCAATTGTGATTAGTGGCTGCTGCTAGTTTTTGAGAGGAGCACATCAACGTTTTTTCACTGGGTGTCACAATGGGTGAGACGAGGTGGGCCGGGGGTAATTACATTCGTACGAAAAACCCCTCCTCCCCACTCTAGGTGAAGTCCAGGCTTCCAAATCACTGTGTAGTCCACCACCTAAACCCAAAGTATGGGAACATTTAGCATTGCTTCAGCAGTTGTTAGGACTCGGGGGGGGGGGGGCTTTTCTCTCTTTGGCACAGCTGACTGTAATCAAAGTGCTTCCTGTTCTTATGTTCCTTTTAGTAAATTGCATAGTTTGAGTTTTTAGAATCCCACAAGAGTTATTTTCCGTCTCACATTATCAAACACGTTATCTTTTTGATTTAATCAGTCCTTCTGCTGCATTTTCATTTTCATTATAACACATTATGTTGATATTGTGTATATTTAAATCAGCTCCATTTAGTTTAGTTGTACATCCTTGCGATGCATCCTATCACAGTGTTTCTCAATCACACTAATACTAGTACTCGAGACACAATGACCGCAACAGTGATCTTGCACCAAATCCCTGAGCCAATTCTGCTGAAACACAAGCAAGTGTCCTGCTTTACACTCAGATTCACACTTTTTTTCAAAAGACTACACGCAATGCTTTTACATTTGGCACAATCTTCAAGTATAAAATCTCTTGTGTTCACATGAAACGCCCTGCCATTCAAAATGCCCAACTTAAATGTCAGACTTTCCACTCTGACTCCTCACATGGGAAAAAAACATGTTGCACAATCGTTAATTGTATCTTAGCCATCCAAAAGAAAGGCCCACCTTAAAAAAAAAAAAAAAAAAAAATCGATATCAGATTAACCTTAAATGTTTACAAAAAGAATTGCTGGTTTACCTTTCCATGAGAAAGCTATTTCAGGCAGAGAACTAAAGCCTTTGTCCATGCTTTCGCCAAAAGGCACAAGATTCGATTGAAAAAAAAAACTGTAATTTTATTCCACAGAAGAAAACAATCAGTCTACTTCTGCCTCGATCGGTTAGTTTGTTTGAGTTATTTTGTGAATTTGGTGAATCTGAACTAACTAAATTGGCGGGGAGTACAGACAATGGCTGGTTCTCCAAGCTGTGGGCGTGTTGAACATCCTCTACTGTAGGTGATACTCTGCTCTATTCAGACCAGAGCAGAAATGGGTGTGAATATTGGACATTTTTCGGGTGACCAGAAACGCGACCAAGATGCTTATACACCCCACTTCAAAACACCAGAACTACCCTTTTAACCCAGCTATACTTCCCACAAAAGTGCTCTCATATTTAAAGACGGATGCACAACGAGCAGAGCTACTTGAAGACACTCGAAGCCAAGAGTGAGTTGAAAGACTTGTCTTATCTCAGCCATCTTGTTCCGGTTGGACTCTCTCCTGCTGTGTCCACTTGACATTAACATACCAGAACCCTTTCAAGTGTGAAGATGATCTAACAGTTACTTCTCCGTTAGAAATTGTGGTCGCCGACCCAGAAAGAGCAACACGCAATTGGTATGAGTGATGACATGACATTGAGGTCACTGTGTGGTACTTTCCACTTGGCTTGGATGTAGAACAATCGTATTTGATTGTCAAGGATACAGAGTGAAAAAACTGCTGCTTATTCCTGATTCAACATGTACTGTATATGCTGACTGTGTAACAAAACCACCGCGCCACTTCAATCACTCTTAGGTCACTAATCGTTTTCAATACGGCAGTCTTTGTACCCATCAGGGAATATATATTATATATATATATATATATATATATATATATACTGTATATATAAACTTAAATATTTACATACATATTTGTAAGTAACGTCATTAATCACAGTTAGCTAAATTGCTATTACATCTATTCATTAAAAGAGTAATCATTCCGTCTCTTTGCTTCTGGTCCAATCGCGACCTTGATGTAAAAGTATGTTATATAATAAACACTTTTTTCCTTCTAAGCTGCCTTATTAAGTTGTTTTCGCACAAAGCCTTTCACCCTGATCCTTGCTGGCCTTCTGTGGACATGTCACCCACTGCTACAGAAGCTGCGATCTTTCCCTCCTCCACAGGAGAACAAGGGCAGTGTTTGTGTGTCACTGCTCAAGTGCTCCCACTAGTCTTTTTTTATACAAGCAGCCATGGATTTCAAGATATTTCGCTTTAGTGAGTGATGTCAGAGGTTTTCGCGTGTGTATTTAGTAAATGGAAATTAGATTTGTTAGCAGTCTGTAGTATAAATGCTGAGGTATTAGTATAAGCTTGTGCATCTTTGTTCATCAACGTTATTCATGCTACGAAGCCACAACCGTTGCGCATATGTGAAGTCAGCGTTAGAGCAGTGATGCTGGTTGGTTAGCTGGTGAAGATTTTGGTTAAATTCATGCGAGGATTTTGAATATTAGCTTAAATTTCAAGGTACAGATGTGTGATAATGCTATTGAGAAGCCCTCATGTTATTAACATTTAGGAACTAATCTAAATATTATTTGTGCTTTTCAAAAACCTTCGGCGGTGTCGTAATTTAGAAAGTGTGTTGCGTCTAATATATCTAATAAGCACTAACGATGTTGAAATTAATAATGAAAGCCATGCAAATGAACTAAAATAGGTCATCTCAGGGACATAACATTAGCTGTTGAAGGATTGTGTCTTACATTGAGGAAGAAAAAACAAACAAAACATATGGCAGTTAGAGCTGCAGCATTCCAGCTGGGTGTTTACTAAGTCTAGCAACAGTCTTCACATGTTAAACAGGTCATGGCGTCTTGGAAACATCACCATCTGTGCATACTCAGGTTACTAAAAATAGTGATAACAACAATGCATACTAAAGCATCATTAGTTTTTCTTGTCACACTTAGTTTTTTCGTGGTGGAAGAAGTACTCAGACTTTTTACTTTAGTAAAGTTAGCACTCCCACTGTGTATAAATACTCTTGAGGCTTTTTTTACGCAACGGGGGTGAAATCCGGACTACTTTGAGAGGTGAGAAGTGTAACAGTATGGTGACCAATAGTAAGGTTTATTCTGTGAATGTAACCGAAGCACCCCTTCCTTTCTGTCTCTTTACCCTCTCTTGCTCTCCGTCTCGCGCTCACAAATATAATCCACCACTGTGGATTCAGACGGAGATGGCAGATGTGATATTTTGAAAGGGGCAATGTTGTTTGGAGGCTGCCTGGTGGATGCCATGTCATAATGAAGCGGTGCAGCTGCGGCGAAGATGCCTGGGAGGGATCACAGGAGATCAAGGAGCCCCCCCCCCCCCCCCCCCCCCCCCATCAAAGAAAAAACACCTTGCCCTTGACAGCCAGCTTGTGGGAGTCGGCTCACTGCGGCTCTGCACAACAGCGGATAAATACAGAGCTGGGTTTAGCATACGCACGGAGCCTTTCTGCGAGTGTGCCCTTGTATAATATGTAGAGGGTGTGTTTGTTAGGCAGTGAACATGACTAAGGAGGGGTGGTGAGTGTGGAGGAGGGCCTGACACTCGGGCTCACAGGGGGCCAGGAAGTCTCTTATGGATCCGGATGTTGAAAGAACTATGTCATGAGTCTATGTACGTTGTGTTTGTGCACACAGCTGAAGTCTTGCCTCAATAAACAAGTCAAAATATATTAAAAAAAAACTGCGGAAGACAACAGGCAGCCGTTTAAAATAATATACCATAACATCTGGGGAAGATACAGCTAAATATATATATATATATATCTACATCTACCAATACATCATTTAAAAATGCATCATTTAAAAGTAGCAGTGAGGGGCTTTACTGCAAAGTGTGTCTGCATAATTATGTCAAAAAGAAGTATACATTAAACACTATAAAACATTTTGGAAAGGGCATTTTTAAATTAAACTTGGACAACTACTTCTATTGTCTTGATGCTTTCAATTCATTTTATTTCAGTTGTATCCATCCGTGAACTTAAAACTGCACACCTTGAAACTATTTCAGGGATACAAAAGTCCTCATATCCCATCGGCTTATTAAGTTCTTATGGCTAAAATGTTAGCAAATAGCTCCCACTTCCACATCCAGCAGACATGGAACAACATTACCATTTATTTGAAGTTGTGCGTCTGTCCACTCTGATGAACATTAGTTCAATATTCACTCTCCTTTTCGCTCCAGGTCTCCACCATCCCCGGAGTAAAATATCTGCCTGCTAAACGTTCCACAATGTTCACGAACTTGTTACAATCCACGACAGCATGTGGATGGAATTGTTTTCAACTTGTGAGTCTGTGTAAGTGTCATCATGTCTGTCTGTGGATGGATTTTGTCCCCATGGTTAGATTTGATATATTGGCGGAGTGATCCCATTGCAAGATGGTCTCTAGTTTACAGGTAGGTATTGAAGTTTTGGTATTAATGCATTAAACTCACTACCAGGTAATAACCTCGTCAAGTTCCTTTTTTTTATTCCAGGTGGTTAGAATTAGATTCATTTAGTAATAACTGGAAACAATACAAGGATGTAACAATTTCTTTAAAATTGTAAATAAAAACAGCATTTCTTTCCCTCCTCAAATTCTCTCTCTCATCATCGGATGCATCTGGGAGAACACAGCTTTGTTTAGCGCTGGCCAATGTGTGAGAGGAGGGTGGGACACACACACACACACACACACACACACACACACACACACACACACACACACACACACACACACACAAGCTTGGTGTAGGTCAGGCTAAGAGAGCAGTGATCGGAGCAGTGGCTAAAACAGATAAGAAAATAACAAATAAGCTCCACGTCAGTGGTGAAGCCACTTTGTTTTCCATGCAATGAAAAATGACACCATATTGGTCACTTGACACGTCTACCTTGTAGCTGTGTTTAACCAGCCAACAAGCACTGTTGGAGTTTTCCTTGAATTGATTGCACGATAATTGTCCATTTTTCCAAAAAAACCCCATCCTGCTCCGGGTTGGATTTCAGGGTGGATGGTTTGGCACAGCAACCACAGGACTTCAACACCAGAGTATGTGGTTCACGTTCTGCGTACCGTGTGTTGTTCGGGTTCCTCATTTTTTGTCTTCTCCTTTACGGCCTCAGTTTGGCACAAACTATTGTGTTTGCAGTCCTCCGGTTTAAAATGCATGCAAACTGAGGTTTTGCAGACTTTTCGGTGTTCTCTCCATATTTAGGATTATTTACAGCTCTTAGCCACACAACGCTCTGAATCCTTTACTGGCAACCAATAATAACTCATTCCAGCACCATGTTGTTGTTTTTTTTTATCACCGACTCCTTACTCCCGGGAACAATGCAAGTCAACACCATTGCGGATAAAATGTTAACAAACCGACTTTGTCAAAGGGAAGTGTTTCGAACTATCCAACAGGGGTTGCTTTGGGGTGCAGCCTCGGAGTGACGGCGGCGGCAACGAGCAGATTATGTGGTGTTGGAGATTTTCTTTCTTTCAAAAATATCTTTCTACTGTAGAGAAGAGCCTCATTTTATGAAAAGACCATCTTTCTAGTGGTGAAATACCACAATCTTTCTCGAACCGTGCAAGCGCAAAAACATACATCGTGCTGTAGTTGCAATGAAATACATTGACTTCAAATATGTGCACACATATAAATATGACTTTGTTATTAGCAAAGACATTTTCTTCAAAACCATATTTGCTAATGCTAATTAGCTTGTATACGAACAGTGCTGGGATCCAAGCTGCTAAGAGCACTATAAAATCCACTACTGTAAAAGCCAATAATGAATCATAGGCGCTGATCTTTGCACATTTTTGAACTTACAACATAATACTACTGGTATATAGTTACAGAGGTCGACTATGTTTTATACTCAACATTCTAAACTCAGGGGCTCAAAAAACATAATTAAAAAACCCGAAACCTGGCAAGACGGGGCACAGAGGATGTCCGACTGAATACAGCTAATTAGAGCTGTGACATTATAATTGGGCAGGATAAGAATAAACACAACAGGTCATTAAATGTTTAGGGATATGAGCTGCTTTTATTACAGCAGACGTGCTGAAAGCGAACCATGTTTGGTAGATTGTATTAACCTCATTCTGTATTAATCCTACAGCAGACATGTGGGTCAAACTTAATGCAGCTCCCTGGAAGAAGTGCAAGTAATGTAAGAGAATATTAATCAATGTTTTACAGCTTTACTGCCGGCTGCATTCACATGATTCCGTTAAACTACACGGTTTATCATGTTTTTCCTAATTCATCAGCTTTGTCGTCAAACTGCGGCTTGACAATTTTTTTTTTTTACCAAATGCAAATGATATGTCAAATGTCTGTCTAATTTTATGACTGCCTGCAAAATGAACCAGTGGAACTGACATAAATAAATGCCTCGCCGGGATTGATTTCCATGTCATCTGATCACATCAAACTGCTTCAGACTATAATTAAACACATTCCATATCAATCACATAAAGACATGGCGGCGCCGAATGATTTCCCACTTGCAGCGGACAGTGTCTACTACCCGCTACAGCCTACTCTATCCTCTGACAGCCTCATAATAACCCCTGAGATGATCTATGATGTTTTCCTAAACCGATACAGCTGTACTGTATATCAGGTGCAGGAGGATAATCTGGAATGTTTAGTGGAAGTAGAACCTGGGCATACTTTACAGGCAATGACTGCAACCGTGTTATCTTTTTTTTTGCCATATACGAGGGAAATTTAACAAATTCAAAGTATTAAAAAGAACCTGGGACTAAATCTGGTAACTCCATGGAATCTACAAAATGGTAAGCAAGTGATTTTGTCTGACTTCGTCTGAGGCAGTGTTTCTCTTAGTTTCACAATGGCCCGTCACACTTTTGTAATGAACCAACAACACTTTTTTTTACACTTCTCAACAGCAGTCAGACCGAGGGATTCAACTCGGCGGCTCAGGGGTTGCCCCCTTGGTGTGGGAGGATCCCCTCCTGGGACTAGTGTAGTCTGACCCCTTTATCAAATCCAGCTCTGATGTTAACATTGTGATGGAAATGTTTTGCCGAGGAGACTAGCGTAGGTAGCGTCGACTGTGTTTGTGGACTACGAGTTTGGCTTCAAAACCACAGACAACTCCCAGCCTGGTCAAAGGCATGATGGCAACCTGTCAACCTGATGGTAGAAGTCATCCTGATAGTGTGACGCAAACTCAAAATGAAACAATCCCTTGTGTTATGTTTCGTTGTAAACCGCTTTCTTAGTTCTAACGGTGCATTCATGCAATGTCAGAAAAAACGGGTGAAATGAGATCACCTTTTGACTTCAGAATGACTTTGGAGCATCCAGACACTACAAGGTGATTAGCTAGCCGATTAGCCACACCAGCTAGCTAATTAAGCCTTAACTGCCTACACATATATATTAACGTTGCATTTTGAACCTTGAACCCTGACCCTGTGTTCTGAACAAACTGACCATGAATCAAAACCACTTATGGGAAACAGTGCCAATCAAAACAGCATAACAGCATAACAGCCTGTTCTTCTTGGTATCTCATTTTGTTCCAGTTGCAACATGAAGGAGGAAATAATTAAAATTGAAATTGGCTGCGTTAGTGACGGCTTTGAATTAATGGCTGTTTTTATCCGGTCAAAACTAAAAAAAAGACTGTTCCCAACAACAGTACACAACAACGCCCCCCCTTAAGTAAAGATCGCATAACACTCACGTCTCATGTTTCTGAAGTAAATCGTCTGCCTGTTGGGGTTGAGCAGCTGGATAACGGACTCGTCGTTGTTCTTCACCCGACAGCTGATGATGGCCATCTCGCCCTCCACCACCGACACATTGTCTGTCACCAGGTTCTGAAACCCCTCTGGAGAAGAAAAAGACAGGAAGAAAAAAAAAAAAGTTAGGGAAAGTTTTTTTTTAAGGGTTTAAATTCCTACGAGGCACATCGTTACATTGACATTCAGGTGTGTTAACGGAAACCAGGAGGGAGGCATGAGCAGAAATGATTAGCACACATGGGATTAAAGCAAAGCGGAGTGAAAACCTACCGAGTAAGAACAGACCTTTTTAACATAAGACATTTTGACTTGTCACAGTAGGTGTAGTGAAATGAATTGTTGCCAAATTCCCTTTAGCTGCTTTGCTTGCAGGATCCTGGTTATCTGCATGTTGGCTCACGTTCAATTTGTTGAAATGAGCAGAGCTATAGTTAGTGTTATCAGTAACACCAAAGTCAAAATCGATGTTGTGAGAATAGAACACAAGCACCGCAGAACAGCAGAACAGTTTGTTGTATACGTGTGCCTTATATTCTCCCTTCTTTAGTACGTGTTTTGGTTTATTACACCATTTAAATCGGCATCGGCAACCTGCAGCAAGTGGTGGACCAAAACCCTTTAATGCATGTCCACGGGAAATAAATAGAACCGAGTGACCAGAGAAAGTCAACAAGCCTGTGGGCTGAGAAAAAAAAATCGTTCCCGGCCTTCGTCGGTCATCAGCTGCAACTCAGATTGCTCCACTTCGTCGTTTCACAAACAGTATCTCTACCTGTGGAATGAGAAATGGATTGTTTCTAGCTCTGTGCTACTTTGATTTGAAAAACTACAGTAATAACATCTCAGACGTCGCTTTGGGGTTGCATCCATTGTTGCCGTTGATGGCGAGCCTTGAGTGGCTTTGGTTTATTTTAAATGATCGCTGCAAAAACAAACACCTGGCAGTTTGCCAGTGGTGGCTGCTAGTTATCAGTCCCCAGCGCAATATATTTCATGGTGAGATGCAGCACACACGCGCACACAGACACGCTTTAGGCTACATGGAACCACGGACAAGCAGGCAGTCAGAGTGAAGAGTCAAATCAACAATTTTGGATAACAAGTAAGTGTATTTATGTTTATGCGGCGGGGTGACCGTGGCTAAGTGGAGAGCAGGGCCGCCTTTAAATCAGAGGGTCGGCGGTTTGATCCCTGCTTTACTAGTCTCTTGTCAATGCGTCCTTGAGCAAGACACTTAACCCCAAAATTGCTCCCGTAGCTGCGTCTACGGTGTGTAGATAGATACTGAATGGTAAGTCGCTTTGGATAAAAGCGTCTGCTAAATGACCGTAATGTAATGTAATGTAATGTAATGTAATGCTACTCAGTAACAGAAACAATACTGTTGAACACATTCGACAACAATACTGGAAAAAGGTGCAGGTGGTCATGCAGGAGAACACACTGCAGGTGTACTAATCATTATTAAATGATTACACTCGGCACCAAAATGACATCCGACTGACAGAGCAGACAATTAGAAACACAGAATCACTTATAGAATACATATTAACACATTAACTTATATTACCTTTAACTAGCCTTGTGTTGAACAAACTCCTACAGATTGCCAAGATCGGACTAAAGAGACATTTGTGATTTTCCATGGTCTTTCCGTGTCCTCAGAGACACACGGCAGACAAAAAGGGGAGCCAATTAAACTGAGCACCTGCTTGGCTTTTTCGTGATGTCCAAAGGATTAGCTGTGTCAGCAAGCTTGTCGTAGATGGTATCAACCTACCGTAGCCAAAAGAAGGCAAAAATAAAAGATAACCATCAGGGCCTCGCGAGGCATCCCGGACAACAGCTTGGCTTGTTTTCCGCTTTGACACATTACATGAGATAAAATGACAAATTTGTTTTCCGACACCCCACGTATGCTAACCTGACGCGTCAGATGGTTTGTTACACGGAACCATGCGAGAAGACGTCATTGGAAAACTGTTTCCACACAAAATTCTTGGCATGTGATTGGATGAACCATCTGTCGATCACCGTTAATCATGGGTCACATTCAACCCATCGGATCCTCGAACCATATGATCGAAGAAGAGCGAAATCGCCTCTTACATCTAGAAAAGCCTTCAGTGCCGTTTTATGCTCTTCTTCCGATGACAAAATACTCTCTCCCCGGTTCTGATATGACTGATGCTATTGCAGCGGCTACGCGAACGCCGTTGGTTCGGACACAAGCGCATCACTTACCGCTTGACAAGATGGATTTTTTTTGTGTGATTTGTGATCCCGCGATTCTCGCATGATATAGCAGCAACCCAGCTGCCGCGCGAGGCAACACGCGTGTGCCAGATTGAAACATTTCCAGCCTGATATTGTGTAATCTGAGAAGCAGTCCTGGCATTTGATGCTCTCAGTAAAAGGTAAATACATTCACGGCTTTCCCTCTACTGCTTTTTTTTTTAATCAGTATTGGAAAAGCACTACATTTTACCAGCATTCCACCTTATAAATATTACAGCTTTTACAAACAGGTGGTTCAATATGAGGCTAAGACTTACTAATGGAGTTGGTTGTTCTCGTGAATTACTTTTCATTCATTTTGAGGTACAGGGTTACATAAATGTAATTGTGGACTGCCAACGTTACACTAGATCATAAAAACACTGCCAAGCTTGCGATTGAGGTTAAGAGAAAACTTATGGATAAAGTCTTTGTAATCCCCCCCCCCCCCCCCCCCCCCCCCAACACTCTCCTCCTACATAGCTACAAAAATAGCATCACAAATAACATCTTCTCACAGAGGCTAAAAGGACCGACTCAGGGGCGGGGGGGGGGGGGGGGAATAAAAGAAACTCAAAAAGAATGCAGGAAACATCAACTGCTAATTTGCATGCCTCAGTTGTCAAGCACCTCTAAATATCCCTGCCATTTAGCAGACAAGGAGGATGAGGTGGGAAGAGAGAAATTGCATCCTCTGATGCTGACAGATAAGGATAGACAGCTTTACAAACGAGATTCAAATGAGCATCCCTTGGTGGCCCGAACACAGCCCTAAATAAATGAACCTCGCCATCTTTAATATTCAAGACCGAGCCTCATTTTTCAAACATGCGCCGAGGTGGGCGGTAAGGTGGGCATCTGGTTATGATAATACGCTAACATACTGGAGAGTGCGTTTCAAGGCATCCTCTGAAGGTTACAAGGCAGCAGCAGGGTGCTGCAATGTGTCTGCTAAGTTGTGTTTTAAGTCAGGGGAGGTAGTCCGACGGACTTCAAGTGGCGGCTGCCATGTCAGCTGCCTAATTGTTCCTGTTGTGCTAAATAAACAACTGTGACACGCTGAAAGATGGTACGGGGAGGCGGTGGGCTTTACACTAATTAATGGCCAACAACAACAACAACAACCATGTGCCGTCGCGGTCAGCGAGGACACTGTCAAAGGTGCTGCAGGAAAAGCGCTTCTTACATTGTGCTGGGCGGAGGCTGTTTAAAGCTGCGACCCGGAGCTTTTTTTTTTAACATTATTTTTGGCATGAAAGTCTTGAGGGCCAAAGCTTGTAACTGGACAGTTTGTTTATCAGGCAACTTTTCATCACAAACAAGTTTAGCCTTAAAGGGCCAAAACATGTTTTAGTAAATGTCTTACTTCTTTTATTATGAGGAAGTGTAAACCATAATAAAATAAAATCACTGCAGAAGTAAAGCTGTACATAATTATTAGTTAAGAATATAAACATTGCAAACACAGTGGTACACTAATATCACTAGGTGTTGCTCAATTATTGGTAATTAAGCAATTTAGTTTTAACAAATTATACTTTATACTGTAGACTGAACATTATAAGGGTAATTTAACTTGTGGATAATGATCGTGATCAACTCATTTGTGCTGTTTATGGTCATTATTTGTACTTGGGCAGGTGTTTCCTCCTTTTGGAAGTATAGTCAGCTATTTGGGAGTAAAAAGTTATCTTGCCTTCATACATTATTGTAGCTTTTTATCATTTAAAATGACTGATAAACAAATGTAATATTTAACATGTGTTTGTTCAGTGTATTTTATACATTGTGACCATGCTGTATAGAACATGACGTGCTGTTAAGCTGGGTGGAGTAAAAGAGCGGTTAAAGAAAGAGGAAAACGTATCCTAAAAGGTAACCTTTGAGTTTAGGAATACTACTGTGGAGAAATGTTTCGATCAACAGGTTCTGGTTCTGGTTCTGTCCCCAGTCTTCTGCTAGCGTGTGCAAGAGGACGAATATTATGTTTCGCTGAGAAACAAGTAAACTACACCGGGTACCCTTCAATGATCTGACATGTTATTGACATGTTCTCGACATGGCAAACTGTCACAACCATGATCATATAAATATAGTCCTCGATTCAAAAATAATCTCCAAATATTTCTCTGTGATCACAGAATGAATATTTCATGAGCGGCAGAAAACTGACAAATAACAAGGTGAAGCTCTGTGTCAACGTTTTTAAATGCAAATGGCGGCATTCCCTGTGTGATTCTTCGAGAAAAAAAACAACCTGTGAGGGCTTTATGGAAGCTGCTTATAAGCCTTTTCGTGAGAGACAGCCCATCGAGACGTGTGACAAGTGTTGGTGCATCAAGTTTACCAACTGAGGGGCAGGGGGACAAAACTAACAATACACTCCCTTCAAACAAAACACCTCACATCCAAGCTTCCACAGAGGCATACTTAGTCGCAGCTGACAGTGCTGCACATCGGTATGAGAACGGGAGAAGATGAACTCATATTACTGAAATAGACATTATGATAATGACAGATCAGAGATGGTGGGAGTATTCTTCAATTGCTAGTCTTAGTGCATTTCCTCCAAAATGTTCAATTTGCCTTTTCTCGTCATAAATTAGCTTCTGCATTCACACACACAAAGGAACCGTAACCATCCATTAGTCCACTGGACAGATGAAGAGACTGACAGTTGAACATTAGTCTGAAGAAAGCAGAACATCTGATGTACAGTATTTCAACGGCAATAAGTCAGGGTCCTCATGGAAGAGCTCTGTCACTCATTCAGCAAAGCTTTGAAGTGCACATCTTTCCAATCTCCCAAGCAATATACTACCTCGAGGGTGGACATATTACTATCCTCTGCATCAATCTAGACCAGGAAACTCTAAACTGTACGGTCAAGAACAGGAATATGTGGACGCCTTATTTGGCCTCCAGTTCAAACGGACAAAACCAGAGCAGCTGCTGGAAAATATGATTTGATTATAGGATAGCCTAATTGCTGGAGAGTTATTGTTCACCGACAATGACAAAACCTTTTTTTCCAAAGCACACTTTACATGAGTTCTCACATCCAGACTCGTCTGGCCATTGTTCATTTCGGGATAACATGGGAGAGTAAATATGAAGGAACTGTTAGTCTGTTAACACAATCATGACCCAGCTTGCAGGGACTTTTGAAAACTGTTGAAATACACTCTAAGTGCTTTCCTGGATTCTACATAAGTGTAGTTTTGAAGTGACTCTGAATCTAATTCTAAACATAGTAAAGTATACATGATGTGTAACAAACGGGTAAAAATACCAGTACCAAGTGCTGGACTCGTGGTTGCAAATGTAGTTTTCAAATGAGGCAAATATTGAGCAATTTAATGCTTTGGGTCTTGAAAGGTATTTCTTGACAAATACAAAATAGATACGGTTAAAATTGTCAAAGTGTACTTTTTAAGTTTCAGCCGGTGTTGTGCCCCTTTGGTATTTCCAAATTTCTTTTTTTAACAATGGCCAGTAACATATTTGTCCTATGGCACATTAAGGTGGGGGGGTTCAGTCGAAGCAGCCAATCCTAGATTAAAGTTGTCAGACAATGACACTCTACGCCGCGCCGAACAAAGCTAGCCTGAGGCCCAAATTCACTAAGACTGAAATGGAAGGAAAGAAACGCCATGTTCCATTTGCCTCGGCTAACAGCGGCATGTTCCCATTTGATTCAATAAAAAATGTATGCATAATAAGTCAGGTCACACAGATGGCCACCATGACAGTGACAAAGATTTCCATCAGGAAATCAAACCCACTGTCGAACTGACATCAATTTTATTTGTAGATTTTGTTTTGTTGATAACAAATCACTCGCACACAGGATTGAAGGATAAAGGGGTTGCTGAAAATATTAAATATTAATCCGGGCATCAGTCTGTCAATGTGTCTCCCTGTGGTGTTATTAGTCGTAATAGCACTAGTATTGCATTTTTTATAAGTTCTACTGGTAGACATACATTTATTCATACTGTCTCAATCAAAAACATGATGCAACGTTCCGTAATCTTCTATAGAATAGCATTTCCTTAATTGTTGTACTTAACATTTGCGTTCACCGCTTGTGATCTTCACAACCAATCGAGAGACATTCATTTCATTTTGACATTTCAAGGAGTGCATTGAACAGCATACACTCATTTTCTCCTGTTTTGATGGTATGGCTCCTGCTGACATAAAACAAAAAATCTTTACCAGAGTGTTTATGTGTGTACATGTGTGTGTGTGTGTGTGTGTGTGTGTGTGTGTGTGTGTGTGTGTGAGAGAGGGACTGTAGTTTTACCAATGTCTGATTGTCATCAGTCCGGTCTGATTGCATGATTTCACGGATGTGTTTGAGCAAGTCTGATTGTGTGTCTCTGTCTGTGTTGACTGCAAATAGTTGATTCCTGAGTGATCTTTCTGGACAAGTCTGCAAGTACAGCGTTATTACACACCAGGAGGATTCTCTTCCACAATAATGGCTACAGGCCATGAAACGTAATGATGCACTTGATATGGAAATTGTGCTCACAAAGCTAGAGGTATGTCCAACAGGACAACAAACACGAGCGGTCAGGCGATCAAATCCTACAACAAAACGGCAGGTTTGTCAAACTTATTTGCAAGAGAAAACAAAGGTGAATGGTAAAAGTATCACTCAAACTATCTATTGTAAACATCCATCACCGCTCAAACACATTCTCACTCCTCATCAAATACCTTTCGCTTGCATGGTGGCCCTACGCTTCAAACTACGACGCTCCAGTTACCCCCTCTAGAGTCCATCTTGGACGTGTTTGGAACATCCGCCCGTTACACGCATAAGATTTCCTTCATCACAGTCAATTAGGTTTAGGCGATCAAAACTTTTCGGTTGGGGTTAGAAAAGGCTTGTGCTTGACGGAGCTTCGCGGCCAGCTCGCGACTGCTGCTTGCGATTGTGGTTTTTAAGTGATACGGTTACAGTTGTGTCTAAACACGAGGAGACACGCTTACACACACAACTGGACAGACGCTAAAGAGTGCGTCCGTGCATCGGAAACCGACGTCGGGGGGAAGTGACCAAGCTGCTGTATTTGACGAGTTGGGAGTGAGACTTGCATGCGAGACGGTTCACGGAACAACTTCCTGGTTTATCTTTGACCAGCCGAGCTTCGTCGTAGTTTTGTTGCCGTGTTCTCAGATCTCAGCACTTCTAATATTATAACTGAAAGAGAGAGAATGGATGGCCAGACCTAGCGCTAGAAGACCCAAGACGAAAATGCACAACAATTATCCTATGTGTCAACCAAAGCGTAAATCCATGACTTTGCTTTTTAAAATGAGTTTGATGCCTTAGATGACTGGAACCTGTCAATGTCAACCGCGGTCTCTGAGAACAGAACAAGCCTTCAAACAAGCAGCTCGCCATGTGAACGCTGTGACAGCTAGAGGCAGCCGAGAAAAAGGTCAAGATCCTTGTATGGCCTGACCACTTCAAACAGCAGAATCCCTCTTGTTGAGGATTTTGAAGGAGACAGATCATTTCGACTGTGTGTGGGCTTTTCAGGAAGGAAGCTCAGACACATGACACACAGAATTTGTGGTATAGGATCCCATTGGTCAGTTTCGTGACCAGACTCCACAATACGTGTCTCTAGTGGCTTGTTGTAACATACAGCAGAGACATAGCTAGTGCTGTCAAAGGCTACCCGGCTCTGCCAAGGCTATTCTCCAAAACGAGATTATTACCAGATGAATATGTGCGTCTTAAAAGATGAACTTACATGTTTTATGTGTTGCTATAAAAATAATAAAAGATTCAGTCAGACATTGCAGCTTACATTTGTGTGTGCAAATGGTGCAGATAACTGCAGAAATCAACAAAGCGTTTTATCTGTTTTCAATCACTTTCTTTTTGTTGCAGCTTTTACCTGTTAACGATTTAAACGTTTTGTTGAGTAACTACAGAGGTGCTCACAAATTTGTATTGTTCCATTATTGGATGTTTTGTGGATTTTATAATGTTGTTTAGGAGTTTTACTGAGCGGTGAATGGTTTTATAGAGCCCTGGTGGGTGGCACATTACAATGCATCATACAATGACTGTTTAACATTTTGTCATTAACTGAAAATAAACAGCTGCATTTCTTTCTTTTTTTTCAAATTCATAATCACGAGCGGAGTAAATTAATGCTAACAACAGTGGAGCCATTACAGAGGTGATTGAACATTTTCACATTGGCGTGGCCTTGACGTTTTAAAGGGTTCGTGTTACATCATGTTTTGATTGTCAGTGCTCAGTTAAACATATTGGAGTTCCCTTAGTTAAAGATAATCCAATACTCAATTTTAAGATCCAAGCTTTTTTATATAGTTAGAAAAAAATGTGTCTTTATGAAGAGTTTTTTTTTATTTTTAACTTATAATGATATGTACAATTGTGAATACATCTCTTCAGTGGCAGCAGTGTGCTTCTGTAACCCTCTGACATGAAGAAATTGAGACTTCAAGGGAGTGAAATAACAAATTACTCTTTCCACGATATTTAATAATACATGTGAAGCACCTTCAAAGAGTCATCTTTTAAAATAAGCTACATATCCATCCACAGGGGCCTTATTCATACATCTGCCAATGTTTGTTGCTCTAAAGATGTAATGAAGATTCTTTTTTTAGTGCCAATATCCTCTTTTCTAGTCTGACATTGCATTATTCAACCACATAATCCATAATAGACCAAAGCTAAAGCTGGTGGTTGCAGAACCCTCCCCTTTGAGATTCCTTCAAATGTAAGATAATGCATCTGACTGAATTGCTAATAAACTGCCTAGCTTAAAAGTGTCATTGAAATACACAGCGCCTAGAGATCCAGATGGAACACCGTTGTGGCAGTTATATATATACAGCTCTTAAAGTATATTCTCTCCGCCACAAATATAACTTAAGACCTAATAGCTTCAAAAACGATAGTAAAATCCATAGATTTTCTGAGCGCAAACTACAAAGCAAAAACCAAAGTATTAGAGAGACCAGAGGATGATGATGATGATCAGAAATCCAGGGGATCAATAAAGTTTTTGCATGAATGTTTGGATAACATTTCATGACAATCCATCCAATGCCTCATTTCCACCGCACGGTTCGGCCCGGCTTGTCTCGTGACTATTCTCTCTGACCGATCGGTTATCTGAGTTTTAACTCCACCTTGTAGTATCGAGTGAGCTCGCTTGGAATCTTGACCGAGGTGGTACTAAGAGTAGAGCAGTGCCGTACGGTACCGTGCCGTGGAAATGCAGCATCACAGTGGTGGAGATGTTACAGTCTGGACCGAAGCAGTGGGCCGGCTAACCGACATTGCCACACCTAAAGCCCTGCAAATTGTTTGACTTTAAACACAATAACTTTGCACTGTTGTAACTAACATGTATTAAAGCATCAGCAATGATACTAAATACTTCCCACAGCTATATTCCAGAAACCCCACCCCTACACACACACACACACACACACACATTGTACCTCTCCCACCGATGCTCGGTGGATTTGTGACACATTATGTAAGAACAAGGTGTGAAGAGCTTTATAGGGTGTTACATGCTTGCAGCGAGCATGTAAGTGGCTTTTGTGCTACCACTGCTGCTGTATGCTGCACAAAAAGCCTTTATCTCTCGCTGGGCCTAATGGGTGCAAAGCAAATTTTGACAATGCCAGTAAATATAAAAGGAGGAGGATTTCACGGCTTTAAGTGTGCTGCAATGTTGTGGTTTGTTTATAAAAATATGAAATAAAAAAAAGGAAAACCAGCAATCCCATTCATCTATTCATGTGCATGTTAAACCATATGTCTATCCACTTTATGCTGTTTATGCTGTATGTTTGTTTTGTGTTTTCTCCGGCCAACTTTGCAGCTATTTATGAGCAGGTACTGCAAATTGTACAAAAAAAAAATGTATTTCAAGCGTTGCTGCTTCATGGAAATAATCTCATTAGATAAGGGAAGCTGCAATGCCTGGAGTCAAAATATGCATGTCAGTTAAGTCCAGTGTTACTATAATGTAAATGAGTCTTTGGAGAGAAAAAAAGGCAATTATAGAGTAATTATTGATAAATATGCAACAGCTGTTCCAAAATTGATTTCAGAGTGCGGTTCCAAACATTTAACTGAATGGATGCGAGGAGGAATTCAACACAGATTACAACATCTAAACTAAAGTTAAAGCGCCTCGCTAGCGTTCCCTAGAGGCTGCAATGTTCACTACAGCTGACACTTCTCAACTATTGGATGCATTCAACAGCAAACTAGGGCTCTAAAGAGGTAACGTCTCAGGTAGTGTGTTGTTTTCTTTTACCCAAGCCAACTAGAAGTGAGTGACCTATATCTGCCCTGCCACAGTCATTTTCAGTCAACATATAACCTTTAATAGCAGCAGTTAACAATTTGTAACCTGGGAAATAAGAAAAATCTTCATTTAAGAGTTATTATATCTGTAAATCGACTAAGTAAAGCTGTACCAATCTGGCCATTTTCCTGTCATCTAATAAGATGTCCTTGTTCTTACTCTTGCATATAAAGCTTTTATGAAAAATGCTGGACTCACTTGATTCAAGGAGCAAATTGGAGACGAGGGAGGGGATTCAGATGTTTAGAACCAGGTTAAGGTTCATCACCTTGGGAACTTGAATATGCTCGGTTCACAACAAACGGCCACTTATACTTTTGAAAGAAGAAGTTATATCTTAGTGGCACTAGATGAAAGCGAGGTCAAGGGTCCCTGAATACAGTTGAGACTCATCCATTGGGATCCACAAATATTCAGAGAAATCGATGTGATCTCTTTTGCAACAAACTAATGTATTTGAATGTGTTATATTTTCCATGAAATGTCAGCTGATGGTGCTTCAGCTTGAGATTCGTTTACATGCTCTCTGGCTCACCAAAAGCTACTTAACATCTGGAGCACATGCTGTTTGAAATACAGAAAGCACAACTGCAGCTCAGCAAAGCTTTGCATGAAGTCTCCTGGTACAGTGGGGTAAATGTCATGATCATTTCACTCGTGACTCTTAACATAAATTAGCTGCACTTTAAAGGGCCAGTGTTTATGATTTCCGGGATCTATTGGTAGAAATTGAATTGAATGAATTGGTTTTCATGAGTGCATAAGCACCTGAAACTAAAATGTGTTGTGTTTTCGATTTTAGGATGATCCTTCATATCTACATAGGGGTCCTTTTCACAGAGTCCACCATGTTGCACCGCTATGTTTTTACAGTAGCCCAGAACGGACAAACCAAACACTGGATTTAACGTGAGCCTTTGATGTTTTTACGTTACGTGAAGGCCACCGAATTACTCCAATACCCATGAGCGGAGAGGTTGGTGTCAATCCGCAACGTGACCGCTAGATGATACTGAATACAGTGGTCCTCTAGGAACAGCTCCATCCATATACTGTATATAACACTCCGGAAAGTAAGCCAGCTGTCATCTCCATCCGCTCACAGCAATCTTCAAGTTAAACTTAATAAAGACCTTGATGGGTTATTTTATTTCATCCACCACAATTCTTTTGAAAAATTCTGAGCATTTTGACTGGTTTTAATAAAGTGAAGTTTTAGGGTATGTAAAACTACTTTGCTATGATTCATATTTTGTTTAACATGGTTTTCCTGCTGCTCCGTTGAAAGAGCAGTGCGCATCACGATGGCAGCAGGGGGCTCCGCGAATGTCTCGCAATCTGCAGCTACAGTTTTCGGCATTTGTTCCGTTTTCTCCGTTAGTTCGGAAAGACTCAGCCGCACATGAGGAGTCTGTTGGGGGCCAACATCTGCACGCATCGGACCGGCACATACGGTTACCAGGCAAAACGTCACGGCCGCACCCCTTTTTGGGGGGATAGAACACCGAAGATCCTATGGTGTGTCGAACACCGTCTCCCAGTCTGTGTGTCGGCACACTTTTGAGACAGAGATTGCCTTTCGAATTTGGGATTCACCAAATCTAGCTCGCCTGAGGTATATTTGAATATCAGATGTGGAAGTGCACAGGGAAGGAAAGTCTCTCTCTCTCTCTCTCTCTCTCTCTCTCTCTCTCTCTTTCTTTCTCTCTCTCTCTCGAAACACTTACAGCTGCAATAATGCACTGTATATATATATATATATATATTCGTGCATTATTGCAGCTGTAAGTGATTCTGAAAGTTAATGTCATTAGTTCTGATATGATGACTTGGCCTCATCAAGCTATGTTTCACCGTCAGGATGTATAACATCCTCCACTCATCTCCACTCAACAGGGCAGTTACATAAACCAGGTGCATCGCTTTTCATATGATCTCCTGCAAATTAACATCTAAAGCAGGCTTCTCTTCCCCTCTCCACCTCACTGTCCTCCCGCCTTCGATGCCCCTCTTGGCTCAGAGGAGACAGAGGGGAGGTATTGTGCCCGGATTCAAATAAAGAGATCGAGAAGTAAACAGAGGAGCGGCGAGGGACGGCAGGAAGGGTAGGAGGGAGGGACGGATGGAATGCGGCTGCTGGCTGGTGTCGCTAATGATGAGGAAAATGGAGGGTCATGTGGGAGCCATGGCTGGATGGAGAGAGGGGGAGTTGGTGTAGTATAAAGAGTCAAGATCACTTGAGTGGTGGGCGTGAGCGTGTATCATCCTGCGGAGTCGTCTCTCTCTCCACCTGCTCAAATTGGGTGCTTTGACATGTGCTTAGACTACACAGTGGCGGTGCATGCCTTTACTTGTGCGAGTCAAACCAGGTTATCCATGAGTTAGGTGTGTGTGTGTGTGTGTGTGTGTGTGTGTGTGTGTGTGTGTGTGTGTGTGTGTGCGCGCGCAGTGTGTACGTAAGAGTGGAGGGGGCGGCAGCCAAGTGATTAATGCGTCAGAGAGGCAGCTGTGGTCTGGGCTCACTCATTTGGAAATATCTTTCAGGGAAGAAAGACAGAGCGGGAGAGCTTTGAGTAGAGGAGGGGTGTGGGGTGGTGCTTCTACATCACTTGCCAGATAAACAAAAGTGAGCTGAGAGCTTTTACCGGGGTCGAATGGGGCGGTGAAGGAGAGGGAGAGAGAGAGAGAGAGAGAGAGAGAGAGAGAGAGAGAGAGAGAGAATTAGAGAACAGGGGAGGGAGGTAGAGGGCACTGCAGCATCCTTCTGTCCTCTACCATATCAAGATTCATTAGTGTCTCCTCAGAGCATCAACCTGTCTTCAATTCACAAATATGGAACAAGTTCAAAGCACTTCATAATAACCACCGTCAATAAATAGGTAATGGATAGTTAATTCAACTTTAATTAATAGTTATTTCTCGCTTAACAAAAAATGAAAACATAATCAATACTGTTTACTTATCATTGATAACGCTATAATTGGTTGTTATTTCATCATTAGTTTAATATGAAAATAATTAGCTTATAAATGATATATTTTATCAGCTGATAAGAGATGATAATCACATTGTGATCACAGAATAACATTGTGTTGTTCCATACATTATGGCTTTTTTTTGTACCGTATTAAGTGTTTGATATGATTCGTAAACCTTTAAGCAATTGTTGGTAAAACATCTATAAACATTAGAGACAGATCATTAATCATTAACAAAGATCAACTATCTCAATAATGATTATATATGTTTTACGTTCTTTATTAACCATTCAATGAGGTATCATAAACACCAGATCCAACTTTATGAAAGCTATCCAGTGTTTATAGACAGTTTACAAACCAATTATTAACAATTGACAAAGTCTTACATATGTTTATAGATGTTTTATGTACGACTTCTTAAAGGCTTATAAATCATTTATCAATACTTTATACGGCACATCAAACGGTCCATGAATTTCAGCAAAAAAATCGTTTAGCTCAACTGCTTGGTATGTTTCTGGCAGATTATAAAATCTGTAATGGATCCGGACACTTTAATTCCTTTACTTAAAAAACGGGGCTCATTTCACAGGCGAGCAAGTCTCCAACTTACCAAACTGAAATGAAGTCATGTAAGCATCGGAGATATCCTCCCAGCAGCACGCGAGGCATTCGCCTCTTTGACAAGTGCACACGATGCTCCAACTGAAGAAAAACAAGGAGTGCAGGTGGGGAGAACTCTTTGAAGGGGGCCACCGTTCATCCCGACTCAACCATTTTTTTTTTTTAAAAGTGTAGCGAGTCGTGTGGATATTATGTTGAGTCAGGCAGCTGCAGAACAGCGTGATAAAGGCAGTGAGGGGATATCTCACCATCATCTCCTGACTCATGCGAGGCGAAGCAGGTTTACTCCTCTGGGGCAACGACAGGTGACAAACAAGTGATGACGAAGGTGTCTGTCTATGAGAGAGAGAGCCCAGCAGTGCAATGCATCTGTCGAACAAACAGCACCTGACATCCATCTTGTGACGCAAAGATATGACTAATAAGATGTGTGATTACTTGAAAATGCTATTGAAGAAATTCAGTTTATTTGAATAATTCAAATGGGTTAAAGAAAAAGAAATGTGTGATATTTGTTCTGTCCTGCCAGTTGAATATTTGTAATTACACGTGTATTTGTATATATATATATATATATATATATATATATATATACATACATATGTTAACATCTTTTTAGCTGGGTAGCTAACTAATCAATCGGTTTATTGGAGATAAATAGAAGTTATATAAACACTTTTACCATTAACTTCGTACCGTCCATGGACACTGAGTTTACGATTTGTATCAACACGTTGACGGTTTGCAGGCGTCCATTTGGTGATATAATTGGACACGTTTGACTCCATGAGTCGATTGAGGAGCGCGCTGTGTGCAACATCCGTGAGGTTCGACCATCTCCTTTGGGGAGGAGGCACACTTTTACAGCCTCACTGTGCCTCGCATTCACACCAGACTGGAGACGTCAGAGGCCTTTCAGCGCTAATGAAGCACTGATGCGAAGCTTAGAGCAGGCTGACAAAACTGACTTTACCAAACTGACGAATATTAGAAATGCAACGGACAAAAAAAAAAAAGTAGACTCCGTGCCAGTGTGGATTACGCTTTAGAGGCTGCCCACAATTTGGGACACAGCCATAAAATCGCCGCGGTATATAGGAGGAGGGATTTTGAGGTTGGCCTCAGTCAAAAGTCCACAGACATTTTTTTCTCGGTCTGCACTCTTCTGTAGCTCCTGTGTAACGCCCACGTACTTTTTCTTACAGTACATTTCATCTAACGCAGCGCAGCCTCTCTCTTTACTGATCCGCTCTCTTACAGCTGTATTTTGGATACTGCGTGTGCTAACTGCACATTTCCTGCTGCTGCTACACATTTAAAGCCTTTCCCTGGTCAAGCACAGTAAGGCCTTTTTTTTTTTTTCCGTGTCGAAGCAACAGCAAATTATGTGGTCGTTTTTTTTTTTCTCCCAGCACTCAAATACTAATTCGCTGTATGCGGCATGATGGAAACATGATTCGGTACAATTCTATCAGTGGGTTCTGGATAGGAAGGAGTCGTAAAAGAAGAACAAAAAAAAGGGATAGATGAAGAGCTATGCTATCTGTAAACTAGCATGAGGGGGTGGAGAAGCTGCTGACATCCTTCCGGGTCCATTCCAAATGCCATTCTATGTCATTTTTGTCAATACTGTAATTTGGTTATTGTGTACACACAACATCTATTACATCTATCCATCATAAGTGGGGAATCCCTCATCAGTTGCTCTTCCTGACGTTCTTTCCATTAATCCCCATTACAGGGTTTTTTTTTCCGCATCTGAAACGTGTCTCAAAGGACAGAGGGTGTTGTATGCTGTGCACCTGAGGGCGCTATCTAAAGGAAATCAGTTGCATGTGCTCATCCACCATTCTGAAGTTTGCTCATGTTGCTCTTGACATGCAGTATAAATCACTGTAATCTGAGGTGAGAGCAATTTTCATTTAAAAAAAACCTAAAAAAACTGCATTATTTATGTGATAAAACTTTGATAAGTATTCAAGTTTAGTTATATTAAGTTTGCACAGAATAGAGAAGAATAAATGTTGATATCCAAGTTGTCTCAGTGCTTTCAGAGCAACTCGTCACATGTGATCATTTGGTTGAAAGTATATCACAGCCACAGCTTGCGCGCCAGACTTCGCAGTTCATTTGTGTCAGAATGTTTTCTCTGCTGATGACTCAGATTAGGCAATGTAGTCAAATGTCAGTGGCAACGTTTAAACAATGGCGAGCTCGTCAGTTTGGTTCATTCATGTTGCATTAAGTTTTCAATTGGAACGGAAAAATTACATTTTGTTATTCATTTACACTTTTTTTCTAGAAAGAGTGTGGTTTGGTCTGCCTGTGTCTTATTCTGTCTTGCCTATTTCTTTATTTATTAACTTACAAAGTAATTGTATTTTTTTTCCATGCACTGACACTGATGAAGCCCTGGTATTCGAAAAAAGCATCTATCTAAATGATTCAGACTTTTAAATGCATAATGAGTGTGGAAAGCCTCTACTTTACATGTTCCTATTTATTGAAAAATATAATGTGACAATTTAGCATGCATAGTGTGACAACTTTACCCGGTGCTCGGGTTACTTGTCACAAATTAAAACTCTGTATACTTAGCGATTCATAACTAAAATGAGAAGTATAATCTAGGGATTAAACATTGGTTCACAATCATTTATAATTTAACTTAATATGGATAATGAGTGACTGTGATGGACTAAGACCGAAGTGAAAAATAAAAAATTTGACAAGTCTGCTCTCAGATTGTAAAGCCCCTTGAGGCAAATTTGTGATTTGCAATATTGGGCTATATATATATATATACATATATATATATATATATATACATATATATATATATATATATAATATATATATATATATATATATATTATATATATGTATATATATATATATATATATATATATATACATATAATATATATATATATATATATATTATATATATGTATATATATATATATATATATATATATATACATATATATATATATATATATATATATATATATATATATATATATACATATATATATACATATATATATATGTATATATATATATATACACATTATTACAGATTAAACACTCATTGTGTTGGCAAGAGAGCACATGACAGTTGCGTTTGTATATATCAATACATACTAAAATACTGTAACCAGGATGAATGTAAACTCTATAATACACTTCTAGTACTACTACAGATTGGCAAAATATGAACTTTAAAAACTGACATTTGGCATTCTCAGGAGACAATGCTAATGATGGAGGGAAGAATGTCAGTGGGCGTGTCGCTCGTTGCAAACATGCCCTCTTGAAACACTTATCGAGACGCCGCTATGCCTGTTGACTAAAAACAGTACACCGCCAGCTGTAACTGCAGATACAGAGGTTTTCCAAAGTACATCGGCTATCGTAAGACTTTTGATATGCAAATCAAAGGAACTGTGGTATTCAGAATCCAACATGTGGATAAACATCTGCAACCGAATAAGCTACGGGCTATTATTTATTAAAGGTCCACTTAGGAATGAACAATAAAAGCCAGAGGTCTGGAACAGTGCCATCAAAATCTACCAACATCGTCATTAGTGCACTAAGAACTTACTGTGGGATGCAACTAAAACAGTGCAGCCAAAAGAGGCTTAAAATTACGGTAGAGCTGCAAATATCTGTGATAATTCTATGCAGGGTCAGCACAATGATGGACCCCTTTCACATTAAATGTAAATAATAATTGTATTAATGTCCGTTTGAAGCAAACAGCTGCAGTTTATTAAGACACATCGGGATGAAGTCTGTGGGGTTTTCTGGTTTTGTCCGTAGTTCAATACTCCATCAATACAAGTTTGCTTCGCTGCTCTTTTCTATGTCGTCACCTCGTCATCTCACTCACTATTAAAATACCGCCGCTTCGGTCAGCGCCCCTCGGCGTCTGATACTGACGCACAGGGAGGCACCCTTTATGTGACGCACTGGGCTTTCGGCTAACCGTAAACCCACCCGTGTCATTATTAGATGCTCAGAGCAACTGACGTCGTATCACCCAGTCACAGTCGTTAGTCAGTCAAGTAAATGTCAAGAACTGATCTTTTCCTAACCCTGGCCCTGTGAAGACAGAAGTTTATCTCGCAGAGACACACTATGCTAGTAATGAGCGTATCCCGACACGTCCAGTGACGGAGCCTCGGCATTTGATAAGTCGGAAGTGAGAATGTGTCGGTACGGTACATTTACTTAAACTTGTGTTTCTCTTGGGGCCTTTGCTCTAGTTCCACTTCTCCTGGAAACACAGTGGCCATTCTGCTACAATAGGAATCTCACATATACCTCGTGTGAACACTTTTTAATGTCTTAGTTACCTCACAGGTCACAGGTTTTTTGGAGTTAGGTGCCGACAAACACTATACAAGTCAGTGCTAGAATAATGTGCAAATGTCAGTGATGTAATATACCAATGTCAGTAATATTATCAGCGTATATAATTACAGTGTACTGTGGTGAACATGTTTCAGCCTGTTTCTATTGCTGGTGAACTTTGACTTCTTTTTGGAAACAGCTAGGGACATTCTAATAGCGTCCCTGACATTTTTATCGACTTACTTAAGATAACAGCAAGTTCTTAGATGACTTCATGTGAATGACTGCGTCACTCTGATTGGCTGGCGGATACCGGCGAAGTGAAGGCTGCACACAGTCGTTTATTATTTCCTGACGATTTAATTAGGACAAATAATTTCATCATTATAAAAATGACTGCGTGCGACTCTCTATTGAGATATTACATATTATTACGTTTGCTAATCAAAGAATGAATATTTAATACTACCCCATACTGTATGTATCAAGCTTGATGTTAAATTATCCAAAACTATGATTAACAACCCCTATAACCTGATTTAATTCGAGCATAATTAATCATCTTCCTTTTTTCACTTGACACAAGCATCGCCTCAGACGGCCTTGAGGAGAAACCTGTACACTTCCTCTTATTTACTTCCTCTCTTTGGAAGCATTAGTGCAGTGCCCGGGGCCCATACTTGGCCTGTGGTGTTGCTGCTTGCAGCTTTTATATGAGCCGCTTATACAAAGAACTATCACTGTCAACACATGCGCTTCGTTGGGTCACGAGCAACACGCCATAACGTAACTGCGTAACACAGTGAAGTAGCAGCTACTCAGAGTCCGAAAAACATTTAAATTATCTCTGGTTCAGGAGAAACACTAGAGGCAGACTTTGACCTGGGGGCCCAACGTAAAGAGCCCCTAATCACTATAGATTTAATATGATGTTTAGATATGAATAATATTGAATTATTTTTTTTTTCTCATCCTAACTCATTGCACCCCAAAATAACTTCCAAAGGTCCCCAAATTACTAAATGTACCCTACAGAGAAATGTTACTGGTTACGTTGCAGATCCAGATTTGACTGACAAAAAATATTCAAGTAAAAATGATGATGCATTATTATTCATCAACATCATTTTAGAATTAAAAGCTCCACCTTGAGCAGACATAAGTAAATTAAAGTAAAATATTTTTTTTTTGGCAGTAATGTTATTTGTGTTAAATGTTAGTACGAAGTCTTACATCGGGAAATACAGTCACACAAGCGCACAGGTGAAATGCATTCTGCTTCCAGTGGGCCACCCGCTCATGTTGACTCCAGGGAAGTGAAGATGAGTTCAGTCGTAAAGTGAACTGCAGTCAATGAGCCCACTGCAAGCGACATGCTCGACTCAGTCTGCAAAGCCCTGAAGCCCCGAAGCCCCGTCCACGCCGTTCATTCAAAGTGTATTAATACGGAACGTTTCTTGTCTCCGCAGCAACACACTCGCCCAGTGTGGAGCAAATCGGATAAAGGCTTTTCGGGGATATATTTGAAGGATATCACGAGTATCTGTGATGACGTCATGATTGTTAAATGCACCAGGTGTTCACAGTGAGCAGGGTAACTAAGGTTAATATATCTTGAAGTGTCAAAAGGAAATTACTTTAAACATCCAATCATTATACCTTGTCTGCAGTACTTGGAAAGTATTGAGAGATGGATTAACAGAGAGATTTCTATGGAGTTTGTTGACACTGAGAAAAAGCCTTATTTATATAAATGAATAAATACAAATCTACATTTAAACACTTGCCCTTTTGCACTCTCATAATGTCTTCCAACTTTGTCTTTATAGTTCAGCAGACAGAGCGTACACCCTCATTACTGACAAGAGCAGGGAGTCCAACCTCTCTGCTCCCTGTTAAGTGTAATTACAGTCGTATTATTTTATAGCTTGCAGCTTCCTCCATCTTCTAGATTTTATTGATTGTAGAATCTATTGGAGCTTTTGATTGACACACATTTTTGCATTGCTAAATTACAAACCGGCCAACAGTAAAATATTGACCCCCCCCGACCAGCTTTAGTAGTGAAAATCACGTAGCACTTTATTATTATTTATTTATCTATTTCATTACTGGAGAGCTCCAATACGATTTAAAAAAAATAAAAATAAAAAAAATCTGTCATTACCTGCATAAATCTACGAGTGAGCAGGAGTCAAAACAAGGTCTCGCTAATAAACGAGCTGCATCCTCAGCTCACGGTGTAGCTCTAAGTGGCACATGTATTGACAAATGTAGATTGCAATGCATTGGACTGGGGACTATTGACATTGCAATAGCAAAGGCACATCCTGCGGTTGGCAAATTTTCTTGGTGCAGTGAGAGATGACCTTGCTGAATACATATTCGGAGGAAAGGCTGATAGAGCTTCAGTAGCCTGGGAAATTGAACCTGTGTTATAAAAGAAAAGCATACAGGATGACAAGCAAACACTGTATCCGTGTGATTGATTTAGTCATTAATCTGAGCTGTACTCTGTGTGCGTTTGCTTGTGTGTGTTTGTGTGTGTGTGGTTGTGTGTGTGTGTGTGTGTGTGTGTGTGCGCGCCTCTCTCTGTGCACACACGGATAAGACTCCTTGTGTTTAACTGCTGCGTCCCTCAGCCAACCTCCATCCTCTCACGTCTTCCATTCTATTGATTGGCATACACAGCAAGCACACAAGTCACCCACGCAGAAGGAGAGAAGTCTTGTCTGTAGTGGCAGGTCAACTAAGGAAGCACTGTGACCTTTGACAACAAGGTATATTTAGCTAGCTCTCCGTTATGTTCTCCAGTATGGTCCATTTTTGGAACTGGTTGACTCGAGTGAAGTTGTAACGTTGCACATGAGCTGGATTCTCACGATGTCAAGAGATCGCGCCAAAATCCATCGTGTCAGGCTTCAAGTAATACGTATGTGTCTGGCAAGCCAGTGACCAATCAGCATCCTGTGAGGCGCTAATGCCACCTACGGGCGTGGCCTAAGTGTGTGCGAGACAACAAGATGTGGAGAATGGGGGTTCAAAACAACTGCAATAGCATCAGTTATACCAGAACTGGAGAGGATTTCTTCAACGAAAGAAGAGCGAAAGACGGCACTGAAGGCTTTTCTCGATGGAAAAGATCTTTTTACCTCTTCTCCCGACTGAAAGAGTTTGATTGACAGATGGTTCATCCAATCACCTGCCATGTGTTTTTTTGAAAGCTCCTGCCTTTTTCCAAATAGTTTCCAATCGCTGCTTTTCAGATGGTTGTGTAACAATCCATCCGGCAGGTAGGGTTAGTGGATAAAGGGTGAATCCAGTTAAATGAGTGGGGCTACAAAGTGAATGTAGATGCTTACACACAGGGAACAAGGGCTCACCGAATGGGTTGATGAGCATGAGCATTATGTGAATAATAATTGTGAAAAACTATTATTTTACTCTCATCACATGTCAGATGCAAGTCTGACTTTGGCTTCACATTCATAAAGTACCTTGGAAATGTTGCGTTTTTCTTGTTTTTATCTTTGGTTTTGTATCATTGATCTCTATCATTTATTATTATTTTCTATTTCAGTTATATTTACTTAGAAAACACACAATTATGACTTTTATTCTAACGTGAAAATAAATGAAGATTATTCAAAAGCCAATAAACTTCTATTTAGGCCGAAAGAAGCCGTCTGGAACTTTTATTAAGTACTTTAAATCCCCCGTTTTAAATTTTACTTGTAGAATTTTGCAAGTAACTCTGCAGACGAACAACTGTAAACATCAACATCTGCGTGACTGGACTAAAAGGGGCATCAATAATAAATCCATGTTTTGAAATTTGAATGTTGATTGCGAACACATTGTATTTAAAACCTTTTGAAATGGTTATGCTGCCAATAGTGTGACATTCACAACACTTTGAAGTACTGCAATCATTGGAAAATAGTTCAAAAGGGTAAGAGAGCCATATTTGGCAGCGTACGTTCTCATTTGGCACACCTACAGTTTCAGTCCAACGCAATAGAATGCAATAGAAAGATACATCTAAGACGAACCTGAACACTGAGAAGACAGCTTATTAGAGTGTATCAATTTGAACGAGTTAAATATTTTTTTTTTTTAGTCTTGACATTTTTAGAAAAGATAACATTGAGAAGATGAAACAATATTTTTCCAAGTATTTCACTGCAGAGGATGAAACGTGTGCTCTGATTTGGTTTTCACATTGAAGTCAAACGAGATGATGATTGTCATTGGCAACGCATGTTGGGTGTGAGTTTTCCGTTGCTGCTTCGTTGGCAACCAGCCACAGAGACCACCGCTCCTTGCCGGCAGCAGCACGGGTTTGTGACCGAAGGCCGGCCCGTGAAGGACTGGGCTCCGTCCAATCCGCCTCAGGGGAGGATGTCTTACTGTTCAATTCTAATTCATGTACATATAAATAACTGTCCCTGGCCCTGCTAATTGGATTAAAAGGCTAGGTAGACGTGAGACGGGAGACGGGGGAGAGGGGAAGTGAAGGCAGCATGACTTGATTTACAGCATACAATTATCTTCTTGTGAGGGCAGCTACGGAAGCAAATTATGACTGGGGAAATAATGTTTGTTTTTATGATTAAATGTTAATTTTTATCATTCAAAACGTAATCTACCGTAAATTCTCAAAACTCAGCGATGGCTTTTATTTACCTCAACTGCAGACAGAGGCAGGCCTTTATGTGGAACAGGCTTGTATTGGAGACAGGGCTTCATTGCTCATTTTCACAGTTATTTATTTGATCATATTACATCTTAGATGTCTTCCTGTTTCCCGAGTTGCTCCTTTTAATGTGTTGTCACCCACAACGCTGTCTCCTACAAAATGACGTTAGCATACACGTAGTCTGCATTCTCAATTATGTTACAAGGGAAATGTATTTTCTCCCAGATTATAGTCAGTTTTAAACAAATTGTTAACATTGTAAATTGAAACAAAACAAGAATGCAACAACATTTTGGCAACACAATTACCTTTTTAGTGACACCTGATGTTTTAGGCTTACAATAAATGTGTTAGTTTTTTAAAGTTACAGATTACAATAAGGTAACTTTCATTTTTGGTTGCATGCTTAGACACGAATAGCCGTCTGCTTGGTGAAAGTTCTGCGTTTGTTTGACTTAGACTTCCGTGGACTGACTAGCATCGTGTTTGTGATGACGTCTAAAACAAACAATCGGGTAGAAATATGTTTCTCTAAAACAGTAGTGGGACGTATACCAATACCAAACATATGCAGGGAGTCTTGAGTTTAACTGATAGTAGCTTAACAGCAAAAATAACAGACAAGTAAAAAGCACTGGAATTAATTAGGGTACATACTGTTATACTGCATTTCTATAACATCTCTTAGAATATGTGGTTCAAAAATACTTCTCTCAGGACAGGACAATGTCAACACGTATAAGTGCATTGACACTGTGAGCAACACAATGAACAGACTGCTGCAAGTCACACAAGGAGTGTTCTTTTAAAGTTTTAGTCATTTTGACAAAATGCTGTTCTTGTAATCAAACTCTTCAGATCATTGAGTTCTGTCTCAGCACTGTCTGGTTGACTGCAGTGCACACTAGGACGCTGCAGCGCTATTTAGAACATGGGTAAGCAACTGCAGATGCATCAGTCACCAGCAATGGCAGCGACATGATATTTGGAAAAAACGTATTTGTGGAAAAAATGCGAGAGAGGCTGATTGGAAGAGAATGAGAGAGATGGAAAGTGGAAGGCTGTGGATTGGTCGTACGCAATACACCAGCGCTAGATTTTTAAAAATAGACAAAAGCTGGGAGGCTTGAACATGGTGAAGGAAAGGACAGAAGAAGCGACTTAGGCTTACCTGGGTCCTGTGCAGCTCCTGTGTTGGAAGAGAAGGATAGATGGGGAAGGGTAGAAGGGAGGGGAGGGGAAACAAAAACAGAAAGGGAGGTTAGCATTCAAAGCCCCATCTAAATTGAATTGCCTGACATTTGTCATTGCATCTAGGTTCATGGTCAGATAAGAAGCAAAAGAAAAGTAATTCATGCTGTTTCCCTCTGCAAAAGGAAAATCATTAAAACACCACAAGTGGGTTGAGAAACAGACAGTTGTTGAGGTTTAAGTGTCAAGTTTTTACCCCAAAGGCACATTCATTTACAAATGGGCTTTGATCCAACTGCTTTTTTATTAGGTAACACCAGAATGTTGCGGATTAAAAGTCCTTGCGAAGATGTCATCTTGTGCTAGTATCTATACTTGGCTCCATGCCACACGTCTACTGAATTAGCATCGCGATACACGAAGACCCTCAACTGTAGCACACATGAACGACAACATCGCCATTGTCTTTCAAGCATCGGCGGAATGAAAGAGGAAAAGAGTCGGCTCAAGTTAGTAAATGTGTGGGAAGTGACACCATAGGCAACAGCGAGAGGTTGCCACGCAACCAGCAGGAAGCCACTGCTCCGAGCCAAGAGACAGTCGAGCACATGAACCCCCATACAAGCGCAACTTTTCCGCTTTTATACGTTTTGCATGGGATGAACAAAATAGATAAAAGATGTTAACCAGTGAGCTTTAGCGGCGCTCGTACTGTAGGTGGAATTAATTGTTTTCTTTCTTGCTTCCAGTCTTTATTCTGAGCAAGCTGCTGACTGTAGACTTCAGATTAAGAGACAGACTTGGCAGCGTTATCAATCTTCTCATCTAACATCATAAAAATCCCACCAAAGCACACACTTAAATAAATAAGTGGCTACAACAGGCTCAACTGGGGCATGTGTATGAAATCCAACATACCCTCAGTATACAATCTGGCATCCGTTCAGGCCCCCCATCGTTGAAGAATATTTTTCAGCCAAGCGAGCATGGATTCCAGCTACGAGGCGGCTTTTGATTAGAAAACCTATTTCCTCTTCAACTTTTGCCAAATTTCAATCATGGTGATGTTCTAATTACCATTATCCAGAGCAAGACAGGGAGGCAGGGATTGAGTGGGTGGGTGTGTGTGTGTGTGTGTGTGTGTGTGTGTGTGGGGGGGGGGGGTGACGAGGAGTGAAAGGGAGATAGTCTTTGCATGCAAGCTGTGAAAATCGGAGGAAAATGCAGCGTGAAGATCAAGCTCTTTTACATCCCGTTACACAGCAATGATGGAGATGTATTCTGTTGAGTTGTTCCCTATTTGCTTGGACGTGTACCTCTACAAGCTTAAAAAGTCGGTGTCCGGTGACACTGGGGAAACCAACAAGAGCAGGCTAGTTTTTAAAAATTCACCAACTGAAAAACAGCAGTTTCAAAAGTCGCTAAATCTAGCGAGAAATCTGCCAAGCCAGCAAGACTGATAGCCCATCCCTTCAGGTCTTTTCCATACTGTATATATATATATATGTAAAATATAAAAAAGATAGAAAACCAAAAAGAATAAGGTTGATGGAGTTTGGCAGCCTTCGATCTCACCTGAAAGGCTTTTACCAAAGCTATAAACTGGAGTGCTCATCTGAAGACTAAAGAGTAAGTCATAAAGTCTCCCAGGATAACATCAGTTGTCTCCTGCTTAAGCATTCAGCCGTAGCACACGGGAAGCAGTGTAACAAAGTGCCTCAGAGAGCCACACAGTCAACCCAGACCACCCGCGAGTTCAGGTTCATGCAGTGTGATGTGGAGAGGGGGGGGGGGGGGGGTTTGCTTTGGGGAGATTACACAGCAACAGATGAGCCATGGAGGAGCTCTCCCCATGTTAAGTAAATGGAGAGCGGGTGAAGAATAACTGCACGGTCGCTTTGCCCCTTACGGGTCTTGTGGGATCCTTCGCTATTCCACCCCGACCTACAACCTCCAGAGGTGAGGTTAAATGACAAGGACTGCAGAGATGCATTAAACATGAGTCATTTGGACAGAGAGCTAGACGTTGGACCACTCCAGAGATGATAGGGACATTAACCAGGGTTTCACCAGGGCCTGAGCTGCATATAATGAAGGCCTCCACCACCTCGCGATGTCTCTCTCTACATTCGACTCACAGCCAGGGAGCTGAGCGGTTTCGAGATGAACTGGCTCACGATTTTCTGTCTCTTCTTTCTCTTCATCTGTACTAATTCACAAGCCTGACAACTTATTATAATCGCTTTGTTGAGAAATCAACTCGTTAAGTCGTTGTCAAGCACAACACCAGCAGCAGCCAAGAAGAAAAATGTAGGTGAGTTACAGTTAGAAATCATCGTTGTCAGCAAAAGTACAAAAGATATATACACAAATATATACACAAATATATATATATATATATGCATATATACACACCAGTGGGCGAAAAGTTCACCCAAAGACACACTGAATGACAGCCACCTCATTTGTATAATGAAGCAGAAATGCATAAATATTTGTAAAAAAAAGAATATACAAAAAAAGAGTATAGAATAAAATAAATAAGAGGTAAAAAATACAAATGAATAGATTGAATATATAAATTCAAAAATACATTTATTATATAATGAACCACTAAACCTACGTTTTTTAAAAATAAATGCAAAAATAAATACTGTAAATGTCACAGCACTACTAGTGCATCTAAATAAATTGATATGCTGCAGTGGACATGTCCTTCACCCCCTATGAATTTAAAACAATGTTCCATTTGATTCGGTCCCTCCACTGAAAGATTTTTTGCATTTGTATAATAAACAAAAAACACCCTTTTTTTATTTTAAGACTGAGCCAACCTCACATAGTTACAACAAAAAACAAAAAACTCCCAGGTGTTATAAGAGTGGTATGAAAAAAAATAAATAAAAAATGGACATAACAGCCCTGCTTTCATCTGTATTCATCAGGTGAGGGAGGCCTGGACACTCTCTTCTCCGCTACATAGAAACACAATAATAACAATGGCTTCCTTCGACACAGCACAACACAACGCGCTTCCAAGCGCGTCATCTTCAAACGTAGCTCTTGGTTAATGGCCTGGAACACACATTCAATGTCTATCAAAGAAGGACGTTGCTGGGATGGATGCACATGCTGACAACTTCCCTCGCTCGCTCCACGGTCACACAAACACGCGCTAACACTCTGTCTTCTTTACACTCCTACCAGCATACACACACACACACACACACACACACACACACACACACACACACACACACCTACACACACAGAGAGAAAGAAGCCTGCCTTTAGTCAGTTTAAGTATAGCAAGCAATAATGTGTTGATTAAATCTGTGATCAGCAGCCTAAGGGGCATGAAATTGGACATGATGAGTGTGGCACATTAAAAACTAATTATCAATAGCACCAATCCTATTGTCTTTCTTTTAAACCAGTCACAGCAGTAAATCAAGTGTGGAGAAGGGAACACAATGTGCTCTATCACAATGAGCTCTGGGGTTACAACCATACCTGGATTCTGGCTGCATCAAAGCTTTTTGATAAAATATGAATCTATTATTTACCGCCTGTAGCACTTCCTTATTGTATTGCAAACTCGAGGCGTTTACAAAATGTGCTGCCAGACGAGAATAAAGCTGCTTTACCTGTAATACTTCACAATTTCAAAGGCAAACTGGAAGAAAAAACTAAAAAAACAACATTATCTTATTTGCCTCCTCCAAAACACTGTTGTAAGGCCGTGACTGAATGTTACTTTTTTCTTTGAATGAATAAGGCCTTTTAATCTCCTCACGTCTGCATGAGCAATTAGAAAAGTACACTATCAATCTACCTTCCTGCCATTATGTCTGACTCTCTGGGATTTTGAAGATTCAATTAAACTTTGGAAATATGAGCAAAGCACAAAGTCTGGTTACATTGTTAGAGACAAAGTATGCGCAGGACGACTTCAGGAACTGACCCACCTCTACCCCTTCAGGTCTTTTTGCATATAGCCTCTTCTTGAGGATGATTTCAACACGGCACCAGCTGTGGTTGCTTAGATGCAACCGCAAAGTCGCTACATTTCATCACCAGCAATGTGCCGTGGGGACAGCATCTGCACTCGTCTCTTCTCACCGAAAGGATTCGCTTCTGTAAAGCAGCTGTCATTTTGATGTAATCTATGGAGGTATGAACCTTGCCTATTTTCCTTCTCTCCTTCCTACTTGGATGTTGCTCACCCATCCACTCTCCCTTTACCTCCGGCTGTCTCTGAGACCCGGTGATTAGAGAGCTGGTAGGCGTCCTGCTGATAAGGCCGGGAACCCTCCCTCCACCACCAATGGCTGTGTCCTCGGGGTGCAGGGAGCCCAGGATAATGTCTCCAAAACCCCTCAGTCCTCACCATTCACCATGTCATGGGTGGTGGCCGAATACACGGCCTTGCGCATTCCATGACTTTGAACCGATAGGCCTGCATTTATCATGCTGGATAAGAGCAGCGAGAGAAATGTGCAAAAGTAATACAGCTCAGCGTATATAACAGTGTGACATTATGCATCGGGGCCCTTTTTATGAGTGGAATTCTACATTCTGGAGTGTGTGTTTACAGTACCATCTGGTAGATTGTGTACACTTATCACTGGAAATGTAGAGGACAAATGCTGGTGCTCAAATGTGGATAAGCTTCATTTCATGAGAGCCTCTATTGTCTAAATGTCTATCCAGCTGCCATAAAAGGGAAAATGACAGAGAACAGGTTATTCACACTGAGAGTAATTTGATATAATTATAACACAGTTGAAAAAAAAACCAACTGTTGCTTTCCATCATTTCCTCCAGCTATGTTAACCCTAGCTTTTCCATGTCAGTGCACCTAGAATTGGATTTCAAGGATGAGGCTGGTGATGTGCTGTATTTTTCTCATTGTCAACAAACAAATGGTTTCAGTTGAAACCATTACGCTTGGGCTGAGTGCTTCAGACTGGAGGGAAATCGGGACTTAACCGTTGTTGGTTATGGTCTTTTCAACAATTAGAAATACCAAACAGCACCAGCCTCATCATCACTAGAAAATGAATGTATTGCTCTGAATTGGAGATTGGAATTGCAAACATTTCTACTGATGGATTGTATATATATATATATATATATATATATATATATATATATTTGAAAAAAAAGTATAATTCTGAAGAGAAAAGTAGAAAGATCCAGTCCCAAATATTACCATATCATTTTCATTGATAGAACTGATAAGGAGAGGAAAACTTAATCCCCAAGGTGTTCTAGAAGAAAAAAGAAATCTTGGCCAGGCTTACCTCTGGGGTCAGGGAAGGTCCAATGTCATTAATTTTAAATGAGAGGAATGGATTTGAGGTAATGGAAACCCAATGGCTCCAGACAGCATTGGGCCTTGGTGGCGTGAAGACACCAAATGACGGCGTGATAACCTGACCACTCAACTGTATGAAGTACAGAAACTGATTTGGGGTTTTTTGCCACCCACACGATATGAAAGCCTTAAGCGTAATGCATTAGAAATCCATTTGGAGTCATTCGAGTGTAACACAGCTCCAGACCTGTGGTAAACTATCTCTTTTGGTCAAAATAATACCCATCTAATTTAAGACTTCTCTGATTTTGATCGTCATTCAACGACAACTAGTCAAGCCTGTAACACAAGTAACCTCGGAAGGTGGGAATGAGAAACAGCAATTTTTGGCAATTATGAATCTGTAAAATTTTGGAATGGAGAACATTAAGACCTCTGATACCCGTGGGTCGAAGAAAAGACAATGTTTGGTGTTAAACTGCTCACATTTATGCGCTTAGACAAGGTGTGATGGAGTATTCCCAAACATAACGTTGTTGTTGTAGTGTGGACTGCATAAATGCTACTGTCACTGTCCAAAATAAAATGTTCTGCTCTCTCTATTATTATGTGGCATAAAATATAACAATACAACAGTAATGACTGTTTTCACTTCACATGTAGCTTGCTCACACCCTGCAAACTGTGAATGTGAAAAACAAACTGAAAAATATCTTCACAGCGTCACATATTCCCCATATGTCGCCATAAGGCAGGCCATTATCTGATACATTTTTGAGGCATTGTTCTGATGTCCAACCAACAAGTTATAGTTTAACTTTCCATTTTGTAGAGGAGAGAAACAGATTAGGCTTCTTATTAAAACAAATGCGACCATGGAATGCTATGAAGAGAAGACACTAGGGTGGGTTGGTACGGAATGGCGTATTCATGTGTTAGGTCATGTATTCTCTGAGAACACATTTTCCAATTAAACCAGCAATTGAATTTGCACTGAAATTGTCCTTAGGTGTCCTTTTGTGACTTTAAAGGACAGGAAACTCAAATGTTTTGCGTATGTTCTTTATAGCACCAATAGTTTTAATAATGAATAAGCTACTAGATAACTTCCAATGTTAAACCTCGGTGACTACAGTTTAAAAGTCCCAGTGAAATGGAAGTTAGAGCATCTTTAGCTCCTGTTAGGGCTTTCAAATGCTTGATGACTCATGCTGCACTCAGGGGCGTTTACAAAAAAAAAAAGAAGAATTAAATGAGACTTTAGGATGTCTACTTCATTCGAGGGAAACGTTTCAACCAGCTCTTTGTTCCTGCAGCGCGGGCGGTACACGAAGACGAACATCCTGCGGAGTTTTGCCGGCAGGTGAGCGGGGAGCTCCGGCACTAGTGGCATTAAGGGAGGCCGGGCGCCGTTCATCTCAGAGTACTACCCAGGAGCTAAGAAGTAAAATCAGTCCTTCTGATCTAACGACAGGTGAGGGAGTTGTGTGTGTGTGTGTGTGTGTGTGTGTGTGTGTGTGTGTGTGTGTGTGTGGAGGGGGGGATCCGACAGTCCTCTGTAGCTCTGTATCACGCTAAACTCTTCGCCCCCCCCCCACTTCTTAGCGGTCCAAACAAAAGGTAAATTATTTGATTTAAATCCCTCTCGTAATCATACACTGCTCACATATAAAATACAGAAGCTAAAGACGGCTCGTGCTTCTGTTTCACTGGAACTTTAAAGTCCATCGATCCGTCCATTATCTATACCTCTTTATCCTGCTCTAGATCACAAGGGGACGGAGCCCATCCCCAGCATGCATTGCGTGAAAGACGTGTGTTTTGTTGTTGTTATTCACAACGCAGGATGACCGAGATCTGCACTGAGGCAGAAATTGCACGCTGACCCTTTCGAGTCCTTCGGTAATGAGTGTGTAATATATGTTTTTTATGTGGGTGGGGGTGGTAATGCAGGAGTTTTCCAGATTGAAATGCCCCACTTTGAGCTATGCAGCTCAGAGGCTATTACACCAGTAGGGCTACTCATTCCCTCCCACCTTGCTTTTGACTTAATTGAATCAGCCAGTCCCCATATCAGATATTCCTTAACGGAATACTGAAACCTATCCACCCTTTTCCTAATACCATTAGGGGAAGCGGGATAGCAAGATGGATGCTTTAATCCTGCTGGTTCAGAGCACACAAAAGGAGAGCGTGCCCTGCAGTAAGACATTAGCCACAACATTCACTGCTGAGCCACAATATTCTTCCGAGCAGAAGACATGCCCTCTCACTGCCTGCCTGAAAGCTCCAATAACGAGAGCTCATTTCCTGTGGACAACATTGCATATAAATAACGGAAACAGCAACTCATTGCACTGCTTGTTATAGGGGGGAAATGGAAGGAAAAAAAAGAACCTCTGCAACATGTTACAGTTGGCAGCAGCTTATTTCAATGGTTCTACTACAGTATTTTATCCACATGGGTCCAGTGCGTTTATGCCATCTGTTCGTGAACCGGGCAGATATGCAGGAATGCATGTCCAATTTGACACAATGGTGATGCAGATGAATGAGGGTTCAGGCAAACCTCCAGTTGCTGAGGTATTGTTATTTCCCTATCTATTTTCTGCTGTGTCAAACTTCAGCTAAGCTAAGGTGAGGTCCATTATTTCTGGCCAGCTCAGGCACAAACTAATCCTCTTATTTGGGAGGTCAGCGCCGATCATTATACAGAGGGGTGCCATTACAGTGCACACTCCAGTGAGCAGATTTCCCCCTTACATAAATATATGACTCAAGGGACTGCTCTTACTCTCCTCTCTAATTTATCCCTCCTGCTTCTTAGCTCTCGTCCTCCTCTTTTTCTCCTCTCGAAAACTTTACCCTCTCTTTTCCACGACCTTCTCAAGCCCCTTCTCGCTTTTCACCTTTTCATTTTTTTCACTCTCCCACACTTTCAGCACACATCCCTTTTTTTTTTTTTCCCACCCTCGTTTTTTTTTTTCAGGATGCCCAGAGTGGCGTATAATTGAATCTGCAGAGAATGCATGAGCATGAACAATTAGCTCAGTCACTCAGAATGTGGATATAGCTGTACAGTAAGATAAACAGAATAATAATAATAAGAAGAAAAAAAAATAGGAAAGCAGGAAGATAAGCCTGAACTGTATGGGCACCATAACAAAAGGAAACACACAGCTCACAAAGTACACACAATTTTGTTCCCACCAACCCCTGACAAAGACGGTTCTCACGTTATGCATTGCATGCATGTCATTGCTATTACATTGTCCAGCTTGCCAAAAACACTGGCGATCCCAACAACCTTAATGTGTTTTTCACTGGTATGACAAGAGGAGGGTTCTATTGTAGGACAATTATTTACATCTGGGAGGGTAGCTGTAAAGTTAAAAATTAAATGGAATTCCATCCACACATTGTTCGGACATTGCAGTCTGCTGATGGCGCTAGATGACAAGTCCGATTATAAAATTCATTAGGTTAAATCCGGGAACCTAAAATGTCTGTGCCAAGTTCTTTAGAAACTCATTGACTATTTTGAGATAGTTCACTGGAAAAGAAGAAAAAAAAGAGACAAAAACCTGCTGGCAAAGCTAAATGAAACATCAGTGGATGAACAAAGCTTTTAGGAATCTGGGATGGTCGGATATCTGGACCAAGTTAACACAAAAAAATATCAACGTCAGTAAAATTCATCCACTGTTGGCCATAAACATCTGTATAAAGTTTCCTCCAATCCAATAGATGTTGAGCTATTTCAATCCGGAACAAACTGATTGAGTGACAGACCGTCCAACTGACCGACAATGCCATCCCATGAGTTTCTTCATCTTTATTGTTTCTATGGTTTATTTGCATGATAACTATTTCATTATCAGCAGAAGTGGTGTCTACATCCCTCAAGTCGCCATCACAGATGGGACCGCAGCCTGGTGTGAAACCACACATTAATAACAGCCCCTTGGTCCTGCTCAGGCTGTTATATAAGTGCAACAAAGCATGACTCTGCTGAATTTATGAATATGAATGGCAAAATAAAAAAAAACACCACCTTTCTTCCAGGGGAAGGGAAAGAAGGGGGAAAAAAAAGTTTCTCTTCTGTCTAAAAAATATACATCCTGCTCTGTGTGCAGCTGACACCGGCAAAGATGGACCATAAATACTTCATAAATACCAATTACCTCAAGAAGTAGGCATGAAAAAAAGAGCAGCCATTTCAGCCAATTATGAGGCTTCTCTCTCAAAGGGTGGAGAAAGATGACTGTTCCCTTTCAAGCTTCTCATTGAAAGGAGAAACCTCTATCATGTTGCGGAGCCTAAATAATGTTTCCCTCCACCTTCATGTCAGGGATGAAAGGCCCCAAATGTCCTTTGAGTGAAACCCCCAGAGGACTTAACATGCATCAATAACATTTCCATCCTTGAAGATGTTTGAGGGGGGACTACACATTATCTTCTCGCTGACTTTGAGGCTCTGCTCACATCCTGTGACTTTTATTTACCCCAATCTCAAAGGTCCTTCCTCGCCGTGGCAGAGATGGAGATAGAGGGAAAGAGAAAGAAGAACAAAAGAAAACAGAAGGAGGGAAAGGCAGAGTCAGACAGCACATTGTAGTGTGTGCCGCCTGCTTAAAATAGGACAGCTGCCTCTTGAAGGAGCCATCATTCTTCATAGGGGTAGCCTGTCTTCATTTCCACCCTCGGCAAAGCACACGGGGCTTAACACACTTACGTCTGAGGATTTGCCGCACTTGAAGGTGGCAGCAATTCCCTAGACTGCAGAGGGAGGGAGCAGTGCAAAGCCACCCCGCAAAAAGCCGGCCGCTTTAACAAGTTCAGCTGAGGCGCTATCCAGAGCTCCTCCTTCTACCGGCGCAAACTTTTGGCCCCGACTCGGTTTCAGCGTCACTTTACAGTAAGTCCTAGGTCTGCGATCCTAAATGCAAATGACATTTGTATGCATCTACAAAAGAACACGATGAACCTCGGAGAGAGGAAGGTGGATGGCATACGACAAAAGTCTTACCAAAACCTGGGACGTCACAACCACCATCCCAGAAGAGCCATTATGAATTTTTTAAAATTACAGTACAAGTCCTCACAATCTGGACAAAAACTGCTTAAAAAAAGTAAGAGTGCTGGGTGCATTCCCAGTAGACAACAGCAGTGGTACAGTAGGCACCGAAAAAGAACAAAACCAGCACACATTTACCAAAGCTCTGGGAAACGGTCTAAATAAATCATGAAGCTATTTGAGCATATTTCTTGCTTCGCTACTATAAGAAATGAAATACATTCAAGCAAGACGCAACACACTTGGATGCTGAAACCAATGCAGTTTCCAAGAAGTTTTGGATTTAATCGTATTAGCCGCATGTTCTTATATGTGTCTTGGTAGCGATTTTGAGAATAAAAAATTCTGCTTGACTGACCGGAATGTGTTTCTCACTCAAGTCATTTTAATTCAGTGGGGACATTTCTATCATATACAGATACAGTCCACCATTGATCCATAAATTATTCATCCAGTGGGCCAACCCTTGTTCAAGCTGTACCTGAGACACAGTATCTTGATAAGAGGGAGTTGGAGCTTCTCCAAAGTTGATACTTTAATTGTCAGCTATTGCTGGAAGTTGCCTGCCCCATGTACACATTAAGCTCATGGCATTCAGCTACAAAGCAGTGATTATGGAGAAAAAGGTTAGTAGATATTGCATCGGCTGGTCCCACTAAATGACACAGGGATTCATCTGCATCTGAGCAGCACACAATACGTATTATTTGTGTGAGCTAATTAAAGAGTTTGAATGTGAGACAGCTCGCTTCCTCCACAGAAGGCAGGCAGGAATGGCGACGATATAATTTCAATCTACCACCAACACAAACAGTGCCCTCACTTGCTTCCGCAGAGACCTTAATTCCACAATTTTAACTCAGAAACCTGATCTCTCTGCTTTAAATTTTGGGGATGGTGGTCACTGTAATATCTCTTCAAACCAGACTCATAGAATGGTCAAAAAGAGGACAGTTAAATAGTTGGGTCTTCAGAACCCGGTGGCTCTTTGAAGAGAGGATATCAGTATCCCTACTTTGAATGAGGCTGATTAGATCATTGGCATTTTGCCTTGTGGCACCTCCTGGCATTAAGCGCATAGAGTGTATAACTTTAAAGCATTACTTAAAAAAACACTTTTAAGTTTCAGCTACACTCAGTGCCCCTTGGTGTAGCAACAGAACAGATAGAAAAAAAGAACATTTTCACATCTTGTTCTGGCAACATGACTGACTTCCTTGCCTTTTCCAAACTGGCAACCAAATGAAAATGAGGCCAGATAACAATGAGAATGTCAGAGAAAAAAAAAAGAATAAGGCATGGTCCTAACCAACCCTTGAACACCATATTGAGAGGCAAATTACTGTTGAGATGACTGAACTGCCAGATGTGCCTCTCACACTGCAGTATCACAGGAAAAAAAAAAAAAAAAGAAAAGTCAGCATATGCTCCACGCTGAGGATAACTTAACTGGTACAGACCTCTGGTAAGCGGATTGAGAGAATTCCCCAGGCATATACGGCCTACTTCGTACAATATGGCGAGGGTATGCTTGGACTGCAATGATGAGCCAACATGATGGTCTGTAATAAATTAGTCGGAGATCTATGGTGCAATAACTTGTAGCAGATCAAGGGAGCGGACAGCGAGTAGGACTTGATAGGATATGCTTCATCCTTCCACCGTACTTCCCATGATGTTGCAAAGATCTGATTTGTCTTGGGCTGTTTGAAATGGCAATAATATTAGACATCCAACTACTTGGTGTCAAAATGGGAGATTTGGCAGTTTTTTTGTTGCTTTTTTTTTTTTTTTTTTTTTTCTAAGGCTGAGAGAGCACAAGAATATGTTTGTTCCAAGATATTCCAGCACCATGTTTTCCACAAGACCTGAAAAACAGCTGCAAACAGGCACTTGAATGCACAGGGCATTTCAAAGGGAAGCACAAAACACAACACAAGGCCAACTATTGTTGCTCTGGTCGGATACTAAACAAACTGTCCATTACTGGGAGGTCTATCTTTGACTTTTCTGCTCTCTGTTGTGGGATCAATTTACTTCAGCGCTGCAGCCTGTGTTCTCAATTGTATGTGGTCCCTCGGCAAAATTGAATTGTGGATGTCCTCGTTCACCCCAGACTGGATCATCCACGGCCTTATCTACTTTTGTAAATTGCAAGTGAATGTATTGGATTAGACATGCGTTCATTTAATTCCCCCTTCCTTATCCGAAGCCCGCATTCTGACCCCTGATTTGAAATCTTAGAGCTGAAACAAGAAACATATTCTGTTAGTCAGATACAAGACGCTTGCTGTAGTCTGGAATGACAGGTCAACTGTCAATACTTAACAAAAAAAAAAAAAAACAATAAACCGCAAAAGATTTCAAACTACAGCCCAATGATTCCTTTGGCGCTGAATCATCAAAGCCGAAAAAAGACAAGCTCACAGACAACCGAACAAATTAATTTCTTTAACGGTTCCTGCAGTTGACTCAGCCTTTACGACAGACATCTGTCTTTTCTTCACAAAGCTCTCACACATTGTTTCTCACTTTCTTTTGTCATCCAAGATAGAGATATGCTCAAACACAAATGGTGTCAGCCCGAATCCACATTGTTGTAACAGATGTTCACACTGACATGAGCTTTGTTGACGGATCTCAGTTTGGAATCTTTTTTTTTATTGCATGTATGCTGATTGGTTGAGATAAGTAGTTGGCTAGTGAAAATGAACAGATTAGGGTTTTGAAATACAAGCGAGCACGAAGTGGATCAATGGTCTTAAGGGCATGGCATGTCATGTTAAAGGGTTTCAAGATATTTTAATGGGTTTTTATGGAGTTTTAATTGGGTAGTAAGAGGGTTTTACCGACTCGCTGGGGGAACTGGAGCACATGAGGGAGAGTGAGGGAATGTGCTTTCCAGTCTTATCGTGTTATGTTAGCCTGTCACTCAATCGGGTTTGAGTACTCAGTATGACAAGTGAGAGTTGTTATTTCTGTAAGTCGACTTACAACAAACCTGTACAGCTGTGTCAATCTCATCCCTGCTTGTAGCCATTTTTAGCCATTGGCACATTTGCTCTGACTATTTTTCATGGTTGTTGCTATTTCCTGTCGCTCAGGCAGAGCACAACACCAGGCCCTTGTTTGAATCCCTGCAAATATTTGGAACCATGCTAATGGTAAGCACAAGTGTTGCGCAATCAGTACTCTTCCAAATGAACGTGACAGCGATCTAACAAACTTTGAGTGGCTTCAACCGTTTAATTTGCAGTTCAACCACTGAAAAAGTTAAGTTATGCTGTCGTCCTGCTCTCTGCCGACAAGGCAGTTGACTGGCTGAGTTTCACCTTTATTTGAAATAAGTGGACTTCTGCTAACTTGTTGACTGTGTAGCTTGTAGTGCTTATGTTGGGCTGTTAGTCAGTATACCTTTTTGAAAAGTCAATTATAATTGTAAGTGTGCATCTGGCTCAGTTAATCTGGCTGTGCAGTAATTTATTTTTCGGTCATGCTGATCTACACCGGTCAGAGAGATGTTGACTGTAGGCACTTAGTGTGGAGAAGCCAGAATGAGCAACACTGGCTGTCACAGATGCTGCCAATCGTGGCTGTCCACACAGAGACTGCTGTACACCTGCCATTCTGGCATATTCTGCATCCTACTCTAATTCAATTTACCACTCAAACCCATTTCAGAGCCTGTCACACATTTTTCGCAGCCGACAGGCAGTCGAATCAAGAAAGCCTGAAGGGTGTTGGTAGATACTGGACCCCACGAGGCATGTGTATGTGTGCGAGTGTTGCTGGGAGTAAGACAAAGAAAACCATAACCCTGTATACTTCGGGTGAATCTACTGAAAAAGGCCTTGGTTTCATTAGTAAACAGATAAGGAGGGGAAGTCAATATCCAACAGCTTTTGGATTTAAAGCCCTACTTACAAAGGCGTTAAGATTACAGGAAGAGATAAAAACCGTCTGAATCCTGCTTCTTTTGTTTCAGCAGTAAAAAAGAAGAGTTGACTACTGTATTGAAACAGGACCTTGGTGGGATTTCTGAAGTCGCCGCAATCAGCTTACAGTTGATTTTTTGTAAAAATGTTAATTTATTTCACGGTACTATTCTGGTTGTCCTTATTGAGCGATTTGGTTAATTTGAAAATCTAATAAAACATCATGTACTAAGACAGCCTTTGGCTTTGCACACATTTAAAGCAGATTATAGAAAATAAAAGCACAGCAATGTCTGAAGGCGTATTTTCATTGTGGTCCTCTGTGATAAAGGGGTTACAGGAGGGTTGGGGTTGCAAGCACAGAATGGGGGGAGCAGTTGACAGGCAGAGAAAGAAAATCAGTTAATCACAGCACAACACATTATACCTCTCTTCAAGTCAAATATATAATCAAAAAGGGGTTTTAGGGACAGGCTATTTATCACTGTGAAGGTCAGCTACAGCCTAATCTATGCCACTCCTTTAACACACATACCCAACTCAAACAACCAAAATATAAGGGACAAGTCGTGTGTGAGGCGGAATGCCAGAGAGGCAGACGAGTCAATGCATCGAGACAAATGAAGGAACACCAACATCAGCCTCATCACTGACATCGCACATTCAGAGAAGATGCAAATGCAAATTGACAGTATGCTTCAGGGTGATGCAAACCCACGGGTCTCCAGGGGATTTTATAGCATTCAAAATGACACAATTCAATATGTGGTGTAAGTACAGTTTGAATTTAATCCTAACAACACATCTCAGCCAATATTAATCACATACATTTTATTTTTGTGGTGTGAAAAGTATCAAAATGACAACTTCTGTCATTCAGACAATCCGGAAGAGCAAAAACTGACATGTTTGGTAAATTATCGGTGATCGATTAATTATATTACCGCGCATGTAACAAGCATCATGAGCATTAACTCTGAACTGCAAAGCCGGATGAAAACATCAAAGCAATTTCAGAACGCTGATGTTGGAGGCACAACAAGCTTATCAAACCCTTTTTTTTTTTTTTTCTTTTTAAATTCAGCATACAGAACCAGCCGACTGACTAACTACAGTGTTCAGATGCACAGTGTGACTAATCCATATTAATCCAACATGACAGCGGGAAACTCTCCAAAATCAATACCTCTGATTGATTGCTGTCCAACTTGTAGTGCCATAGCTCACAGTCTCAGAAAATGACAAGCAACAAATCCAAATTTCATTTAGCCATATCACGAAAGAGTCTCTGCACAAATAATCCTGTTAGACACTGTGAAGGTAGGTTTTTTTTTTTTTTTCATAGAAAAGCTATAATGAACAACCATTATGGCCTTTTGAGTACAACCCCCGCTGAATAATGTAGGTTGGTTTAACATCACAAATTTGCTTTGAACCACGAGAATGTGAGCTTAGTGGTTTCTGCTTGACAGTCTTTCATTTTCTGGCTACCTGTTACCTGGCAATTGATCAATAGATAGCCTTCCCGGGGTTGAATCGTTCCCAAAGGTGAAACACACACACATAATAAGCCCATTTTACACAGAGATTCTGTTACAGTGTCATGAAGAAGATCCACCACTGGGCCAGATTTGCTTTACATTGAACCAAAACAACGCTGCCCCAGTGTGCCATTTTAGGAAGATGGCATTCCAGAAGCAAAAGACGAGTGATATGTAACATAACAGTATAGTAATAACTTTATTTGGAAAGCACCTTTCATACATGAAATGCAGCTCAATGTGCTCTACAGTATGCCATTAAAAACAGAACAGCACACCGTAAAATGCAAAGAATGAATTATTTAATGAAAATAATTTTATTGGATTAAAATAAATCTAATAAAAGGGCAAAGAAATAAAGCAGTAAATATCCTAGTAGAGAAACGTGTAAAAAAAAAAAATGTGCCTGCCTGAATTAATAGGCCTTCAGTTGTTTTTTAAAAGTGTCAACAAAGCTTGCATATCTGATGTAGCTGGGTGGAATGTGCCAGAGTAGTAATAGCAGTTTGGTAGAAAGCATTTTGTAATGATTCATAAGGTATAGTTAGCATACTGCTGAATCAAAGTAATCTGGTAGACGTTTGCAGGGACGTTACAGTTAATTACAGCAATTCTACGTCAACATAATGTTAAATCACAGTTATATACTGGCATAGCCACTTTGAAGTCACAGCATGCAACTGTCATTTCACAATAATTTACTGTGAAAATTATACAATACCAGTTTTTACTGTGGATTTACAGTCAAATACTTCTGCTGGTCACTCACTGACAGTGACAACAAAACTGATTTTACGTTATGACTACTTAGAGTAACTTATAATCACATTATAATGCTTTATAAAAGTGATTATTATGCTTTCTGAAAAGATTATAACATATTACAACAATGAATTATAATGCACTATGGTTGAGTGACCATCAATTATGCAGTATTTTGATAGTAGACCTTAGTTATAAAAGCTTTATATTATTTTATGATTATTGCTAAATGTTGCTATAAAGAATGAGCAGCAAATAAGTGGCTCTCAGGCTAACACGCTTTAAAATTTACAAATGAGTGCAGCTATAATAATACAGTGTTATAAGTAGATTGTAATGCATTATAGGTATGTTCATAATGCATTATAGACAACAGTATCTTAGAAAGTATTACCAGCAGTTTCCCCTCTCGTTTTCTGGGCTACATTAGGAACAGTTAAAATATTAGCATCATATAACCTGAGGGTTCTTGTTGGTGCCTAAGCCATTAAGAGCTGTGTATGTGAGCAAAAGAACCTTCAAATCAATTCTAAAAGAAATGGGGAGCCATTACAGGTGAGCTAAAGCAAGAGTAATGTGCCTTCTTCTTCTAGTCTCTGTTAAAAGTCTCTGGGCCAAGTTTTGAATTAGCTGAAGTTTTCCCACAAGCTTTTTTGGTATAGGCCAGTAAAGAGGGCATTACAATAGTCCAACTTGCTGGTAATTCACGCATGAACTAGATTCTAGGCATCCTGCTTTTTAAAAAAAAAATGGCATTACTTTGGCAGCATTTCTCAGGGGGGAAATATGCTGTCTGTTACTATCCCCGCTGCCGGCTTAATGGCGGAACTACTCTGTCGCCCAATGCTGCTCTCGTACCTTTTATACAGAAAGGTGGAATGACGGCACAGTCTTGAACAGGCAGCGAGAAAGGGGCTAATGTGACCACCTCAGCTGCTGACTTAGCTGCAGAGCAACAATGTCCCTGCATCCTGTGTCCATACCTTTTTATATAGAACAGCGAGGAGGAATAATAGCGCAACAGTCCCGCCTTGAACAGGTTGTGTAAAACACACACATATACTGATTTCCTGCAATTTGGTGGCTATTTCAATGGCTTCCTATAAGCCTCAATCCAGCACCTGTCCCATCTGTTTCCAAGCCTCTCTGCTGTGGTGATAAGAAGCAGGCATTACAATTGTCATTTCACATTTTCACCCACTATCTTTTTTTTTTTTTCTGTTTTAATGTCCTTCGCCCACCCATCTCTTGCTAAGGAGAAATAACTCACACGCAAGAAAGAATAAAAAAAAATAAAAAAAATCTGCTTTTGCAGCTATCAAAGCTGTCAAATCAGCCATGGCTCGAGGCTAAAAATATGGAGCTGTTCTGATGGATACCTTTGCCACATCCCCAGTTCAATTTGTTTGGCAGCTTTGGAAAGCCAGTTTGGTGTGCAAACACATTGTCCCATCCAGTCCCATTCAACTAGCAAAGCATGAAATAACAGTCGAGGCCGTTTGGGAAGCCCTCTGTTTGCAGACGCGGTGAGTCGGCGGCAGTCTGAAAGCGCCGCCACGCACAAATAATGCCGGTCTGGATTTCATCAGAGATAAGGGGCCGCTCCATTTGTCCTTTTAGATGTTTTCGCATTTTTATCAGTGGAGAGCCGATAGGTGTCTTTGTGTATATCTGAGTATACTGAACTCTTATCCACTCATAACGATCTAATGGCACAACAAATAGGATGGTGTGCCTATATATTGTATCACATACCCGATAAGACAATACAATGACTGCTCCTACCTGACCACAGCTATAGAATGTTCAACACTGTTTTGTTTAAATTGAAGAATTACTGAATGATGAATATATATATATATATATATATATATATATATATATATATATATATATATATATATATATATATATGTCTTTTTATGGAGTAGAAGTAATTAGACATAACTGGGAGATAATAGCTGGTTTGGCAAACATTTTTAAATAAATACAGACTTTATTTCAGGCATTTAACGAAAACCAAATAAAAAAAAAAAAACATTGAATTTGAAAGGAGGAAACCGGTGCAAAAATGCTAACTTAACCAGATATTCCTTCAGCACTCTATGATAGAGCCACACTGGCAATAAGTGTGCGAGAGACTTTTTATGGAAATGTTTAACCACTCTCTCATCTGCATGCCAAATTCCCCCTGTCTCAGCCATTAGTAGATGCTGTGCCTTTTAATTAGTAGTTTGATTGATCAGCTTATACTCGTTGCTTTCTTTGGAGAATTTTTTGAGTTTATTGCTGATGAACAAGATTGTTGGAAGGTTGGTAAGATTAATGAATTCAACTCAGATGTGGACGGCAGCCTTCTTGTACAGGGCTCTCGTATATTTTGCAATGTCCTGATTATGGATTTTTTTTTTTAAATAAATACCTATATTTCAGAGCCGTTGGAGAGAAAACAAATGCTGTGGTGTCATAATTGAACTTAATGTTAACCTCAATGTTGATATGGCACACTTCCATGAACAGTATAAGCACGGCTCTTCAAATAAAGGGCATTTTTAAAAATGTTTTCAACACTTTTCTTCTAAACCTGTCAGCAATACCAGCAGGCACTCGCACGCGGGTTGAGGCTAGGCTTCATGTATGACTGAACATCTGACTCATTGACCAGGGCCAAGAAGGATGACAGTATAATAACCAACTACCCTGAAGACGTATGCCTCCTCTTTTTCTCTCCATTGCCCCATTTGTTTTCCACCAACCTGTGTCAAAAGCTTGAAGAAATGTAAAGGTGAGATCTCAAAGGCTGCTTCGCCCTCAACTCTTCCAGGCTGAAGGGGCTTATTTGCGAGAGTTGCGTCATCCGGTGCTTCCCGCTTGGAGAGCTACCTGCCAGCGATCTCACTTTCTCCCTTTGCCACAGATGTCTCCTCATGCAGCACTGTCCTTGAAATGCAGTAACAACATCCTGTCTCACAAGCCAACATGTGCCAGAAGCAGAGGAGAAAACAAGACTTGTGCAGACATTTTTTTTTTTTTTTCTTCCTGAAACCTGTAATTTAGCTCACCCATGATTGTCATGTGTGTGGCATGGTGAAAATAACTTTTTGCTTTAATGGCAGCTAAAACTATGTCAGATGACCCATTAGACAATTGAGGAAAGTGGCTGGGAAGGGCCCAGAATTAAGTGACAGGTCTCAAAACTAATGCATTTAATTGTGAATTGAAAAATGCAGCCAATTATGATAATTACAGTTGAAGTGCTTGTCAAACCACAAAATCCAGAAGACTGCTGCCTGAGATCATATGGGCAAACACATAGATAACGCCACATACAGTATATTCCAGTATGAATGTATACACTGCCTTTTGTTCTGGTCTATTTATCTGTGAATTGGACTTTCAAGAAGAAAAAAAATAAGTCATATAGACTAACCGGTAGTGTGTCATGCCTCTGCCTATTACGTTTTTTTTTTAATGCCCCATTCCCATTACCAGCTCATCACATACAGGCGCACGGTCGCCAGTTTTAACATTGTGAATTCAAGCAAAACTACTTGACTCACAAAATTGGCATGCTGTTGATAGGCCATTTGGTGAGACCAGGCCGCCCCCGCCCACCTGCACGCCTGTTCCCACATACCGGTCCACTTCCAGTCATTCCCCACAGACCGTCAACTGTGCTTCTGCTTGAGCCTTCAGCCATTCTCTCTGCCTGTTATGACACCTTAACCCACCTTTTGGACTCCTGCTCTTCAGCTTGATGCCCTATTGGATATGTTTGCCTCTTCTTCCTCCTTGCCTGCCCGGTTTTGACTTTGGCCTGTTTTAGACCTCGAGTAAAGATGTCATTTTACCGGCCTGGTCTCAGAGTCGTGCTTTTGGGTGCGAACCCGTTTTTTTGCTGAGCCTCGACAAACAAAGATGAAAAAGAGTAAGTGTTAAATGACAATTAAGATTGTTTTCTGTGTCTTAGGTCCAGGTTCCACTGAGAGTTCTCCACTTCATCTGCCAGGAGAAGGTTATTCTCTGCTCTTCAGTCCAAGTAAAGCTTCAGTTCTCAAATTCAGCTGCCCTTTTCGATCTCCGTCTCCTCTCATATCGATGTTAGTAATACTCAGGCCGAGTGATGGAGAACATGTGGAGGTGTGAGACTTGGAAGCTACTTCACCAATGTACAGGGTATTCAGACAGTAAAAAATGTCTCTGCAATAAGTACCACATTATATACAGATGTTACTTTTATAGCATCAACCCCGCTGCGTTTGTATTTTGAAGCAGCAGTAAGAGACATGTCATTATAAGAGTACACATGTCTTATCAGTCTTAAAACATACAAAGAGAGACAACAAACCGATAAGGGCAGAACAGCCCTTCAGCTGTGATGCCAGAGATTTAACCTGCCGTCTTAAATTAAACACTGGTGTAGATATGGGTGCTGCAGGGCCTGACTAAGCCTTTCTGGGGCCCTAAGTTTGAATATTTCTCAGTCAATCTCTGAGTCAGTGTTTCGACCCTCTCTAGAAGGAGAGCTGAATAGAGACTGAATGTCAGCAGAAAACTTTAGAGCTCAGACAGTCAATAAGTTCTTCATATAATTGTTTGTCTGTACCCTGTAGAACGAGACACAGATGCATTTGGCAATGCATTCTAAACCGTGACAAATCACTTTTGAAAAATGAATCTCTTTTTATGATGTGACGATGCTTTGGTTAAGTTTAGGCCCATTTTGCTAAGGTTAGGGCAACATGATTTAGGTTTAAGCTTTAAGCTTTAAGCTCGGATCATTTCAAACTCAAACTGAAACAGTTTTTGAAGAGGGTTCAGCCATGTAGTTATGAATGATCTGATGTTCCTTGTTTCATGGTGTTTTATTGTATGGTCTGCACTTTGTCTGTTATTTGTATTGTATTGAGATTTATCTATTTTAAAAGGCCCATCTTGGGACGGGCATTGGTTACAATAACACACATGTGCTTATGTTTATTGACTCTGGAGTACTTTCTTTGCGTAATTCTCCAATGACAGATGTAAGTGCATCTCTTCAAGATATGAGACGTAATCTACTCTACCTTCATTTTGCCAAGATGTGTGCTGTGTTTATCATTTTCGCGAGTATCATTCATGTTCGCCAAGCAAAAAAACAACAACAACTACTGCTTGACACAAATTCTGGCTGGACTTCAAAGTTGCTTCCATCTTAACTGAGAAGAGAAATAACACAGAGAGAAACTTAAGTTGTGGGAGAAAGAGTAAATATGAGCCACAGTTTGTGTGAGAGAGAGGAAGATGAGAGTGAAGCCACCCCCTGGCCAGAGTCAATACTGATCTTAGTAAACATAAATAGGCTTGGATCTGTTACATCCACACATGGACACTTGACAAGAAGACTATTGATCAAATCCCACCAAAGGGAAAAAAAAAAAATACAGGATAGATAAGAACACGATTGCACACAAAACTTTTGGTAGACTATTGCATCCTGAAAGAGAACAAAATACAACGGAGCACTGAGCCTGGTAGTATGACGTCTATTTTCAAAGAGGTTAACCAGCAATATGACAACTCGGAATATATCTTTTGAGTAAAGCATACAAAAGAATATTGTCACACGTTGCTTTTACAAAACGCAAAGAGACGGTAATGAGTATCCAAGGTCTTGTTTCCCAAATTACCTGAAACCACAGGATTTTTTTCCTCAAAACTGTATTTATTATGTTTCTATGCAACAATAAAACACATTTCAATGGGAACATTAACAATGGAGTTTGTCAGTCTGGGATGGTAAAGGTCAGAACATCAGCGTACGCAAAAAACAATGGTCACTGTGTCATCTTAATACTAGTGGATGATTACTTACCATATTTACAAAGTAGAAGATGTATCTAATCAAAAAGTAATGGGTAGGTGGAGCGTTGTATTTGTGATCAACAAATGTGATCATGTCTACTAATTGCCTAAATTGAAGTCCTCAGATCGCTGCTTCGGACTCCAATCCTAAATTTCGCTGAATTTGGAAAGGACTTCAGATTTGATATTCATGGCTGCTTTCCCGAACTGCTGGAGAAAGCTCACAACATGCAATCAAATGCAATCAAATGTAGAAACACAGCATTGCTGCCTCACACAGGTCTGCCATGTAGTGGGGTCTAATTAAAGCTACGACCCCCGATGCATTCTTTCCTACTTCTGCTGTGGAGGACTGCTGAGGGGGAGCAAACCCTGCTAGTGCAAAGACAAACAGACTTATTAAGCCAAACAGGCCTATGGTGCTGCTTGATAAATGACAAGATAGAAAGGGAAAGTAGGGGGGGGGGGGAGCTTTTGATGGTGGCATAGAGGGGGAGAAAGTTCTCCACCAGGCAAACCACTCTGGGTTTACAAAACTGGCTTATTAATGCACAAATGGCAAGGCCCGTATCTCCATTCAGATATGCTCCCTAATGGAAGAGGGGGAAAAAAAGAGAAACATTCGCTCTCAGGGCAACACTCTTGAGAGGAGAATTCTCCCTCTAAGCCTTGGCTGGCACCAAACCAACGCTGTAATTTGAGAGTAAATTACAGAAAAGGATGCAGAAGAGTGCAAGCAAAATGTGCTATTTATTCTGTTGCAGTTTCTTTAGTGTCTGCAAAATAAAATTATTCCTCAGTGCAAAGAAATTGGCATGCCGCCAGACATTTGTCTGCAGAATAAGAATTCAGTGAACACGAAGCATACTTTCCGCTCCGTTCCCTGTTAGCCTTAATGCCGTCTCTGCTGTGGCCCTGATTCGCCCGGCCTGACATGAACGTTAGTCTTTCAAAGTTCAATCAGTCATTCCAACCGCTTCCTGGTGACAGGCCAAAGAGAACAACATGGCCACAAATCAAAGGTGAACGGGGAGCCCCTCTTACATGAGCAGGCTGGGGAGATGTATTGCTAGAGGCTTTGAAATGCAAAGGAGGAGAAGGATGTGTTTACATGATGACATTGTGTTTATCCATCAAAAGCAGATTCTAGAGCGAGGCGGGCGTTGTCGCACTATTTGGGAATGGCGGATGACGGAGCACTCGGCAGAGCCTGGGTGGCACGCCAATCTAACAGCCAGGTCCCACTGGTGATGGAGGGCAACAATCGTATTTGGTGCCACATCTTTCTCCAGCTCCGTCCCTGCTTTTCGTCATTCCTCCGCCTAACAAAACAAAAATTCAGAGGCGGGGCTCGCTTTCTGCTTGCTGTGGCGACCAAATGCACGCTGTATAATCACATCCAGTGCTGTTTTCACACATTTTGCTACGGTGTGTTGGAAGGGAACGCTCTTCATACTTCAACGTTCTTGAAACAGGGAAAAACTGCAAATGAAGAGAGAATTTTCAATACAATTCCACATTTTCTTCATCATTGTATCATTTCCCCACCCTAATGACATTTTTTTTTTTTAAATCCTCAAAGGGCAGTCACCACAACATCCCGCAATTACATTTTGTGTCCACAAGTGATCCAGATCCCAATCTTGTCAAGTGTGGAGAAATGATCCTGTACACAAGATATAAACTTGTACACACAAATTATTATCTTGAGCACACAATATAATAACTAGCATGTGCACACTATGGATCTTGTGCAAAGAAGGTGTTAAGTTGTGTGAAAAATGCACAATGTTTAGGACTTAGGGGTCTTTGTGATCTGCAGCATCTCACCCCATTCGGACATTTTTCTCTTGGCTTTGGGAACGATCCGTCTTTAAGGTTGAATGTGTGACAACATGGCTTTTAAGATAGGCACGCATGAAGTGAGACACATTAGACGAGAGAAAAATAAATGTGAGAATCCTCAACCTGTCATTTCTAAAGCTTCTGAGGCCCCCCCCCCCCACATGACTGAAGATTAGGAAAAGGCCGCAGAAATATCAGAGGGTTTACTCTCCAATGACAAACATCACCGTGCGAAGACAGACACCAGGTGGTGAAAAATATGCAAAAATGGGCCGCATGCTCTAAAGCTGGACTCCAGGGCGGCTCCCAGCTCATATTAGTCATGACTCGCTGGCAGCGTTCTCTGCATGGATATACTAAAGCACAGTTTGGACAGATGAAGAAAAAACTGAGCGATGACAATGGTCTTATCACTGACACGCGGTTTAAAGTGACATATGATGGTGAACACAGCGATGATTCTATTTCATACATAGGGCCACACTGTTTTGTTTTTTTTTCAGTTTATGCTTTTCAAATATTCAATGGCAGCAACGGGATTTAGCTTTCAGCAGTCTACAGCTCATTTGCTCCGGGGTTTGACTAACAAATGGGAAAACAGAAATCCGCTTCGAGGGTGTAACATGATTATGAATCTGAAAATATGCTAAATTGAAATAACAGAGTGTAGTCACCCCTTACAGGACAGCCACATGTGAACGTCTGACATTTGAAGAGTAGACATGTGGACTGAAAACACTTTGAAAACACGCTGAAAACGCTTTTTATGTTGGTTTTTTTCCACATGTAAACTCCATCACGTGATCGTTTCACATTCGGCCCATTAAAGGTGCCACATTTGATATTCAGAGCATCGACATAGCAGTGCAGCCGAGCTTCTTCATGGTTTAGAGACAGTGGAAAACTCTGGATTCACCGACTAAACAAGTTGCATTAGCAGAAAGAGCAGATGGGAAACATTTTCAGGCAGCATTGTGTTAACTGACAAGCTCTGCACTCCAAAGTCTTCTTAAGTTGCATTACTTTTTTACTACCTGCTGTGTAATGGCCTTAGAATAGATAAGGCTGTTCTGCAAAGATGCTGCTGACCTCAGAGCTTATCACGGTGGAAATTAGCTTGCTCGTGGAGAGAGCACATTACAGGAAGAAAAGAGGAAATTCACAGTTTACACCTCGTAATTCACTAGAGTAAATATATAAAAGAGCTCAGCAAGAGATCATGGTCTGCGCTTAGAGGTGCTTGGGGTGCAAGGCAACGGGGGGGGGGGGGGTCGGGAATAAAGTTCCTTGCATAAGTTCAGTAAAAGAATTTGTTTTCTTCCATGTTTCCATCTTTTGATACAAGTTCTACTACAGCTTTCTTGTCTTTTACAAGATCGGCTTTCGAAAATGGTGTGGATCAAGATAGAGACAAACCCAGTGAAAGGGGTTTAGGTGACATCTTGTCTTGACGTCTTGTATCAGTGCTTGATCTCATATGGAATGTGAGTTTCCCTAAGAAGGCACCTTTGTGATCATGGACATATACCTGTTAGCTAACTCCAGATAATCAAAAGAGAAGAAGAGAAGCAAGCCGAGTGTGTTTTTACACCACAGAGTAGCTCATCCATCAATGCAAACTCACAACTGGCATGCATTCAACACCAAACATTCCTTATACTCAACATCTATAAGAGTACATTGTATTTGGAATCAGGAGTCTCTCTTGCTCTCATTTGCAGCAATCGCATATGATTCAAAGCAAGAACTTGAAACGTATACTGCCAGCTCTCGCTGCCATCTGGGCTCTCCACCATGCTGAACTGCCTGTGGGAAGCTGGTAGCTGAACCATCCTCCACTGGATGTTTCTATGGAGATGTATTATAAATCATGTGACCACATAATGCACAGATTTGTCAAATGATCGGTGGATCGCGTTAAGTCTGGACCTGACATTACAATCCTTCATAGATTACGGTGCAATCAATTGTAAATCAATGTGTCATGGCACATCCTTCATGCAAAGAAATACACTGACACACACACACACACGCACACACACACACACACACACACACACACACATTACATGCTTTTACATAAGGAAAATAGCTTATACATGATTCCATGCAGGTTAAGGGAACGCCCCCTAGAAGCGTATGTGCATCAACCTCCTTCCAGCAGTGAGAAAGAAAGAGTATGTGTAAGATTAGGACTGTTAAGTTACTTCTACATATTCTAGCATGGCAAGTTAATTAACTGAAACTGCCTCAACACTAATTAGATATTAAGTCAATGTGTTTGAATGAAGGTATTCAGTCACAGCCACTAAGGGCTGTTGTACTCCATTGGCTTTGGTTTGGCCCCCATCAGGCTGACACAGACTTTGATTAAAGACAGAACAACATATGAGAGATGGGATTCTTTATCATCCATCTTAACACTATCATGATAACCTCCAGAATAAACTTCATGTTAGACACCATTGATGCTGAGATGCAGTCTTGGCTATCTTAACCCAATTTAAAGCAACGGGGCATACCCTCCGTTAATTAATGATATGAGAAAACATAAGTCGTCTTCTGAGCATTCTGAGACAAAATTGCAATTTTGAGCTATAAAAGAATTGACTAGAAACATAGTTAACATCTAGACATGTTTTACTAGTTTGCGCAAATCCAATATTTATATTCAGAAAGAGCTAATAATAATGTATAGAATAATGTATTTTCCTAAAAAAAAAAAAAAAAAATTACATTTCAAAATGTGTGGCTCATAATAAATGTGATGACAAGATATTTTTATATTTTTCACATCGGCAGGTTTTCTTGAATTGAACTGGCTCTACAGTTACAAAAGCCGTGTTTCCATTCACATGTGAAAGGAATTGTAAGATAACTTTTGACTGGTTTGGAGCATCAAGAGATGCCGGTCATGCTTTAGCGGCTATAATCCGCCACTAAAAGGAGTAGAAGAAGAGGATGCGAAGTGAAAACAAAACAAGTTGCCTTTGCAAATCTACCAGAGAAAAACTGGGGAGTGGTTGAATTAGTATCAATTAGGAAAGTTTTAATTGTTCTTTTATGTCAGCCGAAATTGGCCATGTTTCATGCTGTCGGGAGAAGAAGGCAATCCAAACGGGGTGACGCTGACAGTGGATACATCTGATGAGTCATGTGAGTTAAGTGTTTGCTAAATCAGAATTATCGAGCAAAGGCGTTTCCATATCCCATTTAGCGCAGCAACTGTTTCCTGACCTCGAGTGGTATCAAAGTAGGTCTTTTGCCTCCATCAAAAGTTGTTTCACATCGCTCATACTCACACTGCTTAGTGGTGAAGGGGGGGGGGAAAACTTCACATCAAACTTTTTCCTATGAGACTCTATTATTAAAAAGACCCTTGATCTCACCACTTAGTGGATGAGTGAGTCAGCACGCAATGTGACCTCCCTGACACCCAGATAACTATCTGTAACACTGTTGAATATCAAAGCAGTGAACACAGCATGCTCCTCTTTGATGATAGCGAGGAAGGTGTAAACAGCGTGCATGAGCATGCATTTCCCCATTTTCAAACTACGATGGATGATGCACTGGGGCTGTTGGACCACATTCATGACATTTGGCATTTCTAAAGATCTGCAATACATTTATTGTGGCTATTTTATGGTCCCCAGATGAACCTTTTTTTTTTTTTTTTTACTTCGGACAGTCCATGAGCACCAACCTTAAATCACAAATGCACAAACCTAACATTGTCTCTCGTGATCTAATAGGCAGATTGCCATCATGGCAGCAGATAATTGAGACAGCAATAAGACAGACCGGTGCCTGCCACTGAAAAAAACATGGACAGTCCCTTCGTATCCCACAATGAGAATGCACTACATTATGAGACCGACCTAATAGACATGAGCCAATAAAAGTAAAGTAAAAGGAACCGTAATGGCATCCAAAGGGATATCTGGGACACGTTGAAGGAAAGATGCTGTGATGATTGTGGCGTTTGTCAATCGTACACACCTATGGTGAACACGCCATCTGGGTAATCAGCAGTCAGCATGACCTCCCCCCCATCCACACATCTGACCATCGTCACGCAGCACAGATCTGCCAGCACACCCGCCTACACAAACACATTCCTATACTGTTGTTATTTGAGAGCACCTTCCAGTTCATGGAGTTAGTTACCGAGCCCTTCAACACTAATATAATACTAATATTGCCATTTCTTTTAGGACCACTTAAGCCTGGCAACAATTATCTTAATACAAAGATCTTCATTTTACACAAAAATACACAAATACAATTATTAATTGCACCTGTCACAGCTGACTTTAGTGAGGTTTTCTTTTGTGTGTCCCGTGGTGCTTGACAAAAGCCAAGCCACCTTGGCTTGGTGAGGAAGGAAAAAGCCGGTGAGGATAATGAAGAATGTCGGCTGCAGGTGTGGGTGGATACTTGGCCCTGTTGCTGGCCGCTGTGATCAAGTGGGAGCGGTTCTGACGTGATAATGATACAGCATGAGCACTTTGGCTGGCCAATTCTAAATGTGGAAAAGCCACAATTTCTAACACTGGAATGCACAAAAGAAATTTTGGGGGTAGAAAGGCAGAGCTTTCAGATGTGGTGGTACAAAAGCGCTTGGGAAGCAGAGAGTTTGGAACACAGCAAGGTGATGCCGCATGGGGTGAATAAGCGGGATTCTAAAGAGCGAGTATTGGGTCACCAGGCGTCTGCACAAGTGAGATTGATCAGAACTCCGGAGCCGCCGTTGCTGTCAAGAAGCATCAATCGTTAAAGTCAGTTACAAGGCTGAGCAGGTTTTCACTTTCAGTGTCACAGAGTGTTCTGAGGCAAAGCTAATCTTACTTATTTCAGGTTGTCACATATAAACATACATCACATATTCTTTTCGAGATAGAAGCAGCAATCTTGCTTAGGCACCGATGTCTCTCTCTAAATAGAGAATCTGTGTTTTCCTTCAATACGAATGCAACAAGTTATGACCTTTTTTTTTTGTTTTCTTTTGTTTTCCATGTATTGATCCGTTATGTCGTGCAGCTGCAGTACATACTCAACTGTCTGCCACTGAAATAAAATGACATTGTATTCAGAGGGAGATTCTCTTATTTGGCTTGTTGCTTTTTCATATCATAACTGAATTTTGCATGCATATTGTGTTATACCTCATGTAACCTTTGTGGTTTTATATTTTTAAAAAAAAACAATGAACATTGAACTTTACCATAGTTATTATTTTACTCACTAAACATATGCTAAAACAATGAACACACACACACAGTACCTAATGGTTAAAATAGTACAAGCAAAAAAAAAAAAAAGAGAGAAAAGCAAATGCCACCTTTTTAGAGAGCCGCCTGAAAGATCTATTGTGTGCATTCATGGTGCGGCTGGTTTTCATTTTATATGTAAATTCTTGAAGTCAGTCCAACAGAAAAATCTCAAGACGGCCCTACTATCTTGTTCTCGTGGATGTAACAACCTCACAGTGGTTATACCAGGGTGAGCAGGATTGCAGTATTCTACACACGTTGAATTAAACTGCATTGATTACAATAATTAAAAAAAAAGTCACACTGAATTAAAAGTACGGGTGTGAGATAGAGCACTGCATCGCTGATGACTGAGGATGAGGAATCAGGCCTTTGCTCTTATCTAGCTTCGACAGCCAGCCAGCAGCAGATACAATAGTGAAGGATTTTATAGACAGCAAGACCTCAAAGGAGGGAGGCCAAATACCATTGATTTGTGAATGAAAGAGCAACTAATTTTGGCAACCATGAGGGCCCAAGGATCCCTTTAGTAACACAGAATAAAGCTGATGTTCTTCTTCATTCAGGTCTGCTGCCGATTTGGACTCAACTATAATGTGATCATTCGCCAACCAAGAAATCTGCATGTTATCTAAAGAATTCCCTCAGATACAACAAAGCGTGCAATGGGTTTAAGCGCGGAGACATCAGGCCTGCCATTTCTTTAAAAACAGGTCAATTCTTTGTGAAAGTTCCTAGAGCGTTAAAACCAGAAAATTATCTTTCACTGGCACAGTCTTTAGATGTGTGCAATGGTCGAGAGGTCATCAATGTTTTCTTTGTGAGCTCTGAAAGATATGCCAGACAACGAATCATGAGATGGCTCTGAGATAAGAGAGAACTCTCTTCTGCTGCAAAATAGACACAATAGATAACATTGTTTTCCCACCTTTGGTCATAATCCAGCAGTGTTGGCTACTCTCAGGAGATCCCCTCTATGCATTCTAGATATTGCACGGCTGAAAAGGACAGAAGTGCTCAGCTATGTACTACGTCTATGAGATTTCCTGCACAGCCATTGTAATAACACCCACTGCAAGATACATCTGTCAATGTGTTCTTTAGGTACTGAGTTGATTCTGACACAGTAATACAAAATCATAAAGATATCATGGTCATTTCACTCCGGATTTGGTTAAATCGAATCTGGTGTAATTCCAGAATTGAGGTCAAGAAAACAAGGATTTTGTTGTTTTTATGACAATAGGACAATACTATTCTGAAAAAATACATAATGAAGAAATACAAATTTGACGTGAAATAAATACATAATTAAGAATGAAATAAATAAAATAAAAAAACAAGCTTATCTCTCACATCATAACCAAACATATTGTGCTTCCACATTGTCTTCACACTGACACTCCGATGGAGGAGATATTTTTCTGTCTTGCATTCTTTCATATTCTGCTACTTTTCCTAATTCAGTCACCAAGTCCTGAAAAAGGGGGCTCTCCAATACGAACGCTTGGTAAATAATATATAGTAATTTTATAGTACACATACATGAAAACATCATTGCAGCTCCTCAAGAGTCTTGATGAGTATCATCTGACCAAAACTACTGTGGAAGTTACTTGTCTGGACTATCGGTTTGGTGGAAGTGTCAGTTATGTGAAATTACTTTCCAATGTCTATAATAGTTTCAATCTTTAATTTAACCACATATTGCTGCTCATTTTCATTCTGTTGCATCGTTTAACATGAACATGAAAGACAGCATCGTAATCGATCAAAAGAAACCTCTACTCTTCTGGATGCTCTTGAGAGCATTGATTAACCAGGAATTGCTGCACTGCTCATCACACCCGACAACCCTCGGTTACATCCTAATACACATTTAATAGCAAATAACAGTGTGTGTTCAATGCTGTGGGTTCTGTTGCAAGATAGGTTCATCACCTCAAATGCTGAAGCTTTCAGCACAAAATGTGAGTATAATCAGACCAAGACCCTGAGAGCAACAGCTTTTACCAAACCAAGCCCCGTCTAATATCTCTCATCTGTGGAAAGACATCCCAGTGCATCAGCAGGTTCTTCCACTGGTCACTCATCCCTTGACCAAAGTATAATAACATTGCCCAAGAGTTCCCAGGCTCAACTGCTCAGCTATTCAACCAGCCTCTGACTCTCAGAGTGCTTACTTAGCATTTGCAGCACAGTAGCTACTGTGATAAAGTGTTGGACCCAATTGATTTTGTGCCAGTAGTGGGTCTATTCTGGTATGCTTTAGTCTCCTTTTTTTTTTTTTTTCGCCTCTCACCACCGGACCTCTTGTGCTTTTTCTGCTTTGGATAGCCCAAAACAAAGATGTGCAGCCTCTCACCACTCGTGTTGGGACGTCACCCTAACCAACCCTCCGGGCTGTCAATCATTTTCAGAGCCGGTCAGAGAGACAACAGTTGACACTGTGGACGGCTGTAAGTCCTGCACACTGAACATACCACTGGACAGACAGTTAGTACATCCTTATACAAAAGTAACCCTTTTGTAAAGACTCTTTCTTTTCCACATTTTAGGGCCGTATCAAATCTGCATCTCTAATCAAAGGCTGCTGTCACACTTGTTGGGTCATCATGTGGTAGTGGAAGTCACCAAAGAGGTGATTTGTGCTTCAAGCCACTTTGGAAATGTCTAACTTTGCTAACTCCTTGCATTGAACATGACCATGAAAACAAGCCGATGATGAGGCCTAGAACTAAAAACCAATAATGGATTTTTTGGTTTATTTTTGTGTTTATGAGCCAGACTACAGGTGTTTAAATAACTGTACAGAGCAACCTAACACACTGTTTTAGCTTGCACATTTCCCATTTACCCCAGTGTGGCATAGAAGAAGTAAAACCACCCCATGACCACATGGCTAGCTCATGACAACCATAGACTGACTGTATTTAATGAGTGGACAGATGCCACCCATTGGTTTGTGTACTTTGAAGTCTCAAGTTCGGCATTTTGTTTTTTTGACAATAGAAGTGCCACAAGAAGGTGAAGCTAAGTACAATCGAACACTGAATAAGACATTATTAGCAAAATATTACAATTAACCTTAGTAAACTTCAAACGCACTGTGAAAGGGTTAAAGACAAAAACACGTACAACTCCTAGACCGGACAACGCCGTGGTTGTGACCTGCCATTCACAAAGTAGCCAAGTCCTAAAACATATCCTGCTGTATCGTCTGATTTAGTCTAAATGGGAGCTAGATTGACTCACTGAACAAATCATTCTGTGTTGAAGAGGACTTGAAACTAGCAATTGAGAAAATAAATAACAAACTCATGTTTACAATTTTTATAGAGTTCTGACAATTGAGAGTCATTTTCTCATGGACTTCTACACAATCGGACTCTTTTTTGCAACCAGAGGAGTCACCCTCAGATTGCCGTTAGAAATAGTGCAATGCAAGAATACAAATTTAAGGCACTTCCGCATTGGCTTCACTTTTGAGAACTGGATGTTGCCGCCTGACAACAACCAACAATTGGAACCCTTTTGCAGCTCTGTTAGATTGTTGCTCCAGCACAAAAAAGCAAAAGACCTGCTATTGCAATGAAAACAAAATGAATATCAATGCCCTAATTAGGTACTGTACATGTATATACTTCACTAACTGGATTTTGTTTTAATACAAATGTTATGATTATACATTTGTAACTCATGGTGATATAATCTTTAATGGGGTATGCATACAAATTGCTAGTCATGCACATGATAGACATATGACACGTATGTGTGTGGTGAACGGTGAGAGGAGCAAAAGGAGCGAGGAGTTCAGACCGGCTGCTGAGGGCGAGAAGTAGCGGTAAGAATGTACATAAATGGACAAAGATGAAAGGAGGAGGGAGGGACGGAGAGGGGGAGGATGGATAGGTGGTCAAATGAACGAATGAATGGATGAATGGATGGATGGACAGATGGGGGTTAGGTAGCTGGAGGGAGGTAGGCTACATATTGGCATCGATCCACAGGAGGGCCCATCAAAGAAAAAGTGACATTTATGGCGCCGCTGACTGCGTGGGCCCGCCCCTCAGCAGCAGGCACAGAAAGCCGTGACATTGTCAGCTGTGCTGGGAAAACTGCCGCTGCTCTCGACTACTGCTGAGCCATAGACTTTTTCTCTATAGATTCGCAGGTCGAAGGCCGAGGGGTCCTGTTAGCGGCAGAGGGTGATATACTTGTTCTGTATTAAACATGGATTTGGAGAAAATGAAACACGGCTGGAGTGCAACCTCTTATTACTCCCAAGAGAATGTGCGTTGCCACATGTAATGAGCACATATATTAAAAGAAACACACAGCCTAGATAACAAGGTGTCGTCAAGTTGCACAGAGTTAAATCTTTTAATGCATTTTTAATACCACTTATGCATATTTATGGGCGTATGAAAATGACAAATGGAGCTTAGTGGTTTTTTAAATCAGGGAAATTTGCTCATTTCCTATTAATGCGTGTTTTCTGTGTTGACTCAATATGTCAGCTGACTTTGAGGGTTCCCACGATTCTCTGAAACCAATGTGATTTCGGCATGACCCCTACCGACCAATCACCTTGTTGCTGTCAGACTCTAAACTGGATCTTTCTGGGCTGTTTTGAGCAGTCAACCCATCATTGCCCCTATGTGCCTTACCTCTACCCTTTTGTCTCCATTGCATCACTTCTTCATGGCATTTATTAAATCCCCCCCCCCCCCAAAAAAAAAAAAAACAACTATCTGAATGTGTGCACCAAATAAAAAGCCTTTTTTAGAGAGGGATATATTTATATAGACTTCATCCAGCACTTATTTTTACTTTCTCCACCAACACCAAACCTCTAAAAACTGTGTGCTAGACCCAGCTGCTCTGCTAATTCTCAAACAAGAGCAAAATCCCATTCCACCCACTTCAACACAAGTCAAAAACATCATCAACTAGACATCAATAAAACCCTTTCAACTGTATCTACTGCTGATTCATTCTACTGCATCCCCCCTGTGTTAAGTCAAGGGTAACTTTTTGGTATTCTTCAAACTGAACCCTATTTTCCCACGTTATTGCGTCTAATTGACTAATGGCAACCTTTTTTTTTAACTGGTCCAGTATTGAGAGATAGCGCTAACATCTTTCTTTACCTTTCGCTTGATCCGGTATGTTATTGGGTGTCTCCCTTGGAGAAGTCTTGTTCTGAAATCCTGTGTAGCATCCACATTGTCGAAATTAGCTAAATATTGAAAATGACTGAAGTTGAGGTCTTTTATATGCCAGGACTTCACACGTTCAACCGGTTCCTCTTAGTATATCTTCTTCTTTTGAGTGTCTGGGTTTTCTTTCAAATGCCCGGCATCAGGCACTGTGTGTTTTAATCTATAGACTGCCCAAGGCTAACAATGGGTTTATTCAAGAATTTTCTGAGCTTCTTTCACTTTTTATGATTAAAAATGTTTGAGTTCTTATTCTCAGTGAATTTAATATACACGTCTGTTGCCTCTCCATGCCTGCTTTTACTGACATTTTCTTTTTTAACCTCTTTGAGTCTTTCAATCTTAAAAAGTTTGTTAAAAATTCCACTCCTAATAAGGGGCATACCCTTGTCCTTGAGTCGTCTTATGCTGTTCCTCTGAATAATATTGAATTGCTAGATTGGAATGTCTCTGATGAGGCTGTGATCTTACATAGCGTGCTGCCGCTTCCAGCGCCTAAGCCCATCTACCTGTATTGGGTCTTTTAATTCCAAGTCAGCATGCGGTTTCTGCAAAAAGTTCTTAGCTGCCTCTGCCCATGATATCTTTAATCAGAAGACTGTCTCTGTCAATGATGTATTAGATCATTTTAATAGAACATGTCAGACAATCCTTGATGACGATGCCCCTATCGAGATGAAAGGAGCAAAACACAATGCCCTTCCCTGGCATACAAGGGATTTATAAAGGCCATGTCGGAAAACTGAGGAAAAAATGTAATAAAGATGAACTCAAGCTATCTCTTGATGTCCTAAAAAGCTTGACGCTGGCCTATCAGTGCACAGTTAAAGACGCAGGGTACTCCTATTTCTCCAATTTAATGGCTAGTCGCTGACACAACCCCGGGGTTTTATTTCAGGCAATCAATTCAGTGATTAACCCTTCTCCTAGCCAGCATATGGAAGCATCCAGTGAGACATTCGAGCAGTTTCTCCACCGTTTTTTTTTGTTTTTTTTTTAATAAAATAGATGACATTGAGCTCCAAATCACACCTGTGACCAAAGATCTTCTCATCTGCGCTGAACCCTTTGCAAGTATGTCTTGCTTTAAGCACATTTCAATGCTAGAATTATTAGAGTTAATCTCCCACTTAAATTCCTCCACATGTCAATTACACATGAAGGTTATTACAATTATTGTTATTATCATCATTATCATATGATAAAGTTGAAATGGAAAAAGAAGGTCGTTGACCAAATTAAATAAGCAAATATATTCATTTGGTCTTTTTATTTGGTCTGCTTTTGTTATTTTCCTTCTTTCATCATTTGAATGAATTATTCAATGTTAAGCCCTGAACTGTTTCTGTAAGAGTACTATTAAGCTGGCTTACCAACAAGGCAGAGCCCAGCCCAAAGTCCCAGGGTTCCAACAACTCAATATCAAGAGCAAGTAAGGCGGGTCCTGCATTGTTACAAGAAGAATAGTTCTGCTGTGGAAAATAGTCCTGCTCTGTATATATACATACAGCTGGTGTGTATGTACACACACACACACACACACACACACACACACACACACACACACCAGCCTGCTGTTTCAAGCTTGCTATCAAAAAGCAGACAATGCTAACTAAGTACAGCCCATGAACACAAGACCAGGGTCACGTTTGTTAGCACTGAATACCTTCTCTCTTACAGCATAAGTAATGAAAGCAGAGTTAGCAAGGCTACCCATTTCAACGGTATCATACTGACGTCTTGAGAGTCTCCAGCATCCTGGGGGCAGAAGAGAGCAGTGGTATTAAACCTTTACGAGTCGCGACCCCCCTCCAGAATAATCAGGTTAATGTTTGCCTAGGCTTCGTCCAAAGGCATTGTGGATTTTTGACGTGTTCCGTTACTTTTTCTCTCCCTCTGAACTGCTAGAAATCTCTGTCAGCAACCCGTGCGCTCACTCACTGAGACTATCACAAATCAACTCTATTCTTAGGCAAATTAAACCAATGGTACCGCTAGAATAGAGCAGAATAGCAAGGACGCTCATGGATGCCAGGTGCAAATGCAAAGCCAGTGATCGGGTGTCATCATCCATACATTCTGCAAGTTAATACCAAGTGGAAATGGGGTCAAAATGCATGGGTAAGAAACACTGGGGTTGTATTCTTGAAGCGTCCTAGTGCAAAGAGTTGCTCCAAGTGAGGAAATTCTAAGACAATTCTTTGAATTCTGACATTCTTTAAGCATTTCCCCACAACAGTTAAAGAAGATAGTAAAGGTAAGAGTTATTCACAAAGCATCTTAGCTCCTCAAGAGAGCTCCCGAGGTGAAAAACTGTTACCAGTCGAAGAGGACTTTTAAAAGGCTTAAGAGTTTCTTAAGCAGAGGAAAACATTTTTGGGAAGACAAAGACATGGGATAAATGTTCTCCGAACACTGAATGACTGTGAGTTAATGAAATGCTACAGATTGGATTGTGCAGGGATAATGGTTGTGGTCAATCTCATTAGATGTGCGCTCACGTCTCCCACCCGACGCAATATCTCTAACTGAAACACCAGAAATCAAAGTGATCACAATACTAAGATATTTGGCAGCTGGAGAAATGTAACAGTGTTTGCTTGTTAATAGATTTACATGCAGACTGCTACTTATATAAAACCGTACCCCCCCCCCCCCGTTAATATCAAATAGATTAAGGACTTAAATCCCCACCATGGTAAATAAGCTTAAGTAAATAAATATAACTATCAGCATATGAATAGACTACTGAGCAAAAAGCTCTGTGTTTTCAACCATTCTGTAAACCATGTCTGAATGGATACACAATTATATGCCCATCATCACTCAGAGTTTTTTTTTTTTGGGGGGGGGGGGGGTGATAAACCAATCGTACGTCTTTAAAAGAATGCATCATACTGAGCCTTCCTGGCTCAGAGTTGCCCTAAGATCAAATCACTCCTAAACTAGGACTCCTTGCTAGAAATGCTAAATTAGGAGAGTAATCTCAGGATGTTTGTGAATACAGCCCTAATGATCTCTCTTTTTAAAATTGCATATTTTATTCTGTGAAAACCGATGAAGCTTTCATACAAATATTACTTAATATCAGACATAAATACATAAAGCTCAGTCTTAGTTACAAGGCTTCATTCTTAATTCCTCCAGGCATACTCTCACACACACACACACACACACACACACACACACACATATACGCGCATTACCCACTACCTACTGTATGTGTGTGATTTGTGTTCCATCACTGGCAATCATGAAATGATTGCAGGGAGAGAATGGTGGGTAACAAGCATCACTGTTCAGCATTCCTAAACAGCCTTTGCTGTCAAGGGCATTTACACACTGCAGAGGTGGACGCACGCGCACACACACGCGCGCACACACACACACACACACACACACACACACACACACACACACACACACACACACACACACGTACAGATAAAAAATGATACGTTTGGTAAACTGTCTTCACAGTACTGAAGTACTTTAAAATCTGCTGTGAGAGATTTATTGCGTTTGTTTTCCGATGATTTGTGTTTGTTTTTGTCTCCATTCCTTCTGTCCTAAATTTCAACATCTCCAAAGCACAAAGATTTTAAAAAAAAAAAAAAAGTCGTACTAAATTCCTTTTTGCTTCAGGTCATCTGGTGCAGCTTTCTTCAAAATGAGCAACGCGCAAAATTTTAGCAGTGACAGAAGACTTTCTACACAGTTTCTCATTTCTCACAGATTATCAAAGAAAGGCCGAGCATCAATATTTCATTTGATGCCACTGCTGCCTCTGTAGCAGACACCAAACAAACAATATTTGAGCATTATTGTCAGTAAATTTGTGATGGAGGGATTTGGTCTCATTCATAAACAATAATCCCTGCCAGCTTCGACGGATCTTATCCAGAGGAAAGGAAATGACAAAATGAAATGTCTTACTTATTGTGCAGCTGGAGCCAAGATATGTGTGTTTGCAGGCTTCCATGATCACTCAATACAAAATATAGAACTGAGCCTTCATGGCTGCAAACAGACACGTGACTTTCTTTTTTTGTATATGGTCCAAACTTGTTTAATTGTGTTGGTTATGTTATTCCATCTACTTTGAAACAAATGAAAAGGAGATGGAGAGGAAGAGCTTCTCTTCTCGAGTGTTACATCAGTGGGAGTTTCTGAGAACTGGAGCCAGAGACTTGTTAAAGGATAGCTCTGGTTTATTATAAGATGAGTCTTATTTCGGGCATCATTTCTATCAGATATGATACAAAATACTCGACGAAGTCATTTCAACAACAAAGTTTTTCCAAGCAAGATACAAGATCAATCTGACGGGTTGTAAACAAGGCCAGAGTTATGCCAGAACGCCCGGAGCACTGAAAGGGGCGGAAATTGATAGCAAAAAGTACTGATGGTCAAAACTTTCAAAATAAGAATCAAGTGGTGATGGACTAGAATTCCCCTGATCCATCATCCATATTCTCACTGGACTCAGAGACCTCATGAGATTATAAGGTAATTTGCCACCCATGTCCATGTTTGGTACAGTAAATTTACCCCAACGAGCCCCAAGGCAGGGGCAGCGCCGTCAAGTTCTAAAAAAAAAAAATGAAATGAAAAGGTTGCCATGCATGTCATCCAGCTCATTAACTTTGGAGATGCCATTGATGGATTTGAGCCCGCTCCTCCTCTCAATGGCTCTCCATGCCGAGTAGAGGAGCCTCCTGAATTTACACCCAATCTGTGACCAGAACTCAAATTATCCTCCGCTGCCTCGGCAATTTCCAACTTGGAGGAGGATGAAAAGCACGTTGGGAAAAAAACGAAACCTAACTTCACGAGATGCTGATTCAGAAGAGCTAATCCTTTGAATCTGGTGATTTTGGAGGTGATTTTTTTGGTAGGTTTCCTGTGTGATATTTCGGCTCCAGACTCTATGGATGTGCATGTCGGCGACAAGATGTAGGATATTACTCTGTATGTTATGTTGCTTTTTACGTCCGTTTTAGCTTCGTGAAACGGTATGAAAAAAAAGAAGATGAAATTGTTTACTTTGGGTAATTGTTGACTTAATTATGAAACCGCCAGATGCATTATTTTGAAATTAAAAAGAAAAAATTTGAATTTATACTTGTATGTTTCTGAACTGTACATTTTATATTCAACATGTGTGTATTTTTGATACAACAGGAGTTTCATAGAATGTGTTTTGATAATATTGTAATTTATTCTGCTTCATGATTGAAGTCTGCTTTTTCCATGACATGCTGTGCTCATAAGAAAAGCGCATGGGTTTTGAGCTTCAAGGGGGGTTTACAAGAGACTCACATTGCAGAGTTTGACATATTGTGTTGTGTTATTCTTACCCTAGGGTGATATGACTCAAACTTTATAATAAAATCACTTTCAAACATATACTCTGTCACTGAAAACTCCTCAAAAATTACAATAGAGTTGAATTTTTTGGTTCATATCAGCAGTCCCATGCAATAAAAAGGGTTCCACGTATGGCGTTGAGACAGAAAAGCCTTCCCTGTAGTCTTATCTGTGCACATAGTCCTCGATGGCCGACGCGAGACAAAGCATCACGGGACATTAATGGTCAGTCAGGCTTGGCCCTGGAGAAGAAAACGCCAGCCAGATTGCAATCCCTCACCTTGATGCACAAATGGCCCTGCACACCAGGCCGAACCCTCCCATCCTCCGACCGCACACCGGAAATGAGTGATGAGTCTCCAGTTAAGATCCGCGGGAGGCCCCGGGATTGAACAGAACTGCATTTTGTCACGCTAACACCGGAGGGGACATTTTGAAACAGGATGACACCTCATGAATATCAAATGGCACCCTGCTTTTTAGCGTGACACACTTCACACTTCCTGGAATTAATTATCGGTGGATAATGTGGCAGGGACGCGGTCGACCACCGCTCCGAGTTTTCAAGGTGCTCTGAAGAACGTTTTGATGCTCATGAAGTTGGACAAAGAGAAGGACTCCCCCCCCCCCGAATTCCAGCGTTAACAAGCAGATCAAACAGATCCACAGCGCTGTGATCAAATTAGATGGAAATAGCAAGTGTGTCATCACAATTATCAGGTTTGGACTTCTTTAAAGAGCTACTACTTTACACAATATATTGTTTCTTAACGTGCGCTGTTCTATATGTAATGGATAGCCTCCATGTGTTCTTCTGCTAGACTGAAAACTTGCTGTGGTGCAGAGATGAGTTGATTAACTTCCAGAAGGGAGTTACACTTCCAACATATTGGGCTGAAAAGCATCCCTGGACTCCATTTCTCAATTCTACTATCCATGCCTCTGTATTAGCCAACTTCATTAATATGAAAGCCGTTAGAAGAGAGCACGAAAGAGTCACACCGTGGCCACTTCATCACAGCTTGGAGAGTGGAAGAGGCATGCTTGTGTAAGTAAGTGCGTGGGTGTGTGTGTGTGTGTGTGTGTGCGAGAGTGTGCCTATGTATGTGTCCTAGCCCGCTTCAAAGGCAGCCTCTTGGACAAGATCAGTGCTGTGACCCTGTTCCAAGCCTATCAACAGGCTGTAGGCTGGCAGGTTTCTGGAGTGGAGACGAGCCTTTAATCTGGGACAGATGAGAGAGAGACACAGTAAGAGACACACACAGGAAGAGAGAGAGAGAGAGAGAGAGAGAGAGAGAGAGAGAGAGAGAGAGAGAGAGAGAGAGAGAGAGAGAGAGAGAGAGAGATAAGAATGGCTCGGGTGGTTTCAGAGAACCTGCAGAGTGAGGCAGCCATCCAGCTAATGGAGGGAAGCCAGGTATCAAAACACACGTTTGCATCTATAGCGTGGAAATAAAATAAGAGTAGAACGGACACTGAACTGTTTTTTTTTTTTTTTTGTTCCCCGTGGTCATCTGACGAGCACAAAAGCTTTTGATTCCGTCATGCTACAATAGTTGCAGAAAATGAGCCGAACAAAGTTGTCACTCCTCTGGCGATAGCGATGTGCTCCTCTACTTAAAACCAAGACCGAACCCTCAAACAAACCTTTGAAGGTCTGTCCCAAAGTGAGGGCGTCTTCACTTTCCCCAAACGTTCAGAACTTAAATTGGTCCTAACAGGGATAGATGTGCTAGTGCACACACACAAAGAAGCGCACACGCTTTAAGATATTGTGACTTCTCAATTGGAACTCCAGCCGCAGAGGGGAAGCATCAGACTTAGAATAGAAGACTGGGCTACATTTCTTATGCCTACAATATGATATTTTAGTAAAAGACCCTCCCTGTTTTTTCATCTGCTACCATTTTAATTTGCCATGGATGGAGTCTTTTCTCAATGCAAACGCACCGTTTCCACCGTGTTCAGCTGCTGTCTTGACAAATGTGCGGTAATGTACATTTACCATCGAACAAATTCCATCAGCGCTCGCCACTGTGTTGCTCTTTGTTTCCCTTCTCGAACAAAAAATATAGTTTTCATCCTCTAATTACTTCCAGTCTCTGTTCAGCCTCCTCTAATGAAACTCACTGTGCGGACGTGTTACACTAAATGATTTAAAGCAAACTTTATTATTCTTTTCAACCTTGACAAAGGCAGCGCCGACCAGATCCACTCTTTCCGTTCTCTTACCTTCCACAATGAAAGCCATGCACACAATCTTCGCAGTTGAGTATTTTGTTGTTTAATTCTCCACGCTCCCCAGTGTGTAAGGGCCTTAACAGGGATAATTAATTGCTACTTAAATTAATTAGTGAATGAAAATATAATTTTGCTTCAAAAAAGAGAGCAGCAAGTTTGAGTAGGGTATGACTCTGTTACTGTGCTGTGCTGTATTTGAAACACACTTTAGGTTTGATTCATTATTTGTAACTGGAGTTTACATGTTGTTCCCATTAAACATATATATATATATATATATATATATATATATATATATATATAAATATTTGGTGTGAGCTTGACCATTGTGCTCTTGCAATTTCCACGTCTTAAGACTTAGTTCCAAGGAGCCAAAAACGGTTCTGGTTCCATGTGAAATGTCACCAAGGGTCTAAACACACACACAGCCAGGAATGTTTTGTGTGGCAGGGTCTGCAAGGGTTACAGGCTTCCCAAGGAGAAGCCTGCTGTGAGGGAAGAAGAGACCAGACATGCCTGGTGGAGAAACACATGGAAACAGAGGGGGGCATATGATATGTTGAGAGAAAAAAAAAAAAGAAGAAGAAAAAAAAAAAGCATTGACGTGAGAATGCAAGGATGGCAGGAATACGGAGAGATTTTGAAGCGGTTGAAGAAGTGAGGAGGAGGGAAGAAAATGCAAAGGAGTATCGTGTGTGTGTGTGTGTGTGTGTGTGTGTGTGTGCGTCTGCGCGTTATGACAGAACAAAAATAGAGATTAATGGTGAAGCAAAAAGCCTCCTCTGCCTCAGCAATCGTGACTCACAGGAGAGTCGGTGCTCTGTGTGTGTGTGTGTGTGTGTGTGTGTGTGTGTGTGTGTGTGTGTGTGTGTGTTACATGTATAATGAACAATAACGCACCCTAACTCATTCACCATCTATATTGAGAAAGGAAAGTGAAAAGCAATCACACAGAAACACACACACACACTTACACGACAACACCATTACCAATGCATTTGGGGCGGCAGGTGAGAGACACAAAGAAAGAGAGACTGATTATGTGCAAACACTGACATGTTTTCACACTGTGAGATAGCATCTGCATTAGAAAGTGTAAACATATCATGTTAGAAATTATTATTTAATGTAAACTCTTGACGTGAACGGATACTTATTTTTATTTTTTTTTTGCATCCCTGCTTTGGATTCTGCTCGTGTTTACGGGTGATATTTACATTTCAGAGAGAAACAGGTGTGGGATGTCAAAAAGCTTCTCTGAATATACAGTATGTGTTGTGTAAAGCGAACACACCATGCTAATGTGTACCGACATCACCGGCGTATGTTTTATGCAAACCAAAGCTTTTCAAGTACCGGGCAGGTAGAAGCTATACAAATTTGTAATAGGTCGGCATTTTTGGGAATTACACTCGTACGCTTTCCTTGCAGGAGTGAGACGACAAGAGCGAGAACAATCTTAATGCCTGTGCGTTGGAGGAGGTTAGCCTAGCTTAGCACGAAGACAGGTGGCAGAGGGGAGACAGGTAGCCTGGCTCTATCCGATGTTAAATCAGTTCACAAATAGACGTGATGGGCGGAAACTGAATGCATCTCACTTCGTTGAGGGTTAAAGAAAACCAGTATAGATCAAGTGAGGCTGTAGCGATAAGAGGGGTTGTTGTAAAGCAATAATGTCATAACAAGTTGAATGCATGACCTTTCAATAAAAAAAAACCGTAATATTGAGCAGTCACATTTCAAGGATTTGGTTTTGTTTAGTTGATAATAGATGTTTGTGCAATGGAGAAACCGACACTGGTGGCCTTTATAGCATGTGGCATGTACAGCGTACTCCTCTTCAAGTACGGACGGAGACAACACTCTGTATGGAGAACGCTGCTCCTTCTGAATACTATAATTGGATAATGATAAATCAGTGGTTTTACTCTACCAAAGGCTATTTTGGCTGCTTGACTTTTTCATAATGGAGTCATTTTTCAAAAGGACCATGGAGCAAGGATGTGTCTATTTAGGAAGGACCAGGGGCATTAACAGTAAACAAATGTGATGGGAACACGGACTGCCCTTGTCTGTAACACTTTTGCATCTGAGCTGTATCTGTAAAAAGTAGTTCTTTCATTTTTTATTTTTTTTTTTCCCCTACATGCTTCAGTCTTTGAACTATGATTGAGGAAACATCAAATTCGTGGTTGATGTTACCACGCGTCACACAATCTGTTAGCAATTCTTCATGGCATTGGCACAAGTTTTCAAACCCTATTGATGACCTCGTGCAGATCTAACTTTTCAAAATCAATAAAGATCGCACTAGAGTTTTGAGAAAGCAAAGACTGCACTGTATACAGGAGTAGTCTTACCATGCACTGTACATTAAGGAGTAAATATACTTGTATATTTGATCATCCACAAATGCGGCTTCCGTTTGCTTTGCTTTTTTGGCCCACATTTCCAACCAGCGAAGAAGAAAAGAAATGCTCCCATACAGTGTCTGCTCCTAAATCATGCTTCATTTGTAATAATACCAAAAATATCTAACGGTGGAAAAGTATAGCTCATCCTCTGCATTAGAAGTAAAACTGCAAGAAAGAACCATTCAATTGCAGACTGACAACAGCTGACTCCCTTGTGTGATGGAACTGACTCCTTAATATATTATAGGCAGCTCAATCCTTTCTCTCAAAGTGGTAGTGACTAAGTACAGCCTTCAGTGAACTGGAATATAGCCATTGATTAGGTTAATGATTTTAATGAACTTTGAGACATTGATGTATCAATAAGCCTTTTCTACACAGCACTTAGCCCTGGGTTAAGATTTGCATTATGCCCCGAAGGTGAAAAGCACACATTCCAGGATGTAGCCTTGACTCGTACATCCTGGAATGTGTGTTATTCCCACCATTAACCAAGTAAACATTAAAATAAGAAACAACATTCCAGGACATTAGATTATCTATCTTGTTGGCGCTGAAGAGGTCACAGTGAGACTTTCTATGACGGCCATATCTATAATGCATTTGCATGATGCATTATAATTAGGGCTGCCCTGTCTTAGTTGATTAGTCTACTAACTGGTTGTTTTGGTCTTAGTCGATTAAGATTTATTTCGTCGATGAGTCATTTATTCATGCTTTTTCATGCTGAATGGGTACTTTGTTACTTTCCAGTAAACTTATGAGCATATATCTGGTAAACACAAGATTGAAAGTGGTGCTTTTGGGTAATTCTTCGACACATTTCTCGATTAAATCAACGAATCGATGACTCGACAAAAGTGGAAAAGAGTTTTAAACAAATACAAAATGTCTTTAGCATTTCTAGTTCTAATCTGCTTGTAGCACTATATCATTTTAGGTATAAACATTCATAACCATTCCAAATGCTTTATTGCAATAATCATAACACATTATAAAGCAATTTATAATGACTTATAAGTCAAGTCTTCATAAGGACCATAGTGTATTATATTCTCATTGTTGTAATACATTATAATCCCTGTTATGTGTTTTAATGCGATTAAAGTTTCTACGAGTGGTAATTGTTTTCTTAAAGTAAATTAAATCTAAGGACATTTCTTTTTGACTACTTCAAGCAAACAATGACCACTTAGAGTAATCAAATCATAATTAATTATAGCATTGATTATGAGTCATTCTAAAATAAAGACTATAATGTATTATAACTATGGGAATTATAACAAGGTCTTTATAATTGTTTCCTCTACCATTCGATCACATATAAAGCCCTGATTTAGAAGTACAAGTTAGCTTGCTGACAAACACACTAATCAGTATGTTTATGTTAAAGTGAGATTAAACTACTCTGTGTAATGTGGAAGGAGTGGCTCAAAGGGACTAATCCACAAAGTATTAGCACCCAACTCCGCTGTCCGCCTTCGCTCTACAATGCATTTTGGGTGCATTTATACCTGCAGTCAAACACTTTTCTGGTGTATGGTGGGTCTAATGCCGTGGTTGAACTTGTCTTTTCAATGCATTGTCTTTTTTTTTTGGGATAGGCTGCGTCAGATCGGATCTTGGCTCTGTCCGCATTTGTTCTTCCACACTTGCTGATTGGAACGAGGACTGATTGATCGGATCTCAGTGCGAGGAAGATCCCATCTGGGAATAATACATGACATGACACTTAAAGCCTCCTGGCATGATCTGATGACAAAGGTTGCATCGAAAAGACAAGCGTAACCACGGCGTATACTGCCACTCTAATGAATAGTATCAGTTAGACTGCAATACGTTACATTAGCCACCATGAGCTGCGGTCACACCACTCCAAGTAAGGCTGTAGCAACAACACCTGGAAGGGAGCTGGAGTGAGCAAAGGTGTATATGACTAGAATCTTTCATTTGTGAGATGAATATTGCAATATTCCTTGATTGCAAAAGTTTTCTGGATGCCAAACAAAGAACACACCAGAAAGGCAACAATGTCAGTACCTGAGAGAGTAATGGTTGAGTCCATTTTACTGACCAAGAAAAAAAAAATGCACCCTATTGCCATTTTGTGCTAAAAACAAGTACAATCTTGACAAATTCCCCCTCCACAAGGTGGACACAAATTGACATTCCTACATGTCTGGCAATGGAAAGGAAGAGGAGGAAAGGAAGGACAAGGGAGTGAGAGAGGAGCTGCCTGCCACTCATCATCCAAGGGCCAGCGAGCATGGTTGAAGTCTGCAAGGCACAGGTCACCTGATCCATGTTTAATGTGTGTGTGTGTGTGTGTGTGTGTGTGTGTGTGTGTGTGTGTGTGTGTGTGTGCGTGTGTGTGTGTGTCACTCCCACCATTGTGGCTCATCGCTGGGCATCACTACAGGAGCTGAGGATGTGTCACATCAACCACAGGCCAGTGAGCAAGTCTGGGGAATTGGGTTCACTAACTTTGTGTGTGTGTGTGTGTGTGTGTGTGTGTGTGTGTGTGTGGGTTGTGTGTTCGTACATCTGTAGGCAGGCAGGGCTGTGTGTGTGTGTGTGTGTGTGTGTGTGTGTGTGTGTGTGTGTGTGTGTGTTTTCACAAGATGGAAGATCTCCTATATGCCTCTTCCACATAGAGGATGTATAATATTTGACACTCTCTCTACACTGTGATTGCCGTGTTTATTTGCAGCGTATGTAGCGAGAAACATAGCATGTGGTGAATTCTGCGGGAGGGGGGGGGGGGGGAGCCGACTGTGACAGACAGCAACTAATCAACGCCCCCACAATGACGGCATCTCCGTCTCACTGCCGCAGCCGACAAACATCCTCATTTATCTCCGCGAATTTACGCAATTGTTTTTTTGTTTTTTTTGTTTCTTTCTCTTCTACAGCCTACTTTAATAACCCGTGTTTGTCATTGATTTTAAACACAGTTTGAAGTTAGACCATTAAGTTAGATGTTATTTATTAAAACACTGTAGTGCAAGGAATACTCAAGGCCCATGGTTTGTAATGTTGCGCTGTATACAGAGACACACACACACACACACACACACACACACACACGCACAAAGCCCACTCAATTTGTTCCCTTGACATGTAACATAAATTGCTCCTTCTCATATTCTATTTTTTTTTCTTTCATATGAGGCTGTGGCGTTCCTGGATTGTTATATTCTCTGAGGACCAGGTTAATACTCATTGCCACGAGATCCATTTTTGTTGTAGACTTGATGAAATTTCACATCAGTGGTTAATTAGCCTTTGTGTTCTGCTTCTTTTTTTTTTCTTTCCATAGCCGAACAGGGCATCGTTTATCATTTCAATTATATGAACGACATTTACCAGTAATTTTATTCTTTCAAAACCTTCCACAGTTTTTTTGTTTTTTTTTGTTTTGTTTTTAAACGTCATCCACCAAGGGGGTGAAGCTGTATTCCAATGACCTCCCAGGAGAAGGTAAATGAATTAACATGCTGATGACGATTGAACGATGTACACGCTCCGATCAAAACAGAAGTAATTTTTCTTATGTTCTAAACAATAGGTCATACTTTTGTTTAACCTAGAGAGGAGTGTCAACTAATTAACCATTGATAAGAGAGAAATATTTTCTGAAAACTCAATTATACAACTTGAATATCAAGATATAATTGACTATTTTCAATACCAGTCAAAAAATATCCGCTTTGTTTTTGAAAGTCTAGGTTGTTGTGCTTCACCAGAGCATGGAGAGGTTGTCTGTTGAAATGCAAAGCTTGTGTCTACTTCTGTAAACTAAAGAACAAACAACACATGCTCCTATTAGTGTTCAGGTACCAAAAGTGTTGCTAAATCTGTTAAAATCATGACTGAAGCTCAGAACTGCTGCGAGCAGAATACATTTTCAATTATTTATTCAGTTCTGCAGCAGATCCAATCTAATCCTAGCTAATCTTTGTTAAAGCCATGTCAGCAGCATGTAGAATGTGGTGAGATCCATGTGTGTGTGTGTGTGTGTGTGTGTGTGTGTGTGTGTGTGTGTGTGTAACATTTCCATGTGAATGTAGACTAAATCATCAGCACCGCATGTGCAAGTCTGTGTGTGTCCCCATGTGTTCAGGTGTGTTTGCAAATGGGTACATCCATTAGCACAGTATAGCCTGTGCCCACACGCATTGATGGATGCATGTGTGTCTGCCTTGGACACACCTCTAAAGCAGGCCTATAAATAATAAATGTCCGTCCATGCAGAGGCGACGTGGCAGCGTTTTTTTTCTTCGAGAAATAGAAAAAGAGAGCGGCCTTGTTAATACACCTCCACGCAGTCTGCCAGCCACCCGGCTAACCAGCCTGCTCAGGGGACTGATAATGGCTGCCTGTGCCGACGGCTAACATTGCAGCATTATGATGAAGCCCGATGCCGCAATCACACACTAAAGCGTGTGAAAGAGCAACGGCTTTATAAGTATCTGTTATGTGTAGATAGGTTGACTAATAAAAAGGTGGGCAGAAAGGCGTCATTCACAACCACGACTGGATTTTTTTGTATTCCTTCTTTTTAATTTAACAGAGCGTGTGTGGCAGATTGGGGACCCAAAGCCATCTTATGTAATGAGAGCAATTTGTACTAAATGTTTATTGGATCCGTAAGTAGTACCCTGTGCTAATTTCCCATTCAATAGTCTGAGTGAATATCACACTGGCAAAGGACAAGGAATATGAATAAAGGGGCTCCCACAAACACTATTCAATACCGCCGCTGAAATAATAAAGGACACCGATGCCCTATAATTAATACAGCATCAAGCACAACCTTCAACACACAGCCAGGGAATATGCCAGCCAAGCCCTTACGCATGTGGATGTACCATGTTATTTAATGTTCAGCCACTTTTGATAGCCTGAGTTTTATCACATAGCCAGTGTGTTCCTTAAGGCTGATAGGGCAGATGGTTAGGCACTGCACTTTTAGGGGGAATGTTGCTTTTTATAATCTTTGATCACGGTTGTAAGATGGTACTGCAGTAAGAAGAGAAATATGTAGTGGTGTTGTTATAGCCCCAGATAAGAAAAAAAGGTATTGAAGAAAGCGTTTGCTAAAAGAGATTAATAAGGCTTTGGCTGTATGGAAATAGAAAGCATCAGGTGTTGCCAAAAAAAAAAAAAAAAAGGTATCCAACGATAACAAAATGTTTGTAATGAGGGAGGTTACACTGAGGCGGTGTGAAACGCTCTAAATATTGCTCACTTATAAGGAGGTGAGAACGATTGTAAGAAACAAGCCAAATTCCTGAGCCTTCATTGCCACAGCCCACTTTAAACATTCCCACTAAGAACGGATTTTTATTGATCAGTTTCAGCGTTTTCATATTGGGTACGATTGATTCACACGGTGTACGGCTGTATTACCATAGTGACGGGACACAAAGATTATAAGAGACTAATTAATTCATAAAAAAAAAAGGGCCATAATATATCCTTTACACACCTAGGGTGTGACAAATAAAGGACAATCAAAACTATTCATACCTGCAGCGATCCAAATTTGCAACAGGTGGAACAACACTTTTTCAAGACAAGGTTCCAATACATTTGCAGGCAGAGGACCAATTACCGGGATCCCATTGACCCAGAGCAGAGTCTGGCAGTCTTTGTGAGGTATATTGCTGTATAGCCTAAGATACTGTTATCTTTTCTATTGAGTTCCCTTTAAGCGAAATGCTCCGAGTGAATTCAAGTTCCCTCCGGTAAACAGTTTTGCAGTGTATATGTCTAGGGCTTTTATTGTGAAAGGTAAGAACAGTAGGAGTGGATCTGGTATGCTCCGTTATCAAGTTTGTCATCTTGAATGGGACTGCGAAGCCTCTATGTTGTTTTACACAATAGGGATCGGTTGATGCCTTTATTCACGGTGTACAATCCTCTTGAATATATTTAAGGCAGTTGAAAGAATCACGCACTGATTCATATTTTTTTTTACAAAAGATTGACAGAAAACCTGCAACATTGTGTTGTAGGCACATGTTGTGCCATGTTGTCGCACCGAGCTTTAAGCGCAGCGGGTGAGGTCAGCACTGAGTTCAGGTGTTTGTAACTTACAAGTCTTCTCAGGTTCTTCTTGGTGTACATTATAATGCCGTCAGTCACAATTCAACTATTCAGGCATTTCAATTCAGACAAGTGTGTTCTACAAAAGCTCTCTTGATACAGCCCAGATTTTCCATGACTACCATGCGACACCAAAGCGGAATTGACACTGTATTCCACATGAATATCTCTTTTTACACAACACACTACATTCCCCGAGTGTGGAGCAAGCTGTCAGCCATCTCAGTTCAAAGATTGTAATAAGTAGGCTTTCAGATGCAGAAACGACTCCGCAAAGCAACGGCGGGGGAAAAAAAAAAAAAAAAAAAAAAAAAGGGAAGCTAAACCCAGTGACGCGCATCATTTGGCAAGATGACAGCTCCTTAGTAAAGGGAATTGGCACCGCTGTTTTAGCAGGTTCCCCGCCGAATGTTATTGCCTATGCTTCATCTCAGTCATTGTTGTTCTCAGTCACTTTGAGCCAAGTAATTGTCAAAGCTGAGCACCTTTCAGCCCCTGCAGAGCGGGTTGCACCGCCTTGTCAGTAAACAGCAGTGTACTTTGAATATCTAATGTCCCCCTCCTTCTCAATATAAAGGGAACGCCACTGATAGTGGGTGGCAGCAATAAATAAAACAAATGCAGGTCCAAATGTAGAAGAAATTGCTCATTTCAAATTGAACCGTGGAAAGGCAAAACACTCCACACTCAACTCTCCAGATTTTTGACAGTTTTTTTTTTTAGATTTTAGGGGAGCATCTCGACGTCCCTCAGATCAGCACGCCAAGTATTATGCAGAATGACACCGTACCTTCCTTGTTGCGTTTTCCTGCTACGAATCAAAAGTCATGACCCGCCCTACTCTGCTTTTGATTGGCTACCCCTAATATTCTTACCCTAACCTTAACCTAACCAAACCATCCAACGGAGGCAACTAGTTCTAGACTGTAGATTTAAACCTGGGTCAAGGATGATGTCGAGGGAACAAAGGGCCTAATACAGGATATACAAAACAATCATGAGGGAACATTGGGCTGAGGGAAGCTACAACCCAATATGGATGTAAAAAAAATAAATAATAATATATATGGTGGTAAGGCTGACCCTGATTGCACTTTAGCAGCTGATTAGCTGCAAGCTGATTGATCCAACTAACCCTCCTGTATGGGAGAAAAAGAAAAAAGTAAGAAAGAAAAAAAAGATGTTTGTGATTTTTTGCAGACTAGCGACCGGAAATCTCCAAAGCGACCGTCTCACAGGAAAAAAAAAAAAGCAAATGTGTGAGAAGCATTACATGTTGCATTTCAGGGCCTTGTGATCTCATCTTAAACTAATGCTCAGCAGAGCAAAGCTCAAATGAGGTCGGTGCACCGCCTTTGCATCAATGCTTCAGACTTCTACATAAAAGAAGGGCTTCTGTGGAGAAACTATATGAAAGGGATTCATCTTCATAAAAAAAAACAAAAAAAAAAACTGAAGGTAATTGATGGTGATGTATGTATAGTGTTTCTGATCGAGGGCAAAATATGTTAGTTTGTCTAAAGGCACTTCATATTTCGTACTTTGTTGTTTGTTTACAGCGCCGAAGATGTTCGCAGATATTCAGCATGGAGTAAATAAACAATGAGGCGCTTTCAGGTAAACGGGGCCAGCACAAGGAGCTTTGTATCTACGTCTAGTCTGTAATACTACACAAGGTCAGAATTATGAGACTGACATTTGCTGTGTGCCATTATATATCTCAGGTCGTGCGGCCGTGAATGAAACACATGAGCAACAAAAGCGAGTGCAGCTGATGGTGTGAGGCAGCCAAAATTGGCCCCACTGGCTCTAATACTCATGTAGTCCTGCTCTCATTTTGTGGCTCATTTGCTGGCATATTGCAGCTCAGCGAAATCAAGATCACACCAACTAATCCAGCTGGGGGGGAAGCAGGACCACTGGCCAGCTCCCATTCGCCGCAAGAGCAGCTATGCCTACCTATGGATAGATGGAGCCTCCGTCAACCCATAAATCAAAATGACTAACACAATACATACAGGTAAAAAAGACAATCTCACTTCCCCGCTGAAATATGAGCACGTCTCTAAACGTGACACACACGCGCAATAAAACTGCTGACATGGACAGATATAAGAGGGTCTCATATTTTCTCGGGTACATTGATGGCATTGTGACGAATGCTAGCAATTAATGGCAGGAGGTATTAAACATGACATGTGCTGGTGTGGCCCCGGCCAACAAAAACAAACTGGAGTAAGTGCTTGACCTTCGGCTGTCATTTTGGAAAGCTAAGCAGAATGAGCATAGTGTGAGTCCGTAATAAAAGGAGGGTCATTTGCAGAGTCATATTTTCTATTTACCCGCGGCACAACAGGGAGATTTGGGCAGCCTGCTTTCAAAACTGTATGCCAAAAACAGACATTTTCCGATGCGATGCAAAGGCCCCTCTGTTGTAGCGCTGGATTCCGAGAGGAGAATTTGACTTGGTGTTTTTTTTAGTGATTCAAATCAAATAAACTTGTTCTTCTTGCTTATCAGTAGTCGCGTTCTGAGCTTGATTATTCTACGCAGCTGGTGTTTGGTGAAAAAAAAAACAACAACTAGAAATGTGAAGACCCCAGCCTCTTTTGATTTATCCTAGTATCAGAGCCATCCATGGGTCATTTATCAGCTAAATAGCTTTTTGAATCCATACTCTAAAGTTCATTACAGCGATTAAAGATTTATTCAGTCATACTTATAGATAATTCATCTGAGGCCTATGAAAATGCCTTTTTGTCGCTGCACCATGTGGTCGTTTTTAAAAGAGAATAACAGATGCAAACTCGTTGTTGGATGCGGCCTGCCCGGTCATTTTTTTTTTTTCCAATCTCCTCTGACGGACGAAAGTTTTAAAACCACAGCGGGGACTCCCAATTTGACACATGGCTCTCAGTGAAGATGAAAGGCTCAGTGTTTCTTGAACCTTTGAGCCCCCGCAACTTTCCTCGAGTGTCTCAAGTGTTTCTGCCCTTATGAAGAGGAGCTCTTCATCAGCAATCCTTTTATTGTTCGAAAAAAAAAAAAAAAAAAAAAGCAAATGAAGGTGCGTGACAAAGATACAAACGAACATCGGTGCGGTCACATTTGATTTCACGTTCGAGCCAGAAGACACGCAAAGGAGATCCCACGTGAGCATTTTACATGAAAGTACACCTTTGGGACCTGCCTCAGGTGAGAGACTGACAACATGAAGGCATTCATCCGACTGAATTGCGGCGCATATACACCATCGAGGACTCCTTGGGCAAAATGATGTAACCATTAGCAACACGCAAGATTGAGAAAACAGTAATTAAGCTGTTAACATAATGTTAACGTGACATCTCCCCTGATGACAAAAAAAAACAAACTAAATAACATGAGCCATGCCTTCAAATACATGACACTACGGACAACTTAATCGCAGGCGTGTGATTACGTTTCTGACAGGGCAGCCAGCGACCACGTGTATTTGTGTCGTATTTGTATTTTGATGTAGCAGAAAAAAATAAAAATAAAATAATGTTCTTTGTATTTTTGATCATACTCAACTGAACAACACAATAATTTGGTCTTTAAGGCAAATCAAGACTGTTACTTTGGTTTTTCACAATATAAATAAACTTGGTTTTATATTCACAGCAAAGTTCTTTACTCCTTCACTTTGAGGAAAACTACACCAACATAATATATTGCAGTGATGGAAATATGTTGTTTCCGACGGTCTGCTTTGCTCCCATCCTTGCTTCCATTATTACTGCAATGCACAGCCAGATGCGAGGATGAGACGCTTTCTGTCGACCATGCAGCCCACCCACCACCATCTCTATCCACTAATCCACGGACCAGACCCATACTCCACTTATACACAAACAATTTACAGGTTTATATGTCCCACTTGACAAAGACACCATTTAACTCCCCGCCTCCTTTTGTTTTTTTTCTCATCTAACCCTCACCATGGCTTCATTCCAAAGTCTAGTTCATTTTTTTGGGGGGGGAGTTTAAACTATAGTGGAAAGATTTGCTTTGCAGCAGTGGTTTTATTTTGGCTCCTTTGACTCCATCGGCCCCCCTTTACCAATAAAAGCATGTGTTTGGGGCTCTTTCCTGTTGCTGAACCGATTCTCCCTTCTAATAAACCAAGCCGCAGTTTGCCTGGAGGAGAACTGAGGGCTGCGTTTGCAGCAGTCTCTGTGTGGTCATTTGTTTCAAATGGCATTGCTCTCTCCTGCCCAAATGAAACAAATTAGAGGGAAAACCCTCCAGAGCTCAAATAAACCTCTTCAAATTTGCCTGCTATAAAATCACGCGAAGACAAGCGCTCACTTTCTCCCACTCTGCTTTCCAAAGTCCTCTGACATGGCCAGGTCCTTTAGCCACCAGGGAGAATTAATAAGCCTTCATTTCCACTCCTTCCAGGATTCACACTGAGCTTGGCCTGCTGCAGAGGAGGGACAGACTTCACGGAGGGAAAATAGGAAGGGTGAAAAAAAAAAAAAAAATAAAAAAGAGGCCGATGGTTGAGGAGACAAAGAGATTGGTAGCGAGGACGTAACGCGCTTCCAAATGAAGTTTATAATCCACTGACTTCCTGATGCTCTTGGGGGGAAAAAATAAATAAAAAATCCTCACAGTATCCACATAACAACTGCTGCTTCTTTGTATATCATGGCGAGTGTGTGGAGTTCAGCCCTTCTGCAGCTAAGAAAAAGCTATCTCTGACATCTGACCTTTGGTGATGGTAATGTCAGCTGGAGCCGAGGTCTGATATCTCCTCCGACCATACGCTTAGCATGCAGGTTTCTCCACTTCTAAAACATCTCCCAGACCTTTACTAAGCTCTAGTTTTCCAGCACAACTAGACAGATGTATGGAGTGGATAAAAGCAAACCTGTGTGTGTGTGTTTGTGTGTGTGTGTGTGTGTGTGTGTGTGTGTGTGTGTGTGTGTGTGTGTCTTGGTTTGAAAGGAAAGGACAAGGGCTGTGGGAGTATTAGGCGATAAACAGGACATGAGTAAATAATCAAGCCAATATTCTTGATTGAATCTCATTTGTCAGGATCCAGTTTTTATGAAAGATAAACTCCCTGATTTTATTATAGTGACAATAAGCATTGTCGGATGATGTCGTTTCAAAAACACTGACCAAGAGCTGTGAGGAAATTTATGAGTTGTTCAAAACTGATCCAAACGAAGACAAACAATTATCAAATTAAATACAACAGCAGTAATATAGCCGCAAACTAAATGCACGGACAGGAAGCATATTACATATTACATAGTCCTTAGTCTAAAACTATCACATATATTTGTAAGCCTCTATATTTGACAATCCATCACACTGAACCAATACGCTTGTATCACTTGGAGCTATTGGAACGTGTCTCCCAACAATTAAAATCAATGTAAGTTTGATAAAGCTTAATAGACTTTATATATAATTTCAATAGTTCAATGGGAGGCTTTGGTTTGCAGTTTGGCAGAATTAAATATACAATATAAAATGAATAAGGTCCCCAGCTACCAGAATGCTTTTGGACAGAACTTTTATGAAGTCCTTCATATAAACTGTGTTTTATGTGAACAAACATCACTAGTCTGTAGTTACTGACTAATGATTCTTTTTTATTTTCTCTAAAAGAGTCTAAAATGTTCGTTTGCCCATCAGTGTTAAACCATGCCCTAATGCACTGTGGGCCAAATCAGTTATGGAGTTATGGATGCATATGTATTGTGGCCATGTGTGTCTCTCTGTGTGCGCATATGGGGGTGTGAGTCCATTTTGAGTGTGCATGCGAGTGTATGTGTGCCTTGTTTGTGTGCCATTCTCCATTAAAGCTGCAGTTGCCCAGCAGGCATGATTCGCCACAGTGCCGAAACCAACAGACAAGCCAGCAACTCACCGACACGGGTCCACAGCTATCGGTACGCCTCAAAAACACTCCGGTCACTCCGCTGGTGACATGCGGATACTGCTTCTTCTGACAAACCATTTGCCATGGGGACCTCACACATATTCACGCACTTAAAAAGGTATACATGTCTCAAATGGATGGTGTACCCGAGCTGCCATAATCCCCTCCAGTGGCTGCCTCTAATGAAACCCCACACCTTTTGGTCATCCACCTCCATTCATGTTTCGCCTCCCTTCCATTCCTCTGACTCTTTATTTTCCTGTCTTTCCCCGACTCTGCCTCACCTGCCTGTACCACAGTGAGCGAGAACGCGCTGAACACTGCTAGTAATTAGTGGTCTTGATAATGGGGCAAGGCCAAGGAAGGTTGCCAATAATCTGGCCTAATTGCTCAGATGTATGCCAAAGTGTTCGTCTAGGACAGGGTGGCTGATAATGGCCTTGGCAGGCGCTGCCAGGGATATGCCCCTGGTGACGTGGGCTTATAATGACCGTTGGGGTGTGTGTGTGTGTGTGTGTGTGTGTGTGTGTGTGTGTGTGTGTGTGTGTATATGTGTGCGTATGCGCATGTGTGTGTGAGTGTTGCTGGAGAGACTGGTCTTAACCACCAGGGCAGAGTAAAAAAAAAACATATTATACCAATGCATCACAATTTTATTGTTACTGAATTGGGTCTACAAATCCTGCTATCGATATTTCACAGTGGCTTCTTACAAAAGCTCCCTCGACTAAATGACATCCGTTGATGGCAAATGTTTGAGGGATTTAAAAGCAATTAGACCAGAAGTTGAAGGCTCCAGTTGCTCCCAGAGGCTGCAATCAACGTAAACCCCACAATATAAAAGTGTTGATACACTCACTATGATTTCTGTCACTCATAGACCTAAACCTAGCATCTGTTTACAGATGTTAAGTTTGCCCTGGAACTGGCACGATAAGAAAACATTGAGGAGTCATTATGATTCGCAGGGTTTATTCTGTAAATCATAACGACACCGAGGGGTTAGCTTACAGCTAGCTTTCAGCTAACCCGATAGCAATCTACATAAAGTTTAGAAATACAGTTGTTGAGCTATGTTTAGAGAACAATGACCTTATTACCACATGCTGTGTGTCAGTGTGCTGTCTGCCCGGTTTACTTTTATGCTATTCTAAATACAATCACTTTAATCTTAACTTACCATCAAAATCATGTAATATTAATTGTCACACTTCTGACAAGGAGCAGTTAAGCCGCTAATCTCCTGCCATGTTCCTCACTAATGAGCTAATTTATGTAGCAAGGTGATCCAACATGTAATCAAGCATCTTGTATTACATAGGGGGGACCTGTAGTGTAAACACGGATTGTATAACTGTAGGGGAAGTATGCATCTCTGTGATGTACTAATTACTATTTGGTCACACAAATATGTCTACACACGCAGCAGATCCCATTAATGAAATGTAGCATGGGGGTTCATCATAAAAAGACAATTTAGACATCATGCACCATACTGCACCATACTGCACCATTGGTTATCCTCTGATCCAGTTCTTGACTTTTATTACTTTAAGTCAGAGTGAAGATCTGAAAACTTTCACAATAGGGAAAAAGAGAGTACTTATTTCTGACCTGACACTTATTTCAAATCACCCAAAGTTCCTTAAATAAGCCTATTATTATAGAAAATACATTGTTGATCGCAGGATCCCGCAATATCAAGGTTCCATCAGGAGATGGGGTTGATCCAGCGGTTAAACTAGTTGTATATGTGTATAACATCCCTACCGGCTGCATTGATTGCATTCTGCAACTCTGCTTACTTTGTGTTTAATCTCTGTTGGATCGTAGGGCTGTTGCTTATCTTAGTGTTGGCGCGTGTGTGCATGCTAAATGCAGGGTGAGGCAGCAGCCATTATGTGTTTTGCAATACAATATGTTGATTTAACCTTAACACCCCCCCCCCCCCCCCCCCCCCATAGATACAGTAAAAGCTGCTCAATCTGCGCACATACACTTTGTCATTGTTTTATTGAAATGTTTTGAAGAAGGTCAGAGATTTTTTTTATTGCAAACGCACTCAAGAAAGCAGCCTAAACCAGCAAAACAAGAATATTCAGCGAGTGATTGCTTTCTATTTCCAGTCAGCAGTAATCAGTAAACAGCCCACATTCAGCAGTAAACACAACAAGAGCACACCACTGAATAACAAGTACTACCCAAAAAAGGAAGAAAAAAAAATAAAGGTTTCCTTAATACTGTAGCCATTTGTTTCCCTGGAAGCTAACAGAGTCAACAGAGATCAAGTCAAGTCAAGACAATGAACACCATGAACGCCGGACAAAGACCAAAGCCCTCAGTCGCCAGTGACATTTACTCGTATGCCCGTATGTCTCTCTGGTTGCTGTCAACAGCAACCAGAGCAGACGAGGAAAGACCACCACAGTGCTCTACTGCATGGAGCCCGTCTCTCTGGGCCCACTGCCTTTTCTCTTTGATCAAAATCACAGCGAATCACGGTGCAAAGGGGCAATCTCTTCAAACCTGATGGCAGAATCATACAACGATGTGCAAGGAAAAGGCAACGCAGAGGGACTCAGCAGGAGTTCACAGCTGACTGGAATAATCCACATGTTGTTGACTGACACTCACCTAAAGGAGAGGAGAAAAAGAGAACAGACGTTATTAAATAATGGATTTCAGCTGCAATATTGACAAGACAAGAATCACAAAGGAAAAGAAAATCATAAGAAGGGAATCAGTGTGAAAGTTTGAGAGGCATGGTACAGAACAGCACAATTGGTTCATGTGAGGAAGGCAGACTTTCTTTCAGCATGTGCACGCCGCTCGCTAGCCCGACTCAGGCCGAACAGAATGAAGAGACCTTACTGACAAGTTAGTGTGCAATTAAAGCCGTGATTTTTTTTTGCATTAGTATTCAAGGTCATCTCTTGCACAGGTGCAACAGATTTGCCACCAGAGTTTGCTTTTACAATCCCCATATTTTCCCAATAAGTTTGACAAACCTGTTAGCTTGTTTACTGCCTCACTGATGCTCTGAACTTTGTTGCACCGACGTCACCTTGTTCCCAGATCTCAGAAATTATAATCGTGAGTACAATGCTATCATATCCAAAAGAACTGATGACCAGAGTTAGATAGATAAGTTGTAATGAACCTCAATGTTCCTCTAGGCATAAGGTTTTCTTTATTCTTTGAGTATCCAATGTAACATTCTAAAAACTTGCTTTGTATTCTGGAAGTCATTAGAACGACTTTAGGTTGGAACAAATGCATATATGTATTTATAATATACTCAGGCTGGTAGCTATACCAACGGAAAACAATGCGGCATAATTTGTAGGTATCCCACAAATCATTTTGTATGTTATGTAATCATGAACGAGGAAGTATAAAGACCACAAAAAACGTTTAGTTTTTTTGTCAATCCAAAAATAGGCCCTTTATTCCGCCAGCCTTTTGGTTGGTTAGTTTGAGAGATGATGAGTGAGATATGTTAGGGTTTTTGCCAGAATATTAGCAAGCAAATCCATGCTGAATATGCCATAATAGCAAAATAATACTTGTGACCGGGAAGGTGTGGTGACGTCATTCTGCGTAACAATTGGCAATGTGTTTCTGTTGGTTGTATTTTTGGAGCAGGGGCCTTCGGAACAGACGGTTTGCTAACCTGTCCAATGGGACGTTTTTCTATTGGGGTTTCGGGGATAATTGACCATCAAAACAATGGCATGGCACCAGCGGAGGCACAGCTCTGAGGGAAAATAACGCCGAGGGGAACAAAGCGTTTTGGGAACATAGAACATAGACACGCTCCATCCAACAACTGTCTTTTTTTTTTTTTTCAAAACCCTATCTGCTCTCAACTGCATTACCATACAACTACAACCCAAAGTTGACAAAAACAAAAGAAGACATGCTGTCTACTGTGATGGATTACCTATTTCAAGCAAGTTCTCGTCTCTGCAAGTAGATTTTTATATCGTAATGAAATGAAGTAAGACAAGCACATTCATCAATCTGAAACCCATTGCTCTGCTTGGGAAAATGGTCGTCTTTATGACTTTTTGAGACATTTAGCCATTCTTGAGACAAGACAAGACGTCGAACACTTTGCCAGGATTCTGATACCTCCTCGTGTGAACTCGCTACACGATCCGAAGGAAACAATAGCTCAGCTTGTACGGGGAGGTTTTTTTTACATATCACCTCATCAGACTGAATGACTGAATGTTGACGATTGCGTTGATATCGCTCTGTGGATGAAGGATGCAGGAGAATAAAAAGATCCCATTTGTCAGTTAGACTCATGTTTCATGTGGGGGTTGAAGCGATTCAAATCATCTTGCAGCCCTACAGACCTAGATGCCATTCAGACACGTTTTTTTGATTCATCCATCTCACACAGTTCTCTGTATTGGGCCATTGTATATGTATACATATACAATGTATATATATATATATATATATATATATATATATATATATATATATATAAATAAAGAAAGGAGGGGGGGATTCAAGAGGACAAAACTCTGTATTTACAACAAGCCTTGAATATTCTCTAAGTTTAAAGTGGTACATTTATGAGATTGCTTTGTCAAATGTTACTGTATGTTACTGCTGTGGACTACTTGATTACGTTAAGCAAAAATAATTAGGAAAAATGTCACGGTTGGGCTTAAAATAACTACATAAACTAAGTCAAACGTAAGCAACGTAACATACAGAAAACACATAACTTAAAAATAACTCAACAGCACTTTGGGACACAAACACTGGTCTCCGATTAAAAATCCTGTGTTTGTCGGACCCATCCAGTTGCCCTCCTTCCTAGTCTTTATATTACATCAACACACTCCCGCATCACTTTCTCCGACCATAATAAGGATGGGGATGGGTGTACACTGTAGTTTACTTGAAAGCCCGGTGCGTCTCACATATGACACCCTGGGAATTAGATCAGCTGGACAGGCCCGTCTGCTTTTGATCCCAGTGACACAAGTTTCTGAAAGTGCAACACATGCAGCAGCAGTGTGGTTTCTCACTCAGCCAACCTTGAATGGGACCTGGCAACCTATTAGCTGAGCGACACTTGTAACCATCAACAGGAATCAGTAAAGAGAAGGACATGTGAGGTGAGCGGAAGCTTTTTTTTTTTTAAACAAAGAAGCAATCTTGTGTGCTCAACAGTAACATTAAGCAGACTGGTTCTCTCTGTGCTGTCACATTTGTCAATTCCCTCATATGATGCGTCACCATGTGAGTAGGCTAAGAGTTACACAGAGTGTGACAAAAATGAAGAACAAAGACCTCAAAGTCAAAGAAAAGCGGAGGAGAAAATGTTTTCCGCTTGACGGGGTCACATGTCAACCTTTAAAAAAAAAAAGGAAAAAAAAAAGTGGGAGAATCACATCCTGACAGGATTGTGACACTGCTGCAATATCAGCTTTGAAATTCATTGTAGGTGACAGGCAAACAAATGCTCAAGTGTGACTACAGCTGGGAACAGGTGTGTGTCAAGCTTCAAGCTGGCTCCATTTATTTTCTAATCTGACACGGTACGCTAACGGTGAACCCTGGGGTATATTAAGCTGCTAAAACACTTCATTCCATCGAACACCGCGCTATATCTATCGCAATTAAACATCGCCTCAATTTTTATTAAATCTAATTTACCTACAACAGAGTGTGAAGCAGCGGACCATCAAGCGATACGCGATAAGGAAAACGCGTCTACTCAAACTGAAGAAAACACTGTGGGGCTTTTCAACCAAATGAAAAGCATATCAAAAAATAGTAAGACGGAAAGACAAGAAGAGACAACAGTGCAGCAGCAGTGCTATCGGACCTGCTTCCGCACAGTTAAATATTTCCCAGCTCATTCAGCAGCTTGACTGCGTCGATTCTCTGACAGCTCTAGGCTTTCTTGGAAACCTCTCCTGATTCATGTCCTTCGCCAGGCTGCTGAGTTGCCATCGCCACTTGCCAGGTTTGGTGTCGTGTCTTTATTTTTACTGGTCGGTGGGAAGGAAAGTGAGGAGGGGGGGGGTGGAGACAGACAGAGCCAGAGAGAGCTGTGTTTCAAGAGGAGTATGTGACAAGATAAGGAGGAGGTGGGGGGGGGTGCAAACTCTCTGCCGAAACACCTTCCAAATGACATGCATGTGTCTGCATGCGCCGACTTCCTGAATGCGTGCTTTCATAGACACGCGAGACAGAAATGGCATCACTCCTTGTCTTGGCAGGAATCGGAAGCAAACACTTTGCAGGGGAAACAAAGTGGGGGGGGAATTTATTGAAAATTGAATTTCTAGTGTTTTTGTTAGAAAACTGAAGTTTTGAAAGGAGCGAGACTCGGCGGGGAGCACGCAACCAAATTGAAAACAGATTATGATTTTATTTTAAAGCAGTTTTATGCAAACCACAGTTTTCAGTGATCCTGCACCATGTATTTATACAACTTTAAATGGCACTCACGTTACTCTCACTGAGCGTTCAAATTATGTAGGAATTTGACTTGACAGCAGACTGTCATTCAAGATTCATATCCAATATTTGAATTCAAACTAGCCGTCTTGTATAGAATTAATGGATTTCTATCTTCTTCCAGCGGTGAAACTATTCTGCAGTCAACATTCATGTCTGTCCTTCATTGCGGAGTTATTCTGCATAGTCATGCAGTCCAATCAACACTTCAGCTGTTAAACCCTGCGCATCATTCCGCTTTACGCTTTATCACAAATGACACATTTCGGACATGCATTGTTCTCTGTATCATCTTTCAATTACCATCTGTTGGATGTACCTCGTGACAGTCAAGAAGAAATAGCACGTTATTAATTTATTAAATTTATTAAGCTCTGCTGTAGAAGCTACCAAACTCCCTCACATCTCTTCGCTCGTTCAAATCTAGAAACTACAGCAGACGATTCAGTGAATACTTAACAATTAGACATCCCTCATGTATGCACTCGTGTTGGCCGAACTGGTTTCAGGACCGGACCTTTCAAATGGAATGAACTGCCATCTGTCCTCAAACTAGAGTCTTGCATTCCCCTTGGATATTTTACAGCTTTATTATCTGGTTGTTTTTTTTTATGATTCTTGTTCTTGTAATTCCTGTTTATTGTGTTGTTTCTGTTAGATAGTGTTCTTGTAAATGTTTCATGTTCTCAGGTCTCTGTCGGAGGAGAGATCTTAGTCTCAATAAGACAGCCTGGTTAAATGAAGATGGAAGAAAAAATTTACCAGGCTGGTAATATTTGTGTGTCATCATGGCAAAAATGTGGTCTTGGAGACTCTTACTGTAGTTCTATGTTTACATCTAAGGAGCTGCAACAGCAGAGATTAAGGCTCCACAATGCGATTCTTTTTACTTTTTTTTTTTAATGGAGCAGCCCAAAAATGGAGCAGAAATTCAAAAAATAATCCTAAACTGGTTTTCACTTAAATGCATCCTCTACATGGGATCATTTCAGGCGACTTCCATCCCCTGGTAACCTTTTTAAGTATGCCTTGCAGTTCCCACCAAAGGTCTTCAGGTCCATAAAGGTGCATCCATTAAGGGGAGACGCGTAGGAAATGTAACTAATCGATATTGGCACTTGGGACATGCATGGGGGTGAAGGCCGCGTGTTTTCTGACTGATCCACCTCCCTGATCACCTCCCTATGCCGATTTACATTTGAAACTTAGTTGTGATATGTCAAAAGGCAACATAATCCACGGCAACATTCCCTCTAAACACACTTCTCAATGCAGTTTTGGTAAACGTGAACGTAATGTTTAGGAGGCAAGGCTCCAAATCACTTACAATGCAAACAATCTTCCAATTCTCAGGCACATTTACATCGTAACTACTTCCAAACAGAAATCCTGTGCAGTTAATGGCTGTGTGTAAAAAATTATCCCAGGATGACGGTAAAGCCACCATTAATCCCGGGCCCTGTGTTCCCCTTCACCCAGCATGCTTTGAACCTCTCCTTCACCAAGTAATAAACTGGTGTCACTATTTTAGTCGCATATACTAATTTAGGACCTACTCAAATTTCCTTTAGCTTTTAGATTAGATACTTAATCACCATGATAGAGATGTGATATATGAACAGTTTCATACGATATGGTCCAATTTCTACTTTCAGCGCTCAGGAATAAACATGTGACTTCATAAGCACCTAAATGGAATGTGTCATAACTCCCCCCCCTCCTTTATACGAACATAGTCATACATGCATACTAATGTAGATATTAATTAGCTGCCTTGAGATTGTGCCAGCGGCTTTAGAAGGTAGCCTTAAATCCATGTTGGCAGCATGCTAAGACCATGCCTGTGATCCCTCACAGCATATGTGGGAGTGAGGATGGAAAGTGTTTCGTGCTACAAACCCAGTTAGGATTAAGATGTCTTCTTCCTGTACTCTACGTATGCCCAACTAATTTACATCCTGCTGTGGATTCCGGATTGTTCATCTGCGGACCATCTCTGTATTTGAGCTGACAGTTGCCCATCAATGTCACAGTAATTGATGAAGTCCATACTCATATCCAAAGCATTATTCTAAGGTTGGCACATGTGATTTGTGCCGATGGAAAAGCATTGTGTGTCCGTGTATCTTGTACAAACACGTTATTAAACTGTGTGCATTCGAGGTTAAAAGAAAACATGACCGGTGGGCTCCTTATATCTCAACATGTAGCAGATTATGAAGGGGAAATGGAGCCTTTAAGCAAATTTAACAATTCAAATCATAATCACTATTGTTAAATCTACATTGCGTGTTGTAATTGTGCTATGATGTCAGGCAAACCTTTTATTGGTTTAAAGGACTGCTAAGGAGTTTTGGAATAAAATAAAAAAAAAAAAGAAGTGAAATGACAAATGTCAAATGTCTCCCAATGTGACCCAGATTTCATTTTATTTCCTGACACACTCACAGGCCTGTGGCTTTTTTTTTATAATGAGCAAGGGTTTCAAAAGAAGGAGTTATAATGTTTTCAAAATAATAAAATGTCAGTTGCCAATTTTAAAGTATATAAAGTTATTAACTTTTTCAGTTACTTTTCCCATTGAAGCTATTTAAAGGGACAGTTCACCGTAAAAACCAATCATTTGGTACAAAGTGCGATTCATTAACGTTGTTTTATCTCACAGTTTTGCTGCGAGTTGCCTAGATTTGGAGATAGAGGCCGTCGAGATGTCTGCCATCTCTCTAATATATAATGGGAATATATGGCACTTGGCTTGTGGTGCTCAAAGAGCCCAAAAAATACATTTGAACTCAGCAGCATTGTCTCATCCCAGAAATCATGACCCGGTTACTCCAGGTAATCCACAGACCTTGTTGTGAGCAGTTTCATGAAACTGAAAGTATGTCTTCTTGATTTTGGGGTGAAATGTCACTTTAGTTTCTTCAGCTGGATTGTCATGCAGTTGTTCTGCCTCATATTACAAAGCCACTAAAGTATCCATGTGTGTGTGTGTGTGTCTTGCATTTGTTCATGTATCAGAGTTAGTCTATGTGAAATGCATCACACTGTATTTTGTTGACTTCACTTTAATTTCCTCCGGAATCATCTTCCTGGTTCCTTCTCTCCTGACAATTACTCCTGTCTATTGTCATCAGTACAGCTGTGCGTAGGTTTGCCAGCACTGCTGTTTTTTTTTTGAATAAACAGACACAAGGCCAACATAATTTCCAACAGTTGAACCCAAAACTTGATTAAAAAGCATCCTTTGAACAGAAACAGCTACACTGCGAAGGAACCTGCCATCATCCAATTTCCTTCTTTTTGTTTTGTTGTTGATTTTTTTTTTTTTTTTTTTTTTTAGCAGGCTTTGATATCGCCCACCTGGAGTCAGGAATTACTAATATGTGCCAAGATAAGCCAGTAAACATAACAGGAAATCCAAAAATGTCAGCAGTCCAAGGTAATTTTAAAAACGGATGAGTCATTACAATAAAACTGTGTTTAGTATAAGAAAGAAGTCAATGTTTAGCTTTTCAAGGTTGATATTTTTAAACCCGGTAATTTTGAATGCAGAATGAGATTGAAGCAACATAATGCAATTTTTGGAGTTCTCCCAATATCACCTGAGCACAACACCAAACCAGCTGCCAAAAAAGTAAACAAGAAAGTGTGTGAGCCATATTGCAAAGTTTCTGGCAGAAATGTATACAGTTATAGTGCTACGGTGAAGTTAGTGACCACATCATGAATTCAATGCCTTATTCATGGCACAAACAAGTGACAAGATCCCTGCTCAATCTAACCTTATTAACACACTGCTGGGATTTTATTGCCCAAACTCACATCGTGGACTAGTACCTGGGCAATACATTTTTGGTCAAGTGATTCAGATATACCTTTTTTTTTTTTCTTTTGGCCCTGGATACAAAAAGTCTCTGCATGACTCAAAATTTACCACTGATTTGAGGTTTCACCTTTTCCAAATGGCTCTCCATGCTGAGCAGGCTATTACGCTTGACTGAACTTACTGGATTTACACCCAAAACGCAGTGAGAGCTCTCATCATTTTCACCGTAGTGTTCATTGTTACACACCCATAAAAGGAAACACAAGAAGGTTGAAGAAAAATAATGAAATGTTACAGACTTCTGATTCATGTACTGTATGGTAGGCGATTTGCGGTTTAAATCTGTGATTAAAGAAATGTCAAATGCAAATATGGAAAAGGGGGGTTTAAGACAACGGCATTTACAGAAAACCTGCAGTGCCTTGACAAAGGTATATATGTAGCTAAGATTTAAAAAATGACAGCACTCCAACTGCCACGGCATCTGCCACAGATGTTCGGGGTATATTCAAGGTATCCAAGGTTAACTCCTAATGATTTTATTTATTCTCTGACATTTTATACATCGCAATATTTCCATATCTACTAAACTGGCAGAGGTATTGATGGTTCCCAGTGAATTTACTGTACTGACTTTGGTGATCCAATGACCTTTTCTTTCTGGCACCACCAGGAGGTTGACATTTTTTGGTTCACTATTTGATGGATTATCATAACATTTGGTAAAGACATTAATGTTATTAACATGTATGGACATAATCAGGTCAAAATGTCAGTTTGCTCAGTACTTTGCTTTTTGAGCAATGGGGAATGTTATGCATTTTTCAGATTTGGTCATAAAGCAAACGTTAGAAAGCTGACACGCTAACCTAAGATGCTGATGGGGAAACATTATACTTGCTAACAAAAGCAAATGTACCATTATCATTATGAGCATGTTTGGATACTGATGTTCTCACAGAGATGCCAGCATGGCTGTAGACTCTTGTTTTTATTGTTTTGTGTTTGCTTATTTTAAGAAAATATGATCTTATGATTTAGATTATTATCAAAAAAGCCAACACATTACTAGTCACTGTTTTAATAACACATTTACCATTCCAGTCACCAAAAAACAAAGTTAGTGTTGTACATTTCCACAAACCACAGATATTAAATGTGGACATTTGTGAACCAGAAATGCGTTACAAATCAGCCTGGTATCATTCTTGCATCGACACACAATGCCATGTGGTTAGTGTGGTTAGGTTAAGGCAACAAAAGTATTTGGTAAAGGTTAGAAAAAAAGATCATGGTTTGTGTTAAAATAAGAGCTTACGGTTAACGTAACTAGCATAGATGAATACAAAAAAATCCTGAGCAAACTCACTTTGCTGTGGAACAAGCGTAACACGTTTTTGTAACGCGCAAATAGTCAACATTTACTTTTGGTTTCAAACGGTACACAAAAAGCGGTCTCCTGGGTGGCAGTCCTGTGTTTGTTTGTCCCATCCACCACTACCACCACCACTCCCACCTATCTATAGTGGACTTTCTCCTTGGTTTAACACGTTAGTAAACCATGTAACTTTCCATACCTGCCACTTCAGAGACAATGTCTTTCGTTGTATCTGCGGTTTGCAGAAACGTGCAATACCTACATTTAATCCTGGCGACTGGGCCGCATTTACACACCGAATAACACTCAATAAACCTTGTCTTGCTATTTTCCATAGCAGTTTCCAACTACCTCCAGATACAGGTTTACTAGAAATTGGACACAAACAAATACAATGACAGCTGTATTTGTGTATGAAGTACCAAACAGGGGGGTTTGTGGTGCAAATGATGCACCTGTCGCTTCGACTTAAGCCTGAGCGTGCACGGTGGTGCCCTACTTCACCGCAGGTGATCGTGCACATAAACACACAGTTACTTGTTTTCCACGTGAACAGTCGTTCCCTTCCTCCTGCCCTCAGGCAGAGAGACTCCTTGGCTGACCTTAAGCTGGACTGCCGCAGCTAGTTTGCATCATATATCTTAAGGAGCAGGCCGGTTTATAGCTCCAATAGAGTAAAGGCACAATGTGGAGGAGAGGAGGGGAGGCAGGTATAAAGATCATTAAGGGATGACATATTTCTATGAAGCAATAAAAGCTCTCATATACTGCATCATTACAGGTACATTATCAAGATATGACCATTCTCATTTTAAGGTTTACCATGAATAACGGCATAAATAATGCTATTATATTTGAGTGTTGGGAGTGAATGCTTAGGCATATACATGAGGTGAGATCTTAAAACCTATGAGGTGTGTGAGCATTCTCTATGTTTCTTGTCCTGAAAGGGGCATTCCAATTTTATTTGGCATCTTAGAGGAATTGCAAATATCATTCTCATTTCTGAGTGGCCATGATAAAGAAAAAAACTATAAAAAAAGTGTAGAAATTTGCTATCCTTTACCAAGAGCATATTAAATATATGTCTTACAAAAATTCCAAATATTTTTTATTTAATTTTTTCTTGAAGTTCTGCTGCTTTGGACCAACAATTCATCCCTAAAAAAACCTCAACATAGGTCGCTTCAAAATTGCCTTTAGAAACGATCCTTATCATACATGATTACTCTCGACACACTCGTTTTGCAAGGATCACTTAAGCTTATATTACTTTATGTGAATTAATCAAGGGCCTTGTTCTCAGAACGTATGTGCCGGGACAGGTTACTAATTATCTTTACATCATCAACTGTACCTTGCTGTACAGCCAGAGATGCAGGAACATTTGACGAACGTAACTATGTAATAGAAACTGTGAACGAGGTAGGTGTGCTACATAGGTTGTGTTAACGTCGTCGCATTTACACACGGCAACCAATCTGGTTACATAAATTCTGAATCCCTATAATGTGATCACATCCGATCACAGTGTGTGCAGGACTACCTACAGATGAGGTTTGCCGGATCTGATCCCATTCCAATCGCAATGGATCGGTGTGTATTTACATCAGCTGTCTACCTCTCCGGATAACATATCCAGACACAAATCACATGCTTATACCCGGTTGGAAATTGGGTCACCATGTCCGGGAGCTGCTGGGTACATGGGATGAAATGTTTGGTTTGATTGAAAATAAGCATGAGCAATTAAATATTGAACTATTTATTTAAGAATGCAATTCCAGCTTTTTCTTGTTGCTAAAATAGCAAGTCGAGGCATTGCGCTATCTATGCAGTGTTTATTTATTTTTTTTATATCAGGGCCCTTGCTTCCTTTAGTGGCCTGGATTCCGTCACCCTGCCTGTGCGTGTCTTATGATGTCACTGCACAACACAGACTGGGTGCCTTTCTGGGTAGCCCTCCACACCCACCTCACAACCGCACATAAACCACCACAACATCAAACTCGTATCCCCTTTGTTGGAAGATATGGCCGTGTTTTGCAGACAACGTCAGGCCCCCCCCCCCCGGAGCCTCTGACCTGGCTGACAGCTTTTGTGTTCAGGATCAAGTATGAGGCTGACGAGTGTGTCTGCGGGGCTAACTATGATATAGCACCACGCTGTCAACGCGTATTGAGGACCAAATTCCTGCATGCTGGTGCGCAAAGGGGTAATTGTCCGTCGCCTCGTAGGTGTGCTGTTTAAATAAAACGAGGCTCATTTGTCAAACAGTTTTCAAGCATATTTTAACATAGGGCAGTGTTAATATGCAACAAAGTCATTTACACTTCACATTTAATGTTATCTTGGGACACATTAAGCATGAGTGAATGATTTATTCATCTTTTCTTTTAATAATTCATTATATATGGAGGTACACGATATGTCTGCCAATAATATAATTTGATATAATTGAAATTTATTGTACGATAAATTGATGTGTGTGAGCATTGTTAATGACTAAATTGATATTATAGTTTAAAAATCCAACTTTCTTTTCCATGCCTGAATAGAGAGATGCCTGGCCAAAATGAAAATTGAAAAAAATTCTGCTCAATTGATAATTCCCCAAAAAAACTGCGTATACTTTTTAGTATAACAATGACATAATTATAATGAAATAGAAATGGACTTGTTTTCATTTTCAAATTGGCAGACGAAAATTGACATCCAAACCTGAAAATATCATTTCAAAGGGCTTTTGCATTTGAATTTGCATTTGAATCGGGTCCTGATTTTAGCTCGTTGCTGATTAAAATACAATGTAAACTGCCTTTTGAATATGCTTTTCATAATCCTCAAAAAAATAAAAGTTTTGATTTTGACAGCAGGCCTCCGGGGGGGATTCCTGGAATTATGACATTTTTCACTTGATTAATCTCCATCATTAATATTTCATATGAACAGTAATATTAACACATCTGCTGTCTATCATTGTCAGGTGTTGATCAGGTGAATTGTTGCAGGCTGAGCTTATGTGACACAGTGGAGGCTCAAAGAAACAAGTGTGGCTAATGTTTTCCATTCAAACCTCCAGCACATTCATACATCATCCTCCCCTCTTAAAATGCATTCTGGGAGGGAATGCATGAATTCAGCCTTGTCTCACTTCACAGCCCCATTTTAAATGCACATTGAGCTGTATGTCTGAATGCCAATGGCCAGCGGGCTGACACCAGATTTCCAGGCGTCAGATGCCCAAGCCGGTGACCCGTCCCAGGCTCGCAGTTCCTCCATCCAATCTACCTGTCACTTCTGCCAATGACAAGACACGCAGAAATGGATACCGAAACGCCGCTGCATATTGACAGTGGCAGCTGCAATTCACAGGCAAGGGGAGGCTTATCTCCAGCGAGCAGCTTCCATTTCCTCTACGTGAGAGAAAGGGAGACAGCCAGAGACTGAGCTGGAGACAACGTGTCCAGACAGAAGTCTATATTCTGTTCTCACCTTTACTCACCCTCAGCAAGAGCATAATGTTGGGTGACTCTAAATGTCTCCTTTGGCAGCAAGGGGCAAGAGTTGTCAAAAGAAAAAAAGGCCAAAGAAGGCACAGATCGGATCAAACTTTGATTTTGGAAGGTTTTACATGTGGACCTTCCAACATTTTATGCAACAATGTCACAGGGAAAGTCACAGAATGCAGCAAGTAGAGACAGAGTTATACACCAAAAAGCACCAGCCTCAGACATCGGTAAAACCACTTCTCCAAACTAAATCACAAAATCCAAAGTTTTTAACTGGCAACCCAAACAGCCCATTCTGGTCTGACACTCAATCAGCTCAGCAGTACGACACCTGATCCGTCACCCCCATGGTTCTGGTTTCATTGTTAACTGTATGACAAAAAAAAAAAAAGTGCTACTTCCGCCTTCGCTCCTGACAGACTTACTGGTGAAAGCTAAGGAGTCTGGATTCCTTCAACCTGGTTGTATCATAGCTCATGTCAATTGGCCTTTTGGGTTCAATTGTAAACCACATGAGTCAATTTGAAATTTTTTAAAATCATACTTTATACAACACTGTACATGAGAAGGGGAAGTAGTAGTTGTACAAATGAACTAAAAACTTAATAGGAAAGAGTAAAACAAAACACTTAAACCGGACAGCGCCGTGGAAGTTAGATGTGGATCACAAGACACTGCCACATTGGTATAACCTTTCAAAACCGGACGTTGTCGCTTGAACAAAACTGATAATAAGAATGATGGCCAAAATTGTAAAAACAAAACTCAGGTTGTGTGGGGGGGGGGGGGGGGGGGGGGGGGAAACAAATCTACTTGGAAGGATTAATAACTTAAAAAAACAAATCCTCACTAAAGCTCAATCTCAAAGAGATGGCATTTCCAGATGAATGTGGGTCATAGTTCCAGATGGAGGCTGTCCTCACAACAACCGCATAGGTCATTTGGTCGAATGCTTAGAACAACTGGGGTTGATGTTTTCCTGACTAGAGAGCTCTTGCAGTCAGGCATATAATGACTGTCCACCCTCACTATCAAAGGCGGAATCATTTTGATACAGGTGCTAAAACCTTTAATTAGTAGATCAGATGATTGATGGAAGTGCAAAGACTTCAACTCCAAATCTGTTTTGATCACTTTCAGTTTTACCTCCTAATAAAGTGCTTTAAACAATCTGACTAAAGTCACCGTTTTCACAAGCTGTCTGACCATGTGACTGTTCTTATATAAAATAATGATTTAAGCTGTAGTAAACTGTAGTTCTTTTTAAATACAGTTCATCCAAGTCCAATGAATTTGATCAAAAATCTTAAACAACGGGACACGTGGAGGTACACTCTGAGAAGGAATACAATCCTAGAACAGCACCATATCATTACTGTCCGCTTTTGATTTGAGATTTCCGAACATAAATATGAATTCTGTAACACAGTTCCTTTTTCAGCATCTACCAGAGGACAACAGCTACAATGCAGACAGGGAGCTGCAAAAACAATCTCCCATTCATCAGCTGATAATTACTTTGAGGCACACACTGACAGTATGGACAAAAGAGGGACAGTGGATAAAAAAAAAAAAAAAAAAAAAAATCATCATGAATTTATTTGTCCCTCACTGATTCCTCACAGTGGGTGGCTAATCCACACTATTCAATACTGCCATGTCGAAATGGCAACCTTGATTGATGTGGCAGATCCTCATATGTTTCACTCCCACTGACAAATAATGCACAATTCCACTGCATTAGTAGTCATCCGCCACAATATAATACACCCTGGACCATGGTATTACTTTATGATTTATTTATTATTATTTCTTAAGCTGGCGGCATAGATAAAAAAAAAAAATGAGCATGGCATCCAGTAAATATTGTTGAATTAAAGCCTGCATGGAAGACACGACTCCTCTTACATCTTCCTTTGTATAATGCGGCGAGGTCGGGTTCTTTGTTGTGTTTTGTTTTTTTCCTCCCAAGATAATCATATTATCTGCTGTGGGTTGCATGCACTTGCCAAGGTTGTGCTCTCAGCTAAATCCACAATTGATCTTTCCTCCTTTCTGCCCTCCATTCATTCCTCCATCAGTCTCTCTCTCTTTCTCTCTCTCTCTCTCTCTCTCTCTCTCTCTCTCTCTCTCTCTCTCTCTCTCTCTCTCTCCACAAACTCCCCATCCCATCCCAGGCAATCACTCAGGCCTGCAGAGATGGGAGGAAAAAGGAGGGAAGGGAGGTGCATATTTAATCAACTGAGTTAGCTCTCCTGGTGCCGAACAACAACTCCTATCAGAAGTGGGATTTAGCAAGTGATCAGCATGGGTCTACTCTCAGTTTAGGCCATTGATCACACATCCCACACTGCAGCGCTCTATTCGTCTAATGAGGCCAATCCACAGATTTAGAAACTTTTAGGTGAGGGTGGATATGTGGGAGCTAATTAAGGGGGAGAATAGAAAATGTCCTCCTTTTTAGATTTCATGTTCTAAACTTTACCCTACTTTCCTCTCATGTCACGGAAGCCACCTCTGGCTTCAGGGACAAATAGTTTCAGCCAAATGAGTTCTGCTTTGGACCAATTTAGCAGCAAGTTATCAGTAAGTCATGAGGTTAATTGTATGTCTTGGATGAGAAAAAGAGTAGATTTGGCAGAAGGGTTGCCAAGGAATGTCACATTGCCTCCAAGTTACACTATATCTAGCGACCTAGCACACTCGGAGGTGTCTAACAGACTGGTACAGGATCTGGATCTTTTACACCATTTCTCAAGTCAGGGTAATGCTAATTGAGCCCTACACTACAAAAAGATGTCAGGCCACTGTTGTGACAGGACCGAGAAGACAAAAAGGCAACAGCAATTGGCTCCCATGTTAATTGTCTCTTCAAAGCCGGATGGCACATATTTTAGCGCAGTGTCAAACTGCGCTCGTCGCTGTTTTCTCTAACCCAATCAGGCCTCTCATGTCTTCCCATCTGCCAAGATCAAATGACACAATATCACTTTGAGACAAGAACACAGACACAACCCTTGCCTTTATATCAAATATGGAAGTGGGATAAAAGCATGAAGGGCTTTCATCTTAAAAGAAACTTGTTGAATGGGAGCACCACTGTTAGCAGAAAGTCTACAGCTGTCAGACAGCTACTCCCATTTTTTCCCGCCCATGTGTTATAAAAATGACAAAAGCTACAGACCTTAAGCCAAGGCAAATTGTTTTGTTGCAGTGCGACACAGTGACAAGGCGAGACTAAAGTCTTTATCTGTCTGGGTGGAGTGAAGCACAGCTTGGCAGGCTGGTCAGTCATGTGGACTTCCCCTTTATCACAGTAACAACTCAGCCAGGCTCAAACAATCCAGCGGACTGGGCATTACACACCTTGCTTAAAGGATAACAAACAGTGCAGCTTAGTTTCTTTGTGTCATTATTAATGTCTTTGAAGTGAACCTATACTAATGCGCTTGCCACAGTCAGAAGCTAACAAGTTTGGTTCTACTGCAGGTTTTCCTACCGTCAAGGAAGTCACGGACAGCCAAGACTAACATATCTCCAGAACTACGCGTCAAATTGGCATGACATTTAAATATTCATTGCACCCAAGGGACTACTCCCTAATGATGACACCCTGACTGTGTGTTAGCGGGGACAACGGCGCACCTTGAAGTCCGGTACCAGCGAAAAAAAAAAAAAGACCTCTACTGCTACTGGTTGAACTACCGATGTTGTTCCAGAAGAGAAGAGGAGAAGAGGATGCTAGCACCCACATGTCAGATGTAAAACCTAAGTTTTATTCGCTCTCTAGACGTTGTTTTGGTTGCTCACGAACATTTTGTGTGTGTTTGACGCACATGAGAATGTGGTGTATAAGAGAGATTTGCACTGCTGTTATTCCCTGTGCAGAGCGGAAATTGGATTATGTGGAAAACAGCTATAACTTACATGATGCTGTCATGACTATTTGCGAACAGGATATTGGAGTTATTATGCAGACCTGTCCGGTGGGTTTGTATATGGATCAACAAAATGCACACGTACTTCAATATTGTTGACATTGTTTAGCAATGTTATTTGCATTGTGTGTATGGAATACCGGCCTTTCTGTGTTGATGTTCGTATTGCAAATGAAGGGAAACATAAAAATTATAAATTTTCACCGAGTGTGCCGGTCCTGGGGTTAGGATAAACATATCAGCCTCTAGGTGTTGCTATGAGCACTTTTTTTTTCCATTTGCTTATCACTTGTACTTGTGGTTGCTATGAAGAACAAGGCAGATGGGGAAGTCCAGATACACATGCATTATGAAGATTTCAAATTCAGCTCAAACTCACCGCTTTTTGATACATTATAAAGTCATGTTGGTAAAAAAATTACCATAGCTGTCTCATTTAAAATGATTTATTCCGTTGGTCAGTGCAGCTGCTAGCGATGCATGCTGTAAAATCAGGTCTCTTGCTGTGAATAACCATCAGACAGTGTGCCGGATTTCCACCATTTCAGCTAAATACATGGTACATGTATTACAGCTGAAAAAACGCTGTACTGCCGTTTTTAGAAATTTCATATTGGACTACTGCCTCGTGTTGAAAATGTGCTTTTTTTTCGAGGATCTTAGCTGACGCTAACTTTTGATGCGAAACATAGTTTTCATATATTTATTAATGCATGAGGGGGAAAAGCAGAGCGGTGTGCAGGAAAGACATCATTATTTAACCACATGCAAAGACAATAGGGTATGTCTCCAGTTTTCCAAGTGCGTTAAGACCCTGGAGGATTACCCAATCCACATCATTTCCCCCAGCCCTCAAACCTCATGCTTTCCTGATCACATAAAGGATTACATGGCTTTGCAAGAACACATTTAAGCATTAACTCCCCACAACGCACAAAACTCTCAAGGCCAAATTAAACATCTGCCTCTTTAACTTTGAAGTTGCAAAGTTCTTCGCTGCAATACATTTCTTTTAAATAGCCAATGAGCCATTTTACCAAGTTTGTCTTTATTTAGACACACGATTGGACACTTCCAGCCTTTTTGCTACGACAGGAAGGTCATGATTAGGATGGATGTCAACCTGAATGAAGCCAACCTTGCTGTGGCTCGACGCTCATGCCACCGCACTCGGACAAACTGACACAATCTACATTTCCCGAGCCCCATTTTACAGAGCAGTCTATTCAAGCTCTCATGTCCAACTCGGTCTCTTACAAGAACACATCTTGCTGCTCACATTAAGTTGATTTCCATCCACCGATTTGTAGGCACATTTTGAGTTTGCGCATAATAAATGCAATGAACATGAAAGCTTTCGCAAGAAAAGGTGGCATATTAATGGAGTGCCGAAGTGGCTAAGGGTGTCGGAAAGAGACTTTTCAAACAAAAGACATCGGGGAGGGGGCTTTTTGCTCCTTCTTCTTGCCATCATATCAATAATGACAAGATAATATGAAGGGCAACGGAAGTGGAAGAAACAAGCAGGTCCCCACCTGATGTTGCTTCTCCTTGTTCTTGCTTTATAGTCTGAGTTTAGATGTTATTTTTGTTTTCTTTGTTGTATCTGCACTGCTTGTCATTGCGAATTCCACTGCTGTCTGAAGAACAGCTTGGACAAATATGAGACAGCGCTAACTCTGTGACACATGGTATCACACAGCGGTCCCGGCTACTTTCTTTCTGCCAGCAAGGGATTTAACTGGAGGGTGTAACATATGGGAGGTTCACCCTTCTCTGATGCACACGTCCCACCAACATGGAACCTCACACCGGCTTCCCACGTTACAACTGTGTCGGTGGATTGCAGCTACTGGGAAATAAATCCCGTCTGTCCGCGTCAGTTGTGTTGTTGGTCGAGACTTGTGCCCACCGATGTGCTCCGCATGACCACATACAACGACGACGGACACCAACATCACTGGGTGTGTGAACTAAAACAGCAACTGAGGGTAACACACGTATACTCTAAACCATGTTAAGTGCAGTGGGAAACTAAAATAACATATCCGAACATGTTGGGAAATAGGTTTGTTATCATAAGGGTATTTAATGTGTTTTATATCGTTAGTTCATACTCAAACAGGCACATAGAACTACTTCTTGAAATGAAACTGAATTCATCCGGCCAGCGCTTCTCTGCAGTGTCTCCAGCTGTATTGCCAGAAACAGTCGGCGGCCTCTGTGCCGGCTAAATACCAAACCTCTGTGATGAAAAGGCTAAAGGAAGCTGCACACAGCTGGGGGTCAGCAGAACCGGATATGTCATCAGGCGGAGCAGTCGGTTGCGGTCTCGTGGGTAAATAACTTATTTTGTGAACCTTATAAATTGTAGGATATAAAGATTGAAATAAGGGCAATTTTAATGTGAGGGTTGATTTACTTAAAAAGAATTTGCTGATTTACATCCATGGCCACAGAAAAAAAAAAAAGAAGGCATTTTCAGTCCAAAACGGTGGCAGCACTGCCGTAGTGCCATCCAGCAAATGATCTTTGCTTCTATACTATTTGATGCAACTTCCTCAAGAACCACCAAATGCCATTTTTACTCGGAATACAGATTACAAGTGTTTGCTTTGTGAGCTCTCTCACTGCGCCAAACTCTAAAGAAAAAAGGCCACAGTGAGGAACGACGTCAGAGCACACAAATGGCTTTGGCATGCTACTGACTCAAACATTAGAAGCTGCAGAGGGCAGGCAACAGGACGAAGTCTTGTTTATTTCAAGAGAAGCTTGTACTGACACGAGACTGTCTACGATGTATTACATGCAACACACACACCAACAATTACTCTGATGATGAATTGTGGCAAGACGCCTTTCACTAATTTAAGGAAATCACTTGGGGAAAGAAAAAGTTAGCAGAAAAAAAGTCATTTTTGGCATTCTACATCTGTCAGTCTGTGTTTTAGCCTGATTAGTGCGCGCTAATCGACTCTGCTAATCACACCCTCAGGTGAGAGAGAGAGAGAGAGAGAGAGAGAGAGAGAGAGAGAGAGAGAGAGAGAGAGAGAGAGAGAGAGAGTCGGAGAGGGATGAGAGATTGGGAGTATAGGAGGGAGGTGGAGGGTGATGGAGAACATTGCGAGCTGGAAAGCTGCAAAATGATGGAACAGCTGCTGTGGTCTTTTATGTGGAAGCCCAGGAGAGCTGTTCCACTGGGTGGAACTTGGTTGCAGTGCCACATTTTGCGGCAGGAAAACACTGAACTCCTGGCTATTGCTTTTGCAGCTAATCTATCAAATCCGGTGCATTATTAAGAAGACCCTTATCTTTATTATGTGAGGAGAGGGACACAAAGAGAAAACACTCTTTCCTCACAGAGCCACAGGCAGTTACTGCTGTTCACAACATCTGGAGCCAGATATATAAATAATATCAATGACAGCATTCCCCACACATACACTGGTATTTACACTTTGGTTTTCTAGAGCCGGCCCATTGCAATGTTGGGTGAAACATAAGGTGGAAAAAAATATTGGTTGTAAGCTAAATTCACAATTTCACATTGATTGTTAAACCTTATTTTGAATAATTAATTTTGTGTGTGCTTAATATTTCTTCCCTACATTGGAGGCATAATTGTATTCCCTTGTGTTTGTGTTCTTTTCATCTTATGCTTTACTGTGAAGCACTCAGTCTACATTAATTATTGAAAAAAAAAAGGATAATACTGTCTTTCTGATGTATAATAGAGATAGGAGGGGCAACCAGGTTTTTTTTTTTTCTCTCTCTCATGTTTTAAATTACTTTACTTAAAAGTCTAGTGATTAGGTGAGCCTTGGCATAACTATTATTCATGTGACAAATTTACAATAATGTATTTTTTTTTATTTTATCACAACATAGTTGTTGCTGTCTTGGATGTGCTAATACAAGGTGAAAGTAATGGTTTGATGACGGTTTTCATTGAAAGTATTAATGAATGCAGGTGCTATAAATAGACATAGCCACGCAGTAATAATTATGAGTACGGATGGCCTTGTTGCAGAACCTTGATGATGCAACACAGACGATCGGTGAATTTAAAAAAGACAGAAATATACGGTGCTCATGACTAAATGTGGGACTCGATGTCAGGCTTCTGCATGCGTGTGAGCCGAACCTATACGTACACATGGATTTAAGTCCAACTGAAAAAAAATGGAAATACATTAACTGTAATTGTATGTTCTGTTTCAGATTAATAATGAATTGACACTGAGGATTATGCATCTCTCTCATGGACTTTCTTGTGCCTTTTATAGATTTGAAAGACTTTTGAGAGACACCAATATATGATTCCATGTTAATGAACCAGTGTTCAGCATGTTGATGTTTGGTCTCATTAATCCACTTGTTAACAACCGGCATTTTTAATTAAGACGCGTAAAAGCATTGACGTTCACGAGACGGGCGTTAACTGACATCTTCTATGTTGTAGAACAAAAAGGTTCAAATCTTTCAAACTTGCGTTAGCCAAAGACCGTTATTTTTGCATCAGTGGAACAAGGAAGTGCAAAAGTGCCATTCCGGGTTTTCGGATTGATCTCTGTAGCACTTTATACTCAGTATGTTTAATTGTTTGTATGTAACACTGCTGAATAACTAATGGCAATGCAGAGTCCCTGAGATGTACATGATTACCAGACTCAGGTGACAGATCTATGTAGATCATACATGTCATCTGTTTATTGCCTGAGCTAATTTCTTTGTTTTCCCTTGGTCTGGTGAAATCATTTGCTAAATATGTTGGTTTTTTTTGGTTTTTTTGTTCATGTTGCTGCCTGGCATCCAAGAACCATCCCCTCCCTCAACGGCAAGTAGGAATTATTTTTCTCCCAAATGCATAGTTTTGTTTTGTTTTTTCCGCCTGAGTAACTGCTTGCTTTGTCTCCGGGTGCTTTTTTTTTTTTTATACGCCCACTGAGATACATTTAAGCACACACGTAAACACACTTTTAGGCAAACAGCTAATGAAATGTACTACAGGATTTCCAAAAAGCAGTGCTCTACGGGGATGCCACTCACTCCTCCACAGGATGCGTCTGACATGACCGCTGCCAACTTCTAGATACGATTGCTAAATTAATATCGTGTTTCTTTTTTATCTGAGATAACTGGATTGACAGTCATACATGCCTCAGTGATTCACCAGTACAGACGATGCTTGACTAGACTTCTGACATCAAAAAGATAAACGAACAGGATTCTCTACTGTCCCATGAAATAAACAACAAACACAAAAAAAATTCCAAATTCAACTTGCAACAAAACAACATTCAAGAGCACCAGCAAAAATGCAAATGAAGAAACAACAATATTTCTTTTACATAATTTATTTCTCTTGAGGCCGAAATAATATTTATAATGCTTGTGTCTTATAATTCAAGTTCTACAGTGTGATCCCAGGCAGGGCCTCTGACGTGTCTACAAGCAAAGACATATTATGTAGCATGTAGCCACTTGAATCATTTAACATTGAGGAAGTGCATATCTCTATATCAGAAACCCCCTGCCCAAAGCATTGATACTTGCTTATGCTAGATAAAGTTCTTCAAATTATTCCTTTGCCCAACCTCGACTTTTCAGGTAATTTCGCTGCCGACTCACGCTACACTGAGCTCTCCTTGTTTCCCATATGTTTGAGTAGAACCTGACATGGGCCAGTGGGCAAGCTCCCTTTCCTCCCACAACCTGTGCAGTAATAAAAGGCAGCGATGGTGGGATGAGGCTACTGAGGTGTTAGGAGAGAGGAAGAGGAGGAGCGGGGAGGCCAGGAGGTTGGTCGGGGGACCAGCTGGGAATTGGAAGTGCGGCGAGTGCGGTGAGGTGCGAATGGAGCCTCGGCATCGACTGGGGTTTCCATTTCACTTGACTACTCTTAGCTGAGCCAACCAAGCATGGAGGAATGTGCAGGTGGGGGTGGGGGCGGGTGGCTGTACTCTCTCTAGCTCAGCTGGGTCGTCTTAGCAGCTATAACACTCTCACCACATTTTCTTTTTTTTCCAATCGATTTTTTAGGAAGATTTCATTTCCGTTAGACCACATGGATGTATACGTACTGTGTGCAAAAGAAAGACATACGTATACTGCTAAACACACCCGATACCGTTTTCATAAAAAAATGTAGCTATTGTTCTCATACGGTTTGCTGTGTAGAAGCAGTGGCTATATGTGTCAATACAATTTTGCATAAGCATCATGGACAAAATGCCGTTACAAAATGGACAGAACACGGGATAAGACGAACTTAGCAAATCCCGAGGCTAAAACACCAAAACGCCGGCCGCTGAAACGCTTTTAAGTTCTCCCAAAGTGTCATTTTAATGTTAATGTGCATTATAAGTCACTCGATCTGCCTTCTATAAATAACTTCCTGCTGGGAGAAGAGTAAACAGAGCAATATATATGGAGTCAGTTTGCTGTTAGAACAACAGAACTTCAGACTCGATGACTGGATGCTTTTCACCGCAATGCTCCCTGGAAATCAAAGTTGACTTCTTAAGATTTACGCAGTCATGTTTGTACCTTTTCCCTTTATTTATTATTTAAGCGAGAGTGTTTCATGCCCACTCGAGCTTTGGGAGTGCTCCAAATGCTAAAAAAAACAAAACGTTATCTATGCATATAACTAGCAGGACTTTTACTTCCAGAACCATAGATGCCTTCACTATATTATTGTATTCATTGGAGCATCTGGCAAATTAAGCAGCTGGCCCCGCTGCCAGGAGCTGAACCCATATCATATTTATTTATTGTTATTCTGTTTTCAAAATGTTGCATATTGCAGATTTGAGGAACACGACACTACAGTAGAGTACAGTTGGCACATGGCTGAAAGCAGAAAGAAAGCTCAGCTACTTTCCACAGCGCAGTCAGTCTGGTGCTGTACTGTATCTCCAGGAGATGATAAAATATACACCAGCAAAGGTTCCATGTGTGCCTTTGTGTGGGAGGCAGCTGGGAAGGAGTCATCATTAAGTCAGTGGAATCAACAAAGAAGTCTACCGCAGAAACACTTGCTCTCTGCCCAGGTCCTGTTCTTCAAAGCGCTGACTGCACATTCGTCGGCGGCCCAAAGATTTAAAGTCATAATGCAAGAAAATGATATTGTCCCGGTCACAGGTCACCCCCCCCCAAAGGAAGACATGCAATTTGAGGTAAACAAAGTAGAAACTCAGTTCTAAGCCGGTGACCTGTGGTGCGTTCCCCAACAGCAGAGTTGTTTTGTTGAATAGGAGGAATCATCATTAGTAAAAAAAAAAATAGCGATTCTCATACCAAAGACAAACTTGGGTGCAGATGCAACCGCAAAGCCGTGAAAGAAATCTTCTCTGACACATCTTTGCAGATTTGCACCTCTTAGGACTGGCAAAAAAAATAAAAAAATCTGACAAGGCAGATGTATGTTGATAAATATTTCATTTGCTATCCGCATCATCTTTCTTAAGGAGCCAGTAGACTAAAAATAAACTTGACAAATTGAACCTCGCAAAACTGTCTCACACAAATGAATTTGAAGCAGACTTGTGTGAAATAGTATTGGTGTCAATACATTTTATAGGAAGTAATAAACAGGTGACTGTTCAGAGAAATGGTGAAAATTGAAGCAAAGGACCTAAAGCTTTATTGATACTGTACTTAAAGTAGTGCAGGACCGTGCTATTGTACATGTTACTATTCATTTCAAACCTAATATATGTAATTTATGACTTTATAAATTATTTTGTTTTGTTACACAATTATCTGGGGATGGATGCAAAACAGGCCTTGGGCCCAAGGAGCGTGGGAGGCTCACTGCCCTGTTTCAGACCTGTGAATTCCTGTTCACAGCTCACATTTTTTTTTCAGCAGTTCAGATCTGGTGGCAAAAAAAAAAAAAAAAAAAAAACACGACTCAATCGGAGCTGAGCAGGATTGGAAAAAAGAACGGCCATGTTGCTGTGCCAGAGGCAGACTATCAGTCTATCAGAATACGATAAAGAACAACAATTTGAATGAGATCAAACTAAATTTACTTCCTGACATTGTTTTATTTCTTAATTTCTTTGTTCGATGTGAAAAAATGTTACATTAACTGCAAACATCCAATACCGCAGCTTCCATGCTGACTGAGAAGGATATCAGCAGGATGGAACATCGCTCACTGTGGATTGATTAGGGCAACATAACAATGGCCCCATAACCAGAGCACACGGCTATGGTGCTTTACTATAATGTGCTAATCAGCTCACAATCTGCCTCTGAACCCTGTCAGCTACACTGGTGTTTGTTTTTATGATAAATTAGAAGGTGATGAGAGATTTTTTTTATTTTAAGCTAAACCATATATATATATATATTTTTTTTTACTAAACCGAACCACTTTATTTTTTGCCTACACCTGACAATGAAGTGTTTTTAGTTTAGTTTTGTTTCAATTCACAATGCTCACCACGTCATTCAAACTGCTGCCATGCTCTGGGGGAAAATAAGTTTCCCTCGAAAAATAATTGAGAGCGCAGTTTAGTGTAATGGGATCATAATTTTTTGAAGAAGACATAGTTGTATATTCACTGTCTAGGTTTGCTTCACCTCAACAGCGGGACAAAAGCCTCACTGTTTGACTAAAATCAATCAATTTTTCAAAGCCTTTTCACAAAAAGAAAAATGTCAGTAGCCTCTCAACCAAAACACATTATAGACAATACACATAGCCCTACTTTCTGCGTCAATGTTGTACCCCTGGCTGTGCTACCTATGGTTGCTCGTCATATGAAACTACGCCTCTAAATGGCTCATATGTAGTCTGCTCTGTGATGGACTGGTGAGTGTTACCCTGCTTTCTGATAGATTAGGTTTAAGCTCCATTTAACCCTGGATAAGAATCAAAAAGCCAAACAAATCATTTTCGTGATTGAACGTGTGAATTGACATATGTGATCTTCTTTTTCCAGGGACTCCATGCGTCCTCGTTAATGTCTGTGTTTGGCTATCTCTCATTTGTTACAGTTGGGGGAAAAAGTGACAGCAACTATTTGTCGAGCCCAGCAGGGCAAACGGAGGCTAAAAACAGGGTACGGAGAGAAGAAAGAGAGCAGATGGGACGGTGTCAAGAAGTGTGGAATGAAGCAGACCTTCATCCATCGTGGCACATGTGCAAGGCAAGCCAGCACACACACACACACACACACACACACACACACACACACACACACACACACACACACACACACACACAGCCATCTCTCATTTTATAGTAGACTTTGAGGACACAAAGCACAACAAACACTTATGCTTTTTTTAATTAGCACCGTCAAACTAAACTACTAAACTAGTACAGCATCTCTGGATGTGGATGTGTTCTGGATAAAAGTGTTTATATTTTACAGCGATCAATACACTTATCGATTTAAAAGAGGATATAATGTAGAGACTTTTGTTATTGCAAATCGTCGCTGTATACAGTGAGCAGAACAGCGATGATTTTGTTGTTAATATGCTTAACCTCTTCCATTCTACCCCTCTTAACCATAGACCCTTTGTTATCTTTTTTTTTTTTGGGGGGGGGGGGGGGGCAGGGGATCTTTACGGAGAGATAGCAGGTCAACAGTAACGCTGAATGAATATTAAGTTGTTAAATATCAGAAATAACTAAAAATAATCCAATAAATACATTGTGGCATGGTAAAAAGGCTTAGAACATTATAAAAGGAAGTATTTGATGGCCATCCCCATACACACTTACCTTGTTGCAACACATGAGATTTGGTGCTGGATTTAACCATGGGTTACCATTCGAGAATTGATAAAAACAATTATTTAACAAATCTCCAAAATACCACTTTACATTGATGAACAGAAATTGCGTTCAGCTTTATTCTCATTGGTTTTGGTTTGATAAGCAGGTGGTGACTGTGACTGAAAGCTCATCTCTCGTCAACATTGTTGTCATTGTTTTTATGTATGAGCGAGTTTAAAAAGAACCTGCATTAAAAACTGCATACGATCACAGAGGAACACAGACACAGACTCTTCTATGTTTGCTTTCTTGTTCTGGTGGGGAAATATCAGGCACCGGCAGATTTGCTTTCATTTTTTTTTCTGAATGTGAGAAAGAATGCATCGGGATTCTGGCTGGGGGAGCATTGACACAAACATCAAGGAGCAAGAGTTCCACCTGTAACCCTGCAGGCTCCAGCTATGTGTTGGGTTTGGAGTGTGATGTAGGCCTGGCTGCCTCTCTGAATTTCCTGCCGGGGATTAGCTGGAAAACTCTCTGAAATGACTAAATAAACAATGAAAGCAACAGCGAGAGGGGAAACAAAAGACAGCATGGCCATGACATTGTTTTTTTGAACTCTAGCACTGGTTCGTCAGGGTTATAGAAGGTGACAGCAGAGACAGGTGAAATGATTTTGAAAGACTTAGACGAAAGACTTGACGGTGACTGGATGATTCTGAAATGTACACAACAAGCACTGATACACTGATTATTTTATTTTTTTAAATAACAGCAATACTTAAGAGCGTGTTTTCTACTTTCTTATATGAAAAAAATAATATAATTTTCATACAATCCACTCACCAACCATCTAGCAAGAAGGCCACGATCCTCATAGAAAATTGGGTGCATAATGCAGCAATTCACTTCTCATTTCTGCTCCCCACATATTGGACGGGGCCAACCGAATGGTAATAGAGTTGATGTCTCCATCCACCGATTGGCGCTCATTTGTTATTTATTCATGAGAAAGTAAGCGGGGTGCCCGGCTTATTACAGTTTATGTCATTCCCTCACTCCATGCTAGTCAAATTCCTCTATAATATAATCTCGGTTGAAAACTTGTCTCCCCTTGTTCTCGAGACAAAACTTCATTCAAACTCGTAAGTCAAAGAAACGAGAGAGAATTCTTTTCACTGCAAAGCAAAGCAAATACCTGACAAGGCCAAGCGAGCGGGGAATTCATCAGACGCTATATTAACAAGAATTCCTCGCGGTCGTATGAATATACTGTAATCACGCTAAATGGCTTCAACCGTCAGTCTTTTTCAGTCTTTGCATTTCATCCTTTGATCACACAATGAGCAGCCATTTTTGCCCAGGAATGTGTAGGAAATGTGCAGCTTTTAAAGCCTTTTTCCCCTCATTGCAACAAACAAGCTGAAATGGAACCAAAATACGCTGTTGCACCAGGGATATAAAGTGAGGATGCTTTTTTAATTGATGATAGCCTGGGTAAATGACAAGGAAAGCGAAAATTTTACCAGGTCAGGGATTATTTTTTGATTTTTTTTAAATGTATATATATATATATATATATATATATATATATCACTAGTAGTAGTAGTAGTAAAATTACAAGCAAAGTAATGCTTAGATCTGGGAACACTGCGACAATTCTACCTTGTTAGGGAAAGACAAAAGAGCAATCAGGTTGTGAAAAAGCCAATAGTTTAACCAGTTTAAATAATTTCATTTCCAGTTGCAACCAAAATAGGAGGAAAATGCAAAAAAAAAACTGTGCAAGTAGGAATGGTCAAAGCTTGACCAAGAAATCTGTAAACTGTGCTGAATGTTTGGGTAATAATAATATTGTCTTCTTTTTTTTAGCAATGACAGATTTTGCAGACGTGGATTTGATCTTATCATTTCTAGGAATAATAACCAAAATTAGAACAAAAAAAACAGACCTAATTTGTACCAAAACAGAAAAATAAGAGGTGAATAAGGAGAGTAGCCATTTTCTCTTCATTCTGATCACGTAGCACTGACGGGTTCACATAGTGATTCCGTCAAACCAGAAGTCTGGCGGCCAACCCTCAAACACAACTTCCTATCATTCTGCCATCTTGGATCAGATAGGGCGGACCAGCTACTGCTGTGCCCCCTCCCTCACAAATCCTCTGTGTTTACTTAACCTTTAGGAAATCCTCATTAGCCAGCTCACTATTTGGAGCCTATTGGGTTGTCAGGAGGGAGACAAATTAACAGTGGGAGCATTGATTTGACTTACGCCTTAAGTCGGGATCACATTGGCCGGTCAGTATGCACAATGTAATTAGTTTATCAGCAAGAAGGGAGTTTTCTTAAGTGATTAATCAGGAGAGCTCTGTGACTCCAAAGTAAAAGCACGAGCGGCCAGCGGAGTGAAGAGGCACCTGACTGAGACAGACTGTCTTCCCCAATAAAAACAGCCTCATTGGTTGGACAACTCTTGGAAGAAAAGACAACCGAATCTTTCTTGTTTCTTTTAACCGATACCTGATCTTAAATAAGTAGTTTTAGTTCCCTAAAGCTATGGTCATGTAGAAGATGTTTTGGAAGGCACTGCAAGGTATTTCAGGTATGAGAACTTTAAAAAGTCATTGTGAGTCCATGCCACCATCGACAAGGCCCATATGCTGGTTGTAGATTTCTATTATAAGGTGCTACCCTCTGATCATGTTGCCCTCTGAGGTGGGGTGAGTGCTGGAGAAAAGCACAAATGTAAAAACCCTTTCTCGATTCAGAGTGCTTTGCTCAAAGGAGAAACATGGTTTATAATACATTAAGCATCATTAAGCATCATTAAGCATCAAAAAACAAAAAGACAACTCTCAGCCAATGCATTGGTAATGCTAAAAGGCCTCCAGCTAAAGTGCTTCCTTTTGCACATTTACGTCCAGTGGTAACCGGAGGGGGGGGTTGCCTCAACTTATACACACAGGTTTTTTTTTCCTAGAAGACCACCCGTCTATAAAACATCATATCAAGCATCATACAAAAACACTCAGGGTGACGTTAGGCGTATCCTAAAGAAACAAATAACGTTATAATCAGTATATTATGCTGCGGTCTTTTATGTTGACTGCTAAATCTCAACGGGATTTTCCTGGCTCAATGAAGGTTAGATAGAAGAGGAAATAAAATACAATAAAACTCTTGCACATCTGGGAAAGAGAGAACTGAGAACGGGCTTCACTCACGCATATGTGGTGGTAAAGTGAGTTAGTAGCCGAGGCTGAAAACACGGGTGTAGTGCCAACAAAGGTTGGAGGAAATCCATGCACCCTATAGGCTTTTAATAAAAGGACTACCAGTTGCCATGCGGTGGCAAATCCAGCTGCTGCTGCTGCTGCTGCTGCTGCTGCTGCTGCTGCACGTACATGGTGAGTCGCAGCATATGTGCCAGACGTGGGAACAGACAAGGAGTCCAAGCACAGATAAGATGGAGGAGAGAGGAGAGACGCATGCTGCTGGGATCTCTCACTTTGGTCCAATAATGGAATCTCATTACCAAAGTGAGAGCTGTCCAGGCAGACCTAATGAAGCCCCACACGGCGAAGGCTGGCCCCTTCACACTGAGCCGAGGGAGGGAGGAAGGAGTGAGGAGAGCTACTCGGATTGACAAAGAGAGCACGCAGGAGACACAGCAAATCTATAAGTAGGAGGAGATGTGTCCGGGCTAAATAAATATGAGGAGAAGAAGGCAACAGACGGATGGCGAAGAGGGCACCATGGGGCAACAAGACGAGGGCGAGTGGAAAAAAATATGAGATCAATCGTAAGATAAATGATGCAGCAACTCCCCGTGGAAAACAGAGTGCTTAAAAAGAGACTCCAGAAAGCATACGGACACACGCTAACGTCCAGGCTTTTAGCGCTAATTGACAGGCCCCTCCAGGTTGCCACCCACCCTCTTGTAGAGAATTTTGTGTTCTTTCTTTTTTTTTTTTTTTTTTTGGCGTTTCATATTTTTCTGAGCATGCTTCATAGGTCAATCGCTGTGTGCTAATTGGCTGGCCGAGCCAACGGGCCACACAGTTCCCACTGTCCGTCTCTGGAGCGCTGTCATCCTGTCACCGCCCACACACACACACACACACACACACACACACACACACACACACACACACACACACACACACACACACACACACACACACACACACACACACACACACACACACACACACAGCTAGTTTTCCTCTGTGGTGGGAAGGTGCATGGCAGCTGCCGGAGAAAACAGGAGTCGCGGCCTCCCCAAGGGCACATCGGGGGATAAAGTGCAATGGCCCCGGCTTTCAGTCAACACCGCTAAAAATACCCAGGAAGGCCACTGTACAAGGCTCACAGAGAAGTCACTGTCTCTCTGCAGCTGACAAGCACATCCAGCTGGGATGGAATAGAGGACGAGGACACGCAACTGACCATGCTATCAAAAATGTATAAGATCACCTTGAGATACACTTTAGTGAGTATTTGATCCTCCTGTATGTATGTTAACTGACTTCAGCTACTGCGGACCAAGCCGGTGATTTTAAAGAATACTGCCGAACAAATACTAACAAACGGGGGGACAGTTTGGACAAAGGTTTTTTATTTCCCTTGTGTGTAGTATTACAAATGTATTCAGTAAAATGTACACGTAAACACAATGTGAGTTGCATTATACTTGTCAATACAAAAAAAAAAAAAAACCTATGACATTCCAGAGGGATTGGTATTTTTATTTAATTTATTCTATTTTTTTTCGAGCAGTCTTTGGTCTACAATTGTCTAACCATGCAACAATATAGAACCTTCACAATAAAAGCAATTGTGAATTGTTTACTGTGATGGATAACGTAATGAAAGCAGGTTTCCAAATCACTGCAAGGAGATTTCCATACCATAGTGCATTGGGTGGTAACCTGTCTGAAAATTGGGAAGAAAAAGACTGAGGTATTGTAACAGCCTTCAGTGACTTGGAGGCAGACAATAACAATGAAAGCAGGCAGGGATCAGAGGACCTCCTCCATTGATGCATGGCTGAGAGAACAGCAAGAGGACTGTCAGAGAAAACATTAGCAGGCTGATGTGTCGGAAATGTGTTGACAGGGAGTTGAAACGAGATGACATTCGTATCTGTAATCTAATTTTACTATGGTTTATAGTCATAATTCCAAAAAAAAAAATAAAAAATACAATATATGGGACCACTTTGTCCTGCGTAATCCTCAAAGGGAAAAAACTCATTTTGCTTCTTTTGCGTCCCCCCCCCCCTCCAAATCAAAAACTGTCACAGCAAAGCCACTTTTGCCAAAAGGAAGTTGGAATATTACACTGAGAATCAACAACTATCAAGGTGCATTGTTGTATTAATTCCAATGCTGTGATGTATAACGGTGATCACTTCCATTACCAGCTTTTTCCAGACAACAGTTATTATGTTAATTATTATCATATATTAAGATCTCACTGACATATCATGTTAGCGACATACTAATACGGCAAATAGAAATGTGAAATAAGCTCCCAGTGTCTGCAGTGTTTTTTTTTAGTTAGACTTACACAAGGTGTGCGGAGGAAACCCAAACCACAAGCCTCCTCCCGATGTAATGCCCACCAGGTGTGTGAGTCAGCGAGGCTGTCCTCCCAAGACAAAAACACTGCATCGGCTGTTTGTTGGAATGCCTTAAAATTGAGTACGGCTACGTTTAACTGATAAATAGACAACTGTTTCAGTCAGCGTGGGCAGAAACTCTCACAGACAAGGCCAACGGTATCAGGGGAATCAGTGATCCGCAAGGTTGATCGGCCATTTAGAGACCTATCGCACCGATTGCGCTAACCAGCTGCGATGAACAAACTAGGGTAAATGGTGCAGGCGACGATACAGCCGATCGTCAGTGTCCCGTGACCGAATAATGCCCAGCAGCAAACTGTGGGTTTGGTGTGAGAATATCCTGCAGGTCTACACTTCTTGAGAGAAAAAAAAAAAGAAATGGATCAAATGCACAGTCCCTGGGCCTCAGACTTTATATTAACTTTCTCTACATGAGCCGACTCTTTAGTGTCAATTACATTCACCTGCCTGCTACCATCCCATAAAACACGGTCTACATCAGTACTTCTGCATGCTTAACCGTTAGAGTCTTGCTACTAGTGGCTGTTTAAGGGGCAGGGGTGCCAAAAAACTTAAAAGGGAACCAGATGCATGCGGTGGGGCACCAGAGAATAGACAGTTTTCTCACATGTAGAGCAGCCTTTGTGGAACTGCATGGCATCTTTCAATTGTAAGGCCACTCTAGAGGGCATTTTATCATGTTTTCTACATTCATGGGGAACCCAAGAGGAAGCTCCATGATGTTTTATTCACCGGAGGGGCGCCCAAGAGGGCATTTTATCATGTTGTCTCTACTGGAAGGGCGCCCTAGAGGACGCTTCATCACGTTTTCTCCACTGGAAGGGAACCCTGGAGGGCACTTCATCACATTTTCTCTACTTTGAGTGCATCCTAAAGGGCGCCTTATGACTTCTTATTCCCCCGAAGTGCACCCTAGAGGACACTGTCATGTTTTATCCCTCAAAGGGCACCCTGGAGGGAACTGCATCATGTTCTATCTAACATAGGGGCATCCAAGAGGGCACGTTTGTGGAGTTTATTTCTAACATGGAGGAATTCAAATTGTCAGTTAATGAAGCTATGTCATCAGCTTAAATTCAGAGAATCTACTTGCTGTGCTCGCTCAATGAAATGTCAATATGCTGTCATTAATCAAACCAATTTATTAAGTTATGTTGTCATTTACAGTTTTTTTTTTATTTACAATTCCCCAAAGATATTAAATAATTACAGCCCCATTCTATATCACCACAACTCCCCAGCCTCATTTCCAAAGCCTAATATAGACCCTTGGCATTTATCCTCTCTAACATGACAGCTTGACAGTTTGAGGATGCACACCCCAGACACCCAAGAAGGGAATGCATAGCCTAAGGGCTGACAATGCACCTAGTCAATCTATGCCAAGCTTTTCAAGCCACAAGGGACTGTTGTGCAAATAATGTTCGAGAAAAAAAAATAAAAAAAATGCTCGTCTTCCATTTATTTGATGAATTGTGAGGCCATGCCACCATTACAACTGATAAAAACCTAGATTAACTTATGCCCACATCTGTGTTTTAATCACACTATTGAGATGGATGAGGCGTTATCAGTGTGATGGCAATGTCCCGTATAACTCCAGAGCCATTGCTCTGAATAGTAGGTAATTTTCACCTGCTGTCAGCACTTTTACAAAGCCTGATTGCTTGAGAATAATGGCCACTTTGGCAACTGTCAATTTTCCTTTTCGGGTAAATTGTCACAGGGCTGGTGCCGTGTGATCTGCTGAAGCTGTCATTTCCTGAGCTCCTATTTCAATCAAGGCCACCTTGCTTACTTCATTACAAAGATGGGCAGACAACTCAACAGTGCTTTGACTCACTGCCTAAATCCACCTCCCTACATTTTCTCATTCATTCAAGAGTCTAGCTTTGATTTTTTGCTCTAAATGGAAGCGAGAGTTCTCCAGTCCCATCTCAGATGTGTTTGGCAGTTATTTAGTCTAGAGTTGTTAAATGCCTCTGATACGGCCTAAAACGCTGCATTGGGTATCGCCTAGTACTCCAGTCTATGCACCGATCCGATACCACATTATCATATAATGTATCGGCTCATTCATGCTACACAGGAAGCATTACAACAACAGGTGTCACTCGCTCCATATGTCCTGCCGGTTCATTTATTATTATCATATGGAGTTAGCAACTTCAATTCAGTTTTATTCTCTAACGAGTGAGCCATCTTGCTTTTTTTCTCATCATTGTTGAGAGTTGCACAGTGTAGCGTTGGCCAGAGCTAGCAAAATGTCAGCAATTCTCAGAATTGAGAAAATTACAGAGATGCCAACATCTCTCATCTAGTAATTTCCTTGATTCTTAAAATGTCTTTCCCTGTTCAATGTCATTCGATTCATTTGGGAATTGTGTTAAAAACAGCGTAACCGTCTTGATTCTGGGAACAAGTGGGATTATCTCACAAGAAGAAAAACACTTTATGAAAATTGCTCTGTCGCTAATGAAAACAAGCAATTTCCAGGAGTAGAGCGACACTGACTTCACATTATTTTGGATGGCTTTAGAGTCTCAACGTGCCCTCCAGCCCAATCTGTATGCATTGAACCAAAGGTCAGTGCTGCTGTTAATACTTGGGGGCACAAGTACCAATATAACTTAGCTGAAGAATAAGGCTCAGTGTTTTTATTTCTCATTCTCATTAGAGCCTTTTTCTGACTAGTCTTCAGATTCTGTGGGCCAAATGGCAGACAGCAAATGGCTGGTGAAAAGACTGGAACATGCAGACAAGTATATGCTGGACAACAATTCACCAAATACTTTCCTGTGAATATTATACGTTTAGGGCTTCTATTGTGAAAGGTAACAGCCTCAAAAGATGTTGTTTTGTAAATGTAGGCGCAACTCAACCTGTTCCGCACATCTGGATTGGTCGACGCCTTCTTTGAAAAGTAAACCCCGTTCTGAAACAATAAGTCGCATTTTTGTCCGCATAATATTTTCTGTATGAAAGCATTCATGACAAATAACAATTGAAAAGAAAAAAAATATTGACTGATTAATCCACCCCTCCACACTGTGTAAAGGTCTTAACTCTGTTTGTGTTGCATTTGAAGGTATTATAAGCCACTCCCCTGTTTTAGCCATATCGATAAAAACAGATAAAAATGTGATCAGGGCCCGATGCAGCCTGTTCATTTCACATCCAACTTATTGCCTTCATATAATAACAACTAACTCAGAGTATCTTTAAATACAATTATGTTGACTGGTTATGTTATGTGCATATTTCTTTTTCTTTTTCGAAGTACATCAGTCGGATGAAAATCTCTTACAATGTTTGTCATAAGGGGCCAGCTGCTCCCTGACATCCATACGTCTCCAAAATCCACCCTGTCACAAACAGAGCCGCGTCACCGGCTCCTCACCACTCAAAATCCACAAATGGTGCATAGATAAAAATGGAGATAGTTAAAAATGTGTTCAAGTATTTAATAGCAGGCTCCATAGTTCATTGTTCGTTAGTGTTCCTCGCAAAATATGAGATTTAATACTTCACTGAAACATTGTCTAGTGGCGCTTAATTGACTTTTATGGCACGTGCCATTCCAGACAGCCCAACCTTGAAATTACACATCTGAATAGGTGTTGCACACTTGGACACAAAAGGGACTTCCAGGCGTGCACAAGTTTCAAATCATTCCAATCCACATATGCAGCCTTGAACAGAATCTACACCTGGGTTTATATGTTAATCAAGGCAAAGTTCGGAGCTATAGATCCCCAACCTTGACTTGTGTTCTTGTGGCTCAAAGAACATCTTTTGCATTTCAAGCTCTGCGGTGAGTCAGAAACACCAGTCTGTTTTATGATCTCCTTATTATCCTCCAGAAATACATATTTCCTTTGAACTGCCCCTCTCTTTTATGCCCTACTGATTACTTATATATCATTGTAGCAAGAGAGGGACTGGCTGATCCAACTTCAAGCTGAATTTGACTCCCTTACAGAGCTCCTTTGGGAACCACATCAGTAGAACACAGCGGTTTTTCATTAGGTTAATATCATTAGATTGTTGTAAAATATAATATTAAAAAATAATATGATCTACAGTACTGGGGATCGGAAAAATAGCGATGTGTAACCCAAGACAGTCAAAAACATGTAAGCGGAAAATAATCTTTTGCAGGTGTTTTTGTGACATCTGATTGATCAAATGAATAAACAAAAGGGCCAATGAAATAATTTCTGTGGATAACAAGTGGTGGTGACAGCTTTGAGTGGACTGTATATAGGCTGCAATATGCAAAGCTGCAAGGGACAACGTTTACAGATTCTTGTTTATTGTAAACTGCAAAAAATATATTTATTTTGTTATTTATTTTTCTCACAAAAGAGCATTGGCTTCATACAGTAGATCCAACCTGCTGTTTGTGCCTCCTATGAGTCAGTTTTGATCTGGGGCTGATTAACTGGTGACTCCAAGGGTGTTTCACTTAATTTAATTTGTTTATCAGAGGGCTAATCAGTTGAGCAGGGGTTCCCTTTTTTTATTTATTTATTTTTTTCATCCATGAAGTTGAGTAAACGCGCGCATATGCCAACGCATGTGTTAAGTAAGAGGCGCAATCAATTTCCCCCCGTCAGTCTGTTTGCTCCACTGGACTCAGCTCACAGCTGTAAATATGAGCTGAAAGCTACAACTCCTAAAGTAAAGGCTGAATCCAAAACACCCGGGGAAAAAAAAAATGAAAAAAGGTTGAAAATCGTCTTTTTAGTTAGTGTCTATCAAATACATATACATAGACATAGAAGAATCCCCTCAGTATGTGCACTAATTAATACAATCAAAGTAGCCCTGAAGGGAAAGGCATGGTCATATAACCCTCAGTATATGCACTACTCAGAGGAAGGTAAACAGTGGCATCTCAGTGGGCCAAACCTCATTAGTAAATTGCACTGTGGGCAAAAAAATGCTGACCAAATTTCCACTGAGGACAATTAATGAAACCACATAGGACAAAGTCAGATTCCAAGGCAGTGTCATGAGGGACGCATGTAACGCCCTGAGTCAATCCTATAAAACCAATATTCAGCATGATGATATATGCTGTTGATCATGGACTGATTAAGTATGAATGTTACAGTTTGTGAACGTGAAGAAACTATGCAAATAAATGATGGAATACCCTACGAGAACTATGAGAGAGTCGGAGAACAATTTTAAACAGCAGCTTGAACCTATTTATTGGCCTGCAATTAAAGTCATTGTAATCATTCTATATATATATATATCCATCTGCTCTTGTTTGAATAGTTGCATTTCATTTTATTTTTTGCAAAACACTTGCTACATATCTTGTACAAAAAGTGCTCTATGAATTAGCATTATTATTATTATTATTATTATTATTATTATTATCATTAATATGTATATTGTGTTCTTAACATCTTCCAAAGGCAGACTGCAGACGTTTTTTCCTTCTTATTGTGACTTTTAAGACATCTTACGCCTAAAATGTAGTTGTCGAGTAGCTCATGGCCTCCTGCACCGTGAAGCAGAAGAGGTTTGGTCCTACACAGGCGGTATACCTCAAATGAAGGAAATTCCAAATGTATAACTTTTAATATTTTATGCTAATACTATTTTAATACTATTACCATAACAGTCCACAACAACATAATGATTAAAATCAGTAGCCTCAAATATACCGTATCGTGTCAGAAAGACCAAAAAGAAAAAGAGGAGGTAAATGAGAGATAATGTGACGAATAAATAGTTGATCTATTGAAGAGAAGTTACCACTGGAGCAGCCTAGCGTTAGCTTACTTTGGAACAGAGTAACACGAAGCTACTTGACGTCTTGAATCTATGATAGGAAAATTGAAGACTCACAACATCATTTTGAGAAACAGATTTTCTTGTGTGATCTGCGTCGCCTGATCTCAAAGACATGAAGTTATGCAGTCTCTGAGTGAGTATGTATGACAACAATGATTGGTGGTGAAATTGGCTGTGATGGAAGGGTCCCCAGCTAGAATCCTGCTTTGGCCACCAAATTGGTCAGTGCCAGGGTCTGATTGGTAGCACTAGTCACACGGTATCCTTGTCCCTTCACCAGCGTCTGGCAGGATGTTCTTTAAACTGAGTGATTCTCTTTGTCTGTTTGTTTTCACTTGCAATTTAATACACAAGATTACTGATATTACAGGCATGAGAAAACAATTTCATTTGGAGCGAGGACAAGACCATTGATGCACAACAGTGAGAGAAGATAACAGACTGTTGAAAGTAAAATTTCATTTTCAGATTAGAGACAAGCTGTGCAAAGGCCTCTATAAAAAGCTGTCTCGCCAGATGCCTTTTTGGGCAAATCCTTGATTTGATTAGCTTTTAAATGTTGTTTAAAAAGCCTCCATTGCACAAAACACAATTAGGTTTTCCAAATGGTGAGCTAGTGATCCCTTCTACAGCTTGATACCCACAGGCTAAGCTCCCAGTTTATTGCATTACAGTGACAAATATTACTGTAATTATACTGTAAATAGCAACCATAATTGGAAAGGGGGCCACCCTATAATGTGCAATTTGAATCAGTCTTGCAAAACAGTTGCTGGCTGGTGAAGGTGTGCAATTGTATTAGGGCTGCCTATTGTAAGATTTGATGAATCAGTTGATTATTTCTTTGTATAATAGATTAAGCGGATCGGATGTAGACTAGAAACAGATGAAGTTAGTTTTTTAGTTTTTTTTTTTTTTTAAACATTTCTTTCATTCTTGTATAATGCATGTTGAGCATCATAACATAGACCCAATTAATCGATGATCACATTTGTTGCCAATCATTTTTAGAATAAATTTGAATCGTTGAGATGTTGCAGCTTTAAACTGTATCATTAGTAGGTCAAAGGACCTGGCCCAGAACAAGATCACAGCACAAATAAACCCTCAAATGAATGAAGGCACTGAGGGAATTCTCAGGAAGTAACATTAAAGCCGAGTGTGGACTGGCTCTAATGCTAACTTCGTTAAATTCATAACAAGAAGATCAGAAGCTTCTCCAGAGTGAAGGTAGCAAAGAAAACTGCGGCCGGAGTTTATTTTTCTTTTATATAATAAAAACTTTTCAAATGCCCTGTGAGTTAAGAGGGGTTGGAGCCACTGACACCAGATAGAAGCCACAACGAGACAGTTTGTCCCATCACTTTCAGGTGTTACGGTAATAAAGAAGTAATGTCTACAACATGTTGGACCTTCATCCAATCGTAATCAAAACGTTGTGTACCTGAATCAAAATGAGATCAAAGTGATCTGACATTCAGCCCAACACCATCTGGGTAGGCCCGCCACAGTACCATACTGAACCAAAAATATTTTTCAACGGATGGGGTCCGCCTGGGAGATTTACCTCGACTGCTCGCCGGTTCGGGAGGGTCCCCCTCGACGATCGTCCTCATCGCGTCAGGGTCCGCGGCGATGTCGGCAACACGGCGAACTCGTCTTGAAACCCAGACCTCGTCTCGCTTGCCATGCTTTTTGCCGCGTCATCGGCATTCATATCTTTACAACCAATCAGTTTAACCAATGACAATTATTGTATTACGTTATCCAAAGCGAGATGCCCCGAGTAAACGTGACACAATTTGATGACCCAACCAGCCATCACGATCTCCTCTCTTAGAAGCAGCTGAAGAGGAATCAGCTTGACTTACCATGAAGTGCCACAAAAACTCTGAGAAACACAAGTCAATATGTACATGCCAACAAGAGGTCGCTTGTTCGGAAAATGTAAACACTGTCCATCTGTCAGAGCAAGACCTTTGTTACAGCTTTACCTGATCTTCACTCATGACACCAACAGGCCAAAAGTTCCACAAGCCCTATCAGACTGTATTTGTGGAGCATTGTGTGCAAATTGACATTCCCGTCCATCTGCCAGAAGATAAACCCTGTGTTTTCCTCTAGAGTCAACCTCGGGACAAACTTCATATTTTTAGCCTCGCTACTCAAAGAATGGTCAAAACATTAGTCAAATATTCAGTGTTTATGTATTCTTGGGCATTGAGTGTATTTGACTGTTTTCATTCCCATGACAATAAAACAGTTTGTAAAGATAGAGCTGCTCTCAGAGACGGAACAAAAAGGGTTCATGCAGTATATCTTAGTGTTTGTGTACGACTCAACTGGATTGCCACACCACTCCAAAAAGCATCTTCTCATTTGATGTTCTTTCACAAACACACAAACAGACCTTAGGAGGACATCTGGCATGTTCACTTTGCAACTCCAAAAGAAATCCTTTTCGCAAACTTCTGAGGCAACATTCACAACTCTTATGTAAGCTAGCCTCTTTTTTTTTTTATCCTGAGAAAGAGAGAGAATGGCGGAAGTGGGCGCTTTTTGATGTTCTTTTTTTTTTTGCAAACTGACGAGCCAAATTGGACGGAATCAGAGGATTCTGTCTCCCTCTCAGCATCTGCAAACGAACGCAGCTCTCGTCATCTGTTCCTGCCACAGCCACTTAAAAACGACTGATTAACTTCCCACACAGACTGTTACAGCTGAGCTAAGACGGGAGAAACTGTCCTATAAACTCAAACATTACCTTCACCTTTTTACCTGCGCGGTGAAATCTTCGCTACTTTTAGAAATCCTTCTGTTATTTTCCCCTGAGCACTCCATCTCTGGGTAGCAGAGAGGAGACAGGCTGATACACTGCCTCACCAGAGATAACAAAGTTAGCTATAAGTGCTTGTCTTCAGTTATGTCAACTTCTTCCCAGTCGTCCCTTCCCCAGCAACCCTCCGCCTCCCCTTTTTCCTTGCACTTACCAAACAGCACATGTAGACACACTCGCCAGCGGGCGAATATCCCTGTTAGCACTTGCACTCAGTGATTTGTTTGTTTCAGCTGAAAAGGTTAGCGCTTCACATAATGCGTGGGGGTAAAACTTGCTCCAGTTAAGGCTACCTTAATCTGCCTTTTCTTCTGGGAGTCTTAATGAATGTAGGCAGAGGAGGCAATCAACTGGCTTGCCTGGCGGCTCCATCACATCAAGTGATGCTGAACCCTTGTCAGAATAAGGGGTGCAAGACACTGTCACTCAGCTAGAAGGAGGTGAAGGCCTGGCTAATGAGAGAGTTGAGAGAAAATCCAAACAGCTCTCTTCGTTATAGGCCCCACGATCCGGTTTTACATTCACACTGGCTCCTTCAAACCTTTTTTTGACATTTGAAGGAGAAAATTGATCTGAATTCCCGGACATCGTAGGTTCATTCAAAACGTCTTCTACTATAGGTGCTACATTTGCCTCATAAAATATATGCAGTCGTGTCAGGAGAAGCCCTGCAGCAACTCCACAGTGGAGCACGGAGCAAAGAGTGTTTCCTTTGTCGTTGTTAATGGCGTTAAGTATTCATAATCAGATTTGCCCCGTCTCAGAGGAAGTCTTGTAGACCTGGTTTGGGGGGGGGGGGGGGGGGGCACTGAGTATCAATAGGAATAGTGCCTGGGAAGACTGGTTACGAGAACAGAGGATGTTTTTTTCACTGTGTATACAGGCTAGTAACTGTCCAAAAAACATAAATAGAGAAGCTAGGAGCGGCCGGGGTTGCTAATGCTGAGCCTGTATTTGAAGATAACGGCTTCATTCAAGACATCAAGTTGGGATAATAATATGTCATCTGTTTCTTTGGTTCTTCTGCAGGACCACTTTTTTGACATGTTTACAGAACCCCGTGGGGTCAGAAAGAAAAGGAAAAGAGAGGTTTTCAAATACTGCATTATTTAATTGTCATTCCAGCTGAAAATCTTTTGAAAACACAGACTGGTATCCCTGGTGTGAGGGAAATATGAGAACACTTTAATGATGCGTAAGCTTCATGTAATAGACTAAAAACAAGTTAGCCATAATAGCAACAGTTCAATTTCTCTTTGATTGTTAAAATAAAGTATGCATCCAACTTGTGTAGTGTTTCCACTTCCCTCACATGAAAAATAAAAAAAGACTATGCAAAGAATGCAAATACAAAAAAACAAAAAGGGAGCCACAATGATATTAAGTGTTGTCCTCTTGCTATCTTCTTGGTTGACTGTTCCTCTCAAGCCATGAAGGGGCTCCTTGATATATAGAGACCATGAAGTGTGGATCCCGATGTAATCCCGATATGATACAGCATGTATGCTATGATAATGTATGCCATTTATATTTCCAAACAACACTATAAGTAAACCCTTATCTTATGATAACGTGCCTTAAAATCTACAAGTAAGGACCTTTAATGAGATAATTAAAAGATTCCAAGATAACAACTTGATATTGCTAGATAATACGACAATTGGCAAGATATTGAGATAATATCCTAAAAACGACCATTACTTTTATATTCTTTTTGAATTTAAAATGTCGCTCTGGAACTATTCAACATTAGAAAAAAAAAAGCTAACTTTCCTTCCAGAGGTCTAAGGTGAACTCAAGTGTAATTGCTGGCGTCCTGTTGCTGTATTGTCAGCTAATATTATATTACTCAGAGTTGGAAGATACAGAATTATCCGCTGTATTCTAGGAGTGAGTGTTAAACCAGTAAGGCAGAGCATTTTATTGCCCCTGGTCCATTGCTGCCACACTCAACAGGAAATCCATTTTCAATTGGACACAAGCATTCAGGGGACATTGTTGGTCGTCTCCATCTATTTCTCCATACCTCTGTCAATGGGAGGATTGTGAAGTAAGGCTCTGTGTCCCTGTGGACAGCTGAGAGCAGAATTTCCACCGAAGTTTCCTTGGTAACAAAGCTGTAGAGCCTTGAGCTCTTACACTACATTCCCATTTGCACTTTGTAAAGGTGAAGGTATTGGCTTGACAGTGGGGAGTCACTTGAGGCCCTAGCTTTGTGAAGCAATTTTGACAGATCAGCAGTTGAGCTATGGGAGGGTGGGGGTGTTGGGGTTGGGGTTGGGGTTGGGGGGGGGGGGGGGGGGGGGAGGGTTGTTGTCTAGCTGAGAAACATTGATTCAGAATAGCCAAAACTCTGGGAACATTAGTTCTCATCTCGCTAATTTCCCAGCAAGCATTTATGTGCTTGTGTTTAACTGTAGCAGATTTACAAAGCTTTCAAATTTAAAAACTGAAAGCCTTACACATATACTTGATATGCATTGTCCCTGTTTATGCTACTATATGTCTTGTATGTGGATAAAGTCCAGATGGAAGATTTTACACCCGTTTAAAACGTAACCACATACTGTGTATGCGTCTCCAAAAGCCAGATCGAAAAACATGATAGCAATTGGTCATGGTTTTTCCTGTCTTCATGCAAATCATAACAGCCCTACTCCAGCCCAGAGAGGATGGTGGTAATTGACCCTTCGCTAAGCCATGCCCCATGCTGCTACTCTGTCAAGCTGTCAGAGCAACTGTGGAGCCAACACTGTCACTATCTGCACTACCTGCATAAATGTAATCTTATTTCTGGGAAAAATGAAAAAAAAAGCGATTCAGAGAACGAAAAAAGAAGGGTCTACAATTTGAGTTTGAAAGGACGTATCCAGGATGTCAAACTGGTTCAACATCAAACACGGTAAAAACATAAATATAGAAGCTAAAGCCTACAGATCACAGTGTAAAAGTGAACGAGACAGAAGTCAATGAAATTAAAACCACAAACCAAGCCAGAAGTCTCGGTGTAGTTATGGATTCAGACCTCAACCTGAACAGCCACATCAAGACAATCACAAAATCAGCCTACTATCACCTGAACAACATATCAAGGATTAGAGGACTTATGTCTCAACAGGATTTGGAAAAAAACTTGTCCATGCATTTATTTTCAGTAGACTGGACAACTGTAACGGTGTGTTCACAGGTCTCTGTAAAAAGTCAGTCAGAACGCTGCAGCTGATTCAGAACGCTGCAGCTCGAGTCCTCACTAAGACCAAGAAAGTGGATCACATCACTCCAGTTCTGAGGTCTTTGCACTGGCTTCCTGTCCAACAAAGAATTGACTTTAATATCCTGCTGTTGGTTTATAAAGCACTGAATGCTTTAGGGCCAAAATACATCTCTGATCTGCTGCTACCTTATGAACCATCCCGACCCCTTAGGTGGTCTGGGACCGGTCTACTTTCTGTTCCCAGAGTCAGAACTAAACACGGAGAAGCAGCGTTCAGTTTTTCTGCTCCACATATCTGGAACAAAATCCCAGAAAGCTGCAGGTCTGCAGAGACCCTCAGCTCCTTTAAATCCAGACTGAAGATTTTTCTGTTTGCTGCTGCCTTTGAATGAACCACATTCAAGGATATTAATCAATTTCCTGCATTTCACTACTGTATTTTATTTCTTAAACTGCACTGCAACTATTATTCTGTTTTTAGCTTTTTAGTGTTTGAATGACTGTTTTTAATGTTTCAATGAAAGTTCTTAATTGTTTTTAAATCTCCTTTTCTTTTGCAATACATTTTGATGCTTTTAATGGTTTTATGTGAAGCACTTTGAATTGCCTTGTTGAAATGTGCTTTACAAATAAACTTGCCTTGACATGCCTAAAGAATAAAACACTGTTCCTGTAAAGCCAGGTAGGACTTTATTCACTGTGACAATCATTCAAAAGCAACATGAGCAAACATTCAGTACCATTAGTGAATAGCGTAGCATAGAAGCGCTAAAGCTAGTTTATGATGCTAACATACTCTGCTAATATTACTTACAGTTTTTTGCAACTTGAAACCCAGACCCTGTCTCGTTTGCCATGCTTTGTGGTTGAGACTTTTTGCTGTGTCATCACCATTCATATCTATACAACCAATGAGTTTGTAATTAAACTTTGGTCTTAGCACAAAGGTTTTAACAAGAGCTAGCCTCTTGTTTTTGATCTGGCTTTTGGGTTTAAAGTTTAAACATTTTAGAAACTTATATATCTAAATATCAAAATAAAACAGAAAACGGAAGCCTACAGCTTTTTCAGGGTTGTGTTTTGTGCTTCCGTTTGATCTCCAGTCGTTTTGACCATGATCCAACGCGCACAGAGGCTGTGATTAGCATATCACTCACCACAGTCTGCACTTGGCTCTGTCCACAGCAAAGCATCAGCTTTAAGGGAAAACGAGCAAGGTCTTTACTGGCTCACAGCACACATGACCATAATGTCTGCAAGCGTTTGATAAGATGTTGATAGAGATCTACAAAGGCAGCGTGTAGAAGGAGATAAGCTCTGATGGTGATTTACTGGTTGCCTATAAAAGGTCATAGATCCTTATGTACCCTTTGCCAGTTGTTTTATTTGGTTTGTAGTAATTTCCTAATTCAAGCATAACTACATAAATCGGTAAAAACAAAGAAGCAGGTCTGTCGTCCTCTTCAGTGTCCGTGCACTTCTCTTTAATCCGTCACTGATCCGAAGGAAACATGCACAAGAACCAACATGCCCTTGCTCCACAGCTTCCCGGTCCCACGAGAGGACTAATGTTGTCTTTACTAATCAAGGTGTTTAGGAAGGAGCAGGCAGAGGAACACAGTGAAAATGGAGCCGTCAGTGTTGTTCCCCTGGGCTGCACTATGTACGCAAGCCAACCGTAGAGGAAATCACAAGACTCCAGCACCAACCAGGAACGGAATGGCGAGTTTGACTGAAGTGGTTTTAAATTTCTGTTTTGATCAGGACTTTGAAGCTGGCTGGGTGTGACCTAACCCACCTAATCTACCCAATTAATGGATAGTTGTATGTGTATATACATATATATATATATATATATCGTTTTATTTGGAAATGATTTAGTATCAGCCTCTGAAATGTGCATAAATATGTCAGAACCCTTTATAAAATGAGTCACACTATAACCAAAGCCTATTCAGTTGTTTGTTTCCCCAACAGAAGCTGCATTTCTTTCATCGTTGGTAGCAAAGCAACAGTCATTAAATGTTACTATAATTAATCGAAGCACCGTTAATGCCACAGAAGCAGCAAAAGTGAAAACTAAGGAAAATAAATGCAATTAACTTATTACAGAGTGCAGCTCAATATTCCTCGTCCACAAAGCTTCTCATTAACTTGTTTGCCTTATGCGAGCAGGCACGTTGTGCCTAGGTGGCATTTCACTACAGCAGCATATGTTATGGGATTGAACTCAGAAATAATTGAAATTGCATACATGCACACACGCACCGAGCATTACTTGGAACGACGAGAGCGATAGGAGCGGAGCAGAAGAATGAGGGATTTGACTCCTGAATGAAATGCAAGTCTGAATGTGGTGATGCGGGCTTGTGTGGGAGGAGGCATGTCATCTTTATTCCCTGATCTCAACATTAGGGGGATATCCAAAACAGAGATCTAAAAGTCATGGAGTAAATCCAGTGAGGAATTGGACTGGGACACCCTTTCTAACCAGATTTCTATTCTCCAGCATTGCAGATTCGTTTTGTACATTCTTGTTGGCTGTACCTCTGTTAATAGCAATCAAAGGCAGATGATGGGAGCTTTGCATTCTGCACGAACCTTATATAAGGTGATCAATGTTGTGTTTTTGTGTTTTTTCAGTTGCAAAATATTCATGGAATTCGTGGAATGGAATGTATCTGCAAGAAATGGTTTCCCTTCAATGTCGACTCATTTAAAGCATGGTTCCAATCTTGATCATTATGTTCAGGCATCCTTCTATCCTTGAACCACTATTTTCATTTCTGGCTCCAACTCTTCCATTTCAGCATACCTACTGCCCATCTTTCTAAATGGCCATAGTTATAAAACAATAAGTCAAATTGAACTTTAATCAACTGTACTTACTCCTAAATCAAGATCATTCTAAAACAGAGCACTGCTTTTGGGAGTATGTATTCTACTGTTCCACTTTTTTTTTTTCTTAGTAGAAGTACAAAAAGTTGCCACCAATTGCAAGGTCAGTAGGCTAATTATGTGTGGGAGGTCTACTCAGACTTTGGAGCCCGTCGTTAAAAGTGTTTTCTTTTTAGAGATGGAATGACTTTGCTGCAAATACAAAGGGATGGGGTCAAGGGTGCAAGCTAGTTAGTTAGTAAGATAGTTGGAAACTTAAAAGTCCAAAATGTGGACAACAAGAAAGCTTCATTTACAGGTGTGAGATCACAGATTGGGAGAATTTCGGTTGCTTCTCAACGGCTCTCAAAATATCGACGGCAAGCCGGCGGCTCACATAGCTAACGGTGCTAACAGCGCAAACTACGGCTAACGTGCTGACAGAAATAACAGTGTTCACCTGTGAGGGGAAAACAGAATCTGTAGGCATCGCCAATCCTTCCCTGAGTATTCACTAATTGTGTTTCCTATAACACAGAACAGGCCAGAGTTTAATTCTCTGTGGTGTGTGAGGGAGCATGCTCTGTTCCTTTGGTGATTTCCCCAAGGAGGCAGAAAGGCCACATTCCTATATTACTGATCAATCCCCCCCCCCCCCCCTCAACTTCCTGGTTAAGACAAACCCAGTGTGCCACTCGATCTATTGTCGTGAGTAAACATGCATGTGTGAGCATACATTATTCTCAGTGGTCACTAGTAAGTGCATTACAGGTACTGGAGAGTATAAAAAGGAGCGGTTAGACTGTGTTTTTCAATCAAAAATGGCTGCTCTCACTGGAAGCGATTCCACCTTGCAATTGTCTGCCAAAGTCCAAGTCAAACGGACTTCATGAAGGAAGATTTCATATTATTATCTTTCTTCTTCTCAGCAAACGCACCTAACTTCAGATTACTGAGTAAATGACCTGTGTAAATATAATGAATACTGCGCATAAATGAGCGTTACTTCATGCAAATTGGAAATTAAGTTATGTCCTGAATTGAAGTCTTGCTTTTCGAAGCTCCATAAAGGAAAGCCAGCAGCGTATTTAAAGGACCTGCTGAAGTCACGGAAGGATGGGATGAATAACGACTTGCTGTTAAGACCACGTCACCGTTTAGTTTTGAGGTTTGAGACGTCCGTATTGAAATGAAGGAATGGCGCTGTCGTTAGGCTACATGAATGAGAATGATATTTATAAATCAAAGTGCAGAGTCAAACGGGATGATGTCAACATCATTTTGAAGGGTAATTTATAAAAAGGCTTTTCAAAGTCAGAATTTATTTCAAAACAATGAAACATGTAATCCATTAGTGAAAAAAAATGTAGGCTTGCTTGGATAACAGCAGACTAATTGCACACGACTCCCACGATGAGAGAAGATTAAAAAAAAAGAAAAAAAAAAGAGAAAATAGGTGAACGCGTCGAATTCTCTTAAACCACTTGCTCAAGCCACTGAAGAAAGACTAGTTCTTATACGAGCGGTTCTTGTATGAGGACAGTATTCATATTGTGCTACACACAGTACGAGCTTACATTTGCAAAATGCACACTTCTCCTAAAAAAAAAAAAAAAAAAAAAGAGTAAGAAATGTTCTGTGGGTTAAATATACTTGACACTTGAGTATGTAGTGTCTATGCACAGAATGATGTCATCCACATTGATGTTGCTCCACTTGTTTCCCCAACGCCTACTTGATCAATACAACAATAAGAGGGTTGTTGTTGTTATTCCCTCAACAGAAGTCTATAGGATTTTAGATTCATGCAAAGTGTGTGTACAGCGCACAGGAAGTGCGTCGGGAAGGCCTTCCAGCCAATTTGGCAGCGAGACAAGCCTGAGCACCTGCGGACTTATCAAGCCCCCGTAAGCCAACATTTGAGTCAGTGCGGGTGGAATTTTTGAATTAAAGTGTCCAACACACAAACTACATAAAGTGCCTCATGGAGTCCACAAGTGTCGACCATTTGTCTTAAAAAAATATGCAAATGTATTCAGAAAAGGCATTCACAGATCCAAATGAGTCTGTGCTCTGTGGTAAATATGAAGATTCCCTCATGTGATACTCTTGAGTTCAAGTATTCACAGATGCACAGAACACATTAAATATCAGCATGTCATGATTCCTCACTGTGAACCCCAACGAAGAAAACTGGCCAAACTAATACATAAAACATTCTCTGCATAGCTGAAACAAAGGATTCATGAATAATAGTTTAGAGAATAATAGATTACAATATTTATTGCAACTTGTAGGCTATGAATTACAGGCCATGATATTATGTGCATATTTTTATGAATGGAAAACGTGTAAATTGAGCTATTTTGGCAGTCCGTACTGTCACAGGAGCTAAAATACAGCGCTATGGACAGCGACAACAATTCTGCCAAAACAAAAAAAAAAAAGAGGAAATTACTTTATTTTTATAATTTTATCCAACACTGCAACTGATAAACTGAAATGTGATGTACCATAAAAACACATTATCAAGCTCAAAGACTGCAGCAGCAGCAGCTTTACTGTAAAAAAAAAACGGCAAAGAAATGTTTTAATCGCAGCAGAAGTCAAATTGTTCAAGATTATTTAACGAGAGAAACACATATTTGTTATTTTTAGATGAATGTTGAACCCGCTGCCGTAGACGGCGAGTGTGTAAGCAGGAGTGAGGAAGTGATGTGTGATGGGAGAGTGGCAATGGGGAGAGAAAAATGCATCTGGACAAGTTAGACAACTTAATTAAAACAATGTTGATTACTTTGTCAACTGATGGTAATTTAAAGGCTGAAGGAGGACTCAGAATAAGAGGCTTAGAACTCTGCTGATTTTCATTATTGCGTTAGTTCTCCATGAGAAAACGGCAACCCACCAAAACTCACTCCCTCAGCTGATTGTTGTTGTATTGATGTAACCCAGTGATGAAATACATCACTGCCCCAGGTCTTTTTTTGAGAAGCTTCTATGCATGATCTCAGAATTAAAATGAAGGAATCTTAGCACTCCTCTCTCTCTGTCTATATTCTCGGATTTTGGCTGAAATCTAAAAGACGATGACCAAAAACTGACCCTGAACTAAAGTAGTCACATTCATAATAGTGAATAGCATTTTCAGATATAGCGCGCATGACTATCTAAGTGTCCTTAATTGGCTATAGGAAATTAAATATTAAAGTTTTAATGAATATATTAATGCTGAAATCATTACAAAAAAAAGAACGAAAAATTTAAATTTAACACAGATTTTGGACTGTTGATCGGAATAAAAGAGTAATGTGAAGTTATCAAATACTATTTATGTGGTATATAATAAATACATTGATTTAAGAAATGATGAATTGAAAATCTTAGTTTTAATAATTAAATATGCATATTCCTCAAAACATATTTGGAAATCATTCCAAAAAGTGGGTCAATTAAGAGTAAATCAAATGAAAACAATGAAGAAATGATCAAAACTTTGCTCTCGTCAACTTATATTTGCTTCATCAAGACGAAACACTCAAATCACCACAAGAAAACGGAGCGCTACAGAGGACCATCTGAGTGGCCAGGTTAACCTTGAAGATGCATATTTAGCAGCTTCATGGGGAAGGATGGCCGGCTCAGAGTGAGAGGTCTTCCTCCATTTACTCCACCCTCCCGTCCTCCAACGCCTCCAGCATTTTCAGAGCATGTCAAAGACCCTGAGAGGTTAATTATTTGGTACATGATCTGTTTATTTATTTAACTCAAGCCACATTCCCACCGCTCTTATCTATTCCTTCGCAGCACGTAGGGAAGTGTGCTGAATCCTAATAAACGTGATTCCTTTGCTCGGAGCGGCGCTATTAAAAAGTAGTGCAGCGGGTTTGGGAATGAGATATCAACCGAACACACGGGCGTCATGCACCAGTCGTCTGCTGTCACTGTGTGAGACTTTGGAGAAATCCACAGAGCTGCTCTGAGATTGACACAAACTATTGGTTAATACTTAAAATGATGTTTGTGAAGAAAAATTTTGAGAAATCTGGGGAAAAAAAGGCTTTTAGGTAATTGGTGAGAATTGACTGTGGATCACAAATCCGATTTTTTTTTTTTATCACCACACAAACCTATTCAGTGTCACTGAAGGTTGGCAGAAAGAACTCAGATAATGTTGACTTACCAGCGTTTTACTCATCGAATGCCTTTCTATGCATACATTGAATCTTGGCACTCACAGAAAAAAAAGGACGTGCTGATCACTTTACAATCGTATGCATTGCTTTGCTCCAGCAACACAACTGGGACACAACATGGAGTGTCTGTGGGTGACTAACATACTGTATACCCAATGTGTAAAATGCTACTGGATACACTGAGAAAAAAAAATAAGATGCTGCATCGTCTGGTGTCACACAAAATACAAGCATAACATAATGTCGCCATGCGAGATATACATATATATATATATATATACATATATATATATATATATATATATATATATATATATATGTCATGAGTCATCTCGACTCAGACCAATCTCCCTAGGAATTTCGCAAGACATTATGTTCATATTTGAAAAATTTTCAGCCTACAATTCACGCACAACTGAAGGAAGCAGCGTCCCCATTATTTTACAAGCTACCGTAATTCGTCAATGTGCTAAAATCCAAATTCAGAGCATATCTATGATTAAAGGGGTTAACTTTACACGGCTCTCAACGTAGCGACTGCTGAGTCGGCGGCTAGCAGCTAACAGTGCTAATGATGGCAACAGTGCTGACAGAGCTTAACGTTTTTACCTGGGGGGGAAGTTGAGGGTGGGTGCCACACTTCCACAACAACTCTTTAGCTGGGGATAGCCTTAACATCTGCCGTACGAGTCAGCGCAGAGCAGCTGCAATTAGCTAGCCAGTGTCGCACATACACAGTGACTCCGGACGCACTTCATCTTTAAATAGCAAATAGTTGTTTGCTGCTATATTAATGCTCTAAATTTTGAATGTAACAACTTGAAGAAACTTCATGTTGATCATTGAGCAAAATCTGAATTTTCAAGGAGCGCGTTTTTGTGTTTTATTGTCTCACTGTACATGTTGTCATAATAGCAAACACTGGAGCACGCTCAAATATCTGTTATCAGTCAATTCAAAAAAGTTAGTCCGAAACAAACCAAATCGGAAAAACTCAGAACATCCGGAAGTCATCCAAAAACACCATGAAACCTTTATTTTCTCTTTGATAAAATGCCAAATTTTGGTTTCATCTGGAGTATATATCTTTGTGCCAATCAGCTGCTGTGGTACTTGGAATGGAAGGCCGCACACTCCCGGGGCCACATGCTGATATACATTAATAGCCGAGAAGATGCATCAGCCTTTGCTCTTTCATTGGCAGCTTGAGCTTTCATCTGGCCTGCTTTTCTGCTCCCCTGCCGTCAGCAGGAGAAACACTGACCAATGTTGACACACTCCGCCTCGGAGCTTCTCCAATCCCATGTAGCCCTCCAACCCGACTTTGGTTATTAACCTCCAAACGCCCTCCACCATTGTTAATCCATGTGAGGAGCCACGCACTGCTTTACTAGCTGATGCATTATAAATCAATTATGTTCTGCTATGGAACCAATCTCTCTAATCTTTTCTCTACAACATCCCCTGAAATCATAATGATGACAGAGCTCATTCATCTCAGCTCACGTGGAGTGGCGCTTTCACCAATAGTATCACAGTCCTCCTGCCAGGGTGCCATGCTAGGGTGCTCATATATATACACTGTACACTTACATTAAAAAAAAAAAATACTTGGGAACTATGTGACGTGAACATATTGTGTGGCAAAGGGTGGCTAATGTGAGCAAAAGAACGGCAAAGGCATCCACAGGTCCTTCAGAAATCTTTTGACATTCTACAAAAAGTTGTATTTATATAAATAAGAGTATCTGCATGTTAATAAAAGTATAAAAATGGTAGATATGTAAGTCAAAAATTGAATTTTGTTGCTTCATTTTAAAACCAATCAAAGTGTTACGAATGAAACCTCGCTAGCTGGTACAACACATCATGAAACTTCTTGATCTTCATGAGCTGTTCTCTTCATGGTGCTGACTTGCACACCACAGAGACTCATGGCAGAAACCAGGACGCCTACCTCGACAATTTATTTCGCTGACAAAAAAAAAAAAACACATTGATGAAGAGGGGTGTAACCTCACAGTAATGGGAAATGGAAGTAAAAGCTGGTTGTGAAACAAACAAAAAAAGTGAACAAGAGACCTTTATACTTAAAGCGCTGCATAATTGAAGTTGCCGCCTTTATTGGGAGGCACAAAACGCAGGAATATGTATTATATTTGATCCACAAAGTGCTCAAGTGTTAAGAGAGTTGTAGTTAACACCATCATTTACAAAGACGAGCATCGGGGAGCCATTAGGCTTGTCTTGTTTTTGACTTTGTGAGTAGCTGGATGTTTAACAACGCATGGGAGCCTGAGCAGGTGCCTGAGCGATTATTCCACTGCCCTTTTAACCACAAGCCACATTTCTCATGTTAACACACACACACACACACACACACAGACACACACACACACACACACACACACACACACACACAGAGACAGACACAGGCTGGCATGCACAGAGAGAAAGGCGACAGACTAACCCACCCACATTCAGGAGAGGCGATAAGATATTCTGCATGACAGCTGTGGGTACAGAGAGGGGAAAGAGATGTCTAGGGATTGGCTAAATCCAGTCTGCTATAGGCACAGGACACATAATAAATCCGATCGGCTTTAAAAAGCATCTTGCTCTGCTTCATCTCCCACAACCTTCTCAAATCGACTAACAGTGGAAGAATCCCAAAACCTCTAGCCTGCAGCTACTTCAACTCCAATTTCGACTCGGACCCCTTAGCAGATACTAAAGGCACTTTGGTCAAAGAATTGTCTCCAGAGGTTAAATTGAAACATTGCTTGTCGAGTAGGGTAATGCTTCATGCTACCTGGCAAGGTCCCCCCTCTGGTACTGTATATTTACGCTCTTCTTCATCTAGTTAATGTGTCATATCCAGTGCAATTTCATTCCCCAGCCGAACTGTATTTAATCTATTTCAGTTTATAGTTGATGTTATGTCATCTTTGAATGAACGCAAGAGGGGGGAAAAGCAAAGTTTAGTCGGGTTTCGACTGTTGCTAGATTAGTATTCATATTAAAGTGTTTAGTGCAAATGTTGCATTCTGACAATGCCATATGTACACTATGAACTTAACCAAAAAGATACATATATGCTTAGGTATAGAATATGTACTAAAATAGTGACAATTCATGCAATGGATTACAATTGGTGGGTTGTACACACATTTAGACAGAAACTAATTTGAAGTGCAAAAAGACAGTTGGATCTTGAAGGCACGGTGCAGACAGTAGGTACATCTCATTTAACTTAATTCCAACTAGAATGAAAAGTGTAGTAGGGGTATATGTCATCTGCTGCTTTGCATTGTGGTAGATTAACCTCTTGGACACGAGCGCTGTCTGTAGGAGAGTTAGTTTGTATCTCACTGAATATCCGTACACATCCCGTTCTCATTCCCAACTCGTCAATTACCTCAGCTTACATTACATTACGGTCATTTAGCAGACGCTTTTATCCAAAGCGACTTACATGTCAGTATCTATCTACACACCGTAGACGCAGCTACGGGAGCAATTTTTGGGGTTAAGTGTCTTGCTCAAGGACACATTGACAAGAGACTAGATGAGCAGAGCAGCAGCCGGGGATCGAACCTCCGACCGTCTGATTGAAAGGCGGCCCTGCTCTCCACTTAGCCCCGGTCATCCAGCTAAGTTAGATACCCATGCGTAGAGGCACAGGGCCCCTCTCTCCGTGTTGGGGGATTTTGGCGTGTTGGGAGTTTGAACGTTTTAGCGCTGCGATATTTTAAGACAAAACTTTTACTTTTTGATTCCGAGCGACAACAACTTCAGCTTCCTGCTAATCCTGCAATGGTTGTGCAATTTCTACAGTTTTTCTGCTTCAAGATATTTCAAGCTACACTATGAATGTCTTCTTGTCATCTATTCTTAGTCAGATACCAGCTGAATCAGAAAATACAGTACACCATCAAAGTCTGAAATGGCCTAGAAACGCAAAGGCAGTTGCTTACCAGAGAGCTGTGTGCTTCAGAGTGTTTGTGCCGTACAGCAGGCTCGTAGCGGGACAACATGATGCAACCCTCCTCTAGAAGTAACGCCCATTATACAGACTGGATCCATCAGGCAATCTTTTGAATTTCCCATGGGACAAAACCGATGCTGAAATCCTTTCTAACTCTGTGATAGCTTCATACCCAAATCAGTTGTTGGCCCCCTGGAGAGATGCACTGTACTACTTCATCTGCTTTTACGAGCCTCGTTATTGGCTTAGTATATCCCCGACCAGCAATCGGGGAGATGGGGTGGTGTGGTGGGGTGGTGGTGGTGGGTGGGTGGGGGTGTGTTATCTAAATGGCTGCCACTTTTCTTGATGTGCTTGTTTGATTGATAAAAATAATCTAACCAGAGAGACGAGAGACAATAAATAAAACTAGCAGGGAGCTGTGGCAGGGAGCGAGGCGAAGGCACAATTGTTTTGTAATCTGGCGGTGATGAGCGAGTTCACCTGCGATGATTAAAGTGTAGGGGGGCCCATCATAGCTGCACAACTTCTTGGGTTTTCTGTTTGCACCCTGATGAGATGAAGGGCCGTGAGCATGCAGAATGGAGTGCCATGCCGCACCTTAATCCCTGATTTACTGCCTTTGGCACTCATTGATTGAAAAGAGCAGCACGTCATGGCCGATCTGCCTAACAAGGAATGGGTAAAGGGGAGATTAAAGAGTGTGTGTGTGTGTGTGTGTGTGTGTTTGAGTGTGAAGTCTGTGAAGTGAGCCGCCACCTACACACCCGAGTCATCTAAACTCAGTGAAGTTGTGAAGCAGACAGCCAGCGCTGAAAGGGAAAGAATGAGGGAAAAGCTGAGAAGGGAGACTGAGTAAACATGCCAACGGTTTGTGCTATGAAACATGTTCCCTGCTGTGCTCCTGTTTACACATATAATGACTGCGATATGGACATGCACATTTCTAAAGAGGCTCACCCACGCACAGGGAAGGCACGCACACACACACACACACACACACACACACACACACACACACACACACATCCAATTAAGCAGGCAAGCTTGAGATAGGCATGCTTTAAAAGCTCACAATCAGAGAAGACTGACTTAATTAAGACTCCTACGTACTGTATCTCTGATGGCATTTCATCTCTTCTAAGATCCCGCCAGCTGCACCGAGCATCTGAGCTCACCAGGGACCTTGCAACAACTTGCAACACCAACACATCAACTCCCCATTCCTCAACGTAGTCGTGATGAGCTCCAGGTCCTAAGCCTCATTTTCCTCCCAAAATACTACGTTTTCATTTTTTTTTTTTTGGTGGGGGAGGAATTAGTTTCTACATTGTTGAAGAAAAAGAAATAAATAAAAGTACTTATGACACCCCGTGTGAGTAATTCATAATTGCCTGTTCAGACTTTCAAATGAAGACACAACCGCAGGCTACACTGCCACAAAAGGGGGTAAACCTGAGAGCTCAGAAAGACCCAGAGGTGCGGAGATGTGCCCGAGCCCAGATGCTAATTGGTATCCTCAAACTGATTCCCCAGCTTGGGATCTGATTAGAAGAGAAAGAATCTTTGGTCCCGGGCTGGTGTTGTTGCGCTCACTCATTTTCTCTGCATCGCTTGAACACACACACACACACACACACACACACACACACACACACACACACACACACTATCTCCAGAGAGGACAATAAAAGCAGACACAACTTGGTTTCCACTCGAGTTCTAAATGAAAATGTAACACGACAGGACTGAACTGGTGGGTATACGACACTCGGAGGGAATGTTCCCGAGCGCAGATGCAGACAATAAATAACATCAAAAAACATTAAGACCCGAATAGAACAACATCTATAACATTGGAACTGAAATGCACAAATGAACGGAGGTAAAATACTGTTTTAATTTTGTTTTGTGGCAAGACCAGATGTGGTGCAGCTGCAATGATTTGAATACTTCTGAAAATACTCATCTTTGGTCTACTGCAATGTTGTCTCAAGGGTGCGGGCTTAAAAGCCACTTCAGTAAAATCTTCATACAGTTTCTGAAAGCCGTAATATGCTCAGACAAACTACAATGACATGTAAAAAGAGAAATGTCTTCACTGAAATGTTAAAATTAGAACTTAAAATCAAGACGAATGCCCCGAAACTACGGCGCGCTGTGAATAAAGTAGGATTTCCCCAGTAAACTTTCTGAAAAAAAAACGCATCAAAGCAATGCATGAAAGAGCATAGAGGAATCAAAAACCCTCAATGGCAATGCTGTTTTCTATATGACGTCATACAACAATCATGTTGCAGCTTGGAATAGCATACAATAGACAGTGGGAACAAAGATTTTGTGTTCACAAACACTTCGTACAATAGCGATGGGAGTCCAAGCATTCAAGTGGTTGTCATAGCAATAAAAAAACATGAATATGGCTTCAATTGAGAGACACTTTTAGCTTTCATCAAAAAATGTTTTTTTTTCAGAATAAGCTCAACAATCCATGTTCTTGGACTAAAAAGCAAATTAGTCAAAGTACTAGTCCATCTGCTCAAGTGGGAGTGAATTGGGCCCTCATGTTGAGTTTTTAAAACTATCCACTCATCCGCACCAACTGTATAACCTCTCAGGATATGGTAAAGGACATACCTCTGTGGATTAAACACCCCTTTTAACCTTACCCACTTCATGCATTTTTAGGTGTATCGGATAGCTATCTCAAACCACGATGCGACCACGAAGCAGTAGCGACCAACACAGTTTCACTCACTCACGTTAAATACTGAGGCCTGGTCAGCGGCCCTTAGCTTCAAAGTGCTGACGTGTCAGGGACGGTGTGTCAATATACGCTACATGCATTAGCGTGTTCAAAAAACAACTTCTGTTTTCACGAGAAGCATGACTAACGACTGACGCGACAAAGTCAGCGTTGACTTGTTGACACAGGATATGGACAACGGTCAAACCCATCTGCCGCTTTCCCACCCTTGGCGGACTATCGCTCACTTCATGCTACATCAGCTACCTTAGCGTCTAACATGCACTCTCCTTTGTATAGGGAACACTTATAACTTAAGAGTAGAGGAGCTCAAATGGTTATTGTTTAACCAATAACCAAATAAGGAAACAAAGACAAAAAGTTCAATTCTAATGACATCCATGAAAGGAATAAAAACTGAATGACTTGATTTTTTTCCCTTCGCTTTAGCTGTCATGGCAAAAAATGAATGTCAACTTTATTATGAACGCTGAGCACTAAAAGGTGTCAGCCCTTAACCAATTAGAGGGAAGGGACCTATGTTCTCGAATAATGAATAGGGTCAGCGGATGGCCTGGCACTGACCAGAGGGCCTGCATTTGTTCCCCCATTATTAAACATGTTTAAAAAGGACCCTTAACACTTCGCTGCTCCAGGAACTTCCCACTGACCGCAAGACTGTACCCAGACGAGAGGTAGAGAGGAGAGACTCAAACAGGGGAACCATTCTTTGTATTTCTGATATTGCTATCGGCTGTACATTGCAGATTTCTCAAGTATAATTTTTGTTGGCCTAATGGTGGCACTGGATTTAAGGTTAGAGGGTCATCAAAAATCATCAAGAGTGTACAAAGTGTTGAAGTGGTAGTGCCAGGACAGCAGCGCTCCCAAGGTCGAAATGTGCTTTGGAGTCCCCATTGTGTGATCTGTGAGAAATCCTGTGAGTCTGTTGCTGGTTGTACTGGAGAAATGTATAGAAAAGGTCAGAGAGTGGCTGTGCACTAAACTTCTGAACCTCTCTTGGATTTGGTGAAGTGGAAGACAAGTGGCTATCTTGACATTTCTGTATTTTTTTTTCCTTCGCCTCTGTATCTCAAAACAGCATGCCATAGAGTGAGAATCCCCACAGAAATGCAACTGATACTGACCTGTGTTTTACCCGGCTGTCAGACCTCTTTATTCTGCTTCTAAAGAGCTATACTCACTGGACTCGTAAAGCAGAGATTTGTATGCACTTTGGATCTGAGCAAAGCAATCACTGTGAAAGATTTGGCATACTTCAAAATACCATAGTTTTAATGGATTTGGTTATGGAGTAACCGTGGAGATTTGCCAATGCAGAAAAAAGGTTCAAACCATCTAATCTGACAGCAAAATCAGCAGCCATGGTTTCGGTAGTCTCATCAGCTGGTCAGACTGCTACTGCCAAAGTGTCCGATGAGAACTCCTCCAGCTCCACTGGTGTAATAAATCAGGATGAAATCAAAAAAGCTCATGAGACTCCATGATGGCATCTGTGAAGGTGTTTCATACACCCGTTTCATACAGAGGCCGTATTCCTAAAAAAAAAAAAAAAACATGTCTGGTTTGTGAGTTTAAGGAACCAAACATATTAGGTGCACCACATCATTTCATTAGTTTCTAGGAAAAAGTTTGAGTCCAAGTTTATTTCCTGACGGATATCAAAATTAGAAAACAATTACTAAAAAATCTTGACATTCCGGTATAATAGCATTCTTTCGTTCCATTTGTGTGTCAGTCTGAATAACTAATTGACCGTCTGACTGACTAACAGATGGGTCATTTACTTTCACTGTCTGCATTTAAAGTGTTTACAACTGCCATTAAGATATACAGCTAAACAGTTGCGTTAAATGATACATTGATGTCCTCCCTGGGCATTTCCAGGCTAACTACTTTGACTACTAAGTGCTAAATGAAATAATAATGAAACCTTATTTATAGGGGTTGTATGGCATGTGGCTCAGCCAGCATGGCCATCTCACTTTTTTTTAATGCTTTGTGAAATTGCCTACAATGCAATTTTTTTGGCCTTTACTACAACTGCGGGACATTTGTAATTTCATGCTTTGTTAAGATTTAAACAAGGCGATTTTTACATCAAGCGTCTGGAGTATAAAAGCTTTAACATTTCAATTTCAAATCCCTCAAGTATATATATATATATTAATATGAGAGAGAAAGAGAGAGAGAGAGAGAGAGAGAGAGAGAGAGAGAGCTTATAAACCACACAAAATTGTGAAATACTTGATTACAAATATTTACATATTTTTGGCATCTAAACTGTTCATACCAGTTATGACGACGAACTGATTCAAATGATGTTGCTTTTTTGACGCATACTATTCGTGTTCTGTGTGAAAGTACAGTATGTATGACAAAAACAACAGAAAAAAATATATATTGACATTAATCGCACAAAAAAGGAAAGTCCCAGTTGTGTAAAGGCCTTAAGACTGAGCTTGTGTCGACCATAACTTTCAGACTCAAACATTTCTATCATATTTAGAAAGATAGAATTATGTCCGTACCACATTTCGGACACAGGCTGTGTTGGTTTTGTTGCACTAAAGCTCTAGCCGTGCAAATATATAGAAAACTCAGTCGGAGCTGTAGAGCTGCCCCATTACCTTGTTAAAATGTCATGGAGAGGGGGACTAGTCATTTGTGATGAAACAAAGGATTCGAGTGAACTTAACCTAAGGCCCAGCAGATATGCCAGTCATTCTCCCTGGCTTTTTACTGAACTGGGTATAAGCTAACACATTAACATTTTGATGTCGCTTCAATGACTAGAAGCTGTGTTTACGCTTCCGTCTTCTTTTGTCTCACTTGTCCTGTTGTTTCACTTTAAATGCCTTCTATACCAGAAGTCATTGCTTAGTAGAATTACTTGCATATCTCAGTGAACGTTTTATAAGAGTGTCTCCTAAATGATTGATTTAGTTTGAGTAAGTTATCAATGGTATTGTCTCTAAAAGAGATGCGTCAAGCCAAGGTAGAAATGCACTGCTTGACACATCCAACCTCATTTCCTTAAAATGTCTGTTCTAAAATGACACATTGCAAGTGGCTGTTTTAAAAAGATGTGCTGTGTTGTTTTTTTTTCTCTCCCCCCCATCAAATGCAAAGTGGAATGCTTGAAATGGAAAGATGCTCCTCCTTTTCTGTGGCACAATGATGCAGAGCACTTAGGATAATTACGTTCCATTGACTGTCTCCCCAATGAATACATCAAATGTGACTGTGCATATTTCTACAAGTGAGCATGCAAATGATAGCTGCTACTTGAAGCAGAATGCATGCAAAGCATATAGTCTGTCTTTGTCCAACTATGTGTTTTAAAGGATAAGGATGGTGGCGTTATAACAAGATATACTCAACAAACCATAAAAAAAAGTCAATAGATCCTACTTACAAGTTTATTCAAAGCCTGATATGTTTAACTGGGTGACATGTTCCATCGTGACAATGATTGCAGTCAATCCAGCACACATCTTTAACGTGTCATAGATACTCATTAGAGCACACATCTGTATTCATCATTATTCTATATTTGCGAGCTGTAATTTATGAATTATGGTCTTCAGTAGGGACACGCGGGTTTGGTGTATTGAGGTCAATACGTTTTGAGAGAACCTCATTGTTGGTTTTGGGATTTGTTGACAATAAGAAAAAGAATAATAGCAGACGTATCCTTAGTAAAAGTACACACACTGTCCAATTACAGGCAGGTTAGGGTTTGTGAATGAGCCACTTTTCAAAGTGGCTCATTTATTTGAGTTTTGGTAATCCGTCAACCCAGAAGATTAAAGATTTTTTGGCAGTGCTGAATGTCAAAACACATCAAATTTTAGACTCTGTTACTTGAGTTAAGCATAATGGATGTGTCAGGGCTGTTTGCCATCATGTGCTTCCTTTGGTGTTCATGCCAGTTTAGAAAATAACAAAAACCATCAATCCCGACTGCATTTTTCCTCTTTGTTCATAACGTATTCAGTTTTTCAATGCACAAGTAAGTAACTGCCGCTTCTGGAGCAAGAAGACTACCATGACCTGCATTTTGTATTTGTCTTGTATGGTTATTTGGTGCACCAAGATTGAAACGTTGCAAGTATGGAAGGAGTTGCACGTTTGGATACACTGCTACAAACAAGCTTAGCATCCTGTCGTTGTAGTAGTGTATGGCGAATGGAAGAGACCCTGTGCCAGTCAAGTTGTATTTTTGTCATTTTTGCACACTTTTTTTTTTTGGTTTTTGCATCGCCCATGCCTGTTTGGTATTACGGTGACATGCTGAGAGTTTGACTGAGCCAGATTGAAGATAAAAAGATAAAGTGATAAAGATAGGAGTCAGTCAAAGTTGCACAGTGTAAAGGATGACCCACATTTCTACCAATGCCGCCAACATGCACTAGGACAGGGGCATCTGACACAGAGACCACTCAAACTCAAATTTAATAGAGCCTTTGGACAAAACTGTATGATAATTGTGATTAATCTTACACAATTTAAGATAGTTTAAATTGTCTACTAATCTATGCTCATACGCTACTGAAATGCACAGAAAGCAAAGGCTGTCTGCATTTTAACCTCACTAAAGAGATAAAGCAGCAAAGCAATGTGAAATCACTCGCACAGTGAGCATGAAAGTTCACCAAAAATAGTCTTAACACTTACTAGCTTCCTCACATCTCATGGTCTTCATTAGCAGATGGAGTTTGCTCAGTTGTCATGGTTTTAGTTTTAGTTTTCATCACATGACCTGAGTGTCAAACTTCAGTTATGCGATTACTGGTGGCGGTATATGATATTCAAGGGTAGTAACCCACCAATCGTAATTCCCTCAACTAAATATGAGCATGAGATGCATTAGAAGGCTCCAGAAATTAAATATACTATTCATATATATGTACAGTATATATATATTATCATCACCACAGGTATGATGTCTTAACACAATAACTCCTGTTTCAAATTATGGCATAATCCATCATCAAATTGATTCTGTGATGTATGAGGTCGATGTGGATAAGTACAAAGTGAATACATTTTTCTGTGGACACAAATTGGGGAAGTAGTTCAGCGAGCTCCATCAAAGTATTTAAAATGCCTTTGAACCACCAATCATTGAAAAAAAAAAAAAAAAAAAAAAAAAAATGAACCCAGTACTCAGTCTGACCTGCACACTCTGCAGATCAGACTGCACTTTGCACCAGTAATCCAACAGAAAAAACCTTCAGATTTAGACCTTTTTTTTTTCTTTTCTCTTCCCTTCTCCTCTTTGTCTGCTGATGGCTTCGCAGTTACAGTAGTTGAATGTGTGGATCGAGGGGGGAGGGGGGAGGGGGGGTCACTCCATTGTGTTGGTAGTGCTGCCTTTGCCAGAACCAGAACTAGAAGCGTCTCTGTTATGGGCAAACAGGCTCAATGCATCACCTTAATTACTCTTGCCTCACATTTCAGTTGCATGAGACCTTCACCAGGGCTGACAGCAACAGGATGCACGCTCGGCCAATCCCTCCTCCTTCACCAATACCAACAGAGAGCAAAGAAAGTGCTTACCTAGGAGAAAAGACAAAGAGAGAGGGTGAGAGGGAAGCAGGGTTATTGAAATAGCAGCATTAAAGTAGGTTACTCTCAGCAGTATTGTGTTTCACTTAGCTTGGTTCTAGGAGCACATACATCTCCCACATGTGGTCCTAATGACCTCTCAACACTACACTGAACTTATCATCGCGCTGATCATTCTACATCAATGCACATGTCCAAGGCTGACACAGAAAAACACTGAAAGAGAATGCACCCACAAAAAAAAACAAAAAACAATCTGCTAATATCACATCTTTTCTTCATTAAATGTCTATATACAAAAATGTGGCAGTCAAAATGTTACATTTTATAAAGCTGATGGAACGTCTCTTATTGCATAATAAGCCTAATCAACCAGCAAGTCATTTGTGATCTTATTTCAGCATTGTGTTAGAGTTGCCAAAATGGTAGATTTAAAGGGAATGGTAATGCATTTCCTGGCAGCCAATAGTGCTGAATCTCTTCATGTTTCATTTTGTTAATCCCAAGTGTCCTTCCTAGTAGTAGCAGGCAGCAACCTCCGGGTTTGAAATCTGGACCCAGTGCTGAAGTGCCTTAAACCTGCATTCTATCTAAAGGCCAGCAGGGGGAGACTCATCTGGCTTTTTTAATACAGCATGATGAGATCATTTGTAAATGTATGGTTCCAATTAAAATAACAGACTGCAAAGCAGAGTGTGCTTTGGGGCGTGACTACCTTTTGACTGACAAGTCTCTCCCACGGTGTTGACCGGTCTTGGAGTTTTCAGTTCAGAAAAGTTCATTGCAACCTTTTTTGGTTGTGTAAAAATGTCTTAATTAGCCGTTAGTTCTACAACCTCTCGTGTCACTTCTGGTTACGAAAAACCAAGAAGACGATGGCCAAAAGAAGAAGATGACGACTGCCAAAATGCCAAACTCGAAGCTTCAAAAGCCATAGTCCACAAACCAATGGGTGACGTGACTACATCGACTTCTTTTATCATTCTATGAGTAGCATCTAATAAAAGGTCGGACAATTTAAAGATACGCTCCAGTATGTAATAAATTGTGCTCAGGAATAAAACACCAATAATACATTTTAAAAAAAGAAAAGCCACATCAGCGCCAAGAATTAAAATCTCATTTAATCAAATAAATGTACGAACCATGAGGCAGAAATACATCAAATCCTCCATGTCAGTTTCTAACAAGTCTAATAAAAGCGGCATTGTCTCTAAGTATGTAACAGATGCTGGGTGCATTTTTAGATCTTTCTTATCATTATCTCCATTATTGAGTTAAATTAAGTGTATTAAAAAGCAGCTATGGGAGACCTGAGTTAATCAAAATGAAAGTAATAAGACAGGAGGGTAGGCCATATTTCTGTATTTCTGCAGTTGCATAAATCATAAATTCCCTTACTGAAATAAACAAGCTACATCATTTATATGCTTGGACATGCCATACATTAAATGCATGACAGAGTAAACAAAAGAAATATGGATTATTTAATCAGTGTAAAAAGAGAAATATATTCACTGCAACAACAAAATGTTTTGGTGCAATTTCATATCTGAAAACAATTTGTAATAACCTGATTGGTGCTCAAATTGATCTATTTCTCCTCCAAAATCCCTCACTTTCAGGGTCACATTTAGATGCACACTGTGGTAAAAACAAGTGCACTACAAATATTAACTCCCAACTGAAATTAGAACACATTTTGAACAACTCCAGTCCATGACTCACAGACTAGCTCCTGTGGATCTGAACCTTTGGAACCTGATATTTGTGCAAAGCTGTGATTTCCCCGAAGGCTTAGGTGTTCAAAGCAAAAAACTTTAGTTCAAAGCTACTGTAAAGAGAAAAATGCAACGGACTCCACTGTGCTATGCAAGGACAACTCTGCCAAAACTTTACAGATGCTATAGAAATATTGTGCAGTGATGCTATCGATATAAAAAAATAAAGACTTGGATGAATGCAGAGATAGATGCAGAGATGCTTGGTATGGATGAATATGCCCTTTTATCTTCAAAGATCCGTCTGTTTTGTATCCTGAACTAACTCAAACAGATCATATAATTCATACAGAATGATTAGATAATATAATCATATAATTCATATAGAATTAAAGGCAAGCACTGAAAGATCTTGAAAACTAATTTAGTCTCGTAAAGACTTGTTCCCTTACGCCACTTGTATCGAGAAAATGGCACCCAAATTTAGACAATTCTTGAAAGTTTTTTTTTTTTTTGGTATAGGAAACATATGATGGTATTCATCATCCTTGTTGACTTGACAAGACGAGATTTGTGGAGGTGAAATACTTTAAGATGTGGTCATTGAGGTCCCTTGTCTGCCTATGTCTTCGTCTCCCAGTTTAACTGCAAGTACAAAAACAGAAAGTAGCTTCCTAAAAACGACCAGTACTGCCAATTACATAGGGGTCTACATTCAAGGGCTGACCTTGATTACCCTGCGTATTCATCCTTACACGCCGGTTTGTCTATGTATGTGTGCGGCAATTTTGCTACTGCCGTTATATTGTCTTCTAAGGAACATCAGAAGGTTAAGTGCAATGGCGGATTGTCCCGTGGACTATTACGAGGAGGAGCTCGGGGTCATTTCACCATGATGGCCGACTGTAATTATTAAAACACAGACAAGGAGCTAAATCAAATGGAAGAGCAAATAGGAAGAGCGGAGGCAGAATGACAACAGGAGCGTCCTGAAAAATAACCTCAGGAAAACTGGCGGTGCTGCAGCGGTCACCGCTCTCCACAGGTGTTTGCAGCACAGCGTGGGACCTGTTGATGCCAGACTTGGAAATTATAGATGTGTCCACAGATGAGAGTAATTCCAGCTGTGTAACCACCACAAATGAATTTGTGGCGCTTAACAAGATTGTCATATTGGAGACATTCTTCGCAAGATCAACTGGGAGAAAGGACTAAGGCCACCTGGAGCAGGCGGTCTTCTCGCCATATGGTGAGAAAAAAGCAATTACAGCATGTAAGACACTGTGTGAGGGATTGTGGGACCCACAAGGAATGAACTTTAACATCCGGTTATACATTTTCCTTGAAGGCATTACGATTCTAACTCCAACTGTGTTGGATAATTAGCCCCACGGAAGAGATCTCCAAAATGAAATTGTTTACAGCCAATAAGGCCGAGCCAGCCCACACCATCATCACAGAAGCATATAGCGCCCGTCCTCTGGTTCCACACCAGGTTCACACTTTTAGCTCTGTAAGCACTGTCGCCGTTATTTGTGCTTTTAGCGCCGTTAGAAGCGTTAGCCGTCACCATGTTGAGAGCCGTGGTGAAGCAATAGCTCTGAATTTCGCGCAGAGAACCTTCAAAGAAAACCTCAGAGTCTGACAGAAAGCAAACACAGAGAGTTGCACCATGAAAATGGCCATTATGGTTTAATAGAGATCTTCATTCGGGGTAATAGGTTGAAAGAAACTGAAATGTTAATTTAAGTGCTTGAAATAAATAAAGTTAAATTTCAAACTGTAGGGAATAATGTTTCCAAAACAACTGTGTTGCTTTTGGGCAAATATCCAATAACCATTTGCAACAATTTCAAACTCTGTATCGAGTTAAATCAGTTTTAATCAACATTGAAACAACTCTGGGCTATTTACACAAATTAACTTATATGATCGGAGGAAAAAAAATGCTTAAAATGTGCAACGGGAATATTAAATGCCTTCAACTGACATGGGAGTAATAAAGAGAGGCAGCTCAAATTGCCCAAGAGGGGCACTAATGTAGAAAGTGATGGGAATGGGGTTACGATGTTTAAGTCAGTCAGTGGATGCACAGCCTCTATAACTGGGCTTCATTTAGTCCAAGGGTTTCAGAACTTTCTTCTGAATCAATATTGATGGACGGTAGGCGTCACTAGGATTGAAGCTCTTTAAGCATGGGAATGTCTGAGCATGAAACAAAAAACAAAAATATGAACAAGGCATACATGACTGGGAGGAATACTGAAAGGTTCGGAAGTAAGCTGCTTCTCTTATGCTATCCTAAATGTATGTTTTCCCTTTTCTTTGAAAAGGCAACTTTGAAATCTGTCATGGGTTATGGCACTTTTTTTTTCTTCATTAATCGGCACGTCGACATATTTTTCCCTACTGTTGTTTTTGTCACGAGTACTTTCACGCAGAAGCTAAATATTACGTGGCAAATAAGCGAGGTCGATTTTTCGGAGCTTTCACACCCCTAATGAAGGCATCAACCGATCACGTTGTGCGGAACGGACATATTCAAAATCGACGCCAACGAATAAATCTGCCGTGTATTCGTCACGCCCCGTGGTGTGTTAAGGCCTTAAGAGAGAGAGAAAAAAAAAAAAAGAGTAAAACGAAATATACAGATGTTGATATAGATGAGCATCAAATATTTGTTTAAACCTAATTACCCATAGCTGGTTTCAACACAACTCTCTGGTGGAGGCAGCTGTGGAAACACGGAGTAAATATATAGTATCGAATGCATTAAACAGCTCCTTTGCCTCGATGATGTGTTGCTCTACTCAGTTTGAGGTCATCAGATGAGCTCTGTGTTAAGGGAAATATGGTCATGTGCAGTGGAATTGTTTCATCACAGGTTATTGACATGAGTTCCACAGGACTGATAATGCAGACAACCTCTTCAATCTTATCAAATCACAGGCGGAGCCAAGGCAGTGCTGGTCCCATGCAAAGCCGGATTTAAGGAAAGCCCGGAATGATATTGCCTTCAGGGGAAGAAAAAAAAAAATGAACATGTCAGGCGGAGTGCTTGTCTCTCAAAGAAATAATCTTGGAAGGATTTGGATGACAGAACACCCGTCCTGATTAGACCTGACGGGAAGCTAGCCAATTAAAGATCACTGCCATCTGCCCTGTTCATGGCTCACGCCTTATAGCCTGCTCCCTTAAAAGTGGGACCGCTTCAGTCACAAATGATTTGCGAGAGAGGAAACCTGTTAAGAAAAATGACTGGGAAATTTACTTCTGAACTGTAAGCAAGCCATTAGATAAGGCCCGAACCCCTCCTAAAGCCAGCAAATGGCTGTCCAAATGTTAATTTGCTGTGCAGCCTGCAGATGATGCAGAACATGGCTTTCACCTTCTCCTGCCATACATAATTCATGCTATTGACTGGTGAGGCGATGCCACTTTCATGCACCGAGCTCACAAAGTGGTGCCACTTTCACACACAGAAGCAAGCCAATGAATCCACACCAACTGTGCAGTAACGCTTAGCACACAATCGAGGTTGGCGTGAAATGTCCGGACAAGATACAGGCATGCTCACATTTCTGATTGGCACAGACAGAAGTGCACACATGCTGTCACAGAAGAACCTTAACCACAAAGAGTACTTCACAATGTGGATAAAGAGAAGCAACAAGAAGAGGGTGAGGGGGGGGGGGGGGGGGAATCAGTTGTGCTCGAACTTTCTAGATATGTAATCAGCAAGCATGACAGGTCATAGAGTGCAGTCTGTAAACACGAGCACATAACTGAAGACTGCCATGGCCTATGAAGAATTCTTCACGCTCTAATGCATCAGTCCCACAGGGAAAATTAAATATACATTTCTGTGTGCCGCTCAGTCTGACCCACTTTGGAGGATCCAACAACTGCTGCCACAGAAGCGGCTTTTGACTCCTCAGTACCAAAAAGGACTGCTGCCACTACAAAGCCCCCTACAACACCCCCCCCCCCCACACACACACACACACACACACACCCCACACACACTTTGATTAACCTCACTGCCAGAAGGCGACTACCATAGGACTCCTGCATTACTCAGTTTGGACGGGGACTGAAAACAAAACACTGAGAATATGAGTAGCCAACAAATAGTGCAAAGTGTGGACAACAGTGCATCTAAAAGTCTACGGTTGCATTTCAACACAGATTTGCAGCGTTGAACACGTTCCCGGGTTCGGGTCTGACCAGATGGCCATCATCACAGGAGTGAAATTTAGCTCCGGATCGCGGGAAGGAGTGATAGGTCTTGGAAAAGATGCTCATCGTAAACATTTGCAATCTTGTCTCTGGGAGCCAAGACGCAAATTAATATTTAATCTAGCGGCATGAGAAATATGACACATTTGAGATACGTTGGAGAGCATGAGCCCTCTGTGAAAGCATGATTGTGTCATCTATTCTTGCTATAAGCTCTAGTATTGGAGTAGTTTCATGAAAATAGCTTAAGAACAGTGCCAAAAAGAGATGAAAAAAGACGGAACATGACAGAAGAGTTGGACAAGAAAAACTGTTGTTTAATGATCACGTTCTAATTTTAACTCACTCTGATGTCCAACTTCATTGAGAAGAACAAAAGGACTGAAATACTTTCTCAAGCATGTGTGGAACTAGACTATGTTCTTTAAAACTCACTGATGGGGGCATCCTATTACCACCCCTCTGTCATAAGAAAGCAAGGGCACTCTGTAGTCTCATTCCCATTCGTTCTTGATCCACACTTAAACGTCTGACTGACTGATGGCCGATACCTTTTACCTTACAAATCAGAAACAGGGACGCTCATACATCTTCCTCCTTTCGCTGATGCCTGTTTATACAATCAACAAGATTACTTGTAATACAAGAGGGAACGTCTACATTCGATTATTAAGAGGAAAGGTCTCGAGTTGGAAGAAGCACTTTTTAGAATCAATTCTAAATGGTTTTATTAATGTTTGTACTTGATGGACATCGGAGATGGATTCGTTCCTCAGGAAACTGCTGGAGTCAGTTCCACCGACTTCAGCAGTATGTGAATATGTGTGTGTGTGTGTTGGTGTTTGACTGAATGGTGACTCTGAGAAACATGGTGCAATTTCAAGATGAACCAATCGGGTGATAAGGCTTGAACAGTACATCGCGGATACTATAGGGAGAACTGGAGCAGTGTCAAGTTCAAATTGGACAAGATCCCCTCTCACATCTCAAGATGGTGGCATTTGAGGGTTCTGTTTTCTAAAGATCATTTTCCAGGACGTTTCCTGTGATGATCGAGCTGGTACGCCAGACATGGACTGGTGCGTACACTAATATGTTCCTCTCTGCGGAAGTCTGGTTTTGAAGGGTGAGCAGTCTACGGCTGTAACTCATCTATGAAATCATCCCTTACATTCTTAGAAACGATGACCGATTGATACAAAGTTAGAGACTAGATTGCTAGGAGTATTAATAACTGGCGCCGACCGTTGTTAGTTAATCACACCATGCTTTAGCCCCTTTATTGTAATGAAGTCTTTAACAAGGCCAATCAGACCCACTGTGAGCTGGTGTTGTCACTATACAAGTTAAACAATATGCAGCATTGTGTTTGAAGAGACGATGCTAGCCACGCAAAAAAAGTACAGTAAGCCAGTATTTAGCCGGGGTTTTGGGCCGCCATTCATTGTTTGAACCCCGGCTTCCCAATAATTAGTATCCAACTCTCTCGCCAATGTCCAACACAAATTTGAACCCATTGCTCCCAGCCTGAGTTGAATCCCAAACTTCAAACCTTAGTTTGAGGTTTGGGATTCTTACCACGTCAACTTTAGCATCCAAACCAAACGTAGTAGTAACCTAACTTAACATTATTCAACCGTTTAAAACAAGTTGGGAAGAAAGCAACATTGTGTAATGTCATCCAACCTGCATGTGCTTCCATGTGACGTAACTTAGGGGTGTGTTTACAGCATTTCCAACAACCTAACCAAGAGCAGCCTTTCCAAATACTGTCATCCATGAACTGCCATATGAATGTTAATATAATCCTAACTTAGCCCTTTCAGATGGCAATGTAATCAATTTTGGGGAGCGTGAAATGTCAGTGTTCCAGGATAACAACTTCTTCTCTCATTTTCCATGTGTTTTCCAAGTTTTCCAAGTTTTCCAGTACACGTGGGAATCCTGACCTGAAAAAGTTGGCTTCCTCTAATAGAAAGAGCGTCGTTTGAAAAGAGGTATTCAAAAAACCTTTAATTTTTCAACTACTTGCAATCTTTAAGTATATACCACAACACGTCCTTGCTCATACCATCAACTGTGTACGGAGGACAAAAAGGTCTTTTCCCACAGTGTGCCACGACTCAGCCTTCATTTGGGGACAAGGTTAATCACGTCCTCTGACTCGTTTGTGGACAAGCCCTACACAAGATGATAGCACAGGGGCAGCCACAGAGGGGACATGACCAGGTGATAACACCATAAACTACAATCCTGGGGGACAACTTGTTAATTAAAAAGGCTCATTAAAGCATCATTTAAATTATTCATTCGGCATGTCAGAAAATGTCCTTTCCGAGTCAAATTTAATTTCTTTTCAAAGCTGCCATGACACTTTGGGATTGTCCTTATCTGCGCCTACAGTGCTGCCCCCCAGGAGAACTTTGAAATCACTCACCTGACACCTTGCCTGGTACTCCTTATGTCAGTATCTCTCTCTCCCTTTCCCCCTGTGCTCTTCACTTCTCACTCCGAGAGCAAATCTTAAGACAAGCGGTTTGATGTTCAAAGCAAAAGGGCTTGAAAGCTTTCCACAAACCACCCAGACTCAAGACTTCCCCCTTCAAAGGAAAACATAAATTGGCTCAAGAGAAATTATTCACTCCGGACACAAACACTCTTTTCCCTACAAATGCAGCAAACTCATTGCATAGAATACAGTAGGCCTGGAACAGCAGAGCTTTCTGCTTGTTGAGATGACGACAACTTCACTGAGGGGGAAAGATTAATCATCACACATGGCCTCCTTTTTCGACCCTCTGCGCCCTCAAGAGTTTATTAATTCTTACTTTGTACTGTCAAACTGAACTCAGGATTAGAAAGGTGCCCTGCAAATGCATTTCACTGGCGTTACCATTTCTTGCAAACCCCCATTGCTGATATCTAACACAAATTCTATGAATATGGAACAGTTTATATAAGCATTGTTGACAAACAAACTATGTATTAAACAGCTTAATTCTTGAATTAAACTGACATTATGTAAATCGGCTTGACTTCATTTTTTTCCCCCTCAGAATCAAGCAAACTCTCAGATTCTTCAAACCGGGAAACACATTTTTCAAGGTCCTGAGAATGAATAACCTCACCTCGAGAGTTCATCTTTGGCTGATTGAATAGCAAATTGTGAAACTACTCAAATCAAAAGGCAATGGCACCGGTTTAGAAATCGATTATTATTAAGTCAGTAATCACTCTCCTCCGGTTTAGTCAGCTCTTTGTCAGCGTGACGATTCTATGAGTAAACAAGATTAAAGCCTGAAGCCTGCTAGTACCGCTAAAAGCTTATGTTTATTACGCCACACAATGGAAATGTGTCGCACTGACACTTTCACGAGCGTCCCTCTTGAAAAAAGAGACCCTGTGTCTCAGTGAGAATACCTGAAGATAAAAGATAAATAAAAAAAAAAGATAAAATAGTGAGATTTATCAAGTACCATTGGACATTTGGCACAGTGGTGGAACTAGAATAAAGGTTATGGGGTTCACAAAAAACAGATGGGCTCATCCATTTGGGGAAACATTTGTAATAAATGTCGTGCCAGTAGTACAATCCAGCAGCGCAGGTAAAAAGTCAACAAGAAATCCTCCATTTCTTCATGAAATGCTCATGATCCGTCCCGAATCACACTCTTAAAAACAGGATATTCAATTAACAAAGCAAAAACATCAAATTAGCGTGCACTATTAGATGGGCTAGGCTTGAGTTTATGACTGCAAGGAATCTCCAGAGTGGACATACTGTGAGACGTTGACTCTGGTTTTCCTCAAACATCCAGAAACCCCTGCTAGTTTCCCCATTCATTTTACGTTTAAGGCGAGCACAAACACAACAGAATTCATCACATGAAAGTGAGGCAATGCTTTGTTGCGAGCAGAAATCACCTCAAGTTGATACAGCTGGTAAAGACGACACTAAGAACAGTAAACAAAACAAATGCTCGGTGTAAATTTCACATTAGCTGCCAACTGTGAATGTCACTGTCAGAATTTGTAAGGGAAGATCAAATCAAACAAAGGAGAAAAATACGGTTGTGTGGTGAAGCTCAAAGCATCCACTGCTGTCTGTGATTCAACCGCATGCTCCACCAGTTACTGTGTGTTGCATATTAATAGTGGCATACAGTGTAATACAAGATTATCAATACAATCACTGCCAACCGAAAACTCGTGAAGACTGAAGTGTATCTCCTTTCATTCAACAACAAAAGGTTCAAGAGCACCTGGAAATGGTCAAATAGACAGAAAGCAAAGCAGCTTCCCACTCCTCCCTCCCAATTTTCCATTGAACATTTTTACCAGAACCATGACATTGTGATCTGATATCAGACAAAAGGGAGCGGGGCAGCCAATAAACACCAATAAAAGCTAAAGAGCACAGGTGTTACTAGAATTACAAACATACGATATATTATACTCAAGCATTTGTATAATGTTATTCATTTTAACTGTTCATATTTTGCCAAAATCTAAAGTATTTCTCTGCATTTTGTCTTCCAAAATGATAGGAGTAGTCTCACCACAACTGGGGAGAACATAACAAACCCCCTGATCGTACTTTGTTTTGTTCTGATTAACTTGTGAGGGGCTTTAAATGAATGTGAACAAATATAAAGCAGACTCACCAACGGCATTCAATTGTGATATTCGGTTGGCTGTGACAGTAGGGTGCCACTCGCAAGGACACCAACCACAGGGTGACAGAGCCTTTGGTAAATAGCATCAAATTGAGCCTGGCACTGGTGCAGTGGACTGACATTTACTTTAGAATTAGGAGTAAGACATTTATAATGCAGTATCCCCTCTTACACTTTATCTCTCTCTCTCTCTCTCTCTCTCTCTCTCTCTCTCTCTCTCTCTCTCTCTCTCTCTCTCTCTCTCTCTCTCTCTCAAAAAGTTCCATTTCGGAGTCACAATAGCCATATATACTGTATGTCACAGAGAGGGTGGACAGGAAATCCAACTTCATTGTAATGATCTAAATCATTTGTCCATTATTCTGTACCTGAGGTCTGGCAGTTTCTGCAAAAGGTGCTTTGGAGATAACAAATCCTCTCCTGCTCGACGCAGAAACGGCTAATGTTGAAATCTGTTGCACAGGGGTAATTGTTTAGCTCTGATACTGAACAGACACATCCATCCAGGCGCCCGTGAAGGCGTGGGTGCACGTGGGCAGCATGCCATTAGCCATATCACAAGCTCCTGCCATTGCATTCTCCGCTCAAATTGTTTTTCATCAAACCTCATCGATTGTCGGCGCGCTTCCTGTCACCGTGGCCTCCGTGGTATTCCTGCAGCTTCTCAAAAAAAAAAAAAAAAAAGCGGGCAAATCCTCGGCACCTTGGGAGATGTGCCCTCGGCCCTTTTCCGTTTCTCTCATTCTCCTTCCTCGCTGTCTCGGCGTGTCCTCCGCCATGCTCTCACTCGCGAGGCAGCCTTGGCGGCGGGAGGTCAAGAGTGACAGGAAGTGCGGGTGGGCTAATCTGTTCTCATTGAGCTCTGGAACTGGACCTCAATCAGCTCACCATGCTATTTGAAATAATAGATGGGTGAGGAGATAAAGGAAGATGGAAACCCCCAAAACCCCACCTGACAAATGGTAGAATTTTCTCGAGTGCAGCTCTATACTTAATGGTAATGGTTTAGGGATGAAGAATGAGGAGAGTTGGAAACCCGTGGAGAAAAATGGTTATTGCATCTAATCCGGATGACAGCAATGACCCCATTCTCACATCAGGGAATCGTCTGTTTCACTTTGATTTCATCCAGTGTGTCCACTTGAAACAAGTCTTTAATCAATTCAAGGCTGAAATGCTTCTCTTTAATTCACCTTTGGGCTATTTGTGCTGAAAGGAGCATAAAGCGTGGCGCACGGTCAGATGATCCAGGGAAACGAGTGCTTCCACGCTCCCTTCTTCATCCAGTATATCATCATCTTTCACCCCCCCCCCCCCCTCCTAAAACAGTGTTGTCCATCACAACCTAGAGGCCAGAACACACTGAATTAATGAAAGGGTGAGGCTCGCCCAGTTTGACTTCTACCTTCCCATTGCAAAAAAAAATGCCTAATGGGCAGGCAGGAACATTGTGGGCTGCAAATTAGAGTCTCTGAGGCAATGCCTCCTCTCAGGTTGCAAACAAACCTGGCCCACGCTAAACCATGAAGTCAACGCCCTCTCATGGTTTGCCGATCCATCTTACGAAAGTCTTCAAGGCATTCATAAGTAGGGGAAAAGTGGTGACCTCTTGTCCGGTTCCATCCGGGCAAATTCGGATGTTCTTAAAGCGATCACCAGGCTCACGCTTCTAGCTTCGACATACACTCATTCACCTATTAGTTAATAGATTGACGACCTCTCATTCACTGGTTCTAACATACGGCTTCAACCGGTAGGTTTACAGAGTTATTTTGCTCATTGCCACAATCCCCAGCCCTGCCCTGCTGTTTTCTGTGCGTACTGAATTAAATCAAAGGGAGGATGATATATTTAAAAAAAATAAAATAAAAAAAAATAAAAAAAAGTTTTTGTTTTTCCTTTGCCTGTTCAACCAGATATGGTCAGGTGGTGGATCACTGAAACATCACCGGAGGACAATTTGGATGAGATTTCATCACCGTAGTGATGAAATCCAATTGCAATGAAAATGAAACACGAAATCTACCCTTGACAGACTCACTTCTCATCAGTGCATTTACTTTCTATCTCAGTTTCTCAGGTAACTTTTTCTTTTTTTTTTGCCAGTATCCCTTAATGGCTCTAATTGCCTCATTATTTATATTTCTAGTTCACAGTCAGTGGAAAGAGACAAGTGAGGTTTGAGTCTGCACACAGCTTAGAAGTATATTGTCTAATGGAAACTGCTGTTTATCGGAGGTGCAGGGCCTCCACTGGCTACTAATTGAGAAGAATAGAGAGTGAGGGAGCCATCCCTCTGGAGCGGCACACTCCCTGTGGAGACGCTGCGTTTGACCCCGTCTCTAGGAAACGACGACGTCTCATAAGTAAGCCAGCGGCGCCCAGTTCCCTGAAGCATAAGCATGACAGAGCATCAGAGCGCAGACGCAGGGTGACATAAAATCTGACATTTTACGGTTTGAGACTTTCAATACAGGGCAACCCGAAAGAAATATATCGGATTGAAAGATCACAATAATGATTAATGTCTCACTATTGCCTTCTGTATGGCGCCGTTGAGAAGTTGAACTGCAAACTGCAAACAAAGATCAGGTAGAAATGAAAAAGTGGGCAAAGACAGACACTCAAGGGACACAAACCAAAGATAAGACAGAAGCACAGCGAGTGTTTGGGAGACGAAAAAAAAAGTGAATCAACAGATAAACAGATAAAAGGGGAGACAGCTGTGTTGTCGACACTTAAAAGAGAATGATAGAAGTGGAGATGCAGGGTGGAGTTGGTAAACTGACAGCTGACAGCATAAACATGGGCTGTATGCATCACTGGTGGAGTTATGTAACTGCCACTGATGTCTTCTTAAGGAGAATTGTCACACTGTTTGGTTTTATGTATTTTTGTCCCGCTAGCTGCAGGGCCCAGTAGGGGGGTTGGTCAGCCTGTCAACACCAGAGCCGGGGCAAGTCCATGTTATGTCCTCAGTCAATCAAGTCAAGTAATAGTCAAGTCAGAAGTTAATTGAAACGAGTCCAAGTCAAGTTAATGGTGACAAGTCCAGGTCAAAGTCAAGTCACAAGTATGTGTGCGGACGTCTTTTGAATGAAATGAATGGGACCATTATCAAAATTACTTTTCTTAAAGAGCATAAAGAATATCAAGAGCACATCATATGATAGGCTGCCCTTCACCCTTTAGTCTGATATATGTGATGCATGATGTTCATAAACAAAACATCATGAAATGCATAATGTAGGGGAACAAAAATGAAGGGCATCAGGTGCAATTTCAGAATGAAAAATCAAAATTCAGACGACGTGTTTAAGGCTTGTTAAGCGGCTGAATGTGATCAAGGGATGTGATGTTTCTTTCTCTTTTTGTGTGTGTGTGTGTGTGTGTGTGTGTGTGTGTGTGTGTTACTCATCCAAATGGAATACAGAATCCAGTTTACAAGCTCCACAGGAGAACATGGAAATGATCAGCTTTGAAAACAGCTGACATGTTCATGACGGACAACAAATCACAGGGGAAACCGTCGCATCCGAGTAAGCTGTCGTTGCACAGGCCTCACAAAACCCGGCGCAATGAAAACTCCCACACCCTCCACCGCCACTTCCTGTGCCACATGTGGGCTTTGTTTAACTACAGCGTGTGAATAGTGACAATGCAATTACTTACTGTGGGGTCAACGGACAGTTTTAACGCTCATGAGGTCACGAAGGCTGTGACAGTCAGAAAACCTATTACACCAATCGTATCTGAACGGAGGAAAAAAAGCATTTCAAATGTACTGTTATAATCAAAAGCACACGAGGTCTGGTGAAATAACAAAAGGTTCAAGCCACAACAGAAGAGACTTGCAGCGCGTACAGATAGGGGGAGGGAAAAAAAAAAAATGCATTTTGGATTTTTTTTTAAAACCTATGTTGTTGCTGCTGTATTTGTTCTCATTTCCACACATATCCAGCCAAACATGCATGGGGAGACAACACATCGAGATCTCCAGCGAAGGCACAGTGGAGTGTGATTGCAGCACATTTTCGAGCTGTCTGACACAAGAAGTTTTGCCGTCTGAGTCAGAGGGCCAGGGATTGCTTCAACAAGCTGCCATTTTGTGCTAATATTCACAGAGGGGGAAAAAAAATATCAAAAGATAAAAGACAGGAATGCAGTGGAGTCACAAGAGATGTTCTATTTTTCCTTCCCCTAAACTAAGCAGTAAACTACTTGCTAGACAAGGGGATTCTACAGTAAAATCATACTACCGCCGATTCCATCAATCAGATCATCTTTTAGTACTGCATTGTGGAATATATCAAATAATAAGACTTTATCTCTCACTCAGCTGACAGTTTAGCTGCTTTCAGCTCTCACTCTTCCGCTGTTAGCTGAGCTACCTTTCAGAGCAGCTCAGCCAAACTGACAGTTTACTGAAACTTCACATTATTTCAGTAGACATCAACCGACGCTCCACTCCCGTACAATATTCCACATGCGAAGAATTATCACCTTTAGACACGCTAGACAGTTTTCACATAATTCTCAGAAAACATGTGGCGGAACCTTAATTTTGACTATTTTTACGGAGACTCAAGAGTCGCTTACCACTGAAATTATGTATTATGTCATTCAGGCCGCAATCGTCTGCATTTGAGGACCGCATTGATCGACTCGCATTAATTGGAGTTCCTAAAAAAAAAAAAAAATCTCCGCAATATCAATCAGCTCACATTATTTTTTATCTGTTAGCGTTACAGCAACCAGGAGTCTGAAGGTGGTAATTTACCCCGTTTGGTATGGCTCCTACGAACTTGTTAAGCGTCTTAATTAAAAGCTTGATTTGTTTAGCAATAATGACAATTTGAAGAGCAATTCAAAGACAGTTAAGAAGCTATGCAGTCAGTAGCTAATTTGATACTGCTTATGCTCAGGCGTTATTTGGCACTAGGAAATGCAATATTTCAGAGCAGCCAAGCAAGAGATTTCGGAGCAGTGTATCAGCCAATCAAGGATTCAAGTATTTGAGTCTGCCTCACAGGAAGGAGGTGAGGGGAGCAGCAAACAGGCCAAAAGTCATCGGGAAGAGCGAACACAGAGATTACACAAGTACCAGCTGTCAGAGCGCCGGTGAGACGGCACACTCCAGAATGAAAGCTGCCGAATGTGACAACAGGGCGACACTTGATGGACACGTGTAGACAGGAAGCGACGGCGGTGATGAGCAGGAGGATACCCGCGGCCCTCTGCTCTTCGGCCAAAAAAACATCCAAATTGGCTGACCTGTCAGGGTCGGCACGTCCATCCAAAGAGGGCTGGAATCATGAGCCAAGCAAGCTTTACCCTTTCAAAACTAGCTACTGCGCTGCTCCAGTTCATTTCCAGCAGGTAGCCAAAGTCAACTTGTAGCTGGAATAACATCCACATGGCGCACACGAGCCAGGAGGACAGCAAGCCGCCACGACACAAAAGGCAGGGGAGCGAATTCACGTAAACACCCCCAACCAGCAGGTCATTTAGGTGTTTAAAATCAAAAGTGTGGATGACTAGAAACAGTGAAAGCAGCAGGGGACATGAAATGCGAGTTGAAATATGATTTGATGTGTAATTATAAATGTACGGCACATCCACGAAAATCCTCCACATATTACAATAAAACTCAAAGCTCGGCTGCACGTCTGCTGACCCACACCAGAGATCACCCCAGTCCTTCAAACCCCCCCCCTCCCCACACAGGCTCCACCATTCCACAAAAGAATCCAGTTCAATATTCTCTTCATCACCTACAAAGCCCTCCATAACCTAGCCCCCTCATACCTTGCTGACCTCCTACATCGGCGTACTCCTACCTTCAACCTCGGCTCCACAAAGGCCAAGCTACTCACCCCTCTCTACCGGTTCAAACGCCGGACCTGAGGGACAGGGCCGTCGCCCACAGAAGCTCTCTACTCCAAACACCTCAGACATTCTCCCTTGCTCCTCTCCTTGACAACCTGCACTCAAAAAGCAGCCCAAATCCCATTTATTTATTGTCATAATCAATGTAATGTTATTGTCTTAATACTGTTATAATGTATTTGTTGTAGCTTTTCCTATTTCTGTTGCCGTTTTTTAACCGTGCAAACTACCTTTGAGTACCTTTTAAAGCGCAATGGGTTGTCGCTGTTATCAATAAAAAAACAAAGAAATAAATCATATAGGTTTATTTTTTTACTGTTCTGATTATAATTTGCCATTGCATTATCTAAATGCAAATTTAATAACATATTTTCAAAAGCCTGCACACACCAGCCTCTACGCATGCAGGCACCCCAACCCGCCAAAAAGACATATCTATTAAACATATACAGTTCAAATATGGTTCATACTCATAAAGATGCAATTGCACCAAGCACTGGAGGAAATATGCCTTTTTTTGTGAGGTTATTTAAATCTGGTGGCAGTTAAGAGAGAAGAAAGGATTAGGCCCATGTCATTGGCCACTCCTGCTACAGCATTTAGAGGGGAAAAAAAAGAAAGAAAAAGGTTGCGGGGGAAAATCTGCCATTAACCAAATGGACTTGGCTGGGTGGAGGAGAGCTTGCCTAATGTGTGGTGTACTTAGTATGGAGGGACTTGTGCCAATTTCAGTGCTTCAGAGTGTTCCAGTCAGTTCCAGAGACGCAGCGAGGGTCCTGAAGAAGCTTCATTTATTCTCAGCAGGGCAACAGAAGGGAACTGAGTTCCGCCAGAGATACAAATGGTGTATCCATGTGAGGCGACAGCAAGCGCTCCACCAAAGGTCAGATTCCCCAATTTCATTTCTCCTTCTTTTTGTTGTTCCCTTCCTTACACTGGCTTTGGCAGAAATCAGTGATACAGAATCATGCCGGTGTCATTATCTGTATCATGCACAAAACAGAGAGATGTTTTGTTTCTTGTGGATGCCTAATTTGTAGGATTGAAGGCAGGGGATAAAATCCAGTACTTTCATCTCTCGCTTGTTATCTTTTTCAATATGATCTGTGTGCTAATGAATCCAACCAGGGAGCATGGTAATGGTACCTCATTTTAGTGAATGAAACATCCACCATGGAAATCTTTGAAGGGAGACTTTGGCTTCAGGGGTAATTTAGGGAGTTTCAGTTTTTCCTCAAACTACGGACTGTAACTATACGTATATGGCGGCACGCAAACTCATTTGATGGCTTTTTATGTCTCTGTGCGCTGTTTAAGGATATGTTAGCGTATGTAGCATAGCGAGCTTCGCCTAGCTTAGTTTAATGCAAATGGCATAGTACTTTAAAACCCTGAGACATCGTGACATATATGCTGCAAATCCATTTCAGATCCTATAGATTAAAAGATGTTACTGTGCATTAGACACTGAAATACATGGAAACAACACCTGCCTGGAATGTGAGAAAACTTCATCTCCTCAGTTTTGGCAGCACAATGGTTATCATAATTCATTCGTGCCAAAAATCAGGCTTTCATTTTCCCAGGTGATCGTACCCGGTGGAAGACAGCATTGCATAGATAAAGCGGAGCTTATTAGGTGTCGTTTGTCTTACGTTACTTCATAATGATCAGTTAAAGCGACAACAAAAGTATAAACTGTCATTTGTAAGTATTAGATATTAGGTTTTTAAAAGACTGTCATTATTACTAACTTCTTTCCTTTGCCTTGCCTGATTTTGCAAACCACCCAGCTTGTGCTGATAAGTGAATGCAGCTCGATGTTTTACAATCAGCAATAACACAGGAATCTACAATTATAATCACCCTTACACTGTGTTTAGCCTGGACTTAACCATCATTATTAGAGTACTAATTCAACCCCCCCCCCCCCCCCCCTAAGATTATTTACACCCCAGTTGTCCCTGGACACTGACCCTCTATCTCTTTTGGACCGTCCAAAGCGGAACCAAAAGCACAGCCTCCCTAAATTCTATGGATTGGTATTTGAGTTATTTTTGTGATTTTAGATTTTGGGTTTAGGGAAGTCCTTTTAATGCAGTTTACATCTCAATAATCCCACAGTTGAGAACCCTTTACTGCTGAGAAGTAGCCAGTGGAGATATCATATCTGCCCAGAACCATTGGCAGGATATTTTAAAAAGTAGCAGATTGGCTGCAGGTAGGCTAGCCAGCCCATCTGAATTGGCCGGACAAATCCCTGAGACAACCCATGCTGCTAATCTGGAAACCCTCTGGTCAAATTAAAACATGCGAGTGGATGAGGAGAAAATCGGTAAATCTGTGGATAGTCTCCAGCCGTCTATGAATTATTCTATGAATTTATTTGTCTCCTTTTGTTTCATTTCAAGTTTGTGCGAGGGATTGATTCAATAGTGAAACACAGTTATCTGGGCAGATGATGCTGCAAGTAAAGACAATTTATTTCAGGGTAATTAAACCTGAAAAACTGTGGACTTAAAGTGTAAATGAAATAAAAAGAAAAAAAAAATACTTCACATCTGTAAGTGCTTTATAGTAAAATATAAAACAGAGTGACAGTGTATTTGAAAGTATGCATGTCTATTTCTTTTAGAACCATACATACATAATATAAATTGTTTGCCACTGCCATGCCATCACTGCCCCAATTAACAAAAGTAGACCACCATGTAACCATAAGGCCATATGATGTACACATAGGAGATCTGCTACATTTCACTCTGACTATTTTGTTTCATTATTATGTTTATTGTCACGCACCAATCACCAAACCAATGTCCTTGTATGTGTAACATACTTGGTAATAAACAGTTTCTGATTCTGACTATGCTCTTTTGCGATAATATAAAGTGTTACTGTTCCTCTTTCATCATATGGTAAACATGCTAGTCAAAATGCATTGTAAAAAACAGAGGAAATCAGCTGGAAGAAATGGATGCGCATTTAAAGCATTACAAATTTTAGGTCAAGCCATGTGGGCTTCATAGTGCAATGTATCTGACACACACACACACACACACACACACACACACACACACACTCACACACACACACACACACACACCATTTGGTGGTTATCTTAAAAGCCAAACTTGACTTGTGACTCTTCCCTGTTTGCTCAAGCACACTTTGACAAATGAGTGTTGGGGCCAAAATAAGAAAGGCAGCAGAGTCAGCTCAGCTGTTACTGAGAATCTGAAGTAAACAAATCCTCTTGTGGCTGAGATTTAAAAGCAAAGCCTGTGCTTTTATGCTCCCGGTTGCACTAACGCAGAATGTGAAATTAGCTGAAAGAAATTATCGCTATGAAAATAAAGAAGGGCGGCTGAATAAAAATGCAGTCTCGGACAAAAGATGTTTGGCCAAGCTAATGTTTTTGGCACATTCCTTCCAGGGCAGAGCCTGTACAAGCTCTGTATTATTTGCTAAAAAAAAAGCCTCAATTAGACAAAAATAATTTGAAATCAAATACTGTAAATGCAAACGCGAGTACAAATTAGAACAGAGCAGAGTAAGAAAAGCTGCTGCTGATGAAATGTCTGACCACCCACACAAGTGCATAGGCTAATGATGACATTCAATAAAACTGTCAATATCTAGCAAAAATACTGACGTTGCTGTACAGTAAATTGATTGGATTTTGATTCATACCGAGAGCAAAACATTGGGTTTTATCGTTGCATTGCAGCCTCTTTGAAGGGGGGGCGGGGGGGCATTTGCAATTTAGCAGTATTGGCAATAACCTCCGGCAGTATGTATTCTTGCCCTATTGCCTGACCTTTAAGAGCCTCTATAAATTAGCTAGCCCACAGTTATTCAACACAGGCATTAAAGAGTAATGCCCTTGCTCTAGCTCTGAAGCGTCCCTGCTGGGGAAACTGCGGGCGATGTCGACTCTCTTGGGTCGCATTTTATTAACCGAGAAAGACTTCCTCAGCACCTCGTCTCACTCATCTTGTAAATGGGATCTGAAACATCTGGACGAGGGAGGCACCCTCGTACAAAAGTCAACACAGTTCAATGTGAGGATGAAACCTCAATAAAGTATTTTTAATGGAGTATTTTATATCTAGTATTTTGCCTTCGACTACCTTCGACTGTATTTACATTCGTGGATCAATTAATAAGGAGCTCTGAGCAGTTCTTTTTTTTTTTCATTTACCAAACAGCATTTTGAAAGAAAACAAACATGCATTTGGCGTGAACACACCATCAGGCTAGCACAGAAAGCCGATGTGGCTCATGCTCAAGTCCAGTCTTTCATCACTGAAACCATCAATGAGATGTGATTTGAGATTTTGACATGTCCCCGAGAGAACGTGTATTCTAAGACCTTTAAGTTGACCCATCACTCTTGGCAGTGCCGCAGGCCAAACTCTTTATTCTGTCCCAAGTGGCCGGGCGCCTGCTTTTCTCCTACATTTTTCAGCGATCATTTTTGCAATTGGTGCAATTTGCCGCACACCTCCTGTCAGCATGGCTCTCTGTAATGCTATCGACCCGTTTAGTTATCTGCGCACACATCTCACAATGGTATCCGTCTAATGAGATATAATAGAAACATGTCCACAATGAGCCTGTATCGTACTGGAGTGGACTATATAAGGCTGATACCGATGATCCATATCACCTGAATACATTACATCCATAGTGTCTATTGTTGTAAAACATGGTAACAAATCACATTCATATTATATATCATAAAAAAAGGTAACGTTCCTTTAAAAAAATTGCAACGTCAATACATGTCCATTTAAATTGATAGCAATACCAATAGCTTGATTTCCATCATGAGAATGGGAGCTATGTGTGTGTGTGTGTGTGTGTGTGTGTGTCCCACTGGCTAGCTAATCGCCACCACACTGCACAGTGCTCATACAGCGGTTGCCGTTGATAACGCCGTCCCCTGACCCACGGTGGCAGGACCGCGTCGTCACGGAAGAGTAACGTCTAACCCTGAGGGGCCCCCGGAGGTTCAAACTGTTATCTCGTTCAGCGCTGTGTGCAGGAAAGCGACTGTAAGGGTTGTGGCTGCAGCGGTAGTGAGCCAACTGCATTAAATCGAGGAACGCTCGAGGTGATTGGCCGCGAGCAAAACCATAAACATTTTAGGTTTTTAGATCTAGGCTCAAAATGGATCGATTGCAGGTTTCTTTTGACTGGAGAAGTGTTGATACTACTTGCTACTCGGTTGTTTCAGTCAATGCCTTATAAGGTATTGAGCACTGATACTCAGCCCTACTTGTCACGGACAAAATATAAAACTGGAAAAGAAGATGACATCAATGGAAAAAGATCACGGTTAGAAGTCATCCATCTGCAGTTCTGACTACGCTTGCAGTAATTGGGGTCAAAGATGTTTCTCTGCATTGCCCCCCCCACAATTGATTTCAATGTTTATTTAACTTTGTGTGGGCAAAAGTACATTAAGAACATTAAGGTTATGGAGTATGAAAAGTCCAGTTGTTATGTAGGTGGTGGAAAAAAAAAAAAAAAGTTATGATACATGAAACTGAGATGGAAATAGAGGGTAAGCCATCTGCTCAACTTGCTGGACTAATTCATCGACCGTTTGTGAAAAGACAGAAAGAGAAAGTGTTTGTGTAGCCGCTGCTTTGTACGTTACTGTCAAAGACTCGCAGCGAGCGGCGACACACCAGGAATTAATAAATGAACACTTGTGAATCTAAAGTAAACAGGCCTGTTAGTCCATCAGACATCATCTGAGAGCCCCTGCCGTCTCTCACAGTATGACTTCTATCCTTTCCTGTAATTAGCTCATTTTTGGATTGACATGACAGCAAACAAAATATGAAATGAAAAATGAAAAACAGATGAGGAAAAAGTTAAATAAAGTTTCCATGGAGACAAGCAGTCTATCAGTATTCATGTTCAGTCAAGCCTCACTTAACCATATTTAAACATCTGTCAGTGCATTAATGCTTGGAGATGTTAAATCTGCACATCACAGCTATGTATACGTGAGACTGCATGAACACGTGTGAATCTTAAAAAAAAGGAGGAAAACAAATCCGTTACATGAATATTCCAGGGTTTCATTAAAATCAACTATTCCAATTTCCAGTATACCAAGCCTACCTTAAAGAAGCACATACAACAAAGGCCCCGATCAAATAATTCGTCGCCTCGCGTCTCTCCGTGAAAAGTTGCACTCGAACATGCTGTCAACACCTCACCGACTGCCTCTGCCACTGATTCAAGAAGCTCAATCGAGGGCTCTCAAACTTTGCGACGATGTAACAATAATTGTCATACGTTCAATGATCCATCATCGAGAAGGAATTGTTTTTTTTCCTTGTAACCAGTGCCTTGAACCCCGGCACAAAAAGGTGTAATTTCTAGATAAAAAGGCACTGATCCAAAAAGTACATCGGTCAAACAGCTATGGTATGAGCACATAACGAGGTTTAGTGCTGCTCCGTTCTCTTCAATTAGCGTTTCTTTTCCGCGCAAACATCTTGCTGCCGCATTGGCATTAACAGTAACACCTCACCGACTGACGCTGCGCTTCTCGTGATCGAGCTGAAATGAATGTGCACATAATTACCGAGCTATTACTGCAACGGACTGCAAGCGCTGCCGGACGTACCGCAGAACTGATACTGATACCCATCATAGACTCTGTGCTGGATCAGAGCACAAACAAAAGGATCAAATTGCAGGTATATTTTGACTAGAGGAGTTCCGATACTACTTGGTACGCGGTTATTTTATGTTGGTACCTTAAAAAAGTAATCTACTACAGCCGGAGAAAGGGCAAAGTCGCATAAAACGACACAAACTCAGGTTAGAAATGAACCCAGAACTAATGCACTGCATCAATGAACACTGCATTGCAAAAAGTCGGTTGACCGTGTCTCGCGTAGCGGGGGTCTAATCTCCTCAATGCGTCACATGGTTGGTGTTTTAACAGGTATATTCATCCTGTAGTAGTCAGATAGAGACTGGCCTTGATACCTGGAGAGTTCTTATTGAAAAGCAGGTACAATTCCTCACCGAGAGCTTGAATCGGCCCAATGACCGAGTGCTGGCTTGACCGCTTTGCTTTCTCCTGCTGTGAAACACCTCGATTAAGAGAGCAATTAAGACCCAAAAAAAAAAAAAAAAGAGAAAAATAGCACTAGTGCTGCAACAGTCAGGTTTAATGTCTGGCACAAAGCTGCCATTATTGCCCGTCTGTTTTCCAGCACTCAACACTTTATCCCACCAATGTGTGTGTCATAAGCACCTTATCCATCAATCATCTTTATGCTCATCGGGAAAGATTTATTGGACAATGAACATGGTTGGAGATGAGATTCTTCTCTGGCTACAATAATAGGGAAAAAAAAAAACACTCCTGGATGCTTCCACATCCCAAGCTGTACACATAATAGCTCGTGAGTATGCAGTTGTGACTAAATGTGCCCTTATATAGGGAGTAAATTGGGTTGCATGGGAGGAAAAGCGTGACAGACTTACAGGGGAAAAAAAAAAAAAAAAAAAACAGTGCAAAATGGTCTTTGCATTGACGTGTGGTGCAACTGACATGTCTTGTTGTGCCTCACTGACTGCGCTACACGTTTGCTCATGGAACAGCTCAAAGACAGGAGACGTCTAGACAGGTAATACATGGACCGTCTAGACCTGGACAATATGATGAATCCAAAAGGACACTACCTGTCTTGAGGAGACTGACGAGTACATACAGTAGCCTCAAATGAGCTCTCTGATGGACAACTTTCCCAGTAAAAGAGAGCAGCGCTGTGGTGTTGAAACATGGCTCGAGGCAGCACTTAAAAAAAAAAATCTGGCAATATTTCATTGTGAAACATGGAAAGCTCAATATGTCCAACAAAGCTCTCCCTTTAAATCCTCTCTCAGTGTGAGAGATAAGCATGCTGGAGCTTTTAGAGATGACAGTGAAATGTATAATGCTTTTACAAGAGAGAGAGAGAGAGAGAGAGAGAGAGAGAGAGAGAGAGAGAGAGAGAGAGAGAGAGAGAGAGAGAGAGAGAGAGAGAGAGTTGGCCGGGGTCGGCATGTGCCATCTCACCGATTCAGTAACAGATTTCCCTCTCTGCTCTACGTAATGTAGAAACATCACATTTTCATGCCAGGTCTGGACCAACAGGGAGCCACAGAAAGACTCGCCTCGTCATAGACGGAAGATATAGACTCGCCTCTGTGGACGTACAGCTTTCCTGTGAGGAAAGAAAGCCCGACATGATGCGAACGTGCCAGAGAATAAGTGCTACGGCACATTACAACTTCCTTTGATTTCAATAGCGAGGTTGATCTTTACCTTACTGTGTAGGTGGAGGTTCTGACAAAGAGGAGAAGAAAAACTACTGGGAGGAGTGAAATAGATGCAACAGCTTCTGACTGTGAGTTATCACTATGCAAAACACAATATAAAGTTTATTTATAGCCCAAAAAAAAAAACGCACCGGTGTAATGTGGTCCACACACCTGACTGATCTACATTTACATCCTTTCAGCCATCAGATTCAAAACGCCATCTCTATTTCATGTTATAATCGAATGTAATGCCAAACTAAGATGGTGAATTTGGAAACACTACCTGCTCAATATCACATTTCAATATTGTAATTGTTACCAACCTTCATACATCTACTATTCCACAACTGATAAAGATGGAAAAAAAAAAAAAAACATTATGCTGAGACGCTGTAGTTGCATCTGGTTGATATGATACAGAATGTAGGCCTACCTGCTCTTACCCTTGCTTTGGATGAAGGGAATTAAGCTAATATGACGGACCAAAGAAATGGAATGGGACAGACCGGCCAGTCTATGTTGCTGAGATTCAAACTTTTTAATTCCCCCTTCATTTTTAAGTTCTCCTCTATTGTCGTCGTCGTTCAGTTCAGCACTTGTAGTTTCATTCTGGATGAGACGGAGGTTCTTTGTGTTATTTGCCCCGCCCCCCTCCTCCACTGTGATTGGACGGAGTAATTAATTTTGTTAAGTGTCATGCACCAAAAAGTGCCCAGCCCACATGGGCAAACACTACAAACATAAACAGGAGCAATAACATAATGAGAGCAAATGAACACAATAGAATACACCTCACCAATGTGAAAACAATCCATCTCCTTAGATATTACAGCTGTAAAACATTACTAAGGCACATCTGAGGCGCAACATAAAACACGCTCCCATGCTGTTCGTAGGCATTCAACACAGACTGTGCTATAAACACTGTGTCTGTAAGCAGGTACTGAAATCTACATTGATCATAAATGGGACATTCTGCAGACATTTTAAGGAAGAGACTGCATCTAAGATTATGACATAAAGGACAAGAGAAAAAAAAACAAAAAAACAGTGCGTTTCATTTTCGACCTCTACCAGATCACACAAGTGACACTTTCTCCTCTGGAAATGAGAGGAAGCGTCAGGTTTCCACCGCCGGAGGCAAGAAACCACATCTCAACTGGCAGACCGCCCTCTGTGCTCCCTTATAAGTCATCAATAACAAATCAGACTGTATTCTCTCAAAAAAATGACTGGAAGGCAGCGGGGGGAAAAAAAATGAAATAAAATGAAAACGTGTTAACGGTAAACTTTAGATGTTACACCATTGGGAGCCATTGTGACTGCATATGTGAATTGGTATAGGAGTACAGTTTAGGTGCAAAGCTTAAATCCAAGGAAAAAGTGACACACTCACATTGACATAGGAGCAAGTTACACTTCCACACTATTAAGCGCTGCCAAACGCTCCCACCCGTCACAAACCTCTCCAGACTCTCCTCAGAAATAAAAGAGGCAGGGGTATTATGATCATAACTCAAAACGTTATAATAGCCATCCAAATTACAAGTTACAAGACATGAAGAAATATGAAAAGATGTTTTAAAAATAAATAGATAGGGAAATAGATGTGTACTTGTATAGCACCTTTCTAGTCTACCGACCTCTCAAAGCGCTTCAACACAGGGCCCATCAGGACTAACTAACCATTCACTGTAGGCACAGCTTAGCGCCTTGCCCAAGGACACTTCGACACGGTCTGAAGGAAGCCGGGGATCGAACCGCCGCTCCTCTGATTGAAAAGACGATCCACTCTCACCCCGAGCCACAACCCTAATGATGATCATTGTTATGCGTTACCAATTAGGGTTATTGAGTGCCATTCTAAACACTCGCAGACGCTGTTGTTTGTGTCACACCAGTGAACATTAAAAAAAAAAAAAAAAAAGTAATACCTTTACTTCGACTTCTCGGGATCCCTGCTGCGAAGCGTAGCCATTGCCGATTCCCCTCGGGGTGCATCTCATTTGCTAACTTTGGCTTCCTGTCCTCATCTCATCAGAGAGAACGTCAGGCAAATTGTTTGCACATCACCCAATTCACTCTCAAAAGAAACGTTTTCCACGGCACTTTACAAAACGAATGTGCAACGGAGCCGAAATTTCAGTAATTTCTGATTAAAATCATAAAGAAGTTCTTTTTTTTTTGTCATTTTGTTGTTTTCTTCCCATACTGAGATCAAATTAACTGTGTAACAGTCCCAGAAATATGTTTGGGCTTGGTCTAATCTTATTATTTTTCCATTATGTGACACATAACTGCTGCAACCTGACTGCACTCAGCCTGCAATCCTTCACTGGTTATTAATTGCTCCACCCAAATAATAGAGAGAGAGAGAGAGAGAGAGAGAGAGAGAGAGAGAGAGAGAGAGAGAGAGAGAGAGAGAGAGAGAGAGAGAGAGAGAGAGAGAGAGAGAGAGAGAGAGGTGTCAGCCGATATCACCGTTTCCTATGTGGTCATTGTGTTTCAAAGTTCATCACTCAGTCTCAACTACATCTTTTTACATTTCCCCAAAATGGAAGCTGTCTCCTGGGGCCGGTGGAGGGGAAATGGGCCTAAGACCTATTTACTGAGCCATAATCCTATCAATAATGAATCAGCCCCGTCTTAGCGAACGCATCCCCCTCACTCTGCTTTTGGATGAAAGCTTTTCAATGTTGAGAGTTTCACCTCTGACCCTTTTCTGTTGTATTTTCCCTCTCAGAGCTGGAAGATCTTCACCCTTTTTTGTTCTCCTGGTTTCTGGAGGGGAAACACCTCCACGCTTCATCAGGACTGAAACGCTGGCTGGGTTTCATCCCCGTAAAGAAATTACAGACCCTGACTTCATTTTTAAAGATTTTTTTTAAGACACTGTGGCGAGAATGCATGCTTTCAATGGGAGCTTTAACCAAGAATGAATTTAGGCCTTCTCTTTATCAAGCAAATCAAATCACAAAGGAACAGCATGGGGGAAGGAAATCATACGGGAAAAGTTCAAATCCAAAGAGAACATAAGTGTATCTGCCAGGATTAACATTAATATGTCATAGCAGCGTCTTCTCCCTTTAAATTTGAATCAGATTTGTGCAGGTTTTATGTCTACATGGAAGACTTTTTTTCTTTCTTTTCTTTCTAAACTGCCACTGTGAAGGAGCAGTCATCAAAAGGCTTAGTCAAAGCCACACACACACACACACACACACACACACACACACACACACACACACACACACACACACACACACACACACACACACACACACACACACTCCCAGCGACTTAGTTTGCCCTCCACAGTGCCTCTTTGAAATGTGCCACTGTGCTCCCGAACAAAGGTAATAATGTCTCTCTTCTGCTGGTATCTGGGTCGAATGAGATCAATCAGTCTTTGGGTGAAGAATCAGCATGTGCGTCGCTCTTTTGTCACCAGTGTCAAGACGTAGGGGGCGGCGGGGACGAGACTGATGTAAATCAAAAGACTTTCGGTTCACCCGGGGAGACGTGGTTCAGACACTATCAGCCCTGGCCATCAGTGACCCTCAGTCCCTGAACAATGGGTCATTATAGAGCCCTGAGAGGCCTTAATGGACCGACTGACGGATGAACTTGGAAAGGTGTGCTTATGTGTCTTTGTGTGTGCGGAATAATGGCGAATTGTAGTGGGAAGCAGTGAGTTATGGATGTCACTCTCTCTGTGCGGAACTATAAAGCCGATACATATTTTGCCTGTTGAGTTTAAAAGCAATGCACCGGCGTTTTTAGTTTTTTTCAGTCCATGTGGATCTTTTGTAAGCGGGGTCCACATCTGACTCCAGGCAGGACAAACGCTTAAGGTCGCTGGTGATTCAGTGTTATTTGATTCTCCCGTCAACAATGGAGGTGCTTCAGGTTTGGCTGCAATAACAAGTGCTGTGCCTTTTTAAACATGTATTTATTTATTTATTGTGAGAATATCAAGCTACAAGGCACAGTCCTGAAAAAAAGGTGTGAGGAAAGGCATAGCTTTATTTTTGGTGAACAGACTGCTGGTGATATTCAGCTGCAGGCCTGAAATAATACAATAGGACAATCAAACATATCTGAATGAGAAAATACAGGCCAACTTTTCTGAAATGCACCGTATGAATGAAATTCTGAAAATAATGTAGAAATTGGACTCCACATCTATTGTGGTCCTTTTTTGCATAAAAGTAAGCTTCACCATGAATCCTTGAAACTCAACTGATATAAGTGAGCTGTGAGGAATTTGGGGATTTGACAGCTGTGATGTTACAAAAATAAAATCTGGAAATATATTCATATCATTAAAGAAGCCTTGACCAAAATAAAGTAGCCCAATGGTGTTGTGAAATTCATGGTCTTCTGGAACTTTTTTTCAAGGAGGTGAGCTGCTTGTTTCCTCAAAAAAAAAAACAGTCCAATTTGAAGGGTCAGTTCGTCCAAATAAGCGTGATTCTCTCCCTCTCTTCCCTTTATTGATATCTCTTCATGCAGATAGTTTTGCTTCCATTTGTGCAGGTTGTGAGATGTTTTGGATTCCGGCCTCCTCCACAACACAATGGAGGTGCGTGGAATTTAGTTTGTTTACTCACAGCAGTGAAAAAGCATTTAGAAAGTTCATGCGCAACACCCTTCCCACAAACAGCGGACAGTACAATGGAGGAGAATGGATAATCCACAGTTTTTATAGGGGCTATTGTGAAAATATGGAAAACCCATCCAAATTGTGATGAGGTGGAAGCAGAAATGTCAGAGACACGCGCCTCGAAATCTGGACAAGTTTAGACCAAAACTTGATGCATAGCTGCAGCGTTTCACAGCAGAGGCTGATGCCATGCTTTACCCACGACCGCATCGACCTGAAATACCGTATCTCTGCCGACATCAGCATCATTAACCATCACAAGCCCCCACCACCACTACCACAACCCAAAATCTCACTCCGGCTAGTTGACATATGGCAAAAACAGGTGTGAAAACACCTGAAAGCGACTTTGTTATCAGTAGACCATTATTACGTACTCCAGCATTTTGGTTAGCATATTAAGCGAACAATTAGCGAGCTTGTCGGTATCTTTAAATCACAGCACATCTTAAACGCAGAGATAAAACTTGCCACTAATCGTCTTCACCTGTTTGCTTCAATGGCTGTTTGGAGACCTGGGGTTCAGATAAATGAGCTTCCACTATAACGGCCCGAAACTTTGGCGGCACTCGATAAGGTGGTGGGGGAAAAAGGGCCCTGACTGGGAGCTTAGTCACCATCACAGTCAGACTTCACCTCAGCCATTTAGCACCTAGCATACACCCCCTATTGCTAGTGGCTTGACAGGACGTCAATACAACCAGACATGTGCTAATGGTAACGGGAAAGGCTACAGAGCTCCCGACAAACAATATGTGGTTCTAATGAAGTCAGAAGGTGCTGCGGATGTTTGGTTTTTTTGGGTTTTTTTTAGAACGATCGATAGATGTTGTGTGTTTCCTAAAACTACTGCGGGGAAAGTTAAATTAGGCTCCAGTGATAGTTTTGCTTCACACATGTATATAATTTGGAGATGCCCTGGGACTCAACAAAGTCAGGAAATAAAGTCAGGGAGGGGGAACTAATACAAGGAGGCGTCAGGGAAAAACAAAAAACAAAAAAAAAAAACTTCCATTAAAAAGTAAAATACCAAAGCCCACAGGGATTATTGAGCAGGGGAGAGATAGCCTGTCACCGTGTAACAGCGATAGCTTCACCCAAACCCACTTTATACAGACTGAACAAACAGTGTTCTGCTTACCCAGGCCTCACCATTGTGTAGTTGTATTTGTTGCAGAGACTCCTCCAAGAAATCCGCTTTTTTTTTTTTTCCTTCGGCAGTCTCATTTGGTGCACATCAGATATACTCTCCTCTTTCACTTGGGTAAACAATGGCAGGGAGATGGAGCCAGTGACTCAGTCCTGGGTAGACGCTGCACTTCACTGCCATATGAAAGTTTAATCAAAAGAGCAGGAGGCAGTAGTATCTCAGGGGACAGGCACAGAGCCACCAACCAGGAAGCTTTGGCAAGAGGTTTCATATCAAATTTAGAAGTCATTAGGATTGCTAATAAGCACTGGCCAATGCCATGAGCCTTGCTTGAGAGAACGCGGCAAATGAAACGCTCCTCCTCATCTTAAGTCCCGCAGGAGAGGCCAGAGAGAGGCCAGAGATTTCCATACGCATTTTTAATAAAATCCAGCATAATGAAAGATAAACAAGCGGGAGGCAGAATGGAGTGATATTTAATAAGCACAGACTTCTTGCCTCCCCAGGTATCTATCCTCCCTCGACGGACCCTTGTGTCAATACAGACTGCAAAGTGTTTAATCTGGAGTGATCAGTCCAATCATAAAGATTAAAACCAGGGGAACATCACCACGGCTTGTGAAACAGGAATCTTTGCCAGGGAATAAAATCTGTGCGCCGGTGCAGCTTCGCGGTACAGTAGCAACTTAGAAGCCCAGACAGGTTGTTAAAGGATGCGAGAACGACTTAGTGCAAGGTCAATCGTGATCCTGTGGCAGTTTCAGCTTTTTGCCAGCTTATCCCCGATCCCTCTTCTCAGAGTGCATCAATGCTGCCGCTGAGGGTGCATGAAATGTACGGTCCAGTTTGCTACATTTGCCACCAGTGTGCTATAAATGAGAGTGCAACGAGACATACGGCCAATTTGGTCGCGGTGAAATATCCAGCCCATTTCTCGGTGTGGGAGGTGAACTCCCACGTCGCACTCTGAGGGGGGCTTTTGATAGAACCCGTGATGTGGAAGGTAGAATTCAGGTCAGAGCAGCGAAGGCAGAAATTCTCCTGCAATTATATGTGTTTATCGGCGAGAAAGTATTTCTAAACACCTTCCAGAAGAAATTGGACCACTTGGGAACTGACTCCCAAAAAAAAAAAAAAAAAGGGAGGGGGCACAAAATTAGTGTCTAGTTTTGGGGTTAGAGATAGGGGTCGTGCTGCACCTGTTACCGTATGTGTAGCTGTGCAATTATACTGCGAGAATCAGAGCCGCATTATGCAACTTCAACCCATTTCACTTCTTGAAGAAGAAAAGGTGATTTGGGGACCTGAATCACCAGGAACGATGAAATCTGAGAAATAAACTGCACTTTTTACCAACTCAGCCAGTCTGATCAGAAAGGAGAAACACACAATTTTAAAATGTAGCAATTCCAGTGGCCAAAATAGTGTCAGAAGCCCGATACGGTGAACTTAAACAGTGTCAGTTGTTGGTAAATGAGACTGTCTTGCAGCCTCTTCTAAAGCTTTGCAGACTAACAATACAGGTGTAACTGTAGCAATCTAGTTTAGCATAGCTATAATCTATCAACGGGAAGAAAACAATTGCCAAGGACAAGCTTGTAAATGAAAAAAAAAAAAAAAAAAAGAAGCAATTAAATAGTCATCAGTATTACTTGCCAAACGTTGAATGGCACCTTCATCTTTCTTAAAAGCAAGGATAAAAGACCAAGATTAAATGGAATGAACAAGGCACTGTAAGATTGGTTCATGATGTGCGATTTAAAAAAAAGAAGAAAAAAAAAGAAAAAAAGAAAGAAAGAACATTTGGGCATGATTGACGCCACAAGGACTAGTCAGCACATTGTTCCACGCTGATAGCCAAAACGCTTAGAGGCAGCAACTCACTACACAGCATTTGACGAGGTGACAAAAGGGAAGAAAAAAAAAAAAAGAGTAAAAGAAGTGTTATCAAAAAGATTCCATCACCAGACTTTGCTGTGCCCCGCTGAGAACATTGTGTAATTTTGAGAAGTTTAATCAGAGCAAAAAATAAAGGCTCGGAGAACCTTTTACACACATTCAAGTGGAAACTCTCGAGCCAAGCTTTTTAAACAATGTGTGAATCAAAATGTCACTACCGAGGTGAGTTCTTGATACCTTTAGCACAAGCAGCACAAGCACACTGGCTTTTGGCTGATACAAACTTTTACTGTAGCCAGTTGATTCGGCTGACTCATACTGCTAAAGCCTATTAGCAGCATGAGTCAGCTGAAGATGACAATGCATTTTTACATAGTAGACAGTGGACTCTTTCCCCGATCTCTTCAATTGGTTGTGAGGCTACAGAGGGATCAGCGTGAACAAAGGAATGATTACTGCAACCCAAAACTATTTCAGTGTACATAGGGTTGTGTGAATATTACATTAGCATACATTTGAATAAAAATAAATAAATAAGCCAAAAACTAATGTATAACTGCTGAGATCTGGGAAATGCAGTGGCATTGCAGATAAAGTATTCAGACGCGGCAGGAAAAAAAAACAAGCGGTAAGAAAAATAAGGCGAACCGTAAAAACGCATTTCACAGAAAGTTTGTTTACACAATATCCATCACAGTTTATTACAAGTTATTACAGACTTTCTAGGTGCGCTTGCTTTCAATTCACCTGAAAATACGGTGGTTCTATGGATAGGTCATATCATAGCAATTACAGTACAGTACTGATGAACTGTGTAATTAACATCAGAGATGAGTTCACCTGTTATGTTTTTTAAGGAAATGTTAACACTAATCTCTGTCTGTATTATGTATTTTTCATATTTTTAAACAGTCGCACATACTTAATATGCTTCTTTTTTTTTTAACAAAAGGCAGAGATATCTCTCTGACATATTGTACTATTAGCTCCTTTGGTTGTTTTAACTTCTTCTTCTTCTTCTTCTTCTTCTTCTTCTTCTTCTTCTTCTTCTTCTACGAGGCCGTTTAGCAGAGAGGGAAGGTTCTGTGAATACAGCTTTGTGTTCAGGTCTTCACGGTGAACTTATTCTTTAAAAAATAACAATTTCATTTTGTTTTCTTCACAGAAATGAAGGAAATGCTGACACACAAGCCAACCGTTTATTAAAATGCCGGGACCCCCCAAGTTGGATTATCATTGAGATAAACTTTGTTATCGTTTACAATCTGCTTGCCTCAATGTCGATGTGATGTAACAGCTAGTAGAGTGAGCATCGTCACATTACTTACAAAAACAAGAGCTAAGTCGTAATAACTCGCATATCTTCTTACAATTTAACTTTTAAGGGTCTGTAAATGTCGACAGGCTCATTAAACCGCTGTAGTTGCATTATTGATGACGTTGATCAATGCCACATAGAAAGCTCACTAACTGAGAAAGGGCTCCTGACTTTCTACTGGCTAAATAAAAAAAAAATACACCTTATACATCCTTTAAAAAGAAGAAAGTCTGCACTATAAAGCGCATGTGCTTTATTAATGTGGTTGTCAACTGTATGCTGAATGTCAAGAGAGCAAAAGAAAAGAACCTGCAGTTAGCTGAATGAGCGTGACGATGGCGGCTGTGGCGGCGAGGGGCATGACGAGCGTGAAGTGATAGATGATGCAATTGTGAATCCCCTTCATTAGTTAAATAGTCCCTGGCTTCTCATGTGCTATTTGACTGCAATGTAATTTGAGCAACAACAAAAAAAAAAAAAAAAAAAAAGAAAGTTGGCTATACGTGCAATTAAATCAGACCGTTAACACTGGGGGCTGCAGACTCACTACGGCGTGAATGAAAGCATCAGAAATCTTTCCCCTTCTGCAATTATTTTATCAAAACATTCCTCACAAACCATCACAATTCCCCGGTTTAAAGCTAGTCACTCTGATTATTCTGAAATAATCACCCGATTTACATAAAAGCGGATCATTATAGAGACGTTCCGAGCAGGAGGTATCTGAAGAAAATAACAAACAGTATTTAACCTTCCCCCTGGAGCCTTTACATACATACTTAATGATAAGGCCCATTTAACAGGTGCACCTAGGGAGGTTCTCATAAAATTACCCATAATGTCTATATGATTAGCCTATATGTTATGTCCAACTAGCTCCTGAAAGCGATGCTAATTGTGGAGTGCTAGGTTAGTAATAGACAACGCAGCTTGATTTCTTTTTTGAACTCACTCGCATAAATAGAAGCTTCTGCTGTTCTGAAACCCATTTAGATTTCACAAAGCTCCGTTGTTGAGGAGGAACAGAAACATTTGAGTTGTAAAATGTAAAAAAAAAAAAATAAGTCACCATGTATACCTACAAAAAGAGCTTATTTTTGAATTGCAGTAGCTACACACACATCGGGACTGTTTCAGGGTAACATTATTCACTCTTTCCCTGTGATGAATTTGAAAAGAGATTTGTTCTCGTTTGAGTCCAGAATGTAGAAAATAGTGACCTTGTACCATTTGAGGACATGTGAAAAGGTGCAACCCTCTCAAAAAATGAAGTTCAATTCAATTTATTTTTGTATAGCCCAAAAATCACAAATTACAAATGTGCCTCAGAGGGCTTTACAATCTGTACACATACGACATCCTCTCTCACATCGGAACAGGAAAAACTCCCCCAAAAAAACCCTCCTTTAACGGGGAGAAAAGAGGAGGAGAGCAACGGAGGAGAGATCCCTCTCCCAGGATGGACAGAAGTGCAATAGATGTCATGTGTACAGAACGAACGGCATAACAGAGGTACAGCACATCCAATGGCTTTCCCACACGAGTAAACTGCACTCTTGATGACGTTTCAAACATAATGTCTCCTGAACCACGGTCTCAGATTTTAAACAGTTTAAAAAAAAACGTGGTTGACGTTGTGAATTGAAACAAAACCCAGAAAGAAAACCCTCCAAAAACTATCTAGTGGTCCCACAGGCAACAAAACTACAACTTGGTTATGTTTAAAATAACAGCAGGACAAGGCCAGCAGCCTCCTCGGTGGAAGTCCCGTTTTATTTTTTTCTTATTCTTTTTTTTTTTTTTTTACACCGATCCACCACCCGACTATAACGCGACGGCTGACGTAAACCACAACAAAATACGTTTCCCTCACGACGTAATTCACGATGCGGTCTCGTTTTATGGGAACATAACTTTTAGGAGAGCGGGCTGAGCTGTGGCATTAAGAACCTGACAGACACACAAAACACCAATCAACCCAGGCATGGTGACAGACACAGCAACACGTCAACAACAACAACAACAACACGGATTATGCATAAAAGGTTGGACAACATGACGTGTTGCACTTTCACGGACATCGTTTAGGTAGAAGCTGAAACCACCTGGATCCAGCTGTGGAGTTTCTTGCAAAAACTAAAGACATCATGTTGTGTGGTGGATGTGGAGTCTGTCGTCAGAAAACTAGTGTTGATAAATTTAGATAAAATACTTTCTTTTGCTAAGAATGCACGACGCCACCATCTTATCATCACTGCTAGGACCAATGAAGACCAGACGCCTCATTCTGATTGTAAAAGCTAAACAACAAGTAAGAAGCGGTCGGTCTTGGGTGCACAGACCGTGTGGGCGTCTCAGAGTGCACCTGTTGTTTTGGTTCAGCACCACAAATCTGCAGCCAGAGGCAGATGGTGTGGCTTTTTTTTTTTTTTTTTTATTGAATTTGTACAGTGATGATAGAAATAAGTGGTAAAAAAAAAAAAAAAAAAAAAAAAAAATGTTGATGAAGCGGTTTGGTACGACGGCAGCAGTCCAACTCCGTTTTCACTTTTAATTCTATCGCTTCTCGAGTCACAAATGGTCACATCATAATGTGTAATGTGACACAGCAGCGTTTGCGCCAGTATGCGTTCCAAGAATCAAAACATGAAATGCCACATTTTGCGAGAAAGAAAGCTGGAAAGGAGGAAAAGACAGAGAGACGATGAGCAGCTCTAATCTGACATCTGCAGCTGTGGACAACAGACACTGTAAGAATCACGTATTATATAAACGCAGACTGCTTTAACCTCGGGTAGTATATGCTTTCATTTTTGAAGATAATTTAAATGCATCTACTGGTGGGAGCTTAAATTAAAATGTTTTTTTTTTTTTTTGTAAAATGAAACTTTTCATTCCATTGTTGCTGCAATTGTTTTTTTTGCTGTTGTGGAAGAGAATCAGAAGATTGGCAGTAGATTGACGTGTTTCTGAGACACCTATTTCCCAGCAGTCTAAGGTAGGTTTACCATTTATTATTTGGCTGAAGCTCCCACCTGTTTGCAACCTGTGCATGCACTCATACAGTATCGCAGACGGACAACGCGAATGCCACGGTCAAGAAAAACACCAAACGCTGCAGAGCACTGCTTGCACTAGAGGCCCCAGATGTGCAGAAAGAAAACTAACTGCATCACAACAACAAAACAAAAAAAAGTTTGCAATCTGTGTCCGACTCATTGTGCACGGTCGCAGCGTGAAATTATCGAGTAAAGTTTTTTTGTCTTTTGCATCATTGTGATCTCACAGAAACGCCATTAAAGGACTCACTAATTGTGGACTATATTACGCACATTGTGCTGAATATGAAACAAGGCGTTATGGATAATGGACTCAAGTACAGTTGGATTTCCAACTTTAACTTCAAACCTTTTTTGATCACAACAAGTATTAGTAAGAGCAAAAATCATCAGTATATTTTTGCCAAGTTTCACTTTTCTGTGAATAACAATGCCCTAAGCCTTAAATATTGATTTATTACAGTCAATACAAATGTTAACAATGTTGTTAACTACAGTGTTTCTATCTTAGACCTCAATGGTATTATGGTACCGCATTTAAGATTATCTGTTATCAGGAATGCTTAAAAAATGTGGACCTTTATTGACCATTTACATCACTATCATTAATCCCCTAAGGCTGTATACCGAGCAGTAAACTTTACAGAAATGTGTCGTTGTCAACTTTAAGAGTCAGAAGGTTTTATAACGAAGCACTTGCCTCTCCAAAGAGCTCCCCTTTTTATGCATGCACATATGTTTCTCCTCTCCCAGAAAAAAAAAAAAAAGAAAGAAACAATTTCAATTTAATGCCTTCTGCTCATCCTTCAGATTCCAGACATCCGATCCACTTAGCCATAAAGTTAATTCTAATTCCTCGGTCCCATAGAGAGGGCTAAGAGTCCCACCTTGCCTGGTAGAGCTCAGAGATAATATCACAGGTGGCGCGAGCAGCGGGGGAGCCTCAAATCTCTATTATCAGCCCAAGGGGAGAGGCAGTGGAAGGAGGAGGCAGAGGAGACTGCAATATGGTGAGTTTAGTTTCACCTGGCCTCACAGTTTGACCTCTGCACCATGTGTCAGCTCCTCCAGAAGAGCTTCAAAATAATTAAGGCTCAAAAGTCTTTCGAACGGGAACTAGAGTCAAATAATGAACACGCATGTCAGGTGCGCGCAAGTGCAGTGCGCGTATTAAATGCACAGTGATGCGGGGGACTGTGTTAAATACTGTGTAAAACTTCCATCAGGCATTCGACCAAACTGAAGTCGATAAAAGCAGAGCTTCTTTTGGCAAGCGCACACAACTGATGTTGGCAACAGGTGCAAAGCCTTTTGGCAACATTTGGAATATGTCTACGCCCCGCCGCTTGAATTGTCCGTGAACTTTAAAGATCGGGTAAAAAAAAAATAAAAAAATAAAAAAAGCAGGGGTTATCCACTCGCACACAAATAAATGGTGGTATGCATTTGCCTGGATTCTTTTTGTTTTGTTTTTCCCGCTTTGGAGCAGGGTGAGGTTTTTCTAGAACTTAAGGTAAGAAGATACACTGCACAGCTCCTGACACGCATGTCTGAGGACATACTGTACAGAGGTGTTCCTGTAAATGGGAGTATTTTGGGGTACACAGATTTTTTTTTTTTTTTTTTTTAGGTGCAATTCTTGAATGAATAGTACGTGAATAAAATGTATGCAAATACACAGTAAATACATCTAATGTCGCTTTTTTTAACTCACTGATGCAGACCAGCAGTCAAAAGACGGAACGGTGACCGTGGCTAAGTGGAGAGCAGAGCCGCCTTTCAATCAAAGGGTCGGCGGTTCGATCCCCGGCTCCAGCTAGTCTCATGTCAACGTGTCCTTGAGCAAGACACTTAACCCCAAAATTGCTCCCGTAGCTGCAGTAGATAGATATTGAATTGTAAGTCGCTTTGGATAAAAGCATCTGCTAAATGACTGTAATGTAATATAACTAGGAGTTGTATTTGCTTGTGGGGCATATATACACATTGTTTTAGATCTAATCCCTATATGTGTTTTGGATGTAAAGGTATCCGTCCTTTTACACATGGCTGCTACTGGATCATACTCCATTTCCGTTTGTCAGATGTTCACCTAGGTGAACCATAGGTAATGCCCAGCAGTTTGCAGTCTGGCGTGGGCCGGCACAGTCCATGCACCGCAGAGAGCAGACGGGAAGTGAGGCTGTGGCAGAAGGACGGCAGAGATCGGCCAGGTAGCCAGAACAGGAACAGGAACAGATACCGTCCACGAGGACAGAAACGGTATCTTGCAGTACTGCAGTAGTGCATATATGCATGGAAGTACTGCAAGTTTCTTATTTTCATAAAAAGATATTGCACATGATTTTATATACAATGTCTGCATTTTCATTAAAGAACAAACTCAATGTTATATACATTACTTTCCGAGTTTTCTAATAGACTTTGATATGAACTGGGCTCCAGAAGGCCATGGGCGAAGTAAGAAACCATTGCAAGATAACCAGGATGGAGGTGCGAGGGACGAAGTGTGAAAGCAAGAAGAATGAGGAAGAAAGGAGCGGATGAGAGAACAGAAGGCCCGGGAGAAAATGAGAGAGAGAGAGAGAGAGAGAGAGAGAGAGAGAGAGAGAGAGAGAGAGAGAGAGAGAGAGAGAAAGAGGAGGGAAAATGTCTCTTTTTCCCGCTGACCCGCTTCCTCTGCTCCACCACCCTCCACGCCCCCTTCCCCTCTGGGCAGCCAGGTGGCCGGGCTGGGCACAGACGGCCCTCCTTCCCTTCTCCATGCTGGCCCTGCTGGCCCTTCCAAACACGAAGCAGCAGTAGTGGGAGGACACCAGCCAGACGAGGTACAAAGGAAGGATGGACAGGCGGTGTTTGAAGGCCCTGGCACACGCACACACCTTCCACACAACGCACAAGGAGAACAGAGGACAGCCTGGCGAGCTCGAGGAGGCTTTTTCAAAGCGTTTCTTTTCAAGAAAAAAATGACACAAGTGTGCACACGCCGGGCATTTTCCATGACTGAGGCCTTTGTATGTATCATTTTTCTTGAGCTATTTTGAATTTGAAATTGGATGCATCTCTTCATATTTGCTTGAGGTATTATAATCTGTGAGGCGATTATTTTCCGAAAGATTGAATTTTGCGCAACAAGTGTCGATAACTAAAACCCCGGTTGTGGTCCCCAGAGGCTGTAATGCTCATTGCAGCCAAAAATGTATTGGATAATGAAATGCTAGACTGTTCTTAAGGTGTGTTCATACTGAACATGAATGATTGCATACAAACTAATTTCAACCCAAACAGATTCAGGTTCATTCTTTATGTTTTTCTAACTGAGGTGCAGGTGCGTTGAAGAAAAAAATGTTTCAATTTGAGCAAAGCATTTTTACTTATGGATCTCCTGAATGTAGTGAAAAGAGACGGCAAAATCAAAGGGATTGTCAGTGCAGTTGATAGAATGGCAATCCAATAACGGTGAAACATTCCTACAAAACTGCATCCTTCAAATAAAAGTCCGATGGACTATGAAGAGAGAAACTTAATTACACTCTGACAAATACAGATAACACTTTTATGTGCCCGTTTAAAACCACAATCTATGATTATGAAATCGCTGCCAGTCCACATATATTTCCAGGGAACTGTAATGTAACATTTAAACAACATATTGCTGGTTTATTGCAAGAGTGTTGGTTAGCGTATCGACTTCAGCAAGCGACTTATTCTTGTAGCAAACGCACACGCGCACACACATGCACACACACACACACACACACACACACACAGAATTGTTTGTTTACCAGCGCAGTGAAATGTGCTTTTGCTGCATTTAGCCGGGCTTCCGAATCCTGTGTGAACCTCGTCCTCCTTCCTCTATTGCCTCTATTGCATTCTAGCACAGAAAAAAAAAATGTCTGAAAATTGGATACTGCCATACGAGTAGAGCAATAACATAATGCACACTGAACAGCAGAGAAGCACTTTTTTTTTTTTTTTTTAATAGTATGACTTCATCTTCATTAAATTACCTCTTTATTATCGTACCGTCACTATTTTCCTGAAAATATGACACTTCTCAGAGAACATTTACGGGACATAAATGTTTTGAATGTGCAGAAAGTTTTAAACACGAACAGAAATCTCGCTAAAAAACACACGAGCATATTGAAGCCCCGGACATCATGAATTAATTAACGACGCCCAGACCCCCCCCCCCCCCCCCCCCACCCCGCATGTGTCCCCATCAATGTCAAAATAAACCCCACCCCCTTTGGTTTCTGGTTGCATCATAGGTCACTTCTCTCTTGTAGGAATACTGTACAGTAATCAATCCAACTCCCACTGCCTGCACCAACAACCTGACGACTACTGCAGGAGACGTCTCGGTCAATACAGCTTACTTGGGGTTGAAATCATATTTCTCAGCTTCAACAGGGTGCAGTGTACCCAAGGCTACCATCTGTACTTCCATGGCAGATGTCTCAGCCGCTCCATCATCTGGGAGTCCTCGGGCCTTTAGGGGCCACGCTGTCTGTATCAGAGTGAACACAGCAACCCATTGAGCCGGCGCACTGAGGACAAATGGGAGGACGAAACTAAGAGGTCAACTGTACGGATGGGGGACAAAGCTCCATTCAACCGCACTGTGAACGCGCAAAAGAAATATGACGATGAATGGAGCGAAAATTAATGCTGGACTCTTGTTTTGCTGCCAAAAAAATTGTTCCGCGCAATGTGACATTACAATGGACACAGGAACATGAATGGGCCGCGATGTGGTCAGCCGTTATTGACAAGACGGAGCAGACTAGAAGGGCGCTGCCAATGATGTGGCATCGCCCGCCTTCGCCCACAAAGTCCCCAGTAGCAGCATTTAACCTTCGCAGGCCTTGGTTAATTTGCTTCGCCTCGCCCGGCGCACAATCTCCCAATAAAAGCTGCAGTCTGGATGTGAAAGGAATGACTTCGCAGCAGAGCCACTCCAGCAGGGACACAGTAAGGCAACTCCGGCGATCTGAGAAACCACTGTTCAAAAGCGAAAAAAACAATTGCAGCGCCATTGCATCAGTTGGATGTCGGGTCCGTGAGTGCATTGCTGAAAAATTCGTCATCCCCAAAAGCCAACAAGGTCCTCAAAAGTTAAAACCCAAACAATGCTGTGTGAAGTGATTGATCTTTGCAGCATAAACACCGTTCTCCCATTTTTTTGAAGAAGGACTCAATCTCATTGTAATTCAAGAGACACAAAACCACTGGGTTCCCTCTTCTCCCCATTTAGTGCACTGACTTAGCTAAAACACATTTCACTGGATTAATCTGGTCCGCCTGGAAGGTGAAGATAAAACGTACTTCAGGCCAATATCAGCAGGAAGGACAAGGGAGGGAGGATAATCACACGGAGCAAAACTCTATCAGACATTGTAACGATAATTATTTATCGTCCCCTGTCAAGGTCGAGATTATTTCCACAGAGTTGTGGAAACTTTTGGACCTCAAGCAGAACGATCCCATATTCTGCTTACTCATACTCCACCCGTGCTGATCGAGGATCTGACTTGGGAAGGTACATCGGAAAAGAGACAAAAAAAAAAAAAAAAAAAAGCACAAAGCACAAGGTCAACAACATACTTTGCCAACGACCCAAATGAACAAAGGTGGAGATAAAGACCAATGATTAATTGGTTCCGTGCATCAATGCAGGGCAGGGACCCACCGGCTAATAAGCAGTTCTCAGCAGGGGCTGAAACCAGAAAAGACAGCTTTTTTAGCACAAAGACAACGCGTCGCCACCCTCCAAACACCACGTTTGTCTTTTCACTGCGTCACTGCCCACTTCTCCCTGTTGCCTTGACATCATTCCAGCCTCTTTGTCACATTTTTACAACAACATGAACCCACAGTCCATGCCTGGAAAGAGTTAGGGGACATTAAAATGATTCAAGCTTACAGAGCCACTTCCCCCAGTCCCGTTTTTGTGGGGGAACGGGAGCTGGCTTAATTTCCTCTGACAGTCAGAGTGAAGTGGAGCAGAGGGAGAAGGAGGAGGAGGAGGAGGAATATTTTTAACCAGCTACCACTACCTATGAATCACATCGGCACCCGCCATCTCCATGGGGGCATTCTCTGACGAGTAGGGTGAGAGGTCGTCGTTTAAGGATGGAGGAAGAGGAAAGCCCAAATTCACTTACCTAGAGAGAAAGACAAAAGACAGAAAGACGTAAATAATGTGGCAGATGTGAAGATATATATATAGTACTACAGGACTTCAAAACAAAAGCACAGAGAAGAGACACATTTACATAAATAACATGGTTAGGAAAGCGCTAGCCTGCAGGATTCTAGTACTATGTAGAAAATCGATGGACTGCTAGCGATATGAAAATGAAATACGTCTAACAATAGTCTCATCTTTTATGTCACTTTCAAGAAGAATGTTCCGGCGTAACAATAATCCAGGTACAAAACAACATCGGAGCATCTAAAGCAACTAAAACTGGAATAAAAAGATTCAACGGCAACTGTTGACTTTTGAAATCTGATTTTAGTGACCAAAGCCTACGGGCTGAGAAGCATCTGTTGGATCTGATATGCTGAAAAAAAAAAAAAAAAAAGCCTTTGTTGCTGTTGCTGCTCTGGTTTTGTAGTTTCCTGGCAGACTGATACAAATCAAAGTGACAGGCACTTTCAGACGGTTGTGAATCTCTTTGGAATTGACATTGCGGATGGCCAATGAGATTTAAGGCTGTGAACAGCTGAAAAGACGTGGACCAGATCCTAACATGTCAGACTCGAGGGCTGCCTGGTGAAGCGTAAAGCTTCTAACCAAGCCTGTCTGGCAACAAACAAGGCAGAGAACAGCCGTAGCAAGAGCTAACTGTGCTTCATAATCTTTTAATTGTTGGTTTACATAACAAACATGAAGATTAGGCGAAGGTTCTTATTTCCAGTAAGCAAATTGTATGTGCCAAATTCGAAGAAATTCCTTCCAGGCGTTCCAGGAGTTGTAGCTTTTCACGAGAACGGGACAAACGTACAGAGTTTAGACTTTTTCAATTCTTATCGCAGTCAGCTTAGAAAACATCCATTACTGTACAAAAAACGACTTACTGGTGAAAAGACAAAGAGAAATGAAAAAGGAGTGGGGAGGGGGGAGGGGTTGGGTGGAGAAAAAAAGTGGTTGCCATAACTGATATATTTTTGAGATGGCTCCTGTTTTTTTGGAATACTGTACACTTCAATATGTCTTGGAATGTGTTATGCCTTATTCATGACTTTGGCTTGGACTTCAATGTAAATGTAACAAGAATTTGTGTTACCAAGCATGCAATGTTCACACCGTTATAGAGTACAACAACAACAACTCGGAGACTGTGTATGAGTTTATGTGTCTGCATGCGTTCGCCTTTGAATGGAACGGAATAGGAACAGACAACAGAGGCGATGCCCATAGTGGAAAACACCACATCCTAATCCCCGCTGTCTCAGCTCGCTTCGCAGACAGAAATACCATCTATCTAATTCAAGCGTGCATAAAACATGCTTAAATCGGTGGTGTGGCCGTCTATCATGCCGGCAGCCACATGACTCGTGGGTTTGAGAGTGCGGAGAAACTTGACCCAGGATGCCCAGTTAGGATTTGCCAGAACAAGTCGGCAGGACATGCACCAGTGCACACCAGTGAATATTTATACTGTATGCGTCTGCTGCCCTGCCCTACCCTAAAATCTTTTGATGGTGAGAACAAGATAATGAGAACAGGTCATTCTACTGGGTGTATTTAAACATTTAACAGCTTGTGCAGCAAATGTACTTTAATGAAAATCTGCAACATGGAAAGTTCACCTCGTGTTTGATTTGCCGGTAACGGGCTCACAGCTTCTCACGGTATCACTCAAGCCTCGGGTATACTCCCAAACGGATGCGTACACGGACTGCTGCGGACATCCCAGAAGCTTAGCAGTTCTGTTGTCTGCTTGGAGGACGCGTTCTGCACATGTGCAGAGGACCACTACGCCAGCACTTGTAGCACTTGTGGCTGCACAGGTCCAAATGGTCACAGCAAATGGCAGGTAAACGGACGTCCGCACAGAGTCTATGCGTCCGAGCTGCTGACCAGACATCCCGGTTAGTCCAGGATTGTCCCGGTTTCAAGTTCGGTGTCCCGACAAATATCTGTAAAAAGCTAAAATGTCCCGGTTTTCAACAGTCACGACCAAATTGTCCCGGTTTTCATCACAATTAAAGTAATAAATATAAATACTGAGATTGCTTTTTCAGCTCTTACATAACATGTTTATCACGTTCTGTCCGACTCATTATTGCCTAACCTAATATAAAAACTATTGCATAATAATAACTAAATAATTGCATGTTTAAGCGATACACTTATGGGTCCCGGTTTGGGGGTCTGAAACAGGGACCGGGACTGGGACCGGGACCAGACCCCCCCCACCCCAGAATACACCTACTGCTCAGCTGTGGTACATCTTTCAGAGTGGCCCAAGCTTTCAAGGAAACATTTACTACTCATGATTTCAAATTTTTTTTGGCGGGCGATACGGAACGACAGTGTTCTTGACATTTTGTAAATTCATAGCAATACCTTTCTTGTGCTGGTATTGTATTGGCAATAACTGCAGCATTGCACACTATTATTGTCGACTGTCAATATGCAACAACATCTCACTTTCTGTACTCAGTCTCATGCAATCTCGATACAGAGTGTGATGCTTAAAAAGCTGTCAAAATAAAGGGGCCTTCATATATATGTAAATATGCAATAAACGCTATCTGCTTGGCTGAAAGCATGGCTTAAATAAACCAGAACGGGCACAGGATGGAAACTCCAAACAGCCCTCCCTGCAGGGATGCAGCTGTTGGCAGGGAGCTCTCTGTCTGCCGCCGCTTACCCACAGCCGTGTTGCCCCAGTCAATCGGACGGCCAATCACTGGACGGCACTTATTTTCTCAACAGATGGGAGGATACCCTTGCCAAAGTTTTGCAGTGATGCCCCTATGACCTCTTGGAGCTCCCTGAGAGGGAGCCCGTCTGCTGACTCCTGCTGTGGCCCTCTCCCCGGGTCATATGGGGTTAGTTTGCAGTGGTAACGGGACAAATAACTGGCACAGGCGTGCGGTTTCTAGAGTCGATCGTGTACAGTAAGACTGTGTCCCTCAGAGAAAGCTCTCAGATTTGCAAGCTTGTCAAGAAATGGACAAAGTGACGACGAAAGAACACACGGAATATAGCACATTCACTTAATAAGTCATGATTTAAATTTCTCTGTACTTTAATAATAAACAGGGCACAATATCACCACATTCTCAATCCCAACTAATCTAATATCGCATCTTGGTCGTTGGCCCTCAGCTTCAAACTCTGACGCTTTATATTTATTTATACTGTATTTACACAAATATTCGAATCTATTTTTTTTCATTTTCAGCATTATTATTTTCAGTATCATATATATAATATACATTATTCATATATTTCTTATTTATATTTGTCCATATATATTGTTGTAATATTGTAATGCACATATTTTGCATACTTTCTTTCTTATTTATATTTTCTTACCTATGTTATATGTCTCTATTCTAGAATGGGAGCAACTGTAACGGGACACACTTTACCCCTGGGGATCAATACATTTATTCATATCTATTTATACTTTGCTTGCCGGAGAGAGAAAAGTTTAAAGCTCAATACTGTATTTATACGCTACACCTTAAAGAGGGCTGCTTCATTCGGCTGTGATTGTGACAAAAAAAAAAAGAGTTCACTTTGTCACAGAGTGGGAGGGGTGTGGGGGCCGGACTGGAATTGTGCCTTGGTTTAAGACTGGACACGAAGAACGGTCCATCAGTCACCCCTCCCACACGCCCTAAAATGAACTATTGCACACTTTGTACTATGTCAGCTGCTCTGAGGGCCTAATAATGACACGGTCGGGTTCACATTGGAGTTAGCTGAAAGTCCAGTGCGTTGCATACAGACGCTAAAGGGTATCCGACGGTGAGGGACATCGAGGGGCATTGACTGTAAAAAATGGTTTAATTGGAAAGCCAATTATTGTGTGAAGCAATGTAGCTTTAAAAAGACCTATTCCATGTTTTTTTTTGTTAAACTTTCATAAATCTCAATTATTTAGCATGTTGTATGCAGCCGCTTATTGATTATCGTGTCAGTACAGTACTTCACAGACCGCACATCCGTATCACAGTTAAACTCAGGGTGCGGTCTAGGTGTTCTTGTTCAAGTGGGATATTCTCAAAATACACCGCAGAGCGAGTTACAGTACTTTGTACCATCACTTCTATTTGCATGAAGCCTGTCTCTTGAATGCTCTAACAGTCCTTCATGTATTTTGAGCATATTCTACATCACTAAATGTACTCACACAACTACATGAACTAAATAAAGCCATTTAACTCTTCCTCTGTTGAAAACAAACCAGACATGTACAACTTTAGCAATTTATAAAACATTATCTAAGCATAGCAACCTGCAGTAAGTCTTGTCAGTATTTTCTACTGCAAATAATATTTGTATTCACATACTTCAACAGCAAACAAGTAAACTAAGATATAGTATCTCGAGATAAAATGCAAGCAAATGCAATAGAGTGACTAAATATCAGGTCTAGAATTCAAGTTATAATGTCTCGTTCCTACACATGAAAACACAAATTAAAAGAAAAGACGTGATTAGAACAACGGAAAGAGGTTGCTTTACAGATCACACTATTTCCAACTATTCATGCCCGCTGTTGTCTGCTTCAGTAAACCTGGACACCACTTTTCAAACCGCTCCACCAAAGACCGAAATGCTCATTTCATAACGTGCGGAGATGAGGTTGATCCCTATAAATCATTGCTACATCCCTGACTGGGAGCATCACGAGGTTAGCCTACGACGAAAGCGTGCAAGTCTTAATTGGCACGACTTCTTAGCACTCAGTCACCGGTTATCTTTCTCCATCTATTGACGCAACGGTTTTTTTTTTAATTAGAAAAAAATTAATCCCTTCAAATTAAATACCAAATTTGACTGCTTTAATTGTTCTCAAACTTTGTCCCTGCAGAGCACGAACACACTCTCAGAAAGTGAGGCAATCAAAAGCTAACCGATGGTTCTGTATCAAACAGGCAGCGTGTTGTATGACTCCATGCAAACCACCAGCAATCACAGCTCCCGTTTCTCTACCGTCCGACGGGTTAGCTCAATATCAATCCCAGTACGGCGACCTCCCGCAGATGTGAGATCTCCAAAATGAAAAATAAAGATCCACCGTGCACATCTGTAGACCCTCTTTAGCTCACCAGATGAAACACAACTGCCCTTGTCCATGAAGGCAATGAAAAGTGTTTGTTTGCGTCCTGTGTGTCACAGGCCAGGGTCTACAGGTTTTATTGGTTGGATCTTCCTCAACTTCTCCCCGAGCAGCTGTTACAATGTGATGGACTGAAAAAAAAAAAAAAAAAAAAAAAAAAAAAAAAAAAAAAAAAAAAGAAATGTGCAGGGCAACCCACATTCCTAGTTACACTGTGTCTCATAAACCCTATGGCCTAGAATAAAACTGCTGATTAATAGCTTGTGCACATTAAAAGCACGATCAGGTTTGAAAGCGCCAACTGGGCTTCTGGCCCCAGTGTGTATTGAAATGCAATGCTGAGCAGGATAGAGGGGAGCAGGAGCAGGGCTGTGGTGGAGCAAAGACATCCTGTGCACAATGTTAATCAAACAGCAGCGACTGTACAGTATTTTATCTGTAGAAAGTGTCTATAGAAACATGAATTTAAAAAAAAAAAAAAAAAAAATTGGACAAATGCAAATATATAAGTTGTGTGTAAGATATGAAAACTGAGGAGCTGTAAAAGCATGCCCAGTGAGGCTTTTTACCGGGGAAATTATTAAGGCATGAGCAGTAATACCTCCCATTAAATTTTATGAACTCAATTACCTAGAAAAGGCTGACTTCTTGTAGTGACACTGCTCTAACCTCTGTAGATATGCACAGGATTTCATTATCCTGACAACAGAATATGTGGATTTGTTGCAGCCGAGTTGGGTTTAGCTTTATCTTCCCACAGTTGTGAAGGAAATGTCATTAGGGCAAAAAATGTGTACGTGTGGTTGTGTTGAAATTCTACCTAAAATAAGGATGCAATTGAGGGATGATGAAATAAATCTCTGCTGTTGCTTCAACTTGGAAAACACTTATTTGTTTTTCAGTCTCTGAAGTATCGTACTGCTTCCTTGTAGCCCTGTCTCCTAAATATTATGTTCCCATACAACGAAACTGCATTGGGAATTACCTTTCAGGGAGGGAAACATTTTTTTTTTCCCTTGGATTACCTTTCCTTTGACGTATCACAAATACGTTTCAAATGAGTCTGTGGACGTCCGCGTAGGGAGGAGGTTGCTGTGGTTGATGGGTCAAAAAACACAGGAGACTGCTGTTTGTGTCCCGTGTGAACTAGTTTTGTTGCATTTTTGTTTTCTTTTGTTTCAGTTTTTAAGTAATTTAAGCCAAACCATGATTTATTTTTTTATTTAACCTAACCAAGTCGTTTTGTAGCTGGTTTGTTCAGATTGACAAAATGAACCATGTGTCTCAAACTGCTGGGAGAAAATACGTTTTCCTTTGAAACATAATTGAGAGTGCAGTTTAGTCGTATGTAATGCAATTTTGTCGGAGACAGCATTGTTCCTTGTTTGTGACATCCCTGTCTATTTTTTTGAAAAAAACAGATGAAAAGCAAGTTGAAAGGAAGCTTCCGCATGAGGTTTGGATTGCCCAAAACTTCCCCAACAGTGAAAATAAACTCTTTGTAGCGTCTTCAAATCTGCGCATTTAATCTGGGGGCCATTCAGTATCAAAGCCCATTTGAGTTTTTATTGGCAGCTGTAGTTTGAGAGGCCTTTAAGCAATGAACATGGCAGCCGGAGGCATGGATCGAGGGCTAAAGAAACTCCCAATCCACTCGCAGAGGCTGCAGTCACCTCAAGGAGAATTCACCCAGGACAAGAGAAGGGAGGTCACGAAAAGGTCCATGGATTTAACAGAAAGTGGCAGCCGTGATAAAGTACGCTGCCAAAAAGAAGAAGAATTTCCAACATTGCGGGCCCATGCTGTATCCACGGGGAGTAAATGAAAACAAGGTTAATGCATTCGGCTCTTATTACACACGCTGGAAGGGAGGCCATCAGCTGTGTCGAGAGGCAGAAAGGCAAGAAATCAAAACAGCAAGTGATATGCGGGCTGGTATGCAATGCAGGGGAATCTGTTCGGGTTTGCTCGTTGGTAATGACTTATAAAGCATGGCGGAACAACTCAGTTTCCATGCCGTGTGCACCTGAGCTGAAAGGTCTGCACCAATATGCTCCTATGGGAACTTATAGTGGGTGAAGTGATCGCTGTATTGCTTTTGTGGCCTCTCAACAGTTGGTAGATTCACTGCAGGGAAAAATGTCCCAATGAGACAAAATGTTTCCAGACTCCCTGTTGGTTAGTCAACCATGGGTGATAGTTTCCAGATTACAACAGTGCCAAGAAGCCCTCTGTGACCTACAGTGTAATGGGATGGGTCTTTAATCTCTTGTTTTGTTCCCCAGATAGTGTTGTCTTAATAAGTGGCGTGTCTGTGTTTGGATGTAATACCCTCTCTAATAAGACTTAAGCTCCCTTCTCTTCGGATGCCAGCTTGGAGCTCTTGTGCCTCGCAGTGTGGGGTCAGGCTGCCTCCCAGCTCTCACACGCCCAGATGGGCCACTACGACCAATTGCTCCAGTGTCAGTCATGTTGACCCGTCAACACCGAGCTTAAACAGCGGGGCCCCTTTTTGGCCAGCAGGGGTCCATGGGTTCAGTATGGCAAATGATCTCCCAACAAGGACTTCTGGCTGCCGTCTAATGTGCCCATTAGACACACGGAGGCCCTAAAGTTCAAACCAGCACTAAGCACAAGCGACCTCAATCAGCCACAAACTCTGACAGTCGGACCGGTTGTGACAGCAGAACCAGAAGGAGCAAAACAGCAGCGCTACGCAAAATAAACATCTTTTCAAAATTCCACACATAGTGTATGAAGCTGTGGCATATCAGTGTAACCCTTAGGGTGTTTATGATCTACTAACATTGTATTTCAATCCGTAGAGCAACTTTTTTTATATATAAGTAATAGAGTTAGCTTTTACTTATTTATTGAACCTACAACATGTTCATCACGATGTATTTAATTAATAATCGGTGGATTGAGATGCTGTTTTATGGTTTAATACCGGCGTTGTTGGGTTTCTGCATTACCTGCTGTTATGTGTGCTTTGTTGCTGAAAGTTTCCCCTTGAAGACCAAAAAAAAAATAACTGAACTCTACTGAATTAAATTATAAAAGTATAAATATTTTTTTCCCTCCTTTCTTTATATTTCCCGTTAAATTATTAAAACCCCCGAGCTGCCAGTTAGGACAATGATCACGGTAAAATGAGTCGAGCTATGAAGAGCAGTAAAAACAAACTCAAATGAATGCAGATGGAATGACCTCTTTACTTTTGCCAGCAATTATTACCTGGCCCATTTAGCGCAATCTGCACAAATCAGTGAAAAGTGAATTCATTCCCCCCAAGGCTGCGGCTCCTATAAAACCCCATACGAACCGCCTCACCCGAGCTGCACCTTGGAGCCTGGGAACAAAGCCCATTATTGCTCCTCTGAACGCAGATGCTGTGACAGGTAAATGTTGTCTCTGAAGAAAATGTCCCATGATGACAACATTCACTGCAGGGTGACTATTATCCCTGATTCATCATTCTCATATACTGCGGTGGTTTGCGTATTTCTTGCCTGCAGCTTATCAGCAGCAGCCATTCTCTCTCTGCCTTGTGCTCCTCTTTCTATCTTTCCCCACTCTCCTGCCTTTTTTTTTTTCTTTTTTTTTCCCCTCACTCGGTCCTGCTTCAGCAAATCCCAGCAGCCAAATGCTTTACCCCAGAAATCTAATGGAAGTGATTTGACTTCCGATTAATAGGGCTGACAGAGGCAAAACGCCGGGGCAGTGCACTACTGTGCCTATTATGCTAAACACAAGCCGCATGGAAAGAAAGCCCGCGGGGCTATAGACTGTTTGTAACAGCAGCTGGTGAGGTAAACACAAAACACATTTCTGAGGAGTGACACAAAAATGTGATATCAATATTTCATACTTTGTAACGCCAGCGTGGCACTTCCAATTAAACCCGGCGTCTTGATGTAATAGAAGCCAGGATATTATTGGTTTCATTGCGACACCTATTATTTCCGCTATTATGTCACTGCAGCAGGTTCCGTATTGATGAATGTCACTAAATGTGATAAAAATGCTCGTGGTTGGGGCCCTCCTGTGACACTGTGGGTATAATCCCATGGTTGGGCTTAAGACCCAACCTAAATAGATTGACATTATGACACCTAACATGTAGTAAAACATATATCTTAATGTCTTCCGATGAGGGTGATATTTCTGTGTTAGTACTTCTGTGTGTTCAGCACTGTAGACCATCGTATCCTGATTAAGGGGCTCTGTGATTGGGTGGGCATTTCTGGCGTACCATTGAACTGGTTTTCTTCTTATCTCACAGACAGAAGTTGTATCATCTCTAGTGGAGACTTTGTGTCTGATTCCTCTCCACTGTCTTGTGGTGTGCCGCAGGGCTTTGTCCTGGGGCTTATGTTATTCTCTTTATGTGTGGGGTACCCATGGGATAGATCATGAACAGATTTATTATTGCATAACATTCATATGCAGACAATATCCAACTCCGCTTTTCATTCAAACCAAGTCAGGCTTTTAGGTTATCTAAGCTCCAGGACTGTTCTATCGCTATTAGGGACCGGACAAGCTGATAAAACGGAGGTTGTGGTTGTTCCATGATCATGCAAAGTATTGGGCCACCTCAGATGTCCACTCCAACCTGCATAATCTAGGGGTAATATTTGATCAAACCCTCTTCGTTTGACTCCAATGTTAAGCATTTGACAATTTTTTAAGACTATAGAAGAATATAGGTAAACCGAGATCTGCAGTTTCAATAGCTGAACTAGAGATGCTTAAATCTGATCTTGCTTTGACTACTGTAAGGCCCTTTTCTCCTCACTTAGTATGTCTGCTCTTCATCGTCTGCAGAATGCTGCCGCAAGACTACTCATTAGGTGGAATAGGTATAGTCTCACGTTACCACCCCCCCCTCCCAATACTCAGATCTCTCAATGTATGCGAGAATCCGCTTTCAAATTCTCACTCTTACTCCCAGAGTATTGTCAGGCTCCTGCGTATGTGGCTGAACGACTTCACCAGTATTCATCAGCTGCTCTCTTAGGTCAAACACATTAAATGTTCTATCTGTTCCAGGCACTCGCCTTAAGACCCGTAGCGATCAAGCTTTTGAGGCCGTCGCAGCTAAACTAAGGAATACTCTGCCCCAATACGGTCCGCTGATTCTGTTCAAAATCAACGGGACATAACCGTTTACACAAACTTTATGCATCACGTCTGCATTTTATGTATTCATTGTGTATCTTATTATGGAATTTGCCTATGTTTTGTTGTTTTTGGTGGTGAATTTATCTGCTATGATTCATTCCTTGTATGTTATAATGGCCTTGTTAAGCACTTTGTGACTTATGTCAATGAAAAATGCTATATAAATAAATTGTACTTTTTGTATTTTTATACCGACTCCATGGTGCTGTTAATTCTACTCACCAACAGTGTTTTATCAAGACTTCAGAACTCTGCTTTTGATTTATAGACAAACTGTCTACATCTGCCCTAACATAAAACCTGATCCCTACATTGTTCTGTTCACACTATATTAATATTATGTTGTGTTTTCCCAGAATCAGGACATGGCTGCCTCGGGGACATTCTATAAATACAGCCCGACAGGCTACATGGCTTTTAGGGTCCTCCGTGAATTCACTGGGCTTGCTTGGAGTAAAAGCCTCTGTGTTTCTGCAGCTCTAAGGGGATGATCTGTGTGCACCAACCTCACTGTGATTTGATCCGACTGAGAGGAGGGCTTTTTTTAATTTTAAAAATGCCAACATCTCCAAGGTCTGTCAAGAGGTACGAGTGGGAGAATGGGGTGAAGTCCTCCATGAGGGACTTTTGCCAGGAGACAATCAAACCGAACCTCCCTGGATCTGCTATCTTGCAATAAGAAAGATTGGTGTAAATTCAACCACTCACGTTAAGAGCTTGCAATTTTGTCCATTGTCCACGCTGGCAGTTGACTGTCCGTCAAGTCCCGCTCTCGAACGCAGACTGGCGAATCATTGCTTAGCTTTGGCCAGCTTCGATCCAGCTCCGCTCCGTATGCTCTAATGCCATTGTTTTAGATTTTCAGGCTGGTTTTTCAAGCGAGTCATTGTTAAACATTGTACCCTGGGGCACAAGTAATAGTGATACTCGTTAGCCTGATCAATTATCCTCCTTCAGTGTTTAGGACATGTAAGAACACAAGGATCAAGAACTGGGTTTGGCTGCATGAACACGATTTCGTCATTTCTTCTTTCAAGTGTCACAATGAGCTATCGTCACAATAGTTAGCCATTGAAAGGCTAAGTTTAAGTCATAACTCGTCAGTGGTAAGATGTCGTATTGGAGGCTCACCAAGCTAGTTCTATTTGTCATATACCAACTCCTGACTAGCTTCACTATCACCAAGCAGCTATTGCAAAAATGCCAACCAACAGCTCACATTTGTATTTATTTATTGCACATGAATCAACGTTTCAGTTTCGACCTCGATGTAAATTTATCAGAATTAGCTAGAGAGCTCATTTTCATCTGCGGCCCATGGGCAATACTTTATTTACCAACCAAAATGAAATGTGACATCTCGGTGGAACATTTAACAATCGGTATGACAAAATGTATACGAAATGACACACTAACTTCTCTTTAATGACACCATGTCATCATGAATAGTAGAAACTAGACAAATTTCACCGTGTGGAACATGCCAGACAACGATGCTAAAGATCAAAATGACTCGTGAAATTCTGATGAGCAAGTCAACACAGCATCACAGGGTGCAGCTCCCTCGGCTCGCTCTCACACTCACTTCACATCATTTTTATTCATTGGATGAGCACGCATGTCAAATCCCTCTTAAAGTTCAAGTAACCAAAACAATTCAAATGCCATGCTTTTTTTTTTTTTTTTGGAGCTTTAGTCAAGCAAGGAACCTTCCATTACCGCCGTGAATTGGAGCAATGTCACTTTTGCCTCTCGACAACCAGCCAAACTAGGAGAAAAGACTTGAATGCTCCATATGCCCAGTATTAGCATTTCCTGAAACAAAACAGTCACTGGCAGACAATCACAGCTCACTGCATACCCCCTCAAATCATTTAATTACGAGGCCCCAGTTGAGTATATATTTAAGCCATCATAATCTGCCGAGTGTAATTGTTGTTAGGAGAATCTGCCGTGGCTCATAAAACAGAATTAAAAGAATAGTTAAAATTCCCCTCCTTTTCTTTAAACCTGTTCTGGGGCCAATACTTTTTTCTTCATCATAAAAACTAAAGCAGCATCAAAGGCTGTGACATGTTTAGCTTTATTTTTGTCATTGAATCCTAGTTTTGTTGATCGGAGGTTTCCAATGATTTGATTTATAGTAATTTAATTTATGATATTGCTGGTTTTGTTCTTTGATTTACAGTTTTGTTTAAATATTATATTTCAATGAACGAACAAAAACATGCGTCACTCACTACCAGATCCGTACATCCCGCCTGATCGATACTGCACATCTGGAAACCGGTACTACACACGTGTAGTTAAACAGAGCTAACAGCTAACGGAACGGCGGCTGAATCGAATTACATTATGATGCGTTCAAGCTCTATTCAGTAAAAACGAGTATCGTGCAAACGTTTTTCTTGTCTAATGTAGTTTTTGGTGATAAAATACGGTCGTGTGAAGGAGATGTTTTAACAGCAATCTAAAATAGCTTTTCGAGATTTTGACCTGTTTAACATCCTAACACTAACCTTAGCTCTCAGCAGTTTAAAAGTTAAAACTACATATTGAAATATATACAATAGTTTATGTCCTAATCATGTGGATTACTAGGATGCTAATTCAGGAATACAAATCGGTATAAGGGAGGGAAAAAAACGCATGGGAACATCTGTAGTTATAACATGTAAAATGAGTATTTTTCATTATAAAAAAGAAGAGTGGCTTATAATAAGCCTGTGGACATACAGTAGTTTTCCATTTTTTCCACCTGTATCATACCGCAGAGACAAAAACCATGGAAAACAACTTCCATAGAATGCCAAAGCGCACACGGTCAGAAGTCAGCAGGAAATCCTCAGAACTGTATCAGGTAGGTTTAAGATCTGGCGCTGCTATCCCAGTGTTCATCCCTCCCTTATGGACCCCAGACCTTGTGTGCATTATCTTTGAAGATCCTGAAGTAGCGATGCATGTTGAGAATCATATATTTCATTTTGTTGTTTCAATGCAGCACTGATGCTCTGACCTTGAGTGGTAGTTTCACTCAGTGAATGTATTGATGGAACCTTTTCGGAAGGAGATCAAAGAGGCAGTGGGAGAAAGTCTCTGATGTGACGCTTTACGCCCCCTTCTTCCAGAGTGGCCATTCAGAACGGGATATAAACACTTAGACGTCTCGCTCAATCACTTCTAAGTGCCCAAAGAAACCCAAATTAAGAAGTTGACTTACATCAAACATTGCACTGAAATGAGATCTAAGTTATTCACTGCAAAACGTATCATCACTCAAAATATTTCTATGCATCCGTCACAATTAACCATCTAGTCTGTCCTCATAGCTTCCGCAAACCTGCCATGATTGCTTGATGCTCTGCTTCAAGTTTCCTCCCATACTTTTTTCTCATTTTAAAAAGGAGGTAAATGACACTAATTGTATTAAACTGTAAAGTCAAATAGTTCCTATTTCAGAGAAAAAAAAACAGTATAGGTAATAGGCAGCAGTATCTGCATGAATACATGCTGATGACTAAGATGTGGTGGTTGCACTATTGCTTGTAACTCTGTGAAGGTTTATTAGGACACCGGAAATATACGGAGATCTTGACTTCTGATGTCAAAATCAGTATGACTTCAAACATTACAGGTGTCATCTCATGCCAGCCAGCAAAAAAACATACTGAACAATTCTAATATCTGAACTTCTTTTATACTTGTAAATAACTCTGCACAGGATTAGAAGAATAGCGTCACATGGGGAAGCCAGTGCAAAAAAAACAAAAAGGCCACAACAGCAACAGTCGCTACGAATATATAATGAAAGATGTTGATCGAATACTACATTCAGCAACGAAAGCAGTTTAAGGAAACAGTTTGTACGGTACGGAAAACCTGGCACGTCCATCTTAAAAGGTGCCTCAAATGAACCACCACACATTTTAATTGACCACAGAATCCAAACAGAGCATTGTGCATTCCGAGGAACATTCCTCCCTCTAACTGCAGTCTAACACCATTAACGGCTAAAGTATTATGCTGTTGGCAAACGTGGATGCAATGTTTCTAACAGAAAGCGTTCCATTAATAAAGCGTTGGTGCAAATGATTAGTAGGAAACACCGAAGTGACCAGTCCGAATATAAAACGTCACATTAATAAAGTGCTCTAATCACGATAGACCGCCACCTAAAAGTGCTACGAGTGTCTGATCGGCCCTTAAAGGGAATAAGTAGTAAGAGGACTAAAATATTGGGATGCTGAACATAAGAGTTGACTCACTCTTTTAAGGGCACCGTAGCAGTTTAATCATTTTATTGCATGAATGGAAAAAAGTAAAAACAATCTGTGTTTGCATGAAGCTGCATTATGATTAAGAACGATTGCTGCTGGAAATGAAATGTCGTAGCTGTTTAGGGTCTAGAATCTTTCTTTCCGTATAGGATATAACTTGTTTAGTGTCACAGTGTTTATTGTGCAGTAAGTAGAACTGGATGAAGGTGTCACAGATTGTATCACAGAGTGTGAACTGTAAAAAAAAAAAAAAAAAATGGTACATGTCTCACAAAGCTGAGGGGGGATTTGGAAGCTGTCCTGTTACCCGAAAGCCACCACAGTGCCAGCTCCTGCAGGCGGAATCAGTAGCAAGGCTGGTTTTATGCAAGGCGCATCTTCAGACTCTCCTGCACATATTTGAATCATTTATTCAGATGCACAAATCCTTAACATGGGCTACTTATTCATTCCTGGTGACACACGGTTTGATTGTTTATTTGTGGGTGTTAGGTTAGGTTCTACTGCACATTTCCCAGCTCCTTCCTTTGGAACAGTCCTGCTGTGAGTGGGGAGTTAGGGACATTTTCCTGGCTCCAAAACCACAGCACACCTTCAGCCTGGTGGAGCTTATTAATTAATCACGGAACTATGTTCCATAACCTGGGGATTACGGCAAGCATGAGTCTCATAACCATCTGCGCACCTCTTAAACCTGAGGGCAGTCAGACTCTTTGACCCGGAGGCTGAAAACATCAGACTGAACTACACAGGAAAGTAATTTGCATTTAAGCCTGGTACACGCCATCAGGCTCCGCCCCCTTACTGCCACCCCATCAAGCTGTCAGAGGAACATACTCTGCTAATATTAGCGCCACAGGTTTTTACGGTTGTAAAAACGATTACTTCCTTTCAACCTCAAGAATCACTATTACACAACGTTTAACCATGACTAGCTCAAAATCCACAAAACCAGCATCAAAATGAGTCAATTGCATGAAAGTCTTTGGACAAGAGCCGGATAAATGGTAAATGGACTGTACTTCCACGGCGCTTTTCTCGTCTTCCGACCACTCAAAGCGCTTTAACACTACATGTAATCATTCACCCATTTACTCCCATTCATACACTGATGGCACGGGTTACCATGCAAGGTGCCACCTGCCCATTAGAACTCCAACTGATCAATCATACCCATTTAGCACCCTCTACCACTGAGCCACAGTCGCCACATAATTGTTGGACCCTGGTCAGAGTTACGATTGGCCAATCTGCGGGTACGAGGGACGGGACTTAGCCAAAGGTCAATATCAGTCCACTAGTTTCAGGTTGGCATCAAATTCCATGTGTTTCTCTGACCACAAAGTGCCACAATATCTGCTGCTGTGCCTGCAGTTGGAACCGTGTTAGCAAATGTTTGGTTATCCACTAAACTCTAAAGCCAAAATATCCAATATGTTGGCGTATGGCTGGTTGAAGTGGTCGGTGCAAGCCATCCCACACAGTCATGTGTAAGCTCCGGTATACTGTGTCTCCAATATCATCCGTACTGTTTAATAGACAGCGAACTCCAAAGACTGCAACAGTTTGCTTGTTTACGTGCCATGGCCCGCTATATTGAAATGTTGATGCCAGATGCATTCACACAACACAAGGATGCAGAGTGGAACAATGTATATATAAAAAAAAGGGCCACTGGTGTATGTCTTAGCCAATCTATGTCAGTATAAAGTAAACTTTTCATCACAACATTGCCTTTTGCACACTAAGTTGTTGAGTTCAGAATTTGTATTGGATTGTTTCTCCAGTTTTTGAAAGATAATTAACTGAACAGTTAGCTGAACGGGAAGATTGGGCCAACAAGTAGTTCCTTTGTTCATTTCTGTGAAAAAAAATATTTCATCTTCTATTCTTCGGCCATATTAGTCCTTTACTTTTGGTTTTGCTCAAAAGGAAAGAAATTAAGAGCTTCTCTGACGAGCCATCATGAGTAATAGAAGGATAACTAACTGGCTTATTCGCTAGCTAGGTAGCAAACAATCTCACATTTTGTAAAGGAACCCTACTTGCTAGGTCCTGACAGCCCTCACATTCATTTAGTTATTTCAATTTGCCTAACTAAGCATATCCATGTTGATTAAATTCCAGTTAATTTAGGTTTAAACTTGGATTAACATTTTTAATTGTGCAACAGGCCGTATTTATTATTTATTAAACCCTGATTCGAACTAACCTTAGATTCAATAACTCCTAAAACCTCTCCACACTAGTACAATCCTCCCAAAGCCAAGGTCTGTTCCACGGCAGCTCTACTTTTGATTGTCATTAACCCACCTCTACAGTGGACAACATGCTGATGACAGCTGATTTGCATCTGTAATGTAAAGTTAAATGGCTTAATGTCTTAATGTAGCTCACTCTCACTTATACACACACTGTAGCTGAAATTTCTTCCCAGCGTACTTTAAGAATACAGTGGAGACGTAATATGTTTTCATTCAAAAATAGTGGGAAAAAGCTTATTTCAAATTAGCTCTTGCTTTAGAGCTCGTCTTTTTTCACATCATCAAGTGCCCCTGGGGAACCAATTAAAATAATATGAATGATATTGCTTTTCCCCACTGCACATACAATACCCCTTCACAGGCCATCTGGTTTTATGGATTGATCCAAGAATGCAAGAAGTAAAAAGAGGTTTAATCTGTCTGCTATTATTAAAAGCAGAAGCCTCCACTGCACTGCAGCTCTCTGTAACTGTCGTGTCATCTCCAAAACACGTCCACAGCACCAAACTGAATGGTAAGTCTAATTCAAGCGAGAGTCGTACAGCTGCACTTGACAGGAATACCAACAGAATACGGGAAGAAGGGTTTGCGTGCATCATTGTGTAAAAGCAAGTATGAGTTCAAAGAGGTCAGCTTGCCTCCACCTGCTTTCAAACCACGTCCCATTCCCTAGAAATCAAATTGAATTAATCCATTAGTAATTGTAAAATTCAATTTGGTAATCTTGGGAGTTTAAATAAAGAGAGCATCTTTGAAGCCATGAGCATTACAGCAGTAGGATGACGGATTAGGGTCCCATTACTCACGATTTGTTATTCAATAAATCATTAATGGGCTCTATGAATAGCAGGAGTGATGGACAAGAGTTCGAGAGCACAGAAGGCAGTGTTGCTGATGCATCAAAATCTGTGTGAGTATAGGCCCGAGCAATGCAATGCATAATGTATAGCTTCGGAGTGTTGACTTGCTGCTGGATCATAGCTTCATGACAGCTTTTCAGCTCACAAACGGGCTTTTTTTTTTTCCAATCGTTCCCTTTAATAAAGAGCTTTGGATTATTTCTGCATATTTTTTTCTGCAATAAAAAGGAACATTTTGCAGTACTATGCTGACACCAAAAAAAAAAATCCACAAATGTCAGCTAGTGGCCCCTAGAGATTGCAGTTTTCACCACAATACAATACTACTGTCGAGGAAAAAAAACAAAACTGTGGAAACAGGGGCTGATAATAGTTATTACTGCTCTTTAACTGCTGTCTAGTGCCTGCTCAAGTAACACCCGACAGAAGTCAACATGGACTGGAACCAGCAAAACACCGGTTGCAATAATCTTGATCAATTCTGTTTTTTTAAAGTCTGACTTTCCGGTTTTAGCCAATTCAGATTTTCTTTCTAAAAATGCTAAATGACAGCAAGGCTCCAGACTAACTTGTTTTCACCACCATCCCAAAAAGCAACCGCCCCAAAGTCAGTGTAAACCGTCAAAAAATGTAAATGTTATTTGTTATTATCATCTTTATAACCACACAACCTCATGATGGCATTATAATTTAACTCATCCCGATACTCATTTTTACTGAATAGAGCTCGAACGCATAATAATGCAAGTCAGCGCAACTTCCGTTAGCGTTAGCTGTTAGCGTTAGCTCTGCTTTAAGCAGGCGTGGCTCCTGTGGTCTGAGGTCTGTCAGTGTGATGAATCTGAGCAGCATTCATGGGAATGAAATCAACATAATAAGTGCCTGATGGAGTTAGTTCTTCCAAATGTTTTTTTAAGGCTGTTCCTCCATGGCCTTTTTTTTGGATTAGCATTCGTGACAAAATTCCGAGATGTTCGTCTTCTTCACTCATGCTGAAGAACTTCCACACTGACGACATGATGCGGGGGTCTGTGGTTAAAGACGTTACGGTCTGTGCCGCTGTGTGCCTGCAAAAACTACACAAAAGCAGATAACCGATGTCTTGCTAATATGTTGAGACATGTATTACACCAGGACAGCTGTCCAGAGTTCCAGTCCAGCTGTGATTGGTGTATTAGGGTAAGGGTTGGTTGTCAGTCTTAAAGCCTTGCCAGTAGTGGGACTGAATTATCTTCCATTAGGAGTTCATTCCCTTCTGTGCATAGTCAATTTCATATCAGTATGTCCATTTGATTTTTGTATTACTGTTGCACAATTGCATAGTTTTTCTCCGAGAGTGTTGCTGTCAAATATTAAATATCTTGCTCTGGTCCACAGTGTTGGAAGGAAAACCAATACCATTGTTGGGCTCAGTCTTTGAGAGGAAACAAATAATATGTAGAAACTGATATTTGTTTTGTTCTATGCTCTTAATGTTGATCATTTATAGAGCTACTGTGTTTTTTTTTTTTTTCATAAGGAGAGGCACAAATGACTTGGGATGAAAAATGAATAAATCTGCTACTCCAATTTCTCTCCTCTCCATCACACTCGCTTTTAGGCTTGATGATGCATCGCTGTGGGAGTCTAGTTGTCACCCTAGCAACTAGCATGGTACAGGTCTTAAAACCTGAGACAGAAAGCCCAGCGGTGACTTCCCCCTTCCCTTCCAATATCATTCATCTCTGTGCAGGGACCCTCACAAGACTCGCTTGTGTGCCGTGTGGAAATTCCCCGCTCCATTCAAAAAATGGAGAAGTTTAACAATGACATAACTGTGAAATATATGAATAGATAAATAGATAAATCAAATAGGCAGAACACAATGAGAGATTGGGGCCAGGAGAACAAATCGCAAGGGGGCCAAAGCTGAATGATGGCAACATCAAAAATTGGACAGAGTTGGGCCAGAGGAACCAGAGGAACCAGAGGAACGTGTCCGATCACCTGCGAAACTGGGCCGCAGAGGTAAAGACATTTGAGCGGTACATTTCTCTCACTATATACAGTTTACCAGCTATTGCCGGTGAATTTAAAGGTTTGCTCACCACTAGCATGTTAAGAACACATTTTGAATCAAGATGCCGCTACTTCTTTAGCCATTGGACTTGGACAAGCAAAATACGAAAACCATGTTCACTCCAAACCTGGGTCGGATTCCCAAAAATGTGGATCTGTCCTTTTCAAATACAGCTACGATGTGGATTTAAAGAACCAGAGGATGAACATATTAAAAGAAAATTACTTGCAAGTCCATTCCCCCTTTTTTTAAACAAGCGATGTTTTGCAGCCTGGATTAGGGTTTACAACATGGAAGGTGAAGGAACATAATGAAACACATAGAACATGAAAATATAAGACTGTCGGGAAAAAGGAACCTACATACTGACTCCACAACACCATTTCATTCAAATAGTCAATGTCTTGATCCAAATCAGGATGAAATTTGGGCAAAGAGACGGAGCCTAAGCTGACATTGAATGCAAGAGGCACCCAGCGTAGCGGCTCAGTCAATCAAGCAAACAGGCCAAAACATAGTGATCCGGTAGGTTAACCATTCTGATAAACTGGATTTGAACTTGGGTATAATTGTTGCAGGTTTGCCTATCTTTGGGTTACCGCAGAATTGGACTCATAAAGTAATGTGCTGTGATCTGGAAAAACAAAGAACTATGGACGAAGGTTAAAGGCAATTGTAGCCATCCATCACAGTTTAGAGACCTTCCTGCTTTAACTTCAGGGTCACGCGGTGTTAACTAAGCATATGCTTGCAGCTTGTTTACAACTTATGATTTGTTCAGATCTCAGTTATTACTTCGGTGAATAGAGTTTTATCATAACTGAAAGAAATAATAGGCCAAACTATAAAAATTATAGACTGCAGTTGTAAAAAGAATAAAAAGCCAAATTATCATTTAAAAGGGGGACAAATAGTCTAAATGACTCACTTTTAGAAGCAGTTATCTTTTCATAACAGATCTTGAGGGGAAATAAAATACGTATTCTAGGATCAATGTGGGATTTTTTTTGGGGGGATTTTTTTGGGATCAGCTGCTCCAGCATCTCTGCAGTGGTTTCAGTACTCGGGTCACAGTGGTTGCAACTTGGGACAGCCAGCTGATGTTGTGTGATTGGGGAGATATCTGTGAAGCTGAACCCTGCTGCCTCAGCAACATTGTTATAGGACGGGCATGTTAAATGCCAAGTGTAAGCCTTTGAGCCCAGAGTCCCTCACACAAGTCTTTTCATCAGCCTCATCGCCAGTTAATAAAAACCTGTACCGATAACCTGAGAATATGCAGTCCTGCACTTTGGGAATCAGCCATTCTGCTTAAAGACAATGCCGGGCAAAAAAAAAAAAAGGGCTTCTCAATTTCCGTCTTCAATTAATCTAATCTGAAATTGAGAAATGATTTCATGGTGGCACTCCTGCCCTGTCATATTGAAGTCTTACCTAACCCCATCACACATGAATGCAAACAGGTGCATTAGGCATCATACGGGAATGCCAAGGGATGAAGAGTAAGCACTGTTTGGTAGGATGCAAAAAAAAAAAAAAGAAGTATTCTTCATTTCAGGCTGGCATCAGATTGAGCCTTCAGACATACTCACTCACTTTCTCCAGCCTTTGTATGAAAATGCCTCTGCAGCAGCACTCCTTCACTCCCTCCCTCCCTCCCTTCCTCTCTCTCTATCCTTCTCCCCTTCCTCCCTGCAGCCTTCCAGACAGATAAATGGGAGGGAGTCAGACTGAATGAGGTTTTCTCGAATGATCCTACTTCCACACCAGCAAACCAATTACCATGACTAAGATAAACCCCTCCAGCACCCCTTCCAACGCCCCCACCAACCTCCCCACCTCTTTCCAGGCAGAGAGAGTCAACCATTGTTGGGGCTCTGTGTTTCTGCCGTGGCCCCTGGGGCTGGAGAAAAAAGTCAAAAGTCAGCCTGTAGTCACTTTTCTGCCTCTCCAAAAATGACACGACGGCACACATAAGCACAGGCCGCAAAACATAGAGCTGCTTTTCCTCAAAAAAAGCTGACATTTTCCATCCAGCCACTTCATTAGCATTTTCCCCTCTGTATCTTAAAACTGAGAAATGTCACAAGCATGCCTGCGGGCTATAAGTCGCAGCGCTGTGTGATGAGTAGGTCTTGTTTTGGTGCCAAACTTGGGGGTAGGAACCAAAGCAGCCTTTGATTTATTCCTCTTGCCATACTGCCGCTGACTTCATGATTAATGCCTTGTTGAAGGTACATTTTCTGTCTCTACAGTCTTAATAAAAAGGGACTGTGGCTGTATACTGGTTAACATGGATATGGTTATCTTCTTTTTTTTATTTATTCAGAGAACACAAAAAACAATTGTTTCTCCTACTATAAAGGCTTTGTAAATGCTTCATGTCAAAGTCATTTACTGTTAGTTTTGAGGAGCGATCTGCACTACTTCCAGTGTGAAACACACTATTAGTTTTCCTATCCTGACCAAGTTTTCCAACTGGAAATTGTAGTGTGTGTATAGAAGAAGAAGAAGTCCAATATAAGTAAGTGTGGGACAAGTATTCCCCCAAAAATGTGTATATTGATGAGCCAATGCAGTGCACTGCTTGCCTGATATCAGACAAAGTTGTCAACTCAATTATCTTCAGACATTGCCGTCCATCAAACTCACCATGGGGGGGGGGGATTCAATTTTACACAGCAATCACTACAGACCAACTATGTTCGTAATTTACAGTTTCACCGTTAAATGACAATTCTAATTTTGACCGATTAATGCTGTCAGTTAAACAGTAAAAAAAAAAAAATAGATTATCTAATAATAAAAAATCTGAGCAAAACTCAGAGGTCAGATCCCCTTTTTGTAGCACTGCATCCACTGCACTGTTACTTTCACAGCTATAACGCTGCCTGTTTTGCGCATACACTGCAGCTGGCACTGTTTATCGTCGCAGCTGGGCTGCTTGTTGGCAGTTCGACCACAGCACCCCTGCGTGCAAGGCACTAGTATTGTTAATATTAACATATCCACTTGAATCTAACAACATTTTAAGTCAACATTTATGAGTAGCCACTAGTTTTGCTGGGGTTTTAAGAGCGGTGCGGTGCCAAGGAAAAACAAACTCCAATGTCGGCTGCTATTGAGAAGTGCATTAATGCATGACGGCTTACTAGAAGTGCTAAAATGCAAAGTCGATATTTTTGGCCAAATAGATGGCTGAGAAAGGTCTAGGGGTCAACATCCTCAAAGTCACTGAAAACTGGCCCCTAGTTCTCAAACTATCTTGCTCTAAATCAACATGATGGATAGGTGAACCAACATCCTCACCCTAAGGCCTACTGCTGGCGGCAGTACAAGAGTACGGAACCTCATCTGATGTATCCTACAGATATGCGGCTTCAGGTGAAGAACAAAGACCTAGCTTTAGCAGCACAACGTAACGGAAAAGCTGTGCCATGTTAGCTATGGTATAAATACTTTGCGTCTGCCACTGGGACAAGAAGACCTTAGCTGTAGCTTTCCGGCTAAGGGCATTTTCATGTACAAACAATTGTATCTCACTGACGATGACTGCTTATTGTAGTGCAGCCAGTGAAAGGTGCCCCTGCCTCTTGGCAGGGTTACAGCTGCTTATAGTACTGATACACCCCCTGTGCTCAAGGTTAAACTGACCTGGAGACTCTACGTGGGCTGCTGGGCACTCGGCCACACAGTGTTAGCAAAACATGAGGCTTGATAAATGAACTCATCCATCTTTGTTGAGCCCTGCCACATATAGTTTGTCCTGGACAATGCAACCAATCGGCATTAATTAAGGCAGCCTGAGAAAGGGGGTTTCAGGGATAGTTTTAGTTAACAAGAGTGATGATGATTAAAGGCAGAGGTATGATTAAGCCATACTCCGACGCAGTGATTTAAAGACATATATTTTTTTTTTTTAAAAGACCAAACCAATAATCTCAGGAGAGCCTGTAGAAAACCTGAATGCAAACTAATTTAGACCGTTTCATTCGGTCACACCTAATATTTAGAAAACTCACTGAGGCAAGGACAGCATAACTGCACAGTTTTGTTTCAAGGAAATCTTTTTCCTACACGGGTCTTATTTTTATAGACTGAGCCATTAATCTTATAGGTCATGTTTACAATTCAATCAGCTGTAGAGATTTCAAGAAAGGAAGTCTACTCGCAGGATTATAATGGCCTCTCTTCAGGTAAACAACATGAGTTATAACCCTGTCATTTCAACAACAAAATCAGTTCTCTATAGCCCTGGTTAAACAGCATTCTTGACAGTCTGCATTCTGTAGCATACAACGAAAGTAGGATAAAAGAACTGAATTTCCCTTTAGATGCCGGACCCTTCTGAGGTTACAGCCTACAGTTCTTAATATTGTGTATGCGATATTTTCATTAAGATAGTTTGCTTTTTGCCATAGGCTTTCTAAAACAGTGCCTGGAGCAAACAGAAATAACTACTGAACACACTGCTTAGCAGTGTCAACCAACTACACACAGTATCTACTTTATCTTTTTTTTTTTCTTTTTTTTTTTAAAGATGAATGGCCATCTGGTGGTCCAAATGTGTGCAACAGCAGTAAAGGGAACACTGCTGGCAAAGCAAAAAAAAAACGAGTACAGGAGCCGATGTTCCAGGGTTAAAGGTCACCGGCAAGAAGTTTGGTGGTGTTGCGAATTTGACAAGTAAAGTAATTGATCATGAGGGAGTCCGCTCTCCTCGTTACTCCCCACACACCCTGCACTGCGAACTGGGGAAGCTGCTAAGCAATCCGGAGAAAAAGGCATCAGCAAGATTCTTTGCAATGCAGGCAATGTTCTTTGTATTTATACTCCTGCTTCCTCTCTTTTCTTCCTCAAAAAAAAAAAGTGAGACCTGCTGTGAAATGGTGTAATCCAGATGCCGTGACAATGCTTTTGTCTGTGAACCACCCGAGGCAGCACTTCTTTTTCAAGGCAAGAAAAAAACAAAAAAAAAAAGTTGGTGCTTTTGATAAACTCAAAGTAGTTTTTATATTCTGTGGAATATAGAGGAAAGTGAACGGCTGTTCATGATGTTTAGTGTAAATCCTCTACCTGGGGTCTTGTTTCACATCATCCAGGAGGCAGCAAAGCTCCACACTCTGCCTTTCTGGCACCTGGAATATTCATTAGCAATTGTCAACATGATATAGTGCTGGCCTGCCTCGCCTGCTTTCCTTTTAGTTGAGATCATAGTTTATATTGAGTGTGACAACGCCAATCCTAATGCATACTTTTTTTTTATTTGACAGCAGCTCATAAAAGCTAACAACCTCGCTAGGTAGCATGGGATTAAGAACGCTTTTTAAGAATAGAATCAAAATAAGTTCTATACTCAGTTCACGTTTTGTCAAAATATGTCAAACGAGGCTCTGGTGTTGAACTTGGAAGCCATTGGTCTAAATCCAAAATCAGCTCACACTGTGATCAACCGATCATTGACTGTTGGGTCAAGGTTCTAAAAAACAGTTTGACAGTTGCACTCAAACAGGGCATCAGGGTAACCTTAAAGAAAAAGTCAATATTATTCTCCATTTTTCACAAAAGATTTTTTTTTTTCTGCAAAAAAAAAAAAAAAAAAGGCTTATAAGTTTTTCCAAAAAGCTCTTCCAGTCATATGAAAACAAAAAAAGAGCATCTGCTGCTGGATTTGCTATAAAATCATAGCAGCTCGTTATTTTAACAAAAGGCCCAACCACGGTTACCTTCCAGCATCCGACACATCCCATGAGGTTTGACTAGCCTAATGGGAAATGCATGAACACAGTCAGCCGTTAAAACCAGCTCAGCTTCAGGGAGTGGGTGAGTTTAGCTGGCTGTTAGCATAAGCTCCCTATCATGTCCAACATGTCCAAATACCCAACAAAACCATCTGCCACTGCATGTACCATTACATTACACAGAAGCGTAATGCACCTATGCCCCAGAGGGCTCTTTTGATGTGGAGGACTTTTCCCAACCAGCATCCCATGAAGCTGATTAGTGTGGTGGAGGGAGTCCGGAGCCGTAGCAATTCAAGCCGTTAGCCCGGCGCCCATAATGCCCGAAGCCAAAGCTCTCAGAGCCAAGGCAGGGCGAAGGGCAAGAGAGGAAGGGGGCAATTCTCTGAGGGGTAACGTAACATTAGTTAGAGGCCAAAGTTAGGAAAGGTTTGAATAGAGTTAGGCCACCCACCTCTGATAAGAGGGCATTAGAATTATTTATTTTTTTAATACAAATGTCAAGACATAGATATGTCTTATCTGGTCAATTCTATGTTAGGATCAGGGCCAATTTAAAAAAACAGTAGCTGGTAACCTTTTTTTGCCAGAGTGACGCTGAGCCTCCATGTTCAGTTGCTGCAGCACGAAATAGATGTGGCATTGCTTTACAGTCTACGCCATTGTATGTTCCTACTGGTAATTGCTGTATCTGCCGGTAAATGACTGATGGCTGTTTAAATGACCCTGTTGTCACGCACACCAGCACTCCTCTACAGTGGCATCAGCAGCAACACTCCAGCCAACATGGTCCAAGGTGAAAGTCATTGCAGCGTAGTGACTCAGTCCCTGCTGGCATCAGTGGGCAACTGGGGCAAAAATACACTTCACTCTATGACTCCCCGCGGCTCAGTTTTTATCATCACAACTGCCACTCTATGTCGCATTCCCTCAGCAGTGGACTGATGCAAGGACGCATTGCACTCTGACAGCATGTTCTAAAACGTTAGGTAATCCATGATGTCCTCTGCTCCTTGTCCTAAATGTCAGTCTCAACCCTTGATAGCTGTCTGAGCTGTAGCGATGCCCCCTTTAACTGCCTGACATAGAGCGGAAATCTAAAAAAAAAAAACACACCTATGCATGGGAAAAGTAAAGGTGAGGGAAAATTGACAATTACAGGAAGCTAGCGGTTTGATTTTCCCCCAAAATGAATGGATGAGATCTATGCAGCTCTGGAGGTTGTTATTCGACAACATACACAAATAACAGATCTGAAATCAGTTCTTGATCGGCATAATAAACTCCAACAGCTCCTAGCAACCGCCACCTCAGCTACCTCAGCTGGAAATTACAGAGACAGGACGACACTTCTCACTACTGATGGGTTTGGCCAAAAATAATGAACAATCAAGTGAAAGCAAAATGGCAATTCAGTCTGATGATATATCAATTTTTTTTTTTTTCCCAAAACATGCCTCGAGTGCCGCTAACCAAACATTTTTTTTCTTGCATATATATATATATATATATATATATATATATATATATATATATATATATATATATATATATATATATATATATATATATATATATATAGGAACACATCCACTTAGAGCTTACCGATAGATGAAATCTTGCCACCCTTTATGCTCAAGTACCACAAGAAAAGTCTGCAGCACAGGGGCTGGTTTGGAGTAAGTATGCCTGTGTTGCAGAAGCCCCCAATTTCATTGGGTAATGTATCCCATCAATCCCTGTCAGAGGCAAATGCACAGTAATACATTTTGTATTGGATGTGGTCACTCTATTAGCCCCTTCAGCTTTACATAACCCAGCCATGCTTTGATCTGCAATGATGTGTTAGGGCAGACATGCATGAGTGACTGCTTCAGCATGAGTCCTGGGCAAAATGGCAGGAAAGGAATAGCGGATGGGTTTAACAGCATGGTCTTACTGCACACAATCCCCTTTTATAGTCATGGAAACACACTTTAGTTTCTTTCTTTTTTTTTCTATCAGGGAATACTCATATTAGTTTTGAATGAGGTTTAGTCTTCAAGAATATTATATTACATCCATTTTTTTTTTTATAAAGCTGTGGGAGTTTCTACATTGAACTTTCCAGGCATTTTATGTTTATCACTGATTCCACTGATAAACTGCTCGTTAGCATTGATGAAGGTAAGCATTCAGCAGAATCACCGTGAACATTACAAGCAGACGACACTCCAGAAATATTGAAGAGATGATTGAAAGATGCAGGAAACAAGAGTTTGAACGACATTGTTTGTTTTTTTCTGCCATTGCAGCTGAATAGATACATCAGAATGGCGTTCATCGTCATCTCCGTGATTCTTGTTCCCACTCTCGGTTACCAGATGTCTTTTCCGTCACTGGTGGCTCCAATGCTTTTTGCGTTTCGTGCCACTTTATCTCAATCCTTTATGCAATTCCGCTGGCTACATTACCTTTTCTCAAGAAGCCCATTGTTTGCCAGTGTGCTAATGTCTGAATTTGAGTTGTTCATCTATTGTTGGTGTGCTGTGTTGCTTAATGAGTGTGCCTCGCTTACAATACACCGCATTATGCATATTTGGTCTTCTCAATTTAAGGAGAACAGCTCTTGCCATTCACATACAGACTTGTGATACAAGGATACTTTTCATTGTCCTTGCTCATCACAGAACCTTAGCTCTTTATATCAACAATCACCAGAAGCCTTCCTTCCTTCTTGAAAAGTGCAGAAACGATCCAAATCACTGTTAAGGTAAGAACACACACGTTTGTGGCCTTTTCAGGCTTTTGTAAACCTCCAGAAAAACGTTAGCTGTAAAAAAAAAATAAAAATGTCCCCTAAATTGCATCAATGCTCGCCAATTCGCTGCCATATCTTTCCTCTTTGTTCCTCCAGCTCATTTGGACACGCTCTGGGAGACTTTCACATCTGCCTTTGTGCTTTGGTTGAGTCCCAGCCAAACTGAAGATGCATTAAGAACAGCGCCCTGTAATTCCAATCACCTTCTATTCAAGACTTCTTAAAAGACATTTCACTGCTCATTAGAATAGATAGAGACAGACTCATTATTGGGAGGCGAAGAAAAGTTAAGATAAGAATCTGAAAATAGTTAGCATGACTGGTTTAACTCCTCACGAGAACCACAGTTCACCAGAGACACCATTAACATGCACCACTACCCAGAATGGGAAAAAAAAGTTCACACCCATTTCCTTATTATGTATCAATACCACCTGCAGTAATATCCTGCAAACCAACAATGTAAAGAATATAAATATGAGTCCAAATGGTCTTTGATATATTTGTTTGTGTGCATTATTTAATCATTTTTGCAGTTTGATGCTTTAATTTACCATTTTCTATATTTTCGACATGTTGGAAATTAGGAGCATTCATCATTGTAATTTTCAGTGGATAGGGTTGGTATTTACAGTGAGAAAATGTAGATTATCACACAGCCTCACCCTTAAGCAAACCAACCTGAAAACACTGCAGAAGCCTGAGCTGAGAGCTGACTGACTATAGTTCTGCCAAGTGTGATCCCACTTAAAAACAAGAAAAAAAAACAAGCTGCTTTAGTTTTATTTTGGTAACGTTTCCCCATGCCAACAATATGACAATCCCATTCTTCTGCCCTCACCGCCAGCTGTGCAAATTTGATTGTGTTTAATTTCGCTTAATTTTGCGGTGCACAGTTAGCTGGCAGTTATGGCATAGAAGTATAAAAATTTCATGGCGGGGAAGTGCTCATAGCAGCTTAATTACTACGGTGGCAGTAAAAAAGAGCAAACTTGCATTCTCAGTATTGCCCTCTGAGATGATCGTCCTCTTCACGTGCCCGGGATTAAACCAACACACAGAGACAATGCTCTTTGAAACAGTTCTGCATGTGTGACAGCTTCTGTGTGGTTAAAGAAGGTGAGGGTATTGTGCTCACTAAGGACATTGCACATTTAATGTAAATAATACCACCTAGGAGATACAGCAAAAAGCCAAGAAGTGTTTTCAAGGGATGCTAGAGCGTCCATCCATACAAAGACACAGACACACATATCCTTTACTTGTGTATACGTCGGTGAAAGTAAAACGTACAAATTGCAGCTGGAATACAATTCCTGCACACTTTTAATTGCCAAATAAAAAACGTTATTTGGTGGTCAGTGTTGGGTTGTAACGCGTTACTCTGTAACGCATCACAGTAATACCATTACTTCCCCTGGTAACGAGTAGTGTAAGGGATTACAATTTTCAAAACGGTAATTATATTAGTTATTAATCCAAGTCATGATTGATTATGTGATTTTCTAATGTGGGTGAAGGGCTGGGCGATATGGAGATAATCAAATATACCAATATTTTTGACCAAACTCCTAAATATCTATATTGCGACGACATTGTAGGGTTATACATTGGCACATTTACAACAACAAAAAATGTATTGACATTTTGGAAAAATAATAGTCAATAATGTTGATATAATGACAGAGTGGATAAAGTCAAAAAATAAAACAGCTAGAACAGTTTGGTAAATTGCAACTCTTACTACTGTACTGTACATACTGTAATGCAGCCTTTAAAACCTGGAAGACAAAACCTATGCCATATTACAATGTTGTCTCGTACAATATCAAGTCTCACATCACAATGTTGATATTTTGCCCAGCCCTATGTAGGTGAGACTTACACTTACTGTAGTAGCCAACATAACTTTGCAGACCGTGTTAAAATAACAGTTTGTCATGTGTGACATTATGTTACAGCTTTGATGATGAACCCGACAAAAAAAATATATATATATATATAAATATATAAATGGAGGGAACTAAATAGTAGAAACACTTTTCCATATGCAATACAATTCAACCGCATCACAAAATACAGCCACCAAAATTAATCGGTTCTAGACTGCGGCTAATTGTACATTAGAACATATACAGTATATATATATATATATATATATATATATATATAAATATATATATATATATAAATATATATATATATATATATATATATATAAAAATATATATATATATATATAAAAATATATATATATATATATATATATATATATAAAAATATATATATATATATATATATATATATATATATATAAATATATATATATATATATATATATATATATAAATATATATATATATATATATATATATATATATATATATATATATATATATATATATAAATATATATATATATATATATATATATATATATATATAAATATATATATATATATATATATATATATATATATATATATATATATAAATATATATATATATATAAATATATATATATATATATATATATATATATATATATATATATATATATATATACATAAATAATGTTTTTGATTGGCTGTGTAGTCCTATATGAACCTTTGGCAATCAAGTTGCCACCTCAGGTTATTATCAGCCATTTGCCAGTAAAAGCCCAAAAAATTATTTCATAAAGTTCTGATCACCGACCACTTACATTTGGGTGATATTTATCAGTGAATACATGAATATTAGATTGGCAATAAAGAAACTGCAATCCCAGCAGTTAATCATTGCATGGGGACTCGGCAGCTGCGGGTCGTTCTAGAACTCCTCTTCGCAGAGTCCCATTGTAATCGTGTAGATGCCAGGTCATCACAAGTCGCAGACTAATGATCAAGCTCGCAGTTGGTGGGCCTCAGTGGCTTGGCAGTCCTTGACCGTTTTCCTTCTTATGTTGATTTACCCGATAAATTGCTGCTCTCGGCCATTTCACATGCCGACATGAGGGCAATTAGAAATGTGCGGCGGGGAACCTTTGCCTCTCATTAACTTAAGATAGGAAATTTAAAAAGAACAGAGGAAGAGAAAAGCAGTGGATACCTCTCACTTTCCTGACAAACTCTACTGTCCCACTCCATTACAGCTGAGACATGTCCCTTACTATATAGGGTGCCAATCAATAAGCTATTGGTTTGGCCCAAGCGATGTTATTGCTTTAGTTGCACTCCGTGGACTTGGATGAAGATGATAAATTCAGGGGGACTGGAGGGTGTCAGGGTAATTAAGTCGGTTAAAGTAAGCTCAAGTGACGATCCCCATGCTAAACAGGCAAAGCAAACTGACCTGAAATAACCCTCACACTAGTGGCTTTGTCCGGTAGGCTCAGCAAGCGCTCTCAGGAAGTCGTCTCTGTGCATAACTTTCCTCCCGCAGTGTTACGGTAATGACTTAGTACAAGACACAGCAGCACCTCAACCATGGCGAAAACTGAAGCGCCGATTCCATCCGCTTGCCCGGGCCTCCAGACATGGGGAATATTTATCCCGACAAAGAGTGAGTGACTGAAGCACGCACCACACTAATCTCTCAATGCAATGAAATGTCTTTCCCCGTGGCAGAAATATTCTCATGCAGTCTGCTAAGTTTCCACTAATCCACACATATCATTCTGACGAAAAATGTGCCTTTCAGAAAACGGTTAGTTTGGATATTAAAAAAAAAAAACAGAGCAGCCATCTCCACCTGCTTTTTATCCCGTCATGAGTGGGTACAAGGAGGTTCTCTTTTGCAGCTGTCATACAAATGATGCAAAAACCAGCATCAAGCTGATGAAAGGTACACACTCTTAGTAAAAAAAACCCTCATTTGGTAAATAACAGGCAAGCGCTAAAGAAATGGTAAATAATTTAAATGAGGGGAAACAGGGTACTTCGGTGAATGGAACAGCAGAAGGCGAGAGAGAGAGAGGGAGGATGAGATTGACGTCAGGCGGCAGATGTTCGTCCTGTACTGTACACGCTTGTCACTATTCGTTGAGGTTCATTTGCTGTCTACTTTGTCAAACGGAAGGAAAGGTTTCATTATTTATTCAAGTGAAGTAAAAGCACCGGCAAATCCGAAGACATTTTTAAAAAGGAATCAAACCAACAGAAAATCGTGTCATGTCGTTTGAAGCAATTTTAATGGTAATTTTATGGTGCGCTGCTTGGAAATAATTGCTGTCAAAAACGCCACAACAATTTAAGAAGAAGAGCTTTTTGGGACTATGACCACACCGCATGCCACGTCCTCACACATTCCACACACAAAACAGATGCACTTCATTGTGTCAGTCCACGGATATGTGGTCTCAAAACTAGGAGTGTGTCACACTAAGTTATGAGAAAGCCACAACTATTTGTTAAATCATGTAATTCCTGTCATTACGGTTTTAGAAAAACTATCCCCTGATAAAACAACTGTGCAAAATGCTCTTCACCTGCTTCTAACATTACAAATCACATGCACAGTTACAATGAGCAATTATTTCCAGGGGCCATGGTCCAGTCATTACCTCCAAGAGTCAGCACCTTCAAAGTCTGAGGCCATGGTTCTCTGCTCGGAAAATGGTGACGTTGAGGTTCGGTGTGGCGTCAAAAAGCTCTTTATTTACTAGTCCATCTGCATGCCGACCCTCACCTTTGGTCATGGGCTTTGGGTAGCGAGCTAAAGAATGAGATCGTGGATACAAACGTAAGACATGAGCTTCCTTCACAGAGTGGCAGGGCTCAGCCTTAGAGATAGGGTGAGGAGCTCAGCCGGCCGGAGGGAGTTTGGCGTAGAGCCGTTGCTCCTTTGCATCGAAAGGGGCCCAGCTGAAGTGGTTCTGGCATCTGAAAAGGATGCCTCCCTTTAGAGGTTATCCCAGTACGTCCAACTGGTAGAAGGCCCCGAGGGTAGAACCAGAACACGCTGAAGAGTTCATATATCTCGTTTGGCCCGGGATCACCTCGGGGTCCCGCATGAATAACTGGAACAGTTGCAGGGAGAGGGACGCCTGGAATACCCCGCTAAGCCTGCTGCCCCCCAAAACCTGGCCCCGGATAAGAAGATGATATTTTGGCGAGCCTAACATATTGCAATACCCCAACCGTCTAATATACGACCTGTTTGAAACTTTAAAAAAAAGGGCCAGGACTAGCAAATCAACCACCAAAAGTTTCACTGACTGCCCTCACAAGCTGCAGAGCTCATTAAACCCCTTAAGAACATCATGCTGATGAATAAGCTCTTCTTGGAGTCAAACATGTAGTTTGTTCCATGGCTAATCCTAAAGCAAGGACCATGGGGACAATAAAATGCAGACGGTGTGTATTGGGTCATATATGTGCTCAGCAAATTTCATGGCAACCTGCTGATCAGATTTAGGTATGTATTGAGTTCAAGGGCAAAAATATCACTCATTATCTCGTGATTTCTAACCCAAATTAAAATTGTAGAAGACTATTTGCAGTTTCTGTATACATTTGAGATTATACATGAAAAAAAGCGCATCGATGGATGACAGGGTTGATCATCTAAAGGTAATCCAGTGATTTAGTATTTTGTATACGTTAGTATCTCGACCTCTGTTGCATACATTTTAATACTTTTTTATGGTCTTTTGGAAGTGCCCTGACTTTTAACACCTAATTTGGGTCAAGCTCCAAAAACATCCTACACTTCCCATAATGTTAGTTTTGTTTCCCATGCTTCCTGGAAGACACAGCTTTCAAACCCAATTGTAAAGTATGCTCTCTGATAAAAGTTGTAGTCTCCAAGCCAAGCAGAGATCATCGGGGTTTATTTTCTCAGATTCGACAAAGCTCCTCCGGACTTCACAGGCTGAGGAGTTCTACCCATGACGTCTAATGTGCAAAATTGGTGAAGTTTTCCTTTAAGAGTATTTAATGCAAATCTCGCTATTACAGCTGCTTCTTTGGTTGGTGGCACAACATTGGGTTTCTTATCTATGACACTGTAATAATGTAGCATACCAGAAGTAAATTGTCAATAAATACATTCTCTCCTTGAGGATTCTAATCCATCTTTGGGGGATCAACAGTGGAATGTAATCCCCTGGGAAGGAAACAGCTTCCATTGCCTGGGAACTTCTTCCTAAAGTAGCCTTAGCCTCCAACGGGGTCATGTTTAGAGAGCTTTAAATAGAAACACCCTGCCTTTTTCCCTTGCATTTATTTTAGAAAACTATTCCCAATGCTGCTGTTGGCTTGAAATTAAATATTAATTCTTTGTCCAAGAATACAGGCCGCTTTGCTCAGGGAGTTGAATTCTATGCGTACACTAGGCAATTTCTTTCCTGCACCACTTGACAAGTGCTCTACCATGGACATTTTTGAGAGAACATAACACTGGGAAATGTTCAACTGAATAGTTAAACTGCAGAATAAAAAACGGAAGCATGTCCAACATTAAAATCTTGGGATATGTATTGATCTAGGATGGTAATTAAAGGGTCATACCAGGGTTTTAAGTGTTACTCAATTTACAACCAATTTAACACACCTGGGGAGTATTTGAATGAATCAGTCAAAAGACTGAAAAGAAAGAAAATTGTTTACGTTTGTTGTGTTCATATCTCAAATGTGAGGATTTTCTGTTTTTGTCTGTTTTATATTAGTGAAAATGTAATATATTTGTGTTTTGAACTCTTGATTGTGCAAAATAAGCAATTTCAGAGAAAATTGGGATGGGCTTTTTTTTTTTTTTACACCATTTTTTTATTTTTATAGAATAACCATTAAATGCAAAGAAATGTAAATATTTATCAATAACAGAAATAAACTTTAAAAGCATTCCAAAATTACCGCAATGCCCGTCACCGACCCTATAATTGGTGCCTTCAGATGAATAACAGACATCCAACTTTCAGGTACTGCAAAAAGCAATTTCATTTTATGCACATAATTGAGTCAAACACAGCACTTGGTGTCTCCTCTGAAAGCCTACAGGTGGTAGATGATAAGGCAAAGCTACTTCATGAACAGTTTGAACATCAACATCTGTCAGTCTACCTCTGCAGCATCCATTAACGCCGTCTCTAAGCTCTCCTCTGTCTCGCTGCGACTTAAACTGGGACATTGGAGAATGGAAGATGCCATCGGCCTGCGTTCCGTTCAGGCGAAACGTCAATTATTTCATCATAATTATCCCTCGCACCAAGAAGACACACCTTGAATGACTGCAAGCAGCAAAACGACAGAGCTGAGAGTCACCCTCAGTTTATCTCAGATGAAGTCTTTCACCGCCTCGGAAAAAAATGCATAACATGGGGCTGCTGGCTGTCACATGTCTTGGCTTCTATGCAAATACATCCTGTCACTAAGCAAGACAAAATCCAATTCCCGGAAAAGCTACTGTTACAGCCCGGTACTCAAAATGTTTTTTTTTTCCCCTGTACAATCTCGCCAGGCTGCACTTACACCAAATCAGGTGTTTAGCGCATGGGTTATGCGTCGGCGTGTGAGTGTCACTTATTAACGGCTAATTTAACGCCCAACGACTGCACAGCGCGATTATAGACTTTTGTTCACTCGTGGCTGGGTTGTACCGTTGTCCATCGCAGGTTATGCGATTGGTCGCAGCAGTAGTGGGGGCGTTGGGTTGCGTTTCTCCAAAAGTTCATCCTGCTGCAGGCCGGTGCTTTTCTTTCTGAGCATCCCCTGTGGTCCCCACCACCGACGCTGTAAACGCCCGATTTTGGTGTGAATGCAGCCTTACATGTCAGTCTGTGCAAAATTACACTTACAGCAAGTGCTATCTAGTTCTGGTTTTATTTATCTATGTTTGGACGGATCCATCGCTCAGATTTCTGCTCCGAGTTTTCATAAATTGTAGATTTACACCATGTTGTCCGTTTTCATTTGAACTGCTTTCTACCAAAGAAATTGTCCCTTTGGAAACTGTTGACCATGAGGTTTTATGGATTTATAAAAGGTTTTGAGAACATGGTTTCTAAAACGACATGTTGCTGTACAATACAACTTTGCAAGGCTGCGATCGCCACATATTCAATGCAAATCGGCCGTGTAGTGTGGGTGGAGAAAGAAATCTCAGACCGATATTTCAAAAACCAAGTAAAATGAACACCATCTGGAGGTCAGTAAGGAATGTTTAATTCATAATTTAGGCAAACTGACCCATTATAGCAGCTGCATTAAATTCAGAGCTGTAAAGATTGGAGACACTTAGCAATTAGATTGCCAAGTACTTTTGAGCTACAGTGGACACATGTAGCTGTGGCACAACAGTAAGGGAGCAGTTAAATGTGACATGTACTTATCTACTCACTTAAAAGCAGAAGGAACCTTTAAACAAGCTGCTGCCACTATGACTATTGACAAATCACCGAAACCAAACCTTCTTGTTAGGATGAAAACATCCCAGACTCGACAGTTACGACCAGCATCTCTCATTTCTATAATGTATTAGCATTGTGCATAACTAAATACCGAATGAGCCACCACTCAACTTAGATGCCTCAGATGAATATTTATGAAATTGAGTTACACACTGGAGAGTTTCTGCCTGCTGAATGCTAAAGTGACTGTGTACCTACTTAAAATCTTTTGATAATAGGCCAACAGCAATTTCACTAGTCATTGTCAAAACTTGTATTGTGAGTGCAACTCATGCCCATATGATTTGCAACTTTGTTTGGTTTTGCTTAAAACAACTACAAACATGAAACCAAAGATATTTTTTACCAAACCTAAAATGTGTCCCATAGAGCTTTTCATATAGAGATGGATTGATATCAAGACATTATAGGTTGGCATTGTGGAAGAAATCAAACACTGGATAATAAAGGCCTTCTCGCTATTGCAGAATTGAATCTCTTTTCATACTCTCCTCTTTTCCTTGATATCATGGGCTGCATTTGCAAAGAAATACAAAATTACAAGTAAGGGTAATTTTCCCCGTCACGGTCCGAGGCCCACTAATATCCCTCAAACTCATAAACGTCTGAATTATAACTGAGCCAAATGTACCATAAAATACTCATTTCAAAGTAAACTCCAAAACTGAGCATCCACCAAAAATTAGTTATTTCTGAGGGTGTGAAAATGCACACTGACAAAATGTCATACAATATGGCCTACGCTGATGTTTTATGGGCCAAACACTGGATAATGCGAAGTAGGACAATCATGCTGAAGCTCAACATCAGTTATGGCACTGACCTTTTCCTATAATTGCAGCAAAGAAGTGCGACTCATTTCATTAGGCCTGCAATATCAAACCGTTTGGATATTTTACACTTAGTAGTGTGATTTGTGAATGATTGCTCTGTTCCTGCAAAATGGAAAGGTCAGCGCTGAGGCCAGGCTCTTTTTGGAAATAAAGTGCTTGGCCAAGCAAGGGAAACAAGACAGCAATCAGAATGTTAATAGTAGAGTGAAGCACTGCGGCAGGCACTGAGACAGTCTGAGTGTCTGGATGTAGCGGTGGGGTCGGTCTGGGCATGAACCGGAGCAGTTGAAGAGTAAGATGACGAGAGCTGACACGACTGGCCCTGCCATAACCTTGGCTTCATAGTGTAGTGGATCAATCCATAAAACCCTTCCTGTCCGAGAACCTCTGAAGGAAACGAAGGGGTCAAGAAGACAGTTGGCAATGTCTGTGCAATTTGTATGAGGTATTGTACACTCGGCACTCAGGACACTACAAATACCAACAGCAGACAAAATTGGAAGCAGATGTGTGATAGATTGTGCGCTCGCTACAAAAAAAAAAACAGTGTCAAACACCACCAGAGCAGACAAGCCTCAACATGGAACCCTCAAGGAAAGAGGCCTGCCAAGGAACACCTGGCGACAGGATCTCCAGCCAGACATTAAGAGACTGGGATACACCTGCTATCAGATAGAAAAGAAGGCAAATTACTCTGGAGGTCCCTGGTTGACTGCCTATACTCCAGGTGGGGTGTCGGGTATAAGTGATTGTACACTCAATATTTTCGCGTTTTTTTTTCGTTTTTTTTCTGCCAGGTTGACGGCCAAAGCACCGTCTTCTGTTCAAGCTGTAATGCTACTAGGCTGGACAACGAACTGAAGTTTTAGAATCACCAACATTATGTTCCTCTTGCGGGAGTAAAATTCATTCATATCACAACTTTGAATACATATCTATAAACTGACAACAGATGACATCTAATGAGAGTTAAATAACCAATCTGACAAATACCCATTATATCTTACAGTAATTACACGCATCATAATTGACTCAACATTAAATGGAACTTTTTTCTAGTCATAGCGAGCTCTCAAAAGCACTTTACAACACAAGGCAAGCATTCAGCCATTCACACCATTAGTCATTCATGTCACATAAACAAAAAAGGTAATTTGCTCTCACAAAGAATGGTTGAAGTAAAACATATTCTTCAGTGAAATACGTCAACCGTGGCAAAGTTTAAACATGAACAACTGAGGATAATGTGCCAGTGTTGCCTGTAGGGTCACGTCAACCATGTTGCTCATAAATTGGCCCTACTCTCGGTGAAATAGTTGACAATTTCCCTTTTTTTTTTTGCCTATGATTTCAAGGAAATGCCAAGCATTAATCTATTTTCTTCATCAGGATGACCTGAAATGTCTACATATATTTGAGTTGGAATCATAAAAAGAACAGTAAACCATAACAATGTACCCACCTTAACGCCACTGAGAGAAATGACATGTTGTGACGCTGGTTTTTGGGACAAACCGCCCTTTAGTTGCAGGGCACTGATCCATCGGTAACATAGTTGACAAAACTTTTGCGGCCATATTAATACATTTTGATATTTCTATAATTTAAATGTGGATCTCAATTAAAAAAAACTGAAGTATTTAAACATTTTAAATAAATAAGTAGATGCGAAACGCAAACTTAAATGGTTTTAAATCATTCAATTTAAGGTCAAGGCCTGCTCAATTGAAAAATGTAGACAGCAATTCAGGATTTCAAGCTAAAGGGAACAAAGTGTATATAAAATGTTTTCCTTTATCCGTAAAATATGATTTTTTTTTTTATGGAGAAAATAGTCAGAAAAAAAAATGGTTATATTCAATGGACATGAAAGGTATCCCTAATGACTCTCATACACTGTTGGCAGAAGCTACAATACAAGGTGCCATCTGGTACAGATTTACACACACACTCAAATCAGGGTTAAGGATCCAAGGACACTTCCTCTTCTCTTCCTTCCTTGAACACTTCAATATGTAAACTGAAGGGGTCAAACTACCCATCTTCTGATTAGAGGACGGCCACTCTATCTTCTGAACCAGAGCCACCCCAGAGAGAAAAAAAAGAACGGAGAAAAAAAAACATGCATTGATGAGCGAAACATAAGTATTTCTATCCATGTTTCGCCATCAGGGTGAATCATTTATCTTGATATAAATTGGAGGCGGTATCCCCCAGCCCTACTGCCTGTCACACAGCACCACTGTAACCAGTAGTTTGCCCATGAACATGTGTTCCTACAGTCAGTAATGTCAACTATCAGGGGATTTTGGGAGGAATGTGGTATTACAGTACGATCAGCGACACAGTACAAACAAACGTAATAAGCAGCTATCAGTGAGAGAGTTGGAGGCTAAAATTCTTCTGACCTGTGAATCCGGAGATGATGTGATTTCAGAGAGATTATGAAAATTGGTTACCAAAGCAATACTTCTCATTACCACGTCAACATTGTCAGCACTAAGAGGTTCAGCATTAAGCCATCCTCTCTGTGCAGGCGAGTGTTTGTTCAGTGTGTCGGGGAAATTGAAATGTTTGTGTGGCCTGTGTTTTCTTTCAATTACGTCCGTGGAGTCTAGACACAGCATATTTAACAGCGTTGTTTGACCATCAGAAGTTAATAGCGCAGTCACACATTTCTTATTTAGATATTAAAATGTGAACGGCTGTGTGTGGTTGTTTTTTTTTGTCTGTGTGAAATGCATGTTTCTGCATAAAACATCAAAATATGACTGTAAAGCCAAGCTGCTCCGCATCACAGCATCTGCTCAGTGTAGCCTAAGGGGAGTCATTTGAAAGTTGCTAACACCAGTGTTTGTTGGCGTTGTGGGAGAACTTACACTGGTGTGAAAATTGTCCCACTGCGACAAGGCAACAAAAAAAAAAAAAAAAAAAAAAAAGAGAACATACACACGATGCCCATGCTCAGAGTTACGCTGCTGTTGCCAACCGACAGTTATACGACCCCCTGGAACCGAGAGGTCAGTTGTGTGAATCAGTAATGGCGACCAAATGTCAACACAAACAATATCAAAAAAAGCACCCCCAAAAATGCATTCAGTCAAACCTTTTCCTTGACAAATGACTCTTGTGTTCTAGGGATACTAAAAGGTAATGACTACTGACTGATCATCACATTGGCATGCTGGACCAGCTTGGCATTTGTTCTCTCAAAGCAAGTCAAACATTTTGTTTAGCAGAAATCGGACTCAAGAATAGTTTCTGCCGCTTTGCAAGAGGGAGCCTACAATAAACTACCCCTACCGGTTAACTCCACTGTGCTGCGATTCAAGTCCGCTGCACTTGTACTTTGATCTACTTAAGTCGGCCCCAGACAAAAACATGCTTTTCAGAGCGCCATCGCTCATTTAAACTCTACCTTCCTCTGCATGCTCAGGAGCTTTGCTGACCGTTTCTCAAAATAGCTATCAGAGTATTTCTTAGAAATATCACCAAAACAGTGACAATGGATTTCTAAAAAGGCTTTCGTCACTATAAATGTGCCTACGGGGCCACGCTTGATGATAGAGTCTGCAAGTCAGATTCTTAGAACACATTTTTTTTTTTTTTCCCCAGTCAGTCTGATAACAATGACGGACTCTCAGACGGATGAATTTTACAGCTTCTGTTCCCACTCTGATTCATTCGGACCACCTTGCTCAGGCATCACTCAGCCAATGCTTTTGTTTGCAGGCACAGACTAACATTCTAAAACTGACTGCGTCTTGCATTCAATGTGAAACTACAGGAAATCATAATTGTGTGCATTTCAGTAGCGAGAGCACTGATTATTTCTAGGGTTATCGTTTCTTCCTGCCATGACTTAATAATCATAGCATTTGTTGGTGAAACACTTGGATCTTCTTTTTACATTGTTGTATTGCTAATTGTACTTTATCTAAATGCTCCTTCCATTACCGCCTGACAACTCATTGACCCATCATGTTGGCCATCAGCGGGGCCCGAGCGTGACGGCCCCAACTGAGCTTGATGCCTGTTGAACGAGTACAGCAGAGCAATTTTTTTTTCCCCTGAATGGTCCACTGTTAAGCAGTGGATTGGAAAATCCGCTGACCCTTAGGTTTCCAGCCTCTGGCAACAGGGTCCAGGAGCCAGACACCCCCTGTGCTTAGGCTTAAACAAAGAGCTGGGATGACGGCTGGAACTGGAGCATGCTAAGAAACAATGCATGCGTCCTGACCTCCCAGACCTTTCCATTCCTTCTCCTCCTTCATTCTACCAAAATGTCCTTCTTGCCTTTTTTCCCCTTTCTTCCCCGTTGTTGCGATTTCTCCCACAGCATGAATGGGGTTCATTATTTCCTCTTGAGATGATGATTATGAACGTACTGCAACACCCAGTCGTGAGTTTGCTGAACTACTACAGCGTTCTTTGACGTTATCCTTTATATTCACGCCCATATCGAGTAAACTGTAGAAACATTTCCAGTTTTGGCGTTGCACGTCATGACAACGTCGTGGTAAGGCTTTCCACTGGCTACAAATAGGTTCATCTTAATTCAGCGTCATTTACCAGTAAAATGAACTCTGACCACAGTGTGACACCATTGTCTCGATGCAACAGGTCGGACTCACCAGATGTAGACTGTGGGTATAAGTCTTCTTACTCCCGACTCATCAAATACCGAAGGTGTGTCAGTGCCCCTCGGCCTCCGATACCGATGCATCCTCTCTCAAATGCCTAAGCCTTACTTCCTGTGAAGACGGAAGTTCAAGCAAAAGGTGCAACCTGCCCATCAGGACTAAAGTAATTGACATTCACACCCATTCATGCACTAATGACATAGCCTTGGGGAGCAATTTGGGGTAAAGTGTCTTGCCCAAGGACAGACCAACGTGGACTGGAGGAGTCCTCCACCTCTGAGGCCTTGTTATTGGTTTAGAGAAATATAAATAGGTCTTTCTTTAGCGCTGTGGGGACAGGTCTGGCTATTAGAGACTAACATGTTACAGTAAGTTCTTCACATCACATGGGTAGAGATGGGAAAGATTGTCTTTATGATGTCGATAATGTAATTACAGCTTCAATATTCCGAAAGTACCAATGTTTTTGCTCAGAGTTTACCCTTTCAAAAAAAAAATGCAATCACTGATAGAAATTTCATATCTGGCTATTATTTGCTCCATGAATGTATACTAATGCCTAATGACATTTTCCTAATTGTAGCTTATTGTTTTCAAATTATACTCCCAAAATGTAATCTGCTTCTGCACTTTTGGCAGAATAAGACGGGGCCATAAAACCACCAATTACAAACCATTTACTTCAGTTTATGTTGACAGGGAAATTACAAGGTGATTTATGACTTTCAATCACACAGATGCATAATCATGTTACCCGTGAAAACATCTTAATTGTGTTTACAGGTGCATTGAACCTTTCCTTTGCAAAGATTGTGAGATTACGCAGATACACATGACACGATTACAAAAAGGAAAAATGGGAGGAAAAACCATCGTCAGACAAAAATAAGAGCCAAGTGAAGTCACTCAGGGCTTCGCTTCAAATACTGCCGTGAGCCCGTTCTCCTAACTTAATTAATTTCTGAAATACTTTGATGATTGCACTATAACATTTAAGAGCAACAGATGATTCAGTTTAACGAGTGGCATTGTTAACCGGTGACATTAAGCCTAATGCATCTGTGGTTGGTCGTAGTAGGTCCCTCGTTAAACCGAAACACCGGAGGCGTCCACGGCTGCAAGCTATTAGACCTGTTGACTTCCAACTGAAAGATCCAAACTGCTTGTATTCGTAGCGACCGTTTTAAAACCTCAATAACCTCAAACCGCAGAGTCTACGGCGTGGTATTTGACATTCTGTCCATGAAACGTACAGCTGGGTCTCTCCACCAAATACATGTATATATATGGCCACTTAATAGTGGGCCACTTGCTAATGTATTCTACTCACTCACTAATAGCATATTGATCTGGAAAGTAAATTTGTTTAGTTTGCATTCACGATCCTTGGTGGGTAATGCGCGACAAACTATTGCACTCCGTCGTACTAACTTTGCTCTAAACTGCGTGTGCATCATTGTTAAAGGGTATATATATATATATATATATACATATATATATATATATTCCTAATTATTGTTGTGAATTATGGCAAAAACACAGGTGGATTGGGTGGCCAGAGTGAAAAAGGACGATGCCATTGTACATGGGGCGCCCGCTCTGCCGGGTGCAACAGTATGTATTATAGTCTATTCCTCTGCCGTTGCCGGGGGCTCAGGGAAGACATAGCCAGCAGACTTTGTAGAGGAAAGGTGAGGAAGCCATTGATACGTGGGCATGTCCGCATCCTTTTAGGTGTTAACTTGTGTATCTCATGGATTGCCCTTGCAGTGTTGGAGGGAAAGGCCGGAGCATGAGGATTTGAGGTTTTTTTTTTTTCCAGTTTACTGGGGGAATTCTACAAGGCTGACTGATATGTCGTTTTCTGAATTTTATAGGAACCAATGGTCACTTGGAAGATTGCAAATCAATGGGAAATTTGGTCAACAACGATCTGAAGTATATGCAATTTGTAAATGAGCTAAAACATTCAAAAGGAGTACGATGCGTTTAAAGAAGCTGAACAAAAAAAAAATACCCCCATTTTCAGGCCGGAGCAGCTTAACTGCAAAGATGCTGCCTGGCAGAGGATCCGGCTTTCAAAACCCACAGATTGGTTTATCATTGACACAAGTGAGCAGCAACTGAAGTCAGGCTGCAGCGAAAGTAGCTGCTGGATAATGTAATGGATTTAAGAAATATCTATCCTCCAGTGATCTGACCCCTAAAAAAAAAAAAAAAAAAAAAGTTTGGGTAGACTGAGAGGGAAGTAGAGGATGAGCGGCGTCGCTGCTCTGTCACTTACAGCGTGTCTGTTGACAGATCTTTGCGAACAACCCAAGGAACGTTTGGGAAAAGAACTAACTGCTGACTACAGAATCTGGTTGTGGGCATTTCAAAAGGTCAATGGGTTTATCATCTCTGCCCATTCAGACTTTTTTGCAAATTTTCAATACTTTTTTGGGGATCTAACTTTTGTGATATTACACTTTTTCCTCTGCACTGGTGAAAGGCCCAAGTATGTATTTGTTCTATCAAACACCTGAGTACTATTGTACTGGCCAGAATGTCCTCAAACTGTGATAATATTCAAATTTGAACTTTTTCCTTTTCTAAATCACTCAAGATACCGTTGTACATGCCCCGCCTGAAACGAGAAGTCAACATTGATTTACGTGTTATGTAAATGCTGTATTAAGTAACGGCACTTCCGTAGTTATTTTAACCCAAACCACAGTCTTATCCTAAACCTAACTAATTGGTTCTGTTGCTTCAAACTAATCATTTTGTTTCCTGTGGAGACAAAAGTTTATTTTAAAAAGACTGTATGCATGTAACGAGCAGAAATTGGCATATCGTAGGATATCATCCGAAACCGTTGTATGACGATATCCGTTGCTCAGAGCAACACTTCACCCTTGTCCAAAGTAGGGATCAGGTGTTTCACTTTAAATGAAAACAGAAATTCTACAAACGGGAACGTTGTGAAAAGATCGAAAATTACAGATTTCCATTATGTACTCTTCGAAGTGCGTCAACAAGCAGGTGCCCAATGTTCTTTCCTCCATAATGCTGCCACAGTAGTTATAACCCTCTCATTTATGTTCTTTCAAGTCAATGTGTCATTTACAGCTCGCAATTTGTTCAGTGCCTTCCCTGTAACATGTACAAGAACAGCAGGAATCCCATTAGCAAGTCAACCATTACAGACTGCAATAGTGAGCTTTCTCCTGTTGGAGATAATAGCATGGCTGTGGTTGTACTTTCCTGAAGATATGCATTTCCAAAAGCCTCGCTGTAAAGCACTCACTCAGCTGCCTCCAAATGCATGACTGAAGGAAACCGAAAAAGGGAGTTTTTTAAAGCTTTTCTCACAGAACTTGTGCTGGATTTCAAACTACTGCCAGGTGTATGTGATATTTTACTCTGGTGGGGCACAAACATTCACTTAAGGTTTGAAAAACTCAGCTTCTAGTAATGTCTTCTCTGTAGATGTGCTGCTAGCCCTCATCATTTTTTTTTGCCAGGCTGTAATTGTTTGAAGGGGTGCAAACGAGCTAAATTTTGTTTGCAATAAAAATAGAACTACTTTCTTGGACATTATATTACAAGGAGCTACCTCTTCACTTTGTGTATTCACACAATTTATGGGCTGTGCTTTCAAAACTTAAGTGGTACTGAGTCATGTTCCTCAAGGAGGCTGCAAGAAAATGATAATTTTCTTCCACAGTGATGCATCACTTTCAAGCCTTTTTTTTTTCCACGGCACACTCAATTTTTTTTTTTTTTTTATGACAAGAGAGCTCTAGATATCATTAACAACAAAAGATACATGAAACATCTTCTCCACCTTCTTTGTAACTCACCTGGGAAGGACTAGTTTACTCCACAAAATACTGCACTTAGCCAAATTAATTTGACTCACCCAGGTGAAAATATATTAGTTATAAACATGCAACCCTGCTTATAGAGTTAGTATTATTGGCAATTTCAAAAACATTATAGGTCTCTTAACCGTGTCAGGGAACAGAGAAATGTGTTTTATGCAGACATCTTGGGCGCACAAGATAATAACTTCTGCGTATAATGTTTGAAAAAGATAAAAGATCAATATCTTGTGTGTATAAGATAATAATTTGTACACGCACGATAACAAAAATGCCACGTTTCTCGACTTTCAGAGCTCCGTAGCTTTGCCAGGTTGTCAGGTTAAGAACTATTTTGCACACGTGGGAGTCTTCATCCCATATCTAATAGATCTGTGGTTATTATGCAAACCATTTTGCCCGATATGTTCACATTTGTTCATTTAATATTCTGCCTCCTACTTCCCACTCTACTGCACTGCGCCATGTTGCCTGCTTTGATAATACAACAGATGTTACTGCATTAAATGACCAGTATAGAAAAGCAAATCTGGGCGTGTTAAGCTATGTCATGTCGTGTTTACCTATAGTACGGATTTATTAAAAAAAAATATATGGTGATGACCTTTCAAAAACCATGTGGACATATTTATTTACTTAAACGTTCAACTGCTACATACATGCAACATCTGGGATGTCGGTTATATATAAAGCCCTCAAAAGCCAATAGTCCCCTGGGTTTTTTTTTTTTTTTCATTCCACTTCGCTGGACCGAGACAGGAAGGAGTTACATAAGACTCCAACTGGACAAATTAATCTGTTCCTGTTTTTGAGGCTGCCATCAGAGACATTAATCCAGATGCATGCGGTTGCTCTCCAGTTTAATAACTACCCTGACAGTCAGCGTGCTGTTTCGCCGCTTGTTTTATTCCCTTTAAACAAGGCCTCACTCGTGTTTGCTTGTGCCGTTTTGTCAGTCATCCACACGGTGCCTGTTGTTCCTCAGCTGTGTAACCTGCCTCGTCATTTGCTTTAATTTTCTCTCCGTTCCCCCTCTGTTTGTATTTGCTCCATTGTTGTTTTACCTTTTTTTTTTTTATTATTAAAGCTTTTTTTTTTTTTTTTTTTTTTTTTTTGATACAACTGTTCCGGATCACCGCTATGAAACAAAATGCATTTTCCTCATCGTCTTGCCTGGCTAATCTTCAGCCCTTAATACAAACATTTTTTTGTTTTGTTTGTCTGACTTTGGTTGAATCTCATTTAATACCGTTGTAATATGGTTATACACTAGTGCACCGGGAGCTAGTCTGGCAGAATATCACCCTCATTTGCTTTCAAGACAAAGACGGCACAGTGAAAACACACTGTTGCCAGGGGCAACAAGCCATGGTTCATTTCAAGATGGTCAGGTGTTTTTTTTTTTTTTTCTGTTGTTTTTTTTTTTTTTTTTTTCTCCACCTTGACCCACGCTGTCCTCGTTCTCCACTAAACGCTTTTGTTGACAGAAGAGTGAATGAACCTGCTCGAGCTGTGGGCAGAAAACCTCAAAGTTGGTAAAGCAGTGGGTGTTGCTGCGCACAAGTGGCTGAATGGCTAAGGTCCTCCTCTCCGGGCTCCGGAGCTCTATCAACACGTGTGTCTCCAACACGACGGCGCACACATTTCTGACTGCCTTTTGATGACCAAGGACATCGGCTAACCTTCCTATTTGACCCTTTGTACGGCGCTGCTTTTCATACGCCACATCAGAGCGGGGGCCTCCGGGATGTTGATTCATCTAAGCGAACAAAGCAGATGGACAGATGCAATGAAATACTTATTTTGAGGCTTAAACTTCCGTCAGAGGGTGAATTCTGAACGCCCACACAAATGCATTCAAGCGCACAGAAAATGCACGGAGGAAACTTGAACAGTATACTAGAAGTTCCACTTCACTTTATATCTACCCAAACAATGGGAGCTGGCCTTGAATCCGCTCGCGAATTCCGAAGCAGGCCCAGATAATTGACACTTTCGGTGTCTCTCAAGGTGTCCATGTAGACCTGGCTGCTGCCAAAACATACTTTGTCACTGCTGATTTAGCTCATTTTGGAGCATCTCAGTGTTGTCATGGTTCATTACCTTTGGCATCTGCTGCTGGCTTTGACCTTCAGACTAAAAAAGAAAAAAAAAAGGCAGCTGAAATCAAAATAAAGTCAGAAGTTTGAAAACTACGGGATGACCATTTATCCGTAGATACAATCTGATTATTTTCAACTATAAAAAAAAAGGAGAACATTTTGCAAACTACCTAAAATATATCGTATTATGATCCTTTTGACCTGGCCACTGCATACTTCTTCAGTTTCACTACTCTTAAAGCTAGAAAGAAAGAAAAGTTTGTCCTATGAAACACATTTTTCATACAAAAAAAAAAAACGTGAACGAGAAAGACACAGATGCAGCAGACGCACCGTCTTTTTTTGTTTTACACAATATGCAAAAAGGAACTGATTATTATTTTAGTCTGTTTTTCAGATGGCATTATTTACATGGCTTTTGAGAAGACAAACATTTTGCTACATGGTTGTTTCTTACAGTAGTTTATTCTGCTGAGTCGGTAGATATGTTAAATATGTTGGTGGGGTGAGGGCCGAGAAACAATCACAACTTTTTAAAAATGGAAAAAAAAACATTTTAAAATGGCATTCAGCAACCGAGCAAGGCCTCGCATTATATAATATATCTTCTGGTATTTTAGGACGTCTCCAAAATGTTAATCTACCTGATGTGGGGCACCTCACAGTGGGAGAGCGACAGCACATTCTCACGTCGGAACAGGAAATGGAGCGATTTTTAATAACAACAACTATGACATATCTACATTCAGTAGAATGTGGCGGTATCCAATAAGGATCTGTATTTCCTCTGGGCAAAACTCAAGGAGGCGCTGGTGCTCAATTCAAGAACTGCCAAAACTATTGGCATTGCATTGTTTATTCGAAAAATTTGAATCTGAATAATCTGTATCAATGTCAGAAATCCCAGATTGCTTCATTTTCGGGCGGAAGCGGAATAATTCGCATCGGTCTCTGGAGCAGCAGGGTCTGGTGTGCCAAGTCTGGCTGGCGTCCCAGCCTTGCATTCGCAGCCATGTAAGAGCAGGATAACAACTGGGGGATGAAGGGGTGGGGGTGGCTGCTCAGAGAGGTTTGCACGCTTGAATTAGTGCAGGTTCCCATCAGCACGCTGCCACACACACGCACACACGGTACCATCACGGGCGGAACAACACACCTCACACACGCAAGCGCCGCCGACACGAACATTGGCATGGTATCACAGCATCCCCGAGCTGAACGCTTTTTAAATTTATTTATTTTTTTACGTTTAATGGACACATTTAGACATATAGCAGGCACGCAGTCAGAAAATGGCATCTCTGCATTTGCTTTTCTCACCCACAGCGTTTTTTCTCCCTCTGAGCAGGCTAAATGCAGAGGAACTGTTATGTAACTCCAGCTGTTTCAACCGTTCAGTTAATACTCAGAGGAAGTCCGCGTGCACATTTCAGCTCAACGCCTTCCACCCTGGCAGGGAGCGACAGCCCTGGGCCCCGCAGCTACTGTCACCGCTTTCTACAAAAAGCCTTCGTTCAATTTGCTGCCACGTCGACTTCATGAATATTCCCAGCGGTGACGGGAAGGCCCGGTGACGACGCGGCCGTATTTGGGGGGCAGCTTCACACTTGTTGGAAAACGCAGAGCAAAGCGGAGGGAAGTGCGAATCAATGGGGATGATATTTGAATAGATTGTTAGAGCACAACATCAGTTAAGCAAATTAATATAGGTTCAAATTTGCACTGCAAGAAATGACTGGTAAAAAAGGCGAAAAAGAGGGAAGGGAAATTGGGAACGACTCTCTTGAAAAATAAATACATCCTTTATTGTAACTTACTTTTTTTCCTCCTGTACATACACATATACAGGGGTATTATATCAATGTGCTGGGGAATATGTGGATATACTACACATTTATGATTATACACAGGCTTTTAATGTGCTTACCAACACGTTCTAACTTCCAAAAGGACATACAAACGCGTGGTGAGTGACCCTACGCTTCAACCTCTTGACTTTCTCGCTCTTTATACTCCGTCAGTCGCTCTGAGCTTCTAATAATGAAGATAATTGGTTTATTTGAAAGTTAAGAAAAAAGTACAGGGGGAAAAGAGCAAGATACATGCTGCAAGAAAGGCATCATCTAGTATCACTTGCTGTAGGAGTATATGAGCCTGGTTCTTCGTTGAAGTTGTTGACGAACAATGAACTCATTTAAAATCATGTTACTACCTCAATGGAGATTTCAATTCACGGCTGTGTTCGTACCTCAAGCCGGACCTGATTTTCTTGCACGTGTGCAAAAGAACAATTCCAAAGATGTAAAAACCACAGCCAGCTCCAGAGCCACATAGTGTAAGGACAGCAATGCCACAAAGCAAAAGAAATAGCAACACAGGGCTGAAAGTTTTTGGTTTGCTTCGTGGCACAGCGCCGTATATCCGGCAAATGACGGGAGACTTTTAATTGACCTCATATATAGCAAAGTAAAGTGGATGATTAGCTGGCATCGATCGAAGTCCTCTCACAACACCCAGTGACATTTCCTCCCTTATTTTTTTTTTATGTTTTGCATCGCCTTGTTTTTCCCTTTTTATTTTCCCGTCAAGGCCCCACAGCTGAGTGAGCATGCAGCAGAGAGCTAATATCACCCCACTAATGCAACCCTTCATCTTCCAGCTCCACCCCTGCTTTTTTTTTCTTTTTTTTTCGTGGCAGCAGTGCGGACTGTAAAAATTATGGATTTCCTTGCAAATGGAAATGGGGAAAATAAGCTGGTGAGAAAAAGACAAGGAACAGAGGCCCTGGTTGACTTGAGTGAGACCGGGGCCTCTGAAAGCTGAGGTCTTGGTTCTTTACAGATTAGAAGATCAGTCCTCCCAGCACTTCCCCTCAGGGCCGAGCAAAAAAAAGGAGAGAGCGATGGAGGGAAGGCTTTTATTCTGATGCAGTTCTGCCAGTGTTCCCATCCCAGAGCTACCGATGCTCAATCTCCTCTCTGAACCAGCTCCCAAAAAAAACTGGCTTTTCTGCTGTAATGCAGAATAAATCTCTAATTACAATTTTGGGCTTGAGTAGCAGAAGTCATAATTATGGTACCTCTTATTATGCAAATTAATTGACTGATTCCAAAGAATTAATTGCCTCTTGTCCCAAGTTTGATTAGCAAATGAGCGTTTTCGGATTCTATTTTGATTTGGTGTTTGGATGTCTTTTCTTCGGAAGGAAAGAATGGGATAACAAGGAAAACAAAAGGTGATGCAGATGCAACATGCCGGATGGATTTGAAATTGAGGGGAATATTTACTCAAAACTACAACAGATGAGTCTTTTTGAAACGCGCAGTGTTTGTGGATATCAGAGAGTTACATTTATGTATTAAGTAAAATGTAAAAAAGTATGGACAAATTTGTTCTGCGATTTTCTATTATGAGAAATTTCTAGAAAGGTTGTAAATCGTTGAGGTGCTATTTGAATGGCTTACATCAGTTCATCAAATGGCCACTACAGGCACACTTAAGAGGAGAATGAATCAAGTCTACAGCCTTGTGCAGAAACTGTTTAGTTCTCTATAGCCAATATCCCTCATTCCCTTTACACAAAGCCAGGTCCAGAGATAAATGACCTGCACAGCGCCCTGACCTCAACCCCATCCAAAACATCTGTGTTGAACTTGATCATGGACTGCGAGCCAAAATCCAAAATGTTTCAAAAAAAGGGGGACATGGAGGCTGTTAAGGAAGCAGATTAATATTTATAGTTTTGAAATTGAGTTGTCTGCCATTAGCCCCATGCTCCACACCAACGCTGCGATGCGCCCACAGTATGTATTCAAATAGAGTTGTATCACCTCAGCCTCCTTGACATTTTCAAAAGTTAGCCCGCCTCCAAGAAAGCGTGAAACGAGTGGTCCTAATCCCTGCCTTAGCTCCGACTCAGTGCCTCCGGTTCATCTCAAGCAGGCTTCAAAACAAAAGGCCTGGCAAATGAAATGCATGGGCATAGAGGCGGCGCACAATGTGGTCCACCTGAATGGACCGAAATGAACTTGTCGCGACAAAGCCAGCGGGATGAGAAAGGGTCCCGTCAAAGCTCCGAGGCCTGATTTCCCCGTACTAAATGAGAAACCCCTCAAAGCTGGAAAAAAGCCAGACCCTTGACTTGTACCCATGAGGCACCTGAAAAAAAAAAAAAAAAAAATTAGACGCACGCTTTCCATTCTTCTCAGTCATTATCACTAGATTAGAACTGCAGCAAGAATTAACAGTCTAATTGGTTCTGTTAAACAGAGAGCGACAGGCATTATAAGAACTATTGAGCTGAATTCAATGAACTGCTGTCTTCAGTGTTTGAACCAGTGGACAAGGTCAGCGTTCAAAGTCTCAGTAATAATGCAGGTTGCAAAGTGAATAGGTAAGTGTCAGACCAAAGGCAATCCAATCCACATCAGCATCCAGCCGTTGGGTTTGTTTTGCAATAAGCTGTTGTCATTGGCAGGGCTAATTATGAGGGCAGCAGTTCTACTACAGGATAAATTTCCACACAACAGAACCCTAATTTTGTCTGTCAGGCATTTAAATTCTTCCTTCCTATAGAAGATAACAGGAGCATACGAATAGCAATTAAATGCTGCTCAACTTTGGCGAGATTACACTCCTGAGAAAGACAGCCAATAAGAGCAGGTTTATTGCCTCCGAGAAGGGAGAGGAGACAATGTGGTAGGAAACAAGAACGCTGCACCACCTGCAATCGCATAAAAGGAAGAGATTAAACCTCGGCAGTTTTGACACATATGCTCGACTCTAAAGTGAAATAAATTGTATCCAATTTGACACACACACACACACACACACACACACACACACACACACACACACACACACACACTCACACACACGCGGTATATGTCCAAATTTGACAGATTGCTAAATAAGTTACAACACAGTATACAGTAAAGTATGTACTGCAACTTGACTTCTCGTAAATGAACAATATGCTGCATCATACATGACTCCTCTCATCTCAGGGTCTCCTTTGAGCTCAACGGTGAGGCTCTTTACAGTGACACACGCACACATAATGCAAAGTGACTCTCACAGCTTCAGCGTCACACAAATTAAATCAAAATTTCAAAAAAATAAAAGGAGCAGCGGAAAGAGAAACACGTGTTCAAAGAAGAAGATCGGAGACACAAGGTCCAAAGAGGCGTGATCATAACTAGAGATGTTCAGAGACAATGTTTTCCTTCTGGATACAGATTCCTGAACTTGCATATTGAAAGTGAAATCTTAAAGATATTCCCACGCTGTTGTTTTACTTACCAGAATAACGACGAGATACACAAGTCTGTCCAGAATCCCTTTTTGTCTTTTGTTTCAGCGCTCACTCGGCAAACACTCAAAGTATGCTTTTCGGATAAAACTGAACGAAACAGCTTGACAAAATTATTCGCACTAAAAAGTGCAGATGAATAGTGAGCTGGCATCAACAGTCACACAGAAAAGCTGTCGGATGTCAGTTCTCGTCTGACTTTTTCTTTTTTTTTTTTTTTAATAACCAAACCACAACCGCACAAGCGTGGATACCGCATTTCTCAGTTGTGTTAGTTTTGGTTTCCTTGGAGACTTGGAGACGCTCTTACTCGTTTCACACACACTTCCCACACGCTTCGTGTTTCTGAGAACCAACATTGTTATTTCTCACAAAGCAGGCCTACCAAACTACTATATTTAACCAATAATTAACAAAATGCTGCTCAAAATTTGCTTTCAGCATGTTGTGACCCAATCCAGTTGGCACAAGATAACTACAATGTGTTCTCAGTACAGAAAAAAAAAAAAAAAAAAAATCTTCTTGAGTGGAGTTGTGATTGGATTGAGAAATCATGCAAAGTCAAAGGTTTTTAACTGCATTTACATAATATAGACAAGAGCATAGAGGATACTGTCCCTGTGATGCAGCAACCACCAAGCCACCTTTTATTTGATAGGATTAAGACAGTTCAGGCTGATAGCAGGGGAATGTGTGTTACCTTCGACATACCCAACTCTTCCACTTCTATTGTTCGTCCCCCTACCTTGTGAAAAGACGAGGCAATTTGCTAGGCATGTCCACAAAAAGATGAGGAGTTCACTCACACAGATGGAAGTGACAGATTGTGGAATGAATTCCATGTCAATGTTTTGAAGGAGTTGCAAAGTCCAAAACTGAACTGTGGGGCATCGGAGCATGCTACTTACCCTTAACATTCAAACACAGGCCTCTTTTCTTTTTCTTTTTTTCCTTCTTTTACCTCGACTGCAGGCTTGTAGACACAATTTAATTTCAAATTCCGTAGACGTATTACACCAAGCACTGATTTTCCTCTGTAAAATATGCTCAGAAATGTAACAGATTTCATGGGTTCTTATGATTACTCTCACACTCCTGCGGAACATTTGTGCGCTGAAACGAAAAATATTCGGACAGACCTTGATTTCAGAGAATTTTAAATTAGACCAGCGGACTCCTTTGTTCCACACACACACACACACAACGCATAGTGTTGTGTATAGTGTATCCAATTTTAATGAGACCCCTCCCTGTTTTCATTCCTGCTCCCATTTGCTGTTTTTCGCCATTAAAGGCAACACTAAAAACTTCCTCCATATTTTCCTGTTGTCTTGACATATTTGGGATATATATATATACCGCATCACCAATTCCATCAGTAAAACAATTAAGTCGTGTCATCTCATCAATCTGCTGCTCTGAGGTTCTCTATAGAAAATAAATAATGTCTCCACTCAATAACTCATTTTAATCAGGTCAACTGTGCCACTTTTTTGGTATTCATTCCCATAAAAACACAAAAAAAAACCTCCTTGTGGCTCAAAAGGACACGATCCCTTGCTACTCTGAGTAAGCTTTTATTGTGAAGTATCTGCAGGGAGTGTTTAGACTTCTTGGACAGGATATATTTGACTACCAGCTCTGAATGCCACCGATGTGATTCTATAACAACAGTTTTGATCCCTGAACAACTTTTCATTTTATTCAGCATAAATTTGAAATCCCTGTTTAGAATCCTGCTTTACTCTAGAACATTATTAATTAAGAGCAATATTTTAAAGTGCAGCACAGAATGAAAACAGCAGCCTTATTTTAGGTAGGACAAAGTTGCTTGGTCCAACTAAAAAGTATGAATATTGTTGATCTCACCTTCTATGCAAGTAGCAAGTCAATTATTGATGAATGAAAAATTCAACATGATGCTGTGATGACATCAAAACAATGACTTTCTCATTCCTGTGATATTATCTGGATGTTCATGTCTGCTGACGTTTCGCATTCAGCATAAGCCAGTGCAGGTACAACAGCAATTTTACTCGACACTTCACCTAAGGACTGTTTTTATGAGCACCTAAATGCCGCCCTTGGTTTCTGCGAATCAGAAATCCAGCCGCGAGACGGGTGTACTGTAATCACCAGACCTCTGCTTATAGTGGTCTTGGTGCATCCCCAGCTCCTGTTAGGTCTGGATCAATGCATGGGACAATCCCTACCCTGAGAGGATGTATCGATTTGATTCCTCTGGCTGACCAAACTCTAATCTCTTGAAACGTTGTGGTGCTCCGACTGCTCTTTGGAGACACTGCATCCTGCCTGAGCCGAGGCGCCTCTCTCTCTCGCGCGGCACAAAAAATACGACCGTGTCGAGAGAAATCTATTCCCGGCTGCTTTTGATAGTCTGTAATGTGAAATGTGTTCGATATCAAATACACGGCCTCCCGCAGTTGGGGGTTCAGGAGGCTGCTTGGAGTTCCCATCAAATAGATTTGTACACACAGAGAATGGTCCATCTTCTTCCAGCACCATGCAGATTTAATCGGGAAGGATTTAGTGTCGTTCCACTACAAATTGAGGGCAAACCAAAAAAAAAAAAAAAAAAAGTAGTTTCCTTTCCAAAAACTTTGTATGGAAGGGAAGCGTTTCTGTGTTCTGATAACACTGCTTTACTGCCCTATGTCAGTGAGCTAGATGTAGTACATTTGAACTAAATTAGGCTTCATTGCTACTATTTGTGTTCTCATGTTTTACAACCTTTTCAGACAGGTAACACACACATATACCCTACACATACCTAACCTATAATCTCATGAAGACCGTTCTCCCATTGAATGACAAGATATAGTTAATGTCTTCTAATAGTCTCATAAAGAGCAATCTGAAAGCAGACAGTATGTGAGAGGGAGCATGCAGCAACGTGTTAATGAATGTGTATATAGCGCTCCATTTGGTTTGAGGGGGGGGGGGATTACATTAGCAAGTGCTAAGCGTCACAGCTCACGCCATGGTTCTGTCGGCTGGGATAAGTTTACCATGGTGTGAACGAAGCCACAATGTCTTGGAGATGATTAATATTTGATGAAGGCTAAGTGCAGGGAGGGAACCATAAGGTTTGGTTTGCTGTTTGGGGAAGTGTGAGCGATTGTATGTGACTAGGAGAGAAAGGTCAGCTTTGTTTGGCATCAGTGTAGGTCACCACAGAGAATTTCCCATCTTGTTGTTAATGGGTGCATTCACAACAAGCGTTTTTTGCAAAGGTTTATTTAAAACTTGCTGGGTTTCTTTTGGCTAATTTGGTCTCATGCGAGGTTTTTTAAGGAGGGAAATGGTGAGCAATTGTAACCAGCAAGATATAGCGGTAAAGCTCATTACACTTAGATAAAATCAATGGGGATTGGAATTAAGTCAGCAATTAGGGGTAGGATTCAAAAGACAGTCTTCTTCCAAATGGGTAAACCGTGTAAAGCAAACCAAACCTAAATACAAAAATACACAAAATGAACAGTTTCTGTATAATTTAGATGATATAGAAAAACCAAACCAAATGTCTTTTACACTGCATGGCCCAAAAGAATGTGAACACACCTGTCCCTTGTGTTTTTGTGACGCTATCTATCATGGTTTGGAGTAAGCCCCTTAGTGCTTAGTTAAGGAGTAAAATCGTGATACTGCAGCGTGCATGCAATGAAATCTTTGAAAATAGTGTGCCTCATCCCTATCTAGCACCTCTTGGAAGAACTGGAATGAAGAACTGGAGCGCTGATTGCAAGCCAGGTTGTGTCGGCCAACATCAGTGGCCTACGTCTCTCAAGCTGTTGGCTGAATGGGAGCAAACCTTCAGCCAGGAGTACAAAGTCGTACGGCTTCCCAGATGAATGGAGGCTGTTAAAGCGGCATATTCATGCCTGTGCTGCTGAAATGTCATATTCAACAACTACATATGGATGTAATGTTTGTATGTCAATATATGAATAGTATGTGTATAGCATATATATATATATATATATATATATATATGAAGCCACTTTGAATGTCATGAGCCATTCCAATAATCTACAATTTTCAATCAACCCTCTTTTGGCTTTTGGTTGGTGAAATATTAACCAATAAGCTATGGATACATATTTAATGAACAATTTTACATTTCAACTGATGTATTGTATTATTGCGGTGAAACGCTGCACAATCCAACAGACCTTAAAATAGGTCATTAGTTGGCAACAGTATAGAGCCTATTAGTAATAGATTAATTCCAACCTGGGGAGTAGAGAAGCTGGCCTAATCCTAGTCATGCACAAGCCAGGATATGTTATCCAAAGCTGTTCAAAGCATTTAAATATGGAAGCAGAGAGACACCGGATGTTTGGCCGGGGCCACGGTATATATTCCTATACAGAATCAAAGCAGTTTTTGTTGGTAGAGATTCCAAGAGGTCAGATCACACCTAGTTTATGGCTCTTTTAATGCACTGACTCGAGGGCAACCTGGTCCCGCATTCTGGGGAAAAAAAGCACCTAAAAAGGGCACGAGGGGGGGGGGGGGGGGTGCAAAGAGACTGAGGTACACTTTAGCTTTGGGCATGATTTCTTTTTTCATAGCAGACTGCATGAGCAGTGTTATATAACTATGCATACTGAAAAGGTTAATACCATTGGGTAAGTACCCTTACCCTAAATGTGCATGCTTGGTAGTCCATTTTTGGAGTCAGCAACATTTCATTTTTTATATGGAAATTCTCCCTCTTTTAAGACAGTCATGGCGACTTAATCACATGGATTGGTAGACAAAAACAATAAAGTGATACCTGTTAAAAGCTAAAAATATCTGCGAACTAGAGAGTGTTGGTTCTCAGTGGGATTAACAGTGTAAGCAACTGTTTAACATCCTCTGATTTAAAGTTAATATCAAAAAAAAGGTATTTGCATTATGGTGGAGGCACCACGCTAGGCTTGACATAAAGAGCACCTCTGCCAGCATCAGGAGAACATCAGCATTAATACATTTGTATTCAAATGTAATGTTTGTCCTATAAAAACTATATTCTCATTAACTAAGGGCGTTTAAATCATCACCAAGTAACTGGGAGAAACCCTGAATGCAAGAACAATGTCAGTATTTAAAGTAAAATATGCTATAAAAAGGTAATAAATGTGTTTTATTTTTCTTACAGTCAAAAAAAGGAAAATGTGTTCTCTGAATTTGATACAAACTTGATATACTGTCTGGCACACGTTTTACTTTTTAGCAAGGTGGTACCGCTTTCTAATAATTTTACTTAATAAAACATTTTTTAAAAATGGTTTAAAGTATTGCTTTTTCTGTAAAATACATGTAAGATCCATGTATGCTTTCTAGTCACTATGACTACATTGCTATCGCTGATGACTGCAGGCGATGCATACGCATGAAATCACAGGCAGGTAGTGAAAACAGCATGAAGAGCCGAGGCTGACTGATGCACTATTTATTCCATGCAGCAACATGGTGATGCTACACTGATGGCAGTGCGAGTGGGGGAAAATTACCAGGCTGCCTCTCCACAGGCCTGACTGATTATTCTCAAAGACTAGCCTGGGTGCACCATTATCCCCTTGTTTCTGAGGGGGGCCTGATTGTGCTGCCATACATGCAGGAACGTTAATAAAATAGAACTTCAGAGGAAGCCCGGGTTCGGGGAAAATAAGGCACAAGTGAGCCACCAGTGGTCTGGTCTGTCTATGTACATTAACGACAGCCGAGGAAAGCCAGCAGTTATGAAGTATCACTTTTTAGAGTGGTGTAGTATTGAGATTAATCTTTGGAAAACCCTAATATATCAGGACAAAATCCAAAAACGGCATTCTTTTAACCCTTTTTTTCTAGAAAACAGTACAGCCTATGTAGATAAAGATTTAACTACATCATCTAGTTTTCATTTACCTGCCAGGACTTTCAAAACATAAGAGTATTTTTAGTAATACATTGTTATCTAAGTTGTTTAGCGTATCAAAAGCCAGAAAAAAATATCACAAATGCCAATCAAGCCACAAACATTTATTAAGTTTCAAACAAACAGTCAAAACACAAAATGCTATCTTCAATTATGATCATTTAAGTTGAGCTGCTTTATTTTTACAAATCAATTTAATTATTATTTGATCGTCAGAATTGCCATTGATTCATTTTTTCTTTCTGAAGCAGAATGAGCAAGATGATTCTGAAGCAACTTTTTAGTATGAATAATTATTTTCCTTTTATCTCAGCGTGTCAACTAATGTATTAGACTGTAGAGCATTTGGTGACTGATCATCTAGTGTCCAGAGTAATGATCGTATTGAGAGCACAATGACCACAGGTGGTCAGGGCTGCTAATGTGAAAGGCCGAAAAAAAAGATGCGACTGCTGTGAAAATAATCACTCACATATGCAACAGACTTTTATCTCCACACCTAATCTACAGTAACAGTGTTAAAATATCAAAGGACGTCAGGCAAAAAACATGAGAATCAGCATAGCTACTACCTTGTTATATCACAAATATGTTGTATGAAGACAGTATGTATGAAAGATGAAAAACTTGAAAATTGACTTGAAACCAACACTCCTGATTTCCAACATGTCCTAAGCAACAGCAAGGCCGAGCAGCGCCCACACATAATCCAATAGCCAATTCTAAAAATGGCTCATGAAACAATGGGTATCGACAAAATGTCTTTAAAAGTCCAACCTTAACCTTGAAGGTCATTACGCACTGCCTAAATGAACAGTAACAACAAAAACCACCATCTCACATCCTCCAAGTTTTTTTATTTTAGATTTTTTTTTTTCCCCCAGCCAAGCCTCCATTAAACAATGTCCAATTGTTCCAACTGCTCATTAATTTCAGTGGGAAACACATTGTCAGTCTCTAAGCCATGGTAAATTATTCGCTGGCACCAACTCAAAATCATATAGAAAAGTGGCTGTGTCAGCTTTTGCAAAACACTGGTTCTTGTCCCAGCAGCTTCAATCTGTGCGGCACCGCAGGAGTCTCCACTCGACTAACGGGAACAATGAGCGGTATCCAGCTTTAAAAACTAATCAGACGAAACACAAAGTTTTCCATTCTATACTTGACCAACAGAGTCGGCTTCTTTATAGATCCATAATGTCTCGTCAGGGGGACAGGCTTGAATTACAAAGATAATTGCCAAGAGTACATTGAATTCTTCATTCTGTATTTGGAATGAAAGTACTTGTTTGTGGTATCAGCATTCATGGATGTGGTACGCTGCTCATATTCTGTCAGAAATGTGGGGCAGCTATATGTACGGACGTCAGGTGTGGCGTCCTTTAAAAAACAGTCGATAATGGAGTTTCAGAAAAAATCCATTAAGCCATAGTGAATTATAAAGATATTTTTTATTCCACAAAAAGGAGGCGAGTTGCTTAAATGTTAAGATGGTAAAAACGCCTAAACACAAGTAGAAATAGAGCATTTTCGCCTGAATGAAAATTGGCAAAATTTGAAAACTCAGAATAACACCAGAAGACAATTCTGAAACCTGAAATGCCAGGTTTTAATCCTTGATGCGTCTGATACTCTGTGCTTAAGACATATTTCAGTCAGTACCAAAAGAAAAGTACTGGTGTTAAATACCTAATCAAAAAGGTATCTGAAAATCAAAGAGAAGCAAATACAAAAGACGTGCAAGGCCCAAACACAGCTGTCTAAAGAAGTGAAAATTAAATGCTGTACAGTCTATAACAGGCTGTTATTAAAGCTGCAAAAGAACAGTAATTCAAGTAAAGATTGAATAAGTGAGGGTTAAAGTAGGTGAGGGCCTTAAAACCAAGAACTCAATAAACCTGTTATCTGCTGATTAATTGAGGTCATTTTCATATTTAATTTAAACAACTACTCAAAGCCAAAAAATCCTCAACCTGGCTCAGAATTGCTTACTAATGAACCACTGTCCTTATCAATCTCATTAGAGAAATCATTTTGAAATAAAGATTGTCAACGCAACGGAAGAGTGTTTTAAAAAAAAAAAAAAACACTGAACAAAGCAAGACCTCTATATTGTATTATATCCTTAAAAGACCTTTACCCATTAGGGGTGTGACAAATAAACAACTCAAAAATGCAAATAACTCACCTGCTAGTATTATACTGTATGTCTAGGGCTTGGATTGTTAAAGGTCAGGACGGAAAGAGTGAATCTGGTCTGCGCTGCTTTTGTCAAGGTTGAAAGAAGTCATAAAGTTTGCCGTCTTGGGCTCTGTGTTGTTGTTCCATAAATATAGTCGCAACACGTTCCGCATAACTTCATAGCATGAAACTAAAAACTTGTTAGTCTCTGAAATTGTTTTACAATGGGCAAAAAATTCAATTTACAAGAAAGAATCCCATTCAAATTTTCATGAATATTCGTTCACTTAACAAAATTTTCATTGACTTGGTGTCGCATGAATGTCCAGATGGTATCTGCCCGTTTGAAGACTTCAGAAGAGAGCTCACAGTTTTAAATAACAAACGTGACCCCATAAGATGCAAAATGTTCACGTCCTACATGACATTCTCAGGGTTCATCTTAGCGTTACAGAAGATAGTAGGAGATCAAATCAGAAAAATGTAGCAGTGCTGGACTTGCAGTCACAGTTCACTACTTTTGCCATTTTTCCTCTGAAATGACCCACAGATGTCATTTTTCCAAACATTAGTGAGACAAAATAGAAAGCAGACTGACATGGCCATCACACTCAGCCTTTGCTATTTTTGCTCTGAAATGACCCACCCTTGTCATCTTTCAGCACATTAGCGTGACAAAATGGGAAGGAGATTGAAGTGGCACCATCTGTGGGTGACAGAGGACGCGATGAATTGATTTTTACTGTCTGATGTGCTCTTTCACACGATGCCCCTTTTTATTAATATTGTTGACTGACCACGGAATATGTTACCAAATTAAAATCACAAATCACCAATTGATTGATGACCGATTCGACTACTTAATAACCCGGGTAATAGAGTTGTAACTCCAAAATGAGATTTGTTTAACCTTGAGTGGATTGTATTTCTGCCAAAACATTGTTCAGATCTCTGGCGCATTGGACAACAGCAATCACTTAACAATTTCCCTTCCATATTTACAGGTCCTTCTACAGAAGTATACTTAAGTTGATTGTAACACACTGAATTGTTGTGAACCGGTTTTCCAGAGGATCAGTATTGGCGTTACAAAAAAATTTAAAAGCATGGAAGAGGACTTTGTTCGCATTCAGAAGCTGAACACACGCGACATTATTCAAGGGTTTGTATGGTCTTAATTGGGATCAAATTGACCAAAAGTATTTCTTTAGCCCACTTATTTAATAATACATTACCAAATTTAGAATGCATGTGCCACTGCGTTGGACAAACGATTTGTGGACTATGCAAACAAGATGCATCCGTTATGCTCTCGACCACTGGTAAACCCAAGAGAATAAGAAAATATTGGAGAAGGTCAGAAATGAATGGGTACTGACAACATAACAACAAATCGTGGATACTAACAAAACCAAGAGGAAATTTGGTCTCATATCGCTTCCTGTATGAAGCCCATTGTTATGGTCGGTTAAACAGATTGAGAATAAAAAGGCCAAATAAGTGCGGCCTTCATTGTAATAAATAACAGGTTTTGAGACTTTTGCCTCCATAAGACTTCAACTATAAATGTGGAAGAAGAGCACAGTCTTGCCTCACTTAAGGAGCTTGTGATATATGCAAAACAAAAAAAGGACCTCCTACAATATGTGCGGTAGAATGGTTTATATGGCTTTCAAGAAGCACTATTAGAGCTTTCTAAGCATATAATTATTGGCCAATCATTCTGGTGTAGGAGGTAATATAATGTATGTGGAGCAAAGCGCCATCCTCCGCTTGCATTGTTCAACAGGTCAGAGATGACATGGAGGATGGAAAGTGACAGCGACGTGCTAAGTGGCTATGGAGGTGGTGGTGAGCGAGAGCATTGTTCTCAGGTTTCATTTTGACAACCCAAAGGCTTGGATCGTGAACTACTGGAGTCGCTGTATGTAAACTCACAAGGTCCATTCTGTTGGTGGTCAAGTATGTTTACAAAAATGATAAAAAAAAAAAAAACTAAAAAAAAATGGGGAGAGGCAATACAAAAGCTGTATAGTAGATGTGGCTATTTCTCTACATTGTAATCTTCTACTGCTAAATTTGGTCTAATTGGCCTTGTCCCTCACCACTGTGGATGGATGGATGGATATACAAAGTCTGTTAATAACTGCTGGACATTATTGGTTATGCTGTCACTCCTGTTAGCTTCAAAATAACTAAACTTGTAAAGCGCCGCACGTAGGTGGTGAAGCAGACAACATTTACCTCCTCCGACAATAGGTAAACATAATTTCCTCACTGATCAATTATTAATGGAAAACCACCACGCCACCTCAAGTAAACACTTTTCAAAAGGTCAGTGGACCCTGAAATGCACAGATTCGGAACGCAACATTTTCCTCAGCTTTACTGATTACTGCCGTTTTGCAGGCATTGTACCATCACGACCGGTAACTCAAAGAAGAAATGTTAAGATAAGCCACGATTCTGTTCGGCAATCAGCAATGTAGAGGGAATTAGATGATCCTGGCATGTCAGGTCAACTCTGCAATGCCAGACAACCAATCAATACGCAGACAGTCTGCTAGACTCGCGGCTTCTCATCCTCAAAAAATATTCTTATGCGGATTAACTGCTCCTTCACCCATTTTCATTTTTAGTCGAGAAGGTATTAATCTGACAGCCAAGTGAAGCCCAACAAATACTACACACTTCAAAGCAGCGGGAACTGCTTTGGAAAAAAAAAAAAAAAAAAACGGCCGGGTTCAAACATTTCCTTTCATTCCTATTTTCAGTCTGAGACATATACCCTTCCCATGGTGTTTTAAACAACTTTCAGTAAACCCTAATATAAATAGTAGCTTATTGATGTTCCAACTGAACATTTCAGCTCATTTAAAGTTGGATCCACTGCTTAAGTCGAGTATGTTAGGGCTGAGGGAGCAGGTAAAGCCTTGTGTAAATTCTCAAGACCCACAACACATAAATACACCAATGTTGTCTTTTTACTAAGTAGATCCCATCAATCTGTCATGTTCACTTTATTGTTATTTAAAGATTCAGTTCCAATTGCAACTGCAGGCACTTTGTCAAAGTCTGGCTCATTTATTTCAAGTTCAGTTAGCGATGTCCTACATTTTACCGAGTCTTTCACCTCCTACACAGAGCAAAGTGTCTTTTGGCTGCACTGCATTCAGTCTGCTGTTAAAGTATAATTAGAAGACAAAAGTACAAACATTACTTATTAAGTGCTTGGCTATGGAAAACTCATGGAGGAACCACAATGCCCACACACAGCGGCGCTCTCGAAGAACTTGTAATGGATGGAAGGACGTACAACAGTTTCAGCATAACAGCTTGTCCTGAGGTCAAACAGCAAAGAGACATGACCCGGCAGAGAGGCCTGGGTTCCAAGTGTTGTCCGTCCATTAATGTTGTGTGGGAGCATGGCGTGCAGGCACTCTGCTTTTGCTCCCTTTGGTGGACAAATTGGTGTCTGTACCTCCCGCAGGATGTGATTTCTCCCTGAGTGCTCGCTCAACGTGAGTGCTTGGGGCTGGGTCTAGAGAAGAACTTGCTTCTTTTGGATTGTTACGAAAGTAAAAGCAAAACCAGATACAAGACAACTGAAATATGTTCTGCTATCCAACTCCATTGTAGCTATTAAAAGCCCTAAAAATCGATCAATGTTTTTTTTCGTGGGCACTTACCTGTGTGTGTATGGGGGGGGGGGGGGAGAAAACTATACTATATTCTTATTTTTGTTGCCATTTGTAGTGATTTATCAGAAATATTCATAATTTTTCAATGTTACTGCCTTAGAGCGCAAGAGGATATATGCACTGAACTGGATTCAAAGTCTTTCAGATCAGAGGCTGATGGAGAACAGGGGGGTGGGTTTGTCCTATTTGCTGAACTCTTGTTGTTTCCAGGGCCGGATTAATTGTGTTACTGGAAATAAACAAAGCAAATGTACACGTATTTCTAGTAAGAGACAGATACCCAAAATAAAAATACACCCTCTTTACATTTCAATCTTTGGGGAGTGGTTATATAATAGTCTTATAATACTGTGGTCTTTGAAGCGAAACTTATCTTGGCATTTTGATAAACAAGTTACTTCTTTTGTAAAATGTCTGTGTAGTACACAAGTTATCCGCTCTAGAGGACACTGTCAAGTCAAAATGTTCAGTCTAAGTCATAACAAACACATAGCTACTCATTCACAGTCAAATCTCCCCATACAGACACTCGATTTTAGAAGGCCAAACTGCAGAGAGCCTTGGCTTGCGGCGCAAAGCACCGCAAGCATAGCATTCCATCAAAGGTGCTTTGTGAGTCAGGAAAACCCTGAGTTCACATTGAACATCCTCTTTATAGTCTTCATCAATAAGATGTTTGCTGCCAATTCTAACTGCACTAAATGCTGAACAGACTCACTGGGCAAAAGAATCCCGTTTCTGATGCCAACATGCCATTTCTGCTTTAACTCCGTTTTTCATATTGGTAGGCAACAGAACCTGACAACTTGATCAGGAGCTAGTCGGCTCCCGAGGAATAATAAACCAAAAAAAAGGCAACAGAGCTACTATACCGATAAATCAAAAAAGGTGTTTTAAATTGCTGCTGTTATTTTTGGCTTTGGACAGGAACCTTTTTATTACCTGCTGTGACACCCACGGGATGCTAGCACTATGTAGAACTTCACAGGCTGCTACTGCTTTGACAAGTAACGTGAACGTATCATTTATATACTGTACGTCACGATATCACTTCCATTGGCAAAAAGAACACCCTGTAATTCACAGCACTCCGCTGCACAGCAAGTGAACAATCTAACAATCTTTTTTAGACTGAAAACAGCACCGTCAACCGCGAGGTAAACGGTATCATTATCCCCATTACAATCACCATGTATTCTACACGCAATGTGCGTTTACACTAGTTTCATTGGACAACATCGTCAATTGACATATAATATGAGATTGCAGCTTAAGCTGAACCAGGTTTAACCAAAGGGCTGGGTGTTAAAGAGTTAACTATGTCATGAAAACAATAGGCGTGTACAAGTGATTTATGAGAACTTGCGGCATTCACCAATTTTCTTGCATTTATATTCGTCTTTTAGGTACGAATACAGTTTACAAGTCGTGTACAATTACTCTGCTGTAATCCAAGCCTACGTTTTTCACAAATGGATCGTATATTTCATTACAGTTAGAAAAAAATTGAATTTGAAAACCCTATATAGATTACACTTTGACATTTTGTTGACATTATCCTTTTGGACCCTGCAATTCAAATTATAGGCTAATATAAGTTTAATTCACTTATCCTAACATGAAATCACCATTCATTTTTAAATTGGCTACTGATGCTGTTGTATAACACTACAATATCACTGTGATCAGCTCAAACCGCAAAACTTAAATTATTTGTATTATCTTATCTGTCTTTAAAAATGACAATTAATGAGGGGCATTGATTTAATAGTCATTTAGTACATCTGGCCAATGCATTAGTAAATTTACGTTTTTAAATAGTGTTGTCTATTAAAGCCTTTCATATTGTAATTTTAATATGCAATGCATTTAGTTAAAAAAAAAAAAAAAGGTGCGTTTGCTCAGTCGGGCATTCATCATTTGAGCGCATGCATGGTCTGAGGCAAAATTATTCAGAGTACGAACAAATTCAGGCAAGTAAATATCAATGAATCCCAAATTCATGCTTAAAACGTTCATATGCACCGTTTGTGAATGGAGCCCAATATCCTCTCCTTGCAACAGCTCAGTGTTCATCCCTGGTGAAGAAGCATACCGTGTTATTCGGCCTGAATAATGACAAGTGAAACACGGAGTAACTCGGGAAGGTTTTTTGTGTTATTACCAGTTATTTTTCAGCGCAAACGAGAAACAGATTGGGACACTAAATGGAATTAAGTGGTGCTTCGCAGCCTTACAATATACAATTTCCGTACAAGGGAGGGTCCCATTGTTTTTTTTTTTAGGAGGTAAGATTTCCCTTCGCATTATCCAACTAGGACACAAAGGAAATGAGATGGTACGTTATTGTGCAGCAGTTGTCTGGCATTAGTGCAGAAAATATCAGTCAAGACAGAGTTACAATAGATGAGACAAAGGACAGGAACTGAGCACGGTGGGGAGAAGGGATCCAGTTCCATGCGAGACAGTGAATCAGCCTGAAGGGTCTCATCAGGAGCAAATTCCCTGAAATGTAATACAAGCTGAAGTGTTATGTAAAATGAAAGATGGGAGAACCCAGATCACTCAAGCCTACTGTGCCACGATGGCTGATGCATACCTGTATTGTATTCAGAAGGGCATTCATTTCCCCTCAGACGATTACAGCGGAACACCAGCTGTATTGTTTATTTGGTTGAAAGCACAAATGATATGCATTGATTCCTTATTCAGTCATTGTTGAACTTGGCATTGTATCTATGAATGCCGGCAAAATGGGCCCAATTACAGCGAGCGATGCCTCCCTGTGACTCCGCAGCAGAGCAAGATGATGAAGGCCTCAAACTGGGAGGAAAAGAGCAATCAAAGGCCACTTGTTGTCTTTTGCAAATTCAAAAGACGGAATGGAAAACATTTCTCGCTGTGACTGACAATGGCTCACTCGGGACAGCAGATTAGATTAGTCAACCGCAAGCACGGATTATAGGGCTTCCACATTTTGTTTTTTTTACTGTTAGAACGACTCCTGTGTCCTTGGCATGACCGCGATTTGTCAATTATGTGTGTGTGTATGTATATATAAATATGCCATTGTGTGGTAAGACTCACTTTGGCCTCTGATAACTTGTGAAAAGGTATAAAAAAAAGGTATGAAAGCCAAATGTATAGTATTACTCGGACACATTAGCTATTGTTGTTTGCCGTTAAGCCACCATCAATGCAACTAAACGAAACGTTAATGTCAAACATCTTAACGTAGAGTTTTACTGACGGCACCTTTACAGTAAAGTGGACATTATTCTGTGCGAATACATTCCTGAATTGATGTACTTATGGAGTAAATGCAGCAAAAAATGTGCTTTATACTGAATATATATCAAAGTAACAGGTAAACCTGGGGGAGTTGTTGGAAGATGAGTGAAGGCCAGGCTCTAATATAACCTTGGTGAAATTAAAGACCTGGTTCTCTCTGCCGATGCTGTAAATAAAGGCCAGTATAGAGAATTTACGGCATGGAGATTGTTAACAACAAATACACAACAATTTAATCAAGCATGCATTCAGCCAGCGGCACTATGAATGCGGGAAGAATCCACAGGGGTTAGGAAATCAATGCATTTAAATGTGTCATTTTATACAAGGACTGTATTCATTTGAAGCGTTCTTTTATCATCTCAAGCATTTCAGTCATTCTCAATCGCGTCGGCTCATTTTTTTTTTTTTTTTTTTAAACGGTCCTTACATTCCCTAAACTGTCAGCGCAATTGTCAGAAACCGCTTCATGGGATATCACAAGTCTATTGCAACAGAGTCTGCAACAACTCACCCAAAACATTTCATTCATGCGTCAAAACAGAGTTATTGTGTCAGTAAAGTTGCCGGTGCCACCAAAATGGAAAGTTATTTTGTCATTGTGTGAGCCGTACTGGTCAAAATGTTTAGATGGGGTTTTTTTTCCCAGCGTGGAAGTTAACCCTTAGAAATGTTTCTTATGGACAAGTTTGTGTTTTTGACACAGACTGCTCACTGTAACCACACAAGAATGTTCTGTTTCGTACCGATCTGAGCAGTGTGTTACATGTACTGTAAACAGAACATTCACCTTTGATAAGAAAAAAAAACCCAGCATGTAACACCATGTCAGGCCTCAGGAAGACCTTACAGATCGAAACGTTGCCTGAAACAGAGGAATCATCCATCTATTTGGAGCCCAACAGTGTGCCCTGCAGTTTAGGGTTTTTTTGTCTTGCACCTGAGTAGCTTTGCCTGGATGTGCTCACACCTGGTCCATGTTGTGGGGAAAAGAGAAAATAATTGGGCCACAGCAAATGACCATATATATATATATATATATATATATATATATATATTTTTTTTTTTTTTTTTTTTTTTTTTTTGCTTCCGTCGTCACATCTTTACTCTTTTCTTTCTCTTTTGGCTTGTGATCAGATGTGTGTGTGTGTGTGTGTGTGTGTGTGTGTGTGTGTGTGTGTGTAGTGCTCCAGTTGTCAGTGTTTGGTCAGGATTGCTTCCGTGTGTCAGAGGTGTGGGGCAGATCCACCTGCCGGAGGCTGCGCTCTGATGTTACCAGGGCTTCTCCTTGGGCTTCACAATGAAAAAGGGCAGTTGTTGGGTTTTTTTTCTCCCCCCATTGTTTCTCTATGAGAGAGAGAATGAAAAAAAAATAAAAAAAATCAAGTAGAGTGAAAACACTCTACTTGAGGGTCCTAAAGGCAGCACAAGAGGAAGGATTGGTGGTTACCAAAAAAACAAAACAAAGAATCATCCTCCGGTAGTCATTCAAATCCATTCCAAAGCGTACGACAATCTGGCCTGAAGTTGACAACATAAAAGCTCGAGACCAAAAGTGCAGACGGACCAACCCGACCAAGAAATTATGTTAAATTCCAACCCTAAGACGAAATACATAATGGAATCATTCTGTCAGATTGAAAGCCAAAAAGGGAAAAGACCTTGGAAGCGTCAAGCGTAGAAGATCCATTTAACCTGACTCTATACAATAAGTGGACAGACAGTGAGGTGTCAGCTGGCTGGAACGTCTCTGTCTGGACTTTCCCCCCCGTTTGGCCCAATCATGGCGTTTTTTAATACGCATGACGCAGCGCAGCCAATCGCCGCGAGCCTCTCACGGCGACAGTTGAGCCGCGGCGGCGCTGTAACGCACAGAGACGGGAGGGAAGAGCGGTGAGTGACGACTAAGACACGGTTTGTTCGAAAAAAAGAAAAAGTCGATGCTGCTCAAAGACGACAGCCGCACTGACTGTTTAGTAAAAAGGTTTGAAATATTGCAGTTCGTGTGTGTGTGTGTGTGTGTGTGGGGGGGGGGGGGGGGGGGGGAGTCCTAACATCCTATAGCACAATTGAAAAAAAAGACATTGGACTCACTTGTTTGAACTGATCTGGAATTGTATCCTGGTCACCAACATATCTTTATCTGCAGCTACAGTGGCTGATGTTAAAACATGCACAGACCGACACATGCCGATGGGGTTTCCACATCCGATAACTGTCCAGATTACGTTACCGCATTGCCTATTTGTCGCCTCAAATGTTTTCAGAAACATATCCAATGTGTACCGTTTAGCCATAAAATGGAGAAAGGCTTGTCACCCGTCACGGGGTAAACCAAAGCTCCGCCCATCGGCTTGAAGCAAAACCCCAACCGTTCGGGGTTTGCGCCACACGTCCTTCTGTTTGCTGGACGTCCACCGTAAGTCTCCGGTAATGGGTCACGCTCCAAAAAGCGGCGGATGTCTTTCAAACTCCAGGCCTCCGGTTTGTAGCGCAGGCTTTTTATTAGAAATCTGCACTGCCAGAGCTGAGAAAAACCCTGAAGACAGACTTCTCTTCCAGAGCCACAAAGACATTGTGCAACTGTTCGCACAGTCTGTCGATGTAGCTCAAAACCATATTGATAAAAAAAAAAAAAAAAAAAAAAGATCTTGATTGGTTAAATGACTGAAGTGCCCCTCAAAATGATAATTAACTGAGTGGTTTTTTTTCTGTGTACACTAAAGCTGGAAGTGAAAAAAAGTGTACGCGACGTGTTTACTTGAATCCCTGAACGAACGCATGCTGGCCCTCCTCAGAATCTCAGTCTCACTTCTTAAACTCGGCTGCATTTATTTGTTAGTACGCACTTGCTTAGAGGCCTCAGCTGGACTCCTACAAGTGGAAAATATTTGCATTCACCTCACTAGCCTTTTGTACATCAACATTATGTAAATACGATCATAAATATTCAACCGTCAGTTCAATTTTGACTCATTTCACTTGTTTTCACAGCCAGATTGTCAAATTGTACAGCGCAGTCAAAATTCGATACCTCGGCCTATAGGCTGCATTCAGAACGGCAGATTGCTACCCCCCCCCCCTCAAGAGATTTGGAATCGGAGGGTGCTTACTTGACACCCCATCAGTCGGCGGCTCACTAACAAGTAGGCCATAAACCTTTTTTCCTCTGTTTGATTACACTAAGTGCACAGAGGCCAGATGCGACCCAGCCCAGTCATCTGTCGGCTTGCCAGCAGAGTCACTGTAGACTGGCTGGGGCGGGAAGAGGAGGGGGAGGGGGAGGAGGAGGAGGAGGGGTCACTTGGGGTCCCCTCCCTTCAGGAATAAAGCCATTGTTCTTCATTACAGCTGGAGAGGCTGCTGGGGGGGGCACAGAGGGAGAACAAGTCCATTTCCACACCTGTTTTCCATCACCGGGGCTCCTACCAGCTTGACTCCGAGCCAAAACCACGCTGCTGTTCAACCCAGTCTGAGACGGGCTTCCTTTGTGACCCAAGCTGCACGGAGTCAGCGCCGGTTGGCAGCGATAACAAATGTGGCAATTTGAATGTAAAATAAATAAATAAATGAACTACTACTGTTTTTCAGATCATTACGAATGATGAAATGAAACTCTGCAGCCATATTGGCAACAATACTTTACATGGTATTAAACAAATGTGTTTGAAATGAGACAGATATTTGTAATGATATGGGTTTCGGGACAACAAACGTCACCTGCTGTGAGAGATTTTGCAGCGTGGTGATTATTGAGGTTTGGGTACCGAGACGATACATTTCTCAATGCCTGGCATCGACAAGAGTAGGAATGCTGCGTGTGCAGCAGAGATCTCAACTTCTGCTTGTGAGGGAGCGTCATTCTTGATTCATGAGACTAACTAGCTCAATACAATAAGTGATAAACAAAATGAATGTTTGTGAAATGAAAACGAGTTAAATATCAAGATTCAGCTTCTCATTTTGGAACTTTAAGACTCCATGAAATGGGGACTTCCTTGAATACTGTAATTTGTGTAAAAAAAAAAAAAAAAACTAAAAAGAAAACTGACAGTATGGCAGACTGAACACACAGCGGCCATCATTCATTTTCTGAGCACAGCGATGAATCTGAGGAACAGACAACAACAACAACAGGCTCGAGGGTGACAAGGGATAAGCACGCCACATGAGATCAAATCTTAAATGAGCTTTCACGTGGAAGGGGTGGTGGTAAACAATCAGGTCTGAGATCCGTCGTGTGTGTGCACGTCAAAGACATTGTGAGATTATTATTATTTTTTTTTTTATAAAAAAAAAAAAAAGAAGACTTTTCTCTGATTGAGTGGTCGACATGATATCCGCCATATTAATACAGTTTGGAATCATCCCAACGAAACACTGTATTGAGCAGTTTGGTGCATTTAAATTCCTTAAATAAAGATTTAATTATCTTTAGTTTGATAACCATTAATGAGTCAAACAAACTGTATAGGAGGCACGTAAAAATTGACCCAGCTCAATGTGGATTTCTGACCCACTTGCCCCGTCATTAATGTCGAACGGTGAAGGAGACAGTAAAGATGGCGGTTCATGCACCCTTCAGCTAGCATGTACACATACAAGCAATCATCAGTAATGTAGCAGTAAATAAAAGAGTAAACGGTGAACTCAAGCCATTAACCACCAGCATACAGAGAATAAATAAGGCTTTCAGTTTTGCATTATGCTAAAATGAGACGCTGTCTCTCGATCAACAGAGGTGTGACAACGACGCCAGAAGCAAATAGGTGGATTCACTCAACACATGGAGCGCCTAAAGAGCAATGGGTTCCAAAAAGGGATCTACTTTTTCTCCTGTCCACCGTCTGAAGAGAGCATGATTATTTGCGCAACATGAAAAACAAGCAGCCTAACGTTGCCGAATGCCATCAATGGGGAACATGTAGGTATTCTCTGGCAAACATCAGATCTACACAGTGGACGCTCTCATCCACTGCAACGTCATGAAGCATGAGATAAGAATCAAAAGCAGCGAGCAAGATCGAAAAGAACGTATGTTTAAGTCACCCAAACCTACATTTATTAACTTTGTCACGGTCATGTCAACATACTCTCTCCCTCGCTCTCGACACACTAGCGGACCTTGCTCTCACCTGCGCCGTCTCACCATTACATAACTTCACACAAAAAAAAATTAAAACAGATATGCTTCTCACTAAAAACCGAAGGATTGCCCAACCAAGTGTTCAAGTCTCAGCAAGCTCTCCAGCAACGCCTCTTAAAGTACCAAGCCCCTGGTGTTCTCAGCGTATAATCTGCATTACAACTGGACTTACTTCATGCTCATGTACAGAACCAAAGATAAATATTCCTAAATGACGTAATAATGCATGGTACATATATTTCAGTCAGTAGTGTGATGCTTCTTCTCTCTTTTTCTAACAAATACATGTTTTCTAGGTCATTACCTTAAACTTTAAAAAGCGCCTTCACCGTTTAAGAACACAGATTCATAAGCAAAACGTGATGAAAACATACAAATCTATAAATCAAGAGTTCATTAAAAAAACAGTGAAATTAAGAAGATACCGTTCACAACCAATCGGAACTCTAATCATTTGTTGAAGCCAAATTAATGACTGCAATCACACTATTATATGATTGTGTGCAGGCTTAATTAAGACACACTGTGCGTGTATCTATATATATATACACACACACACACACACACACACACACACACACACACACACATATATATACAGTGTGCTTTTACTGGTACTTTGGTGACAATGTGTTTTAAGGCTGTCTCTAATTAACTCTGTGAAATTTGATTTTAGTTATCTTTCTTATTTTGAAAATGAAGAAGCGTTCACCTCAGCGCCCAGTTGGAGCCCCTCATCTTTGACGAAAGAATGACATCACCAAATTCAATTACAACATATTTGAATAGAACAGGGTTGTGTGAGCTTTACTCGTGGTAAAATGGGACTTCCCGTTTGAGTCAGTTAATAAAAAATAAAATTTGTATATATTCTGCACCTTTGGACCAATGACAGACAAATCCTATAAAATGTTTCGCTTATTTCCAAAAAGGATGAACGTTGTCTCCGAGGGCACTCTCTGTATCCACTCCCTCATCTGAAACAAAAGCCTCGGCAGTGGAACGCAGTGAGCTGTGAATGCTTCCTCATAAATCCATTTCATTCGGAGCACTTGTGTGATTTGGTGAGACCGCGTGCCAGAATGGAACTTATATAGTTGGGGTGAAATTAACTAATGCAGCCTTCTCTTCAATTCTTACCCTCCAAAAAGCACCAACCTCCCATTTATTATTATTATTATTATTATTATTATTATTATTATTATTATTATTATTATTATTATTGAGTGAGGAAAAAATGCTGAATCCAATGCTTAGCACAATGAGCCTACAGCATGTGTTGGAGGTAAATAATTGATATGCTTTGTGAAAGCCTGAGCTTTGTTTGAAATCAGTGGAGTCCTTTAACATGAAGGTACAGTAGTGCACACTGACCAGAGATCAGCAGAACCCTGTTCAGCTCGTGCCTTATGGGTCTGTCAAACTGTCTCCTCCAAATGAAAAAAAAACCCAAACATTTAGCAGCATGCACCCATTTTCATGGATGTAACGTATTGGATTAAGCCTGTTGGATAATCCACAATGTGACAAAACGGCGACATCTGCCTCGCCGTCACTCTCCGCATCAGAGGCTCGAACTCAGCAGAAAAAAAAAAGAAAAAAAAAGGTTTATGGGCTATTCTCACGAAGAGCAGCGTCTGCGCGGAGTAACTTTAATGTTTGAAACCATTCATGACAGAAGTGACTTGACGTCATGTAAACAGGAACCACGCAATATCCCCCCACAAAGCCGCAGTGTCACAACATAGATGTATAAATCGTGTAACCTCTTTGAACGGGTTTCTAGTTTGGAACAGCATGCGCGTGCGGTAGAGGAGGAGGGGGGGGGGGTGCGTTGCCCCGACTACTAGTATTTCACTACATCTTCATATCAATGCGCAAAGATAAACATATTACCCCCTCCCTCCCCAAAACCGACTGTGCGTCTCTATTATGAGAACACGGACTTCATACTGACATTGTAGCCAAACACTACACTTCATTGCATCAGTCCGGGGTAAATAAAACGTGTGTGTGTGTGTGTGTGTGTGTGTGTGTGTGTGTGTGTGTGTGTGTGTGTGTGTGTGTGTGTGTGTTCCGCAGCCCGCCAACTCGCAGATATCACTCACAACGTCACCAATCGTTTAAAAGCTATACAATTCACCTCGCAGTTTTGTTTGTTTGTTTTTTTACCCTCACGAGCTTTATCTGTAACTCCCTTTTTAAAAGCATCCGATTCACATTACTACACCCGCACGAACCTTTGATGTTTCCGTGCATGATGCTACTGCGTACACACAGTCGCGATTTCACACACAAAACAACAGCCAGGAACCCGATTGGGAACTCGGGTAAATAAATCTCCTCTCGTTTACCAGCACGAGTGCATGCATGTAAGGAGGTCACTGAAGCCATTGTTTGGACCACTCCGAGGTGTTTTCCACTTCGGCGTGCATATAAACCACTGAGCAATTATTGTTTTATTGGAATTACAACTTTTATAACAGCTTCGCCCGCGGTTCAGCTGGTACGACGGTACCCCCCGGATTCCAGCGGGATAGCCGATAGTGAACGATTAGAAAAAAAACTGAGATTAATTGCTAAATAACTGCAGAGTCGGGAGCCACCGCATCGCCGATTTCGTCAAAACGTCACAGTGTTACAAATAGGTCTCGAGTTTGCGTTCTTATTTGTGTGAATCTCTCACTCAGTGGCGTCCCATTAAATGACCAGAGTTCTGAATGGAGTTTGCTTTAGCGTTTCCTCAAACCGCACGTTGGCATGGGGCTGCTGCATATTCCACTTCAACGCACCGCTGTTTTCTCTGTGATTTACAGCAGCCCGGGCTCCGTTCGGAACAATATGGCACAAAAGTAACCAAGCGAGCGGACAGACCAAACAAACAGCCATTAGAGCACGCCAAAATGTATCTCTGTATGCCTCCTCAGCGACAAAAGAACACGCTATTTTGAGGTTGTTGGGGGTTTTTTTCGCAACAGAACTGAGCTGGAGTTGCCAGCTGTGTAGCGGCAAAGCGATTTATAATGGTGAGCGGACCAAAGTGATGTATTCCTAAACAGCGTATCTGTAACGCCTGTTTGTACACGCGGACGCATACATCTGCTCATTCTCGTCTGTATTTCAACTTTACGCACAGTTAGCTTTTTTTTCTTTACTTGCTCAAAGACAGCGTGCATCCAAATGCACTGACTGCCACGTAAAAAACAATTGCTGATAATAAAAAAAAAAATGTAAAAAAAAAATGACACTCATCCATCCGCATCCACGCAAATCTCAGAGGAAAGTGTGTATTCCGTTTAGACAATGAATGGGGAAAAGTCCTACCTTTAAGAAGAGCCGCTTGAAACATGAATAAAAAGAGAATAGTCGCGAGAGAACCGCTGCCAGTGATCGCCATGTTGGACACCTGCTTCAGTATGGCAGAGAGAGGCAGCTTCACCTATAGCTACAACGAGAGTCAGTTAATGAGATGCGAGCAAGGGAGGGTACTGTTTACCATATTCATTTAATTCGCAGTTTTGATAGAGCGTGTTGCGTTTAAAGAATGTGTCTTATATGCCACTAACTCTTTGAAATTTACTCAGAATGGAGAAAGAAAAAAAACAACTCTAGCGACGTTCTCAACGCTTTTTAACGCTGTGGAGGTCTGCAGAAGTGGTGAGTAGGGAGGCGTGTGCGTGCGTGTGTGCGTGTGTGTGTGTGTGTGTGTGTGTCATTGGATGGGTCCCATGATGGTTTCATGATCCTGTTGCTCCTGAACTTAACAGGTTTTTCGATATTTTCTTTTTATTTTCTTTTTTGTATGCGTGTTTTTTGGACATTTCAGAAACTGATTGATTCAGTGGGCAACACTTCAGACTAGCAGGGCCACAACTCACCCACACACACACACACACACACACACACACACACACACACACACACCACCTTCCGGGGGTGGGAGGGGGTTCTTTACCTGCACTACAGGTGAGAACCAAAAAGAGTGAGACCAGAGTGTCCTTCAGGGACCCGGGGAGCTGGCCAACCTGTTGGGAGCCGGTCTCGTTCGCTCTCTGAAATACAATCAATATTAGTGCTACTTATTGCTTTGAAAACAATGCATTAAAATGACTATGCCAGCCATCTCCTTTTGTTTATTGTGTGTATCCCAAAACATTCTCGTTTCTAAAACAGAAGGCGGAAAATAGCTCCAAGAAGTTATAGGTTCTTAAAAGTTAAGGGAACGGGTCATTAATTCCCCATAGTGGGGGAAAAAAAGAAAAATGCCTGAAGTATGTTGTTTTTATTTCTTGCAGAAAAATGCATTACGAAACATAATGGAGTTCCCAAGCTGTGTTGATGACTTTGCCATCCTCTCACTTAGGATGAGTAAAAATGTAACTGGGTTAAAAAAAAATAAATACCGGCCACCTTTTAATTCTAATGCCCACAGAGGCTTTCAAGCTGATACAGGATGACAAGTATCCAGATTGCTTCCGGAATCAGTACTTTAGGAAGTCAGTGGGCCACCGTTAAATTGCTACAAATAATACAGCCACATATCAAAAAGTAGAGGAGCAATTACGGCAGCTAAGGGTAAGCAAACAAATACACACACACACACACACAGTACAGGTACACAGACATTTCAGAGGTTATTAGGAGGCTGGCATTATCATTTGAAGTTTTGTTTTAATTAATAAGATGCCTCGTTATTTAATTGCTTATAAGCTTTTGATTGTCTTTCGATTTGACAAAGATAAACACATCAGGGTGGCTTAGATCCACCAGCTTGCAGAAAATCACCACACGTACCTAAACTAATGCATCGTGTCACCTTATTTACGTCACTTTATTTATGAATGCAAAGTCGGAGCTGTAAAAGCCCTGGTTGTGAAAATATGCAGAAGGTCACGGCTGTTCCTGTTTTTCTAATTTTCAGATGTGGCATGTAGACATAACTGAACATGAGGTCATTTGTATCTTTTTCAAAACAATATTTTTTTTTGGACACAAAAAAAAGATGCGTTGGGCTTAAAGTCATCCTCGTAAAAAAAAAAAAGGAAAAAAATCTCAGACAGAACAACAATCTACAAAGGCAGAGAGAGAACAAAAGGACAAAGACTAACCAGGTAAAACAATCTGTTATTTTTAATCAGTATTTTGTTTTTTTAATTTAATCATCCCTGGGGGGCTGCACAGGCGGATTCTTCGGTTATTGCCACGACAGGAATCAATGACCTTCTGGCCAAACTCCAAGCAGCTGCCTCCGCAATGGAGGCTTTGAACATTGCTCGGTCAGATTCCGTGTCCCCTACCATCCCTAAGATGCAGGAAGAAAGTCCTCCTGGGGCGGGAGTTGGGGTCCTTTTGTGGACAATGCATGAGGAGTCCTATGAGAACCTCCCCCCAGGAGGCTATACCAGTGAGCCAGCATGCACCATGCAAGGGTGAAACTAAAACATATGCATCCATGTTTAATTCCTCACACCTGTGTGTTTGTCCTGCTATGACATGTCAAAATGAATGCTGAGTGAGGGTGACATGATGGCATGAATGATCCTCCATCTCCTCTTCAAATACAATGAGCCTGAGCTTAGGAATTGTCTGCAGTGGTAAAAAAAAAAAAAATCAAAAACAAAACAGAAACGTCACGTGCTAAATAAGCGAGATAGAATATGTTCTACTTTTATATACAATCGTAATAATTATATTGAGAGTAAATCAACATGACAGTTACGTAAGCACCTGCTTATTTGCAACAATATTGGGCCAGCTATGCTGACATGTCTAACCTGATTTTAAAGGGAGGGTATGTGATGCCTTTCATTCCACAGTTCAGCCTGTTCTCGACTGATTGGTCCCGGAAGGAATTAAAAGATCAAAACAAGCTGACAAACTGTACTGACTGGCCCAAATGGAAACGTGTCATTCATTAGGGAATGAGTCTTAATGATGCTTTGTTAGTAATCCTAACACATGTTTTGTTTAGGTTGTCTTACATAGCATACTGGAAGTAACTGCATCCATATGTAATCCAATGTAATCCACAGTTTAACCGAAGCCCCGTGTGCAGTATGTTTATGTAACCAAACATTCTTTGTCTTTCTATGTTTATGGGTACTTTTTCATGTTTGCTTCTTGGGGATTTTTTTTCAGAATTCGTCTTACTTTATTTTTAGCTTTGTTAACGGTGTGACGACTGCAACGTCAGTCACTCTTAACACTTTGGTTCGGAGTAAAATGTCTCTGTTAACTGTTAACTAACATTCTACCGTGTGCATCGTCTTGGTCCCGACCAACAGACAAACACACGACAAACGTGACTTAAAACATACCAAATTACAAGCATGATAAAGTGCTCTAAAATTCTATTACATTACGGTCATTTAGCAGACGCTTTTATCCAAAGCGACTTACAATTCAGTATCTATCTCCACACCGTAGACGCAGCTACGGGAGCAATTTTGGGGTTAAGTGTCTTGCTCAAGGACGCATTGACACTAGTAGAGTAGGAGCCGGGGATCGAACCGCCGACCCTCTGATTGAAAGGCTCTCCACTTAGCCACAGTCACCCCTAAAATCAGTCACCCCTAAAATGAAGGAAAGAAGAGAAATGTCATTCAACCGCTGCGATCGATAACCTGGAAAGATGCTAAATTATGTTCCCAATAAGTCAGCAGTGTATTGATATAAAAAGGAAAGCAGGAATTTCTGTTGAGAGAAAAAAAAAAAAAGAATATTAATGGAGAACTCTGTGGTGAGCTGAGCTAATACCTGTGTCCTGCTGTTTAACAAGAAAACATGTCCTGGAAGTTCTGCAGTGGGGAAGAGGTTTAGGATTGATCTGTTTTGGCAACCCAGCCTACTGGAGATGGGCTGACGACTGACGTCCTTCTCCAGACTGAAGGGGGGGGGGGGCGCCGCCGAGCCAGGGTGAGTGTGACTGAGATTGTGTGCCGGTTGAATATACAGCTGCAAACACATTTCTAAACATCTGTAGATTATGTTTAGTTCCTTTGTTTAGGGCTGGGTTGCGCCAACAATGATTCCTTTAATCATAGTTTGGCTGAAATAGGTTTAAAATGCCAAATAAATTAGCAGAATTCATTTAATTTTTTTTGTATTTAACATTTGAGCCACACGGAGGAGGCTGCATGTTCACACTGTTCTGACAATTATTCAGATTGCTTGTTAACTCCGCCCATTTGGCCTCATTTATAGATTATGTAACATGTATACATGTTTTAATAACTAGCATAAAACATTTATGTATCTCTTTGTTAAGAGTAGAAACTAAACTGATGATTGAAGATAGGTTTGAATTGTCATCTTTCTTAACTCAAAGCCAACGTTTGTTGCAACATGATTCACGGTTCAACCGTGATTTAATGGGGTTTAAGAAAGGAATCCGTGTTGGTGCAACACAGTCTGAGTTCACAAATATAGGTATTACAGGATTAAAATGCTTCAATATGTCTACTTATTAAACGGTGCCATTGAGAGGCATTTACATCCTTTGAGGTCTTTTAAATACACGCTAAATCTCACGGCTGTGTTGGATGGACTGACCAACACCATGACACGACCAACTGAGGTACATGGCCTTCTATTGACCCCTTGTGCTCACAGGTCAACTCAAGTGGAAGAAGAATCCCAACCCTGACTCTACTGTCTGGTGAAAAGTCGAGGCTGGAACACAACTGGGGGGGGAGGAATGGATGGACGGCCGCGGTGAAACAAAGGCATATGACTCAGACAAACGTAGCGCAACGTCCCCAGAAGTAGGTGCATAACCTCAATCTACTACCTGAGAGAAATGCCACGTCAGGCCAGTGTCGTGCAGAGAGAAAAGACAAACACACACACACACACACACACGCCCGTGACTCACAGAGGCAGACGAGCCAAAACGCACACTCGTGCAGATAGCAGGGCGATTGAGTGTGGTGATGCAGCAACTAAACTAGGAGGCAGTAGGTTCCCACCGGCCTCTTTTATGCATTACAGCCGTCTAGACTACAGAGCTAGTCGGCGCTAGTGTCGGTCATATGACAGTGACGATAGACGGCAATGTGTTTCAATTTGTTTCCACAGTCAGTGTTTCCTTTATCTTAAGGTGTGGGGGGGGGTTATTCAGGAGACTGACAACACTCTGCTGCCTGCAGACTTTTTGATTTTTTTTTTTGGGGGGAAGTATAAGGTAACCACCATCCTGTGATGTGAGGCCAAGAGGGATTATGTGACGGATGACGAGAGTGGATAAATATTGTGCTGTTAGCCCGTGATGATTTAACAAACACACTTTAAAGGGAGGTGTGTGCTGGATTCAAATGAAAGAGAACCTTTTTTTTTTTTTTTTTCGGTGGGAAAATTCTGACAGCATTTCATATGAAGTACCTGCACTAACAGAGATTGCACCACTTGTGCATGCAAATCTGTTAATTATTGGGTGAGGTAAGGACAGCTCAGAGTGGGGGGGTGGTGAATGAGAGTCCGTGAAAGAGGGATGAGAGGGGTCCAGAGGTGGGAAGAAATGGGGGGTCAAGCACGAGAGGCTGAATGGAGGTTCCACTGGGGACAAATGATTGGCATGGGCCGGGAGGTGTTGTGGCGATGAACCCAAGGTTTGAGGCTCAGGTTGGGGGTCAACTTCTTGATGAGGCTTCGTAGGTTCATCATCCCCCGCGTTGTGCCCGTAATGAAAGAGAAGGAGGTGAGGAGGCAGACAAGAGGTCTGTGTCTCGCAGGAGTGTTCAGGCATCAAACTGGCACGGTTCACAGAGGAGCTATTAAAGTTAAACATCAGCCGAAAATGAAAAGTCTTTCTTTAGGAGTCGTACAACAGAGAATACAGCCGGGTCAACGTCCGTGTGGAGTCGACCAGCGAGAATACGTCAAACGGAGTATTTTAGGACGATCCTGCCTTCAAGACTCGGACACTCTGCTGCCACCTAGCAGCCCGGCGGCGGTAAAAGCGGGAAAACTAGTGGCTCTGCACATAAATAGACACAGGAAACGGAATTAAAGTGAACAACATCATTTATCTCGCAAAGACACGTAGCACAGTAGCTCGTGTAGTTAACCTTTCATTAGCAAAGTAGATAGCCAGCTGGTTAAAGTCCCGGTGAAACAGAAGATAGAGCAGCTTTATCCACGGTACTGTGAAGCATTACCAGTGAAACGGAATTATTTATTATGAATTATTAATATTTGAGTGGTGTACAGTTGGAAGAGGGATTTTTAAAATCAAATCCTTTGCATTTGATTGGATTGCAAAATTGTGGGCGGGCTTTGAATGTGTCACAAGCGCGATACGGATTGGATTTTTTATTTTTTGTTTGCATTTATTCTTGAATGGGTGCATAATATGACCGGGGAGTGGACGTCGAATGGTTAAAAAAAGGCTTAAAGTGTGTCAACACGATCGCGCATTGGTTGACAGCACAGCAGTAGCTGCAATCTTCCTTCAACATGAAACCACAATGCAATGCAGGCTTAACTGTGCACAGATGGTAATAGCCAAAGACCTCAAAGGAAAGATGTTTCCGTGCCACAATAGACTATTTCATACTGGAGAAACCCAGGTGCTCACAACACCCTCTTGCAGCTGTCAACATTGTAGATGGTAGCAGTTAAAGTGTGAGGCTGCATTGCCATTGTGATCAACAAAAGCTGCTCCACTGACCCTGCTCCATTTGTGATCAACACTGCTTCTTTTTTTTTTTTTTTTTTTCCAGTTTTCAGCAGGACGACATATGTGCGCCATTCTGATAATATTGCAAGTTGGCTTCAACAATTTTTTTGAAATGTTGATGTTGCAGCTGTACTAGTTCGGGGGATGCAAAGTGAAGACAAAGAAGCTGCGTTTAATGTGACGGGGAGGAGATAATTGTGCACATTTATGTAAATGGAACAGTGCAGCAAAACTAATTGTGACATTGGCTTTGGCACTGCCGTGAGACAGACGGCTGACAGACAGGATGAGAGGGAGAGAGATACGGAGAAAGGCAACAGAAGTTGTATTTGCTCAAAATTTGAAACCAAACAAACACGTTTTAGGAAGCTCATGCCGTTTGCTGATGACACATTATATTTTGATTTTGTCAAGGTTAAAAATATTGACAGGACAAAATGAATAATTGATCCAACAAAGAGGAGAAGTAGAGAGAGAAGAAGGAGAAACGGGCGGTGTTGTGTTGTGAAAGCCAGTATACATTTCAAACGCTGTTAGACATTTATTGAAAGTGATTCACGGTCTCATGTTCACTCTCTCAGTGCTACTCTGTAGTTTCTATCATTTCACTGACTGAGTGTTTGACTCTGAAAACAAGTGTTTTGTAGACGTCAACAAGTGTTGAGAAATAAAGAGCTTTTTTTTTTTGTTTTAACGTCCTTCAATTGATAGAGAAAGGCACTAACACAAGTCGGTACTCCTGCTATAAAGAAGAAAAAAACTGAATGTTTTATTTTTTTAATTTAATTGAGGATTTGAGCTTTTTTTATTGTTGTCTAGTGACTGGCTAGTTAGTTTCTCTGTTTATTTTGTGCGCTTCCTGATGTGATTTATTGTCCCGTTGTATTTTTATTAATTATGTTATCATAGTTTCTTTTTTGTCCCAGTTTGTCTTTCTCCTTAGGTTGATGGGAGGTCTGTTGTACAAGCCTGTGGCTTCCTGACCTCTGAGCTGCTTTTACTTTTCTTTTTCTTTTTTTTATTCTCCATTATCTGGATTTTATGAGATTTCATGTCGTGCAAATAAAATAGAAAAGATATTAAAATGCAAAAAGAATGGAGCGAAACGTACTTAAACTAAAGCCTCGACTCGTTCAGAGCCTTCTAATGCTATCTTCTCCTGTGGATTATGCAGTTCATTGACATTCTCTCCAGTTGATTGTGATTTCCTATTCAGGCCTTTGATGCTGGCCGGATTTAAACATTCTGTTTGTGAACCGTCCATACCTTTGGTCTGTCGAGAGCTTGGCAGGATCGGAGGCTGACAAGCCAAGCAATAGTCACCTCCCCCTGAAAAGAGCCAGGGGTAGTGTGAGGTTCATGGTGTTCAAAGCACCACTCTCCTCCTTCATCATTATGTCGGATGATGCCAGTGTACCGATATGAATGAAAACACGTCTTCAGTCGTGATGAAGTCTTTATATACTTGACTGTGTTCTTTGTAGCGTCTTCATGCAGCATGATGGGTGTTCAGATACAAAAATGTCCTGAAGTTAAGAATAAATGCAATTAGGTTGAGTTTATATTTAGTAAGCAAATATACACAAGTCCTGCATTCTCCTCATGATAAATATTCATGCCAGTCAACATAATGTGAGTTGAATCCCTCTGGCTCAGTAAATTTTTTTTTGTAGGTTTTTTTTCGAGCAATTTTATCCTTTGGCTTTGTTTCATCCACGGTGGTGTGTTTTTCATGGATATTTCGCAGTATTTCAAGTAATTGCATGTGTGTACTCTTGGGAACAGGGTAAAAAGGGTACTATTTCTCTCTCTCTTCCCCCCCCCCCCCCCCCCAAAAAAAAAAAAAAATTGTCAGAGAGGTTTAGCAGATTTGTACCTTTGAAAGATTGCTTTTAAAATAATTTCTGTCTACTTTTTAGAGAACTTATTTATTTTTTTAAGCCACCACCGATTGACAGTGGACATGATAAGAATTTTAAGAAGATTTCTTCTAGAGGAAAAGAATAACAGGAAATTATACTGAAACCGAATGTGTATATTCCCCCAAAAAATAATAGTTTTTTTATTGAATTATGTGTTTCTAATTAGACGATATAAAATCACAAAAAACATCTATATCAGCCCACCTTATTTCACTCATCCAATCGCTGCACTCAATGCACAGAGCAAGAGACTTTGTATGTTGAGCTCCCACTATTGAAGGTTTCGTGGGACAATAAATGTATTACAGGGGAGAAAAGTCCATAAAGGGTGGGTGGTTGCTTCGGTGTGTGGTTCAGAGGTCAAACAATGTGAAACCAAAAGCAGATGTTGACTTTAGGCTTCTTAAGTAATGTTGTGACGCTAACATTACATAACGGTGTCCACTAAGGGTTGTTATTCATTTGACGGCAGTTACGTCTTTATGGTTACGTTGCGGTGGGTCGGGGTGCCGATGGGTTTTCCTCACCAGCAGAGGTTGAGTCAATTTCAGGTCTTATTTATTGACCATTTTAATTGTATTGTCATCCCCTTTATAATAAATACGGACAGGTAAGTTTAGTTATTTTATTGCTTCATTGATTATAATAAAACATTATTGGCTTCAGCCTTTACTGTCTGCATGGTTTTTAGTGGTGGAAATAATTGATTGCTCGTATTATAACGGAGCATTTTTACACACACTGTGATAGTGAAATTCAGAAGAAAAAAAGAAGGGAGTTCTGCAAGAAAAACAAACAAAGGAAGAGCACCCGGGTAGTTTCCAAATCAGTGTGTTGGAGCTGTCATAGACACAGTTGGTGCCCGTTGTCACGACGAACATCTGTCCTGTCATTGATGGGACTTGCTCCGTGATGATAGCGACTTGTGTGGTAGCAAGTTGATAGCATTTGCTAATTATCTGAATCCAATTTTTAGCGTGTTGTGTTTGTGTGACATGAGTACAATAGTGCTATTATAAATCATGATACACACCCCTAATTAAAACCTGGGTCAGCTAGTTTGAGAGAGAAGCATTCTGCTTTGGCTCATTGCCCCTTCTGTTGCTCGAACACACAACGAGCAACGGCCTCGCAGGTAGACATAAAAAGAACGAGTCAAGATTGTTTTGTTGTTACTTTATCATTATAGCAACCTGTTATTTGGTGGATATTCAAATTGGTTTCACTTAGGAATGCATTGTTATGGCAGCACAGACAAGGATTGGTGTAGCTGATTTGACTGTTTAATCAATGTCTGACAGACAGAAACTGCATTGTGCCTTTCAGTTGCACTTATGTACCTTTTTGCAATATCAAGGTGGCTTCGTGATTCTGAAATACTTAATAAAAGAGGTGCAATTTCTTCAGATTCTTCTGGTGGTCCCCACCTATTTAGCCGTGTCCCTCCTGGTCTTAAGTCTGGGATCCCAATAAGTGGACCCTCCCCAGTATGTTCATGGATACCGTTATGTAAAAGTGCACTGTGGTCTAGTTGACTAAGTAGCTTCTTGTTAATACATACTAAGCTCAAACTACAGTTGACAACAGATGTCATAAGCTGCTTATCAGGAGTTGGAGCGTCTATGAATGCCGCTGATAAGTATACAATTACAATTTTCGGTGGCTTAATTCTAAATAGTGGATCGGAGTGATAAGCAGAGGGAGTATGGTTGGCCGTGTTTTTCCTTGTCCTTTTTCATTGTTAAAGAGCTCCTGCAGTCCCACATCAGCCGCTGGTCTCCGAGGCCCTCTGATCAGGGCTTTGTTGGTTGTTCTCTCGCTTCCAGGCCCAAGACAAAGGCAGACTGTGCTTTTGAGGTTGTTGCTTCTAAACTTTGGAACTCTCTCCCATTGGACATAAGATCTGAGGACACCGTGGACACCTTTCAAAAGCAGCTCAAGACCCATTTGTTCCAACTTGCTTTTGTTCAGGTTTTGTGGTGTTTCTCCTGTTTTTTAGCAGTGAGTGTCATACCTGTTTTTCGTCTTTTACTTGCTATTTTCTCTTTTGCTGTGAGGCACTGCGTGACGTCTGCTATTGAAAGGTGCTATATAAATAAACATAGCATTATTATAGTGACTGTTCATGACGCCGAATAAATTGAGTCAATAATGTAGCCGTCATCCATTTCCGTCAGAATGTAATCAAAGATCTGATAGGTTAAACTTTAATATGGAGAAAAAGTTCTTTTTTATTCTGAGACAAAGCTATGGTAGGTCATGCAGTGATGCCAAGGACTTTTAGACGGACGTATATTGATAAGATAAAGTAAAGAGAAAATAATTCCAAGCAATGTACTGTTGTCTTAGCTGACAGTTTTTACTTTTCACAACCTAATGTTGGTGGTTTAGGAAGCCTCAGCACATGTCAATACCTCCAATCGATACAGAGGAAAACTGTATTGCACCATTAAATGTGTTTCTTTGCTTAACATTTGAGGAGAAAATGACACTGTTCACGATGTGCTATTGAAACGTTTTGTCAGCTTTTCACATCTGTCAAACCTCATGAGGAGTAAAGTGCGGGTGAATAAGTGCCATGAATTGATTTCCTGCTTCTTTTTGTCTTTTAGTGATGCACAGCTTCCCTCTAAACTCTGTAACCAAAAATATGACACATGTGGTGCCAAGTGAACTGCAGAACTTAAAAAAGGAAAATCCACCCTCGGATGTGTTAGCGCAACATTTTTAATATAAAAAGAAGTTATAACTCTTTGATACCGAGGGCCTGACACTTGAGCGTGACCTCTGCCTTTGATGTTTGCCACAGTCAAGCTGAAAATATCTTGATGCAGAGTCACATTGTCATCAGTGCTCGGCTTTGTTGCACAGCAAACAGATGAAGGAGCCATAGTGTTAGTGTTTTAGCGTGAATCAGAAACGGTACCACTTTAGCTCCTCCGTGTTGTTAGCAGCCATCAGCGGACAAAACAGATTACAATTTAAAGTTATAATCCTTCTTATGTTCTTCATACAGAATCCTGATCAACAACTCCTTAACTCACCATTTACAGAAACAGAATAAATTACCAATTCATTTAACTTGAATTATACATGATTTGTGATGAGCTAAATAATGCAAAAAAAAAAAAACACCGGTCTCTTGAACTAAACATAATGATACAAAATTGGAGAACGTTTAAGTGTTAAAATGAAGACGGAAGAAGAAATTTACTGACATAGATCAACGTAATTGAGAGATTAGTGAGTAAATGATACAAAACAAGGATGCACAAAGCAGAGGTGGAGATAACAAATTTTATTTACTCTTGTCACTCTTTTTGTGTGTGCAACAATGCAACATAATACAAAATGATACGTAATTATGTCAATATGGGTTAAGGTTAGTATCGTACCACGGCAGATAGGTAAAAAAGGTTGCATCTATCTCAATGAATTAGCTGGTTTAATACACCAGTGATACAAATCAGACACAAATCAACAAATGAAAAATATAGATTATCGATTATTGAGGGATTAATGATGAATACTATAAGGTCGGCAAAAGTCTTTTCTTATTATTCCTGTTATTATATATCTATATTTGATGGAGAGACAAACAGCCCTCTTAAATTGCTCGAATCTGCCTTTACAATAGGTTTCTGAGTCGAGTTGAACAACAGTCATTTATAAAACGATTTGAAAAATAGCTCTGGATGTTAAAAGACACTATATTCTGTGCTCTGAATCTAGATCATGCTCCTCGGAGTCTTGTGTGGTGTGCAAAATAAATGAGGAGGAACGCAATCAGCTCAAAACTGCTTTCAGATTAAAGCAAGTCCCCACAGATGGGATCAGCAGTGTACAATTTGACCCCTGAACCCATAATAATGTTCTGAAATCACCCTCTGTAATCGACTACAAGGCCTGACAGTATGTTGGATCAGCGAAGCTCTCCAGAAGAGTCACCACAAGGGCTCTTCACTTAATGAAATCTCTCAGCTTTCTTATTGATTTGCCTCAGGTACTTTGCAGTTGTGTGCAAAACAGGGGTTATTTGATTTGGAGTAAACACAACAATGTATATCTTCTTCCCCTGAGTGCGGGGCATTGGTGCTCTTTTCCTTTCCATGGCACTTTCTACATTAAAATGAATAAGACAATTTAGAAATAGAAATCAAGTTTGCTGAAATCTGTCAGATTTCTCAATAAAGGCCAATCTTTTATCTGCAAAGTGGGAGCAATCCAGGACCACCCGAGTTGGATTTTGCTCATCTTCAGTCAACAAACTGCTATTATTAAATCGTTGCATCAGATGAAGTATTTGCTTGTGTTATTTTCTTGACGCATGCAAGTAGTGCTGCATAATATTTTTAAAAGTCTTGTGATGGCGGAGTTGTTGTTTTTTTGTGTCTGTGTTCCATTGCACACATAAATAATTGATTTGTTTGTCTGTGGACATTGCAGTACATTTTAAAGATAAAGGAAATCCCATGATTCCAGAACATAGCACTTTTCTTTATTGTTTTTTATTTTTCTTATTTTTTTTTTTTACATTGGTATCATTTTTTATTCCCCTGACAACTGTATTCCTATTAGTCGCCTTCTGGAGTTTGAGACTGCAGTTTAAACCGTAAACTGAACTAAAACAGCTCATTTTATGTACCAGTCAATGTTAATTGTGTACATTTTATTATGCAGTTTAATCACAAACAATGCAGAATCGATTGTTATTACCCAAGATATTTACGGTGAATCCTTTGTTGATTCAGATGAAGCCTTTGGTCAGATATCATTGAGTAGATACACATGTTGCCTACTTTGTTATTATTTGTCAATATTAGAGTTGATGGCAATTATTTTTGTTAGATTTGTTTAAACAAATTCATTGGTAGGTGAAAGGATAGCTCAATATTTTTGGGAGATTCGCTGAATTGCTTTCTGTCAAGACAAGATGTGAGCGAACGACAAGCAGTCACAGTGTCGATTCACAGCGTCACCGAGTCACCGAGTCACAGCGTCACCGAGTCACCGAGTCACTGAGTCAGTGAGTCAGTGAGTCAGTGAGGTTGAAATGTTTGGCCCCATTTTGCCTAATCAGAGGCCGATACCAGAACCCTGTGCTTACAGACCATATCTGGCATTCCACTCTATACCTGCTGACCTGGGGCATACATATTGACAATGCAGGCAAGTGCGCTTGCAACACAATAAAAACATGACAAAAACAAAAATAGTGAATTCCTACATTTGTTTTTTTTAAATTTGCATCAGGAGATACGTAAACAGCAGCCACAAAAGAAATTCCAATCTCTGGGCAGATAATATGACCGACAGGAAAACACTGTCCATCAACATTGAATATGTTTATGCAGCAATCATTATTGATGTAAACAGAGTCAACCTCTTCACGTCCCAACGGAATCCTGCACTCTGTCCTGCGGTCCGCCCGTCAAAGTGCTGCTTGACCCGGGATGAACAATGGAGCCAGGTCTCCGGTCTCTCAGGTCGCTGTGTTCGCCCGGAGCTTTATTTCATCCATAGTATTTACCTGCGATCGAGCATCAGACAGCACAGGAGCAGGCTGGATCGCGGCGTGTCCTTAGGTCGTAGCTGGGTTAGCTTAGCTTCCGCCTCGGCTCTCCTTTGCTCTCCTCCATGAGGCACTTTGCTGCTGGCTGGTCGGCCATGGGTGGTGATTGTCTCGAGGTCCACTGCACTTAATCTAACCCCCACACTTCCTTTTTACGATGGTGATGAATGTATTCTGTCATATGCCGTAACTGCTTCGGTAATGTACACAGAATTGCCCTAACATTTTTTTTTTTTTTAGAGAAATTCATGGGAGCTACCCGCCGCAGCATGTACATGCTTCGCCGTTGCCGTAACAAGTACAAGTAATTGCAAGTGGTTCTGATTTCCAGGCCTGTTGTTAGGGATGCACAGGTCCGACTTTTCCCGTCCTGATTCAAACACAGATAACCTGGGCTTCAGGCATCGGATCGGTACTCAGTATGAGCCGACATGTTGTGCATGTCGTGACAACCCACTACCAGAGGCACGTGTGTGCTAGGCGGATGGATACGTTGTTGTTGTTGTTGGAGAAATACTTTGAGTATTTAATTCCACCACAAAAGCACACATTGTTCTACATTTCTGTTTGTGTCATCATTCAGGCTGTTAACATACAGGATATGTAGCTATACCTACGAAAATGAGGTAAAACTCGGGTCAAACAAAAATTGGTCTTTAAACCAGGAGTGTTGTTCAAATAATTGCCGAAATTAACGTCACTTCCGTAGTTATTTTAACCCAATCCACAATATTTTCCAAAACCTAACAAAGTAGTTTTGTTGCCTAAAGTTGCCTAGGTGCTTTATTTTGAAAAGACTAGCTGAAATTGACACGTGTTGCTGTATTTTTTACAGCAACACGTTAAAAAAAATTTTTTTTAACGCACTCAAAATAGAGTAGTCATTCTTTTTGAGATATCATAACAACTGTTGTACAACACGCTTCATCACTCAATTAACAATTTGTTAATTTAGTGGAAGTTGCAAATGTATGAATTTTGGTGTCATCAGCTGTGTGCATCCCCTTTTTCGACACGTCTCATGGTTGCGAAAAAAAAAAAAGTGTCAAAACTGACATGGCAGCCTGTCAGGTGGCAGCTGCGGTTTTGAAAAGCAGAGTTTGTTGCCTTTGGAGCGAGTTTCAGAGAATGTGGTCCGTCTTCCACATGTATCGCTTCAGCTGACTTTGTGATCAGAATGATTGTAAATGAGGTTTGCCAGGAGAGAAGAAGGTTACAGAAAGGTGAATGTATTAGGTGCAGTATTTCTGAGTGAGCATAAGGCTTGATGGAGATTAAAAAAAAAAAATAAAAAAAAAATAGCTGGCAAGCCACTATTTCCATTAGCATGCTCTCGGTGTTGCATCCCCTCTTCCCAGCAAAGTACATATAGGGTGCTTTAAAAAAAAAAAAAAGGCACTAGAAGTTGCCAAATGCAGATTTGCATATCAATATCTTTGCTACAGTCCCATGCACTTTGCAAAGGAAGGGGCTACTCTTACTGTAATGCAGGAGGCAGTGTGTATTAGTAGACTATAGATTACACAAATAGACGATCAGAGTTTATGTGTCCTCCGGGGTCGGAAGTAAGGCAGGGGGGCGGGGCTTAACACCTCACAAGTGAATCTTAGGGTATAATGTGATTTGTTTGATTGTCATAACTGTTCGATTTGTTCATGTTTTGTATGTCTACTAAAATGTCATGTGTAGCTTTTTGTTTAGGCTGTAAAAAGGCCTCTACACACTATAAATGACACGAAAACGCCCCTCCTTTTTGAACAATAAGTGAAAAAAAGATGATTAAAGCCTGTATATGTGTCAGTTTTGGAAAAAACATAGTCTAACATTAGGGAGAATTTTTCAGGCCCAATGTGTTTTAACATGAATGGCACATCTGAGTAGTTACCACCATTAAGCACTAGAAACCTGTTTTGGCAAAAAAATGTTTTAAAATAAACAGAAGTAGCTAATTGCAGATATTTAGTGTGACAACCCTGATGTGCTTTTATCCAGCGATGATGTTGCTATGAGAGGTTCACGAGGCACAGCTGGAGCTGAATTTAGAGTCATGTTGACACTTCTGGCTCAGTACTTCTTCCTTTCTAAATTTCAAGTGTGGTTTACAAATTAGAATCTCATGTTCATCACCTAATTTAGCAAGATCCTTGGGACCTTTGTCTTTCTCCTTCCTTTACTTCTATCGTGGTTGACAAGAGCTCAATTCAGAGCTGTGTCTGCACTCAATCAGTCACACAGTTGTATTGCACTGCTTTGATTGACTACTCAGCTCTTCTTATGTTCATTCAGCACGAGGAGCAAGAGTTATGAATCCGGCCATTGACTGGCCACTAGACGGTTCCATCCTGAGCAACCGGACCAAACACAAACGCTGATGATTTCTGTATATAGAAGCATGAATCAAAAAGCTTTCATTTAACAGTTGCCATGAACTGACTGGTCAATTAATCACTTTTGATCCTTCGCATTGACAAAAGTAACAACATGGATGTATTTCATGGCGTATTGGTGCAGGAAAAGAATGTGAAGATGCATGTGATTAACACCAATATTCCACTGAAAGTACTTCAGTAGACTGTAGTGGACGTTCAGCACAGTCGAGTAACAATTTTACTGTTCACATTTGCTCTCTTTTTCAAATAAGATGATTTGTTTGAATCCCGTCTGATCGTCCAACTGCTTGTTCTTCTGGTATGTCGCTGTCATCGGTTGGAAGAGTGAGAATACTGAGTTTAAATTGGGTGAGCTAGGTTTAAAGCTCGGGACGAGCATTTCCTTTCAGGGTATTTGTTTGAAATGATCTGTGCTGCCATCTTTTTAAGCTTGAATCATGATGAACCCGAAGTGTCTGACACTTTGCTTTTCTAGAGGAAACCTTTGCATACTGTGTGTGTGTGTGTGTGTGTGTGTGTGTGTGTGTGTGTGTGTGTGTGTGTATGAGTGTGTCTGTAAGTATGCATGTAAGTATTGGCACTGGCTGTGATAACAGAGTAGGAGAAAGTGCGTTATTATGTGAACAGAAGCATTCAACACACGTCTGCGCGGCAGGTAACCGCATTCGGTACGACACTGCTGTTTAGTGTTTGAATAAAGGCTGCATGTCTTTTATTACATTCTCTAGAAACAATATCATTAGGTATTCCAGCCAGTTCCTACCACATTATGTTATAGAACACATCCAACACAGCACCAGGGCCCCTTAGTAAGAGCGCTACGCTGCATTTATCAACGCACTCTCACTCCCAACTCGGCAAATACTGCAGCTTGTTCAGTGGTCCTGTATGCTTTAAAGTTAAGTACTTAAGTTATGTAACAAAACTAAGGTAAAATTACTCAAAATTTGCTTTTTGGATGTAGGACACTAACAGTGGTCTCCTGGGGGAATGTCCTGTGTCCTGTCTCCTAAGTGTTTTCCTTATTTTTTTCAGTTATCATAAGTTCCTGTTTTATTTTGGGTTACTTACCTCTCCTCTCGTTTCAGGTCACTCCCACCTCCTGCCTTTGTGTGTTTTCCCGCCACTGTGATTGTCTGCCCCGCCCCTGATTGATCCCACCTCACACTACCTCACTACAAGGGATTTAAACCCTGTGTCCTCCTGTCTAATTGCCAGTTTGTTTTTCGTCCTCCTGCCGTTATATCCCTGGTTTTTGATATCTCTGCCTGATCCCTGCCTGATTTGTTTAACAGTCCTGATCATGTGACTCATCCAACCCCTCCTCCCTACTGTGCAGGTAGACGTTTTTGATCTTTATACTACGTCAGTTGCTCTGCCCATCTCATAATGACACAGATGGGTTTACATTAGTTAGTTGAGAGCCTGGTGCATCTCATACAGATGTCAAAGTGTACCTTGTGTTTTATTAAGGTAACAAATGCATCCAAAACTGGTGTACAAGCAGTTAAAGGGAAGCCTGGTCTCCTAAAAATTATGTTCCCAAACAACAAAACTGCATTGTCATTTACTTTTTTGAAGGAAATCTAAATTCTCCTGGATCATGTTTGTTTTCGGCGTCTCACAAATCTGTTTCGAATCACAGGCCGCATAAATCTGCCGCCGAATTGAACAGGCGGGTCAAACAAACACAACACTCTCACCTAGGACGCCGCTGTTTATTTATTGTTATCGTCCATAACTTGAATAACATAACAAATGCACTTGCCTTACTTGCGTAACTTTTAAATTCCGTTAATCACAGGTTTAAAACTGCGACCGTAATCCACGTCAAGCCCAGGTTTCTAATAACTCATCCCGTGAACGGACACTTTTCTCCTGCAGCTTTGGAGGAACTTTGTCAACTTTGTGAAAGTAACAACTGGTGGCGTCACCGGGATTATCTCAACTTGAGGTTTGTTGGGTTTAAATGAAGTGTTACCCACTTCCATTCTTAGGCTAGTGTGTGTGTGTGTGTGTGGATGCCTTTCTGTAATGTGTATTTCTACTGTAATCCAGATGGCTTTACATTACACATGCTCAATATTAGTGTGTGCGCGCGGCTTGTTAGACGCTTGTTTATGTGGCTGCGTTCTCTCCTCTCCTCTCCTCTCCTCCCGCCTCCTCTTGTTACTTTCTGCAGCCACCGGAGCTGCTTCAAGCTGCCTCCCTCGGGGCTTAGCCAGATTGAGTCGGGCGGACGGTTATCTAGGATGTGAACAGCTTTGTCATAATTGCCAACCTCATGAGCTCACCACTGCTGTTATTTCACACACTAAACCCTATTAACGGTTGCATATGTTACCATCCCTCGCCTTTTTATTGTGCAACTTTGAACGCTGGCGCCAATTAGCTGGGTCCGTGCCGGCCTCTCCTGGTGACGGCATTAAGAGCGCGTCCTTGGAATTACGGCTCATTAGTTCATTTGTTTACCCTAGAATAATATCTAGATTTACTATAGGCAATAGTTATTTGGTGTGACCTTTTTTTCCAATTAATTTTGAGGGTAGTGCGACCCTTATAACTGCATGAACCTTTGAGTGGTGCGCGGTTTGCTTATTAGTGCTAATATGTATTTTTTTTTTTTTGGTTGAATCCTGGATGTACTGTTTAATTCACAATAAAAGATTGTATCATTGGCTCTGAGGTAACACATTTTAAATGTTACCTCTATGATTACAACATTATTAACTAGTAAAAGAAATTCAAAGTGTTAAAATGTCAGAGAGTAATACCTCATCATGGAGAGGTAAATGCACTCTAGTGAGCTGCTGGCTCATAGATGTACCGGTAAGCAAGGAAAAGCTACATATTTGTAACTCTGATGCAATATTTTATGCATCGATGTCTTCGCAAAACTTGCTTTCTCGAAAAAGGCAAATATTACACTTTTTTTTTTTCTCCCAGACTTTTTCCTGAAGAAGGCAATATGTATACAGATATACTGATTCATAAGAACACAAATAAAAAGATTCCATCTGAGGTACAGTATGAGATCATGGCTTTCCCGTTCTTTATGAAAAAAGCAGAAGAAACAGGAAACAAACCCTCTAATTTACTTGATCACAGATATTCTTACATTTGGTTAATCATAATATAAATCAATGCAAACTAACGAAAAATCATAAGTAACAATTTTACAGCCATCAAGATCAATATTCATGGAATATATTTTGTATTATTTATTGCTGAGGATGCATTTCAGATTGTGTAATTCATTTGAAAGCCCAACAATGGACAAGGGTTTGAAATTAGCTGCAACTGTAAAGTTTATTTGCTATTGTAAACGGTGGAATGCAATCACGGTAAATGCAAATAAACAATGCAATACATTTATGTGAAACTAAATATCTGTGACGGTATGTCAGCCTCACCCACGCTATGGAAATACAGCCCTATAACATCTCGATTGTTAGATTACCAGGAGGGCTAACGGTATGAGAAGTGAAGGAGAACAGGAATTTGACAAATGACACCGCAAGTTGTCTCCTTATGTGGAACGGAGCATGTTAACCCCTTCTGTTTCCACTGAATCGCGCAGCCCTGTGCAAGGTCCCCCGGGACCATGTGTCCTCCTTTTTGGCATGCTGTGCAGTCCTTCGCTGACACACTGATACTTTCTTGTCATTGATCATATGCTGGAAGCAGGACATTGCTGCAGTTTCATCATGCTTGCTGCACCGGCTAACCTATCTAAGGTCATTATGCTCTACAGTCGGGACTGGGCACAACTATACCTCAGGAGGACTCACTTTCCATTTTCAGGCGCGGAAACTTCTGGGCTGACTTTCCATTGTCACCATTTTTCTTGTGGGCTGTTAGTACGATAAGACAGCAGTACTGTATGGCAGGAATTCATTGTCCACATGCTATTTGTCAAGAGTCATTTGACATTGCATTCCAGTCATGTTATCCACACAAAGAGCAATGAATAGAAACTTCAAATTGAATCTCAAGCTGTGTCCTAAACTGGAGTCGAGTCTGGCTATGAGAATGGTTATTCTTTTTGTCGTCTTCTGGCAGTAGCTGGAGTCTTGATACTGGAGAACTCATTCTTTGGCACCAAGATTGCAACGAGCGGCTGGATCGGCATCCTAACGCACCTCTCCTCCCACTGGGGCACATGTAACCCTGATCATACCGCGTATGAGTAAAGTTAAGAGAAATAACGATTGGAAGTGTCCTAAACATTTGGTATATTGCTTAAGTTTTTCAAAGCAACATTGAATCTTTCTCTTGTAAGAAACATTTGAACTCGTCAAACACCACCTCTTGGGTCAGTGCCCCTCGGCGTCTGATATCAATACACCGTGGTACCCTTTAGCGTCTTTAACAAATGACCGGGCTTTCAACTAACTCCTATGCAAACCCATCCGCGTCCTTATTCGACGATCAGAGCAACTGACGTTGTATAAAGAGCGAGAAAATCTTCGTGGGGCTGGAGGGAGGTGAGGTTGGACGGGACAAACGCAAGACTTTCAACCAGCATATTGCTAACGTCAGTTACATAACAAACACAGTTATCTTACATAAGTAATAAAGTTATTTTAACCCAAACCACGATCATTTCTTTAGTCTAACCGAATGGTTTTGCTGCGTAAGTTAACCTACAAACTAAGTAAACCTACATTAGAAGTTCATTTTGTAAGAGAGACTGTATGCACGCAATACAGATTAATTTTCATCGTATGAATGACACAAATGTGTTTATGGCATGTAGTCTGTAAACACATACCAGTAAACATGCTGTGTTCAGACCAAGGGACGTGGTATAACAAGTGAGGGAGACCACTTTCAATATTTGAGTAATTTTGAAGCAACGTTAATTTTGTTTTTCATGTACTTGTTTTCCGTAGTTATGTTACGTTGTTTCTCTTTTACTTTGTCTACATATTTTAAGTTTATAACATGTATATTGTCCTTAAAATGATGTTCCATTTGTAGGTCTTTTTCCGTGACATCAGGTTAGAAACGCTAGAAATAAGACTTCAAGAGTCTGGTGATGGTTGTGAGTTCCAGCAGACAGGTTCTCACTACAAAAATAAACTTTTTGTCTGCTGTCTGATTTTTTATTTATTTTTTTTTCTGGCCAGGAGGGACCGAGAACAAAACAGATTATAGGTGCTTTAAATGTTCGCTCAACATGGCATAGAAACCGAGGAAAAAAGGGACTCTGAATAAGGTTTGTTTCGCTCATCCAGTGCCTGCCAGCATAGCTACTTTTCCCCAAGTTTATCCCTTATTTTAATCCTTTCTCTCACTGTGGTACCTTGTCATTTCCCTCCTTAATCTCTTCAGGAATACTTCTTACCGGTATTTAATAAGTGACTTTGCTACAGTACACGGGAGGTATTGTGGTGTTTTGCTGTAGCACTCATTTGAGGAATGATGAAGTGTACCAAACAGTCTCTCTAGATGGATAATGCTCTTTCACTTGTTTAGTCTCGGGACAGACGTATGCTGTTCCCAGGGGGGTACAGTACATGGTGGCCTCAAATACCATACATAACTTGTTCAACTTGTATAAGAGCAATATTTTATACTGTGTGACTTTGTGGGTAAGAAGTGGAAAAAATGCCATTGACTTTTTTTAGAAAGACTAGAGAAGGCATATCTATTAATATAATACTGGGGGTGGGGATGTCGTTTCTTTGTCTACACTTTTCTTTTTGGATTAAGTAGATGAAGGTTCCATTTAAATATGATTCCATCTTCTCTTCTTTGGCCCAACCCCTACCTGCAGTGACAGGAAATTACACTGAAATTAGGTGAAATTCATTCTCTCTCTCTCTCTCTCTCTCTCTCTTTCTCTCTCTCTCTCTCTCTCTCTCATGATGAAGTGACAGGAAGAGAGCAACTGCAGGAATTTTAACACATGCCGGCAGGTCAACAAAAAAAAATGAGGAAATACAGGCTATAGTTCACCGTGAGACAATTCTTTGATTTGTGATGTAAAACGCACCGTTCTCACAGGAGAGAACGTTCGCTGTGTTTTTAGAGTTCCATCTTCTCTCGCCATTCGAACGTTCAGGATGAATGTTTGCAAAGTGTCCATTTAATTCTAACTTGGTAGAGGAAAATTTATGGAAAATTAGCATTGAAATCACTCTCAATCTCTGCAGTTATTAAAAATCATGGCATGTCCTGAGGTCCCATTCGAATAGGGTGTTAAATTAGAATAATGGAGGTTTGATATTAGATTTATTGAGCTACTGGACTGCCTGAAGAACAGACAATCTCTCAATTTACTCTCACTTTGCATATCTGATCATTTAATACTTGGCAGGTTGGCATGTTGTAATTTCTGAACAAATTATTTCAAATAATGGTCCTGATAATACAGTCAATGCAATTATGGTCTAAAAGACATTCAGCAAAGAAAAAATTTTGCTTATTGGTGTCACATGCAGTCATTTGTGTGTTTAAGTAATGGAGGAGTTGTCGCACCGAATCCTAGGGTCCCTCAGTTCTACTACTCTTCAGCTTATAGTTTCTGAATATCAATTGAGATGTATTAACATCAATGATAAGTCACAGTGGTTGGTTTGTGTACGTTTCTTTTGACCCTCAGAAGCTTAGAAAAGTAGTGAACGTATACTGTATCCTGTGTTTCCGAGAACTCCTCTTACTTTTTGCAAGTGTAAATCCTGTGTGCTTCACAGGGCATCTTTGCTGTACTCTATGGCACGGTGCCTCAGGGGTTAGCAATGCCGCCTCACAGCAAGGCAGTCCTGGGTTTGAACTCCACGAGGGCCGACTGAGCTTTTTTTTTTTTTTTGTGTGTGGGTTTCCTACCGCTCCGAAAGACATTGATCTGATTGTGTATAGTATTACACACATCTCAGTGCGTTCAGGGGTTGAGATTTGAAGAGGCAGGACGCTAGCTATTGTTGTTTGAACCTTTTATACAAATGCGGAATCTCAAAAAGACTGTGGCTCAGAGCACAACTACTGAACACACCAGGTGATTTAGTTACATAAATCTGATGTAATAGTGGGTTTTGTCAAGTCCCAGTCAACAATGGCCTTCCCTTCCTATTTAAAGCTTGTCCAAATTCAACCTGTTACAGACGCACCGAAGCGCCTTTTTAGCATCTGTATGAGGCACGCACCAGGCTTTCAACTTGCTCCAATGTAAACCAATCTGTGCCGCTCAGCTCAGAGAAACTGGCATAATATTATGAGCAAGAAGATCCACGTATGTGTCAAACAAACATAGGACTTTCACCCAGGAGACAGCTGCTCTTGTCTCGCTTAGTTTTGTGACGTAACTTCCTCAAGTATAAAACAAATCTACTTGTTTTACATACCAAACATACTTATTTTAGCCCAAACCACAATCGTTTCCAAAGCCTAACCAAGTATTTTTGATGCCTAAACCTAAAAATTAGTAAACCGAAGTTGGAATTTTATTATAATAAGAGACTCTTTTCATGTAGCGAGCACAAACTGTTTGTTTCTTGTGAACACAGAAGTTTTTTTTTGAAAAAGTCACTATGTAGTCCCACACATTTACACAGTTTGAAGGTCAGGGCCTCTGAACAACCAGCAGTATTTGATGAGTTGTGAGTGAAAAATGTGTTGTAAACATTCCGTAAGAGGAAAGAGATTGCTTGCTTCTGTGTACTAGCAGAGGTCCGTTTGAAATCGCCTACCCCAACCGGACGTTCACACATAACTTTCAAAGGAACCAGACCCAATCCAACAGTCAGACAGGGTCAGGATAGATCACAGGATATTTAGACCTAATCCAAAATGCAGTCCACCTGAAAAGATAAGAAAGTGCGTCATTTTTCTTGTACTTCATAGTGTACACTCTGGTCTCATTTACAAGTACATACAGTAACAGATTTACATCAAATTGATTTCATCATACTGTAGTAGCCATAGCACAGTAAAGACTGCACTTCAACTGTCTTGTTCTGATGGACTTGTTAAACTTTATCAGTGGCCAAAGTACTGTCCCAATTCAAAATCTGCATTTAGCCAAATACAGAACAAAGGCCTGCCCACTTCAGCATGGATGCTTTTGGAGCACATTTATGTGAACCTGGGGTGGATGTCTTCCCAGATGCGGAGGCCTGCTAGATGACAAGACTGTCACTGACTGCAGTGATTTGAAGAGCCAGACCGACCGGACGACATCAATGGTCATCCCCCGGTGAGAACAATCTTATCTCAGCCATCCCCTCGGTGCTTCATCAGTGGCACTGGCTTTTCTGTAGCACTTAAAAATAGGATATAAAACTTTGGTGCCGGAGTGTACAGCCAGTTTGAACTCTCAAAAACAAAAGTTTGAAGTTGAAGTACTCTGCATTGAGAAAGCCCTGGGGTGCATCCCAAGTCTCTTGCATCCCTGTTTCCCTCACTTGGGTCCTTTCCTTGCGTCTTAGTCCCTCCCACCAGGGATGCATGGAGGAAACCATGCGAGGAGAGAGGAACGAGGAAATATGTTTCAAGAGACATGAGACGTCCTTTCCTCTGAAGCGTCACATGAAGCGACGTCTGTTTCTGATGACGGCGGCCGCTGATCGCAGACAGCTGGAGAGACTTTTGATAGTTTGTGTCTGCACACATGATCACTGTACTTAATAATAGTAACTAATAATACTAATAACTAATAAAGACACACAGTAATCAGAGGTGTTTTCTCTGTTACCTCTTTAACAAACTGTGTCCTGTTTATAAGCACAGGATCGATTTCTACGGCAGAATGCGTTTGTCATATTTATGACTTATTTGCGTCTGTACGTTTTTAAATTATGACTGTGACGTGATTATTAAATAACCCAGAATATGATTATGGTTTCTCTTGAATGACATAACTCATCAAAACAGACACTCAGGAATGATCAGCCTCACGTGACTGAATTAAATGATGATAAATTATGTAAAAAGCTCTCTCTGACTTTAATTGTATCCATAATAAAAGTTATTGAGGGAAATATCAGATCATGAAAAGACAAATCTTTCTAACAAATGAAGAAAGTTGTTTGTGGTCCTTTTGTTCTACAGTCTACAATGAACAGATATTTAAACCAGATGCTGAATCAGAAAACATATCAAATATAAAGCTTGAGTTTAATCTGCGATCCGTCTTCGCTGTTTACACATTGAAAAAAATCGTATCAGTCCGATCGGCTGCAGCGTCCAATCACATAACTGATGAACAAAGAGGGGGCGTGTCTGCCGTTAAAACACTTCCTGGAAGCCTGTTCTCGTGGGTCCTCGCTCATGGCTCCTCAGAGATCCCTCCTCTCTCCTCAATCCTCGCTCCTCCGAGCTAAATAAGAGCTTTGGGACGGCCGTCAATATGGCGGAGCAGAACAACTTCCGGTTCAAGCGAGGAGCGAGGAAATGACAATTAAGAGACTTGAGATGTACCCCTGGTGTTCCTGTGGGTGCAACGAATAGATGCAGTCAGTGAGTTCAAAGCAGGTGGTTTCTATGCTGTCAGTCATCAAACACCTGTGACATCACTACTTGGGGTGTGTCCAGAAGTGCCCACATGTTCATTGAAATCCCCTCCCCCAACACACAGTTTGGCAGTCCTGCTTCCCTGCACTGCAGCTCTGTGACCTGGAGAGGAAAGAGACGTGTGGGTATAGTGCACAGATCTGTGCTACCTCCATAACACATGAGGCCAACTTTGCACGTGGGAAAGTGTATGCTGGATTTGCAGTGCAGCCTTTCATTGAATTTACACTTGCAATCTGTGTGCAATTAGCGCTTGAATTAAGGCTGCAGCTAAGCACTCTTGGACTGCCTTCCGGCACAGCCCATGAGGGGAGGAGAGCTGCAGACAAGAAACGAGGCTGCTATATAATGTATATACATAATATATATATATATATATATATATATATATTTTTTTTTTTTATACATTAAAAAAAATATATATATACTCACTATAGCGTAAATCCTGGTCTGGAACATCACAACGATAAATACATGTTTATGTACACCAATGTAAGAGTAGTCATGGGCGTTGTAAGAATATTAAAGACACCTAGGGGTAAATATTGTGTTGAATTAATTAAGATAAGCAATTCACAGTACTTTATTGGTCCTGTGAGTTTAAACACGATTTTACCAGGAAATGGAAATTACCCAGTGCGCCCACAGTGAAAAGGCAAGTAGAATGGGCCCCGTGTCTGCAACTGCAACAATAGTGTTTATTTTATTAGCTGTTTCATGTCATTAAAACTAATCTCTCAGCAAAATGTGTTGAATGCAGTATTTTCACATCAGTATGATATTGTTTAATTAATTTTGATAGTGCGGTAATTATTGTAAACAATGAGCCAATCACCGCAAGAACAACAGCCTCAAAGAGACAGTCTAATTATTTTCAGAACAAAGAATGTCATCTTCACTGCCGGTCCAGATCCCAAATCTTCGCAGACAAAGCAGCCTTGCAATCTAAGTTGGAAATGGAACTTTGTTTCAGTCATGTCGAACTTTGAAAGACGAGTTCATGCAAGGTTTGCGAATAGTAGAGCTATATCTTGTTGAAATTAAAGCATTTAACTCCATCAAGAGACTCTCCATAAATGTAACCATAAACCTCGGCGCAAACATGAATTGCAAACTTCACTTCAAGCACCTTGTAATGTATGTTTTGTATAGCCTGCAGGCACTCGCTGCTCATCAAAAGGTACACGGCCTGAAGCGCAGTTGTGATCGACAGATGACATTTTTTTTTTTGGAAATTAAAAAAAAAAAAAAATGCATCAAAGGTTGGTTAGAAAGTGAGGGCTATGAAATGAAAAGATAGCATCTTCATGAAAAGTTCTTTCCTCACTTTTTTTTTTTTTTTTTTTTTTTTTTTGCTATTTCCACCTGGAGAATTGCTACCGAGTCTTAGAATACATCAAAGTGGAGGTACGCATCCTTATATTAACGGTGGATCGAATTACCATGTGCAATGTGAAAGGCGTCACTCGTAGCAACGAACCCACAGAGAATAATCACTCGGAATTTCCCCTCAGCTCTGTGGAGCCTGTCTGATCTCATCAACCTTGTTTCTAGATGCAGCAGGCAGCTGTTTATCAACCCACTTCCTGCCCAGCACCAAATAGGAAACAGACAACGTTAGCCAACCTGTTCTCACTCCCAGAACGTCAAATACCGCCACCTCGGCGTCTGACACTCACGCACCAAAGCACCGTTAAGCGTCTGTGTGAGACGCCTCGGGCTTTTCAAATAGCCCCAGTTTAAACCCACCCGTGTCACAGATGGTCACAGTAAAGCCTCAGCGGAGGACGGGCGGATGGTTCAAACAAACCAAGACTCTCTTAAACGTACATTTGTTTCATTGTTTTGTTGCCAAAAAACCCAACTACGAAGTTTTGCCTCAAAACTAAGTAAAGCTATGTTGGAAGTTTATTTAGAAATTATTATTTCAATGATTATTTTTGAAAAGACACTACGTGGCATTAGAGGGGTAGCTAGAGCGTCATAGTTTGAAGTGTACCACCACTGACCAAGGGACAATATTTGACGAGTTTGTCCCCACAAACCCCCCAGGTTCACTTTGTGGCAATTAGTTTGTGTTCATTTAATTACTTTTGTTTGGGAATATGCTCTGCTAAAATGCAATATCAACTGATGTGATCAGGGCCTGCTTTGTTACCTGAAGCGTTGTCTTGAAGAGGGTCAGTGTGTCGCATGTGTTTGTGGGATGTTTTAAATCAAACTACACAGCAAATTGTATTCCAGCATAGGACACACAAAGCTCGGAGAGTTGGGGTCTTCATTGGAAAATAAATAAATATATATATATGTATACATATATAAATGAATACATACAAACTGCTTGTTACTGTGAGCCTTCTGAGCTGAATATCATGATGACCTCATGATTTATTACAGAGACGGCTGAAAATATGAACACAGTGACTGAAAATAGCATCGCCGAAATTACCATTTTTCATAGCCGTTATATCAGTAGCTTCTCGAGTACACAGCACATGGACAGCGGCCTGAGCGTTTCAGAGGCACTTTGAAGTCATTTCCTTATATATGAGGCTACTGAATGAGAAACATTCATAAATATAAATGCTTATTTTATCAAACTAATGCATATCAAACCAGTGTTATAGTCTGCTGTGCTCATAACAAAGAGGGCTGACTTGTTCATTTCATTTTATGGGCACTCAGTTCAACAGCTGAAATTAAAATAAAAAAATAAAAAAAATATCTTCGCACCAGCGAGTGTGTCTCTTTGCAAACCACTCCCAGTGGCAGTAAAACTCTCCTGAGAAATACTTCTGTGAAGGTTGGATTTTATGGAGAGCCTCGTCGTTCAGCTTTTTTCAAGTGGTTACATGAGTTTCGGGCCGTTTTGGAAAAACTACTGAAAATAGTTTTCTGCGTTGCCTAAACAGCCAGAGCCGGATGACTCATTATTACAACCATTTAGCAAGAAGCCAATTGTTGGAAAATGGCAGGAAAAATGCAGCGCTTCCTTTGTCTGTACAGAGAAGCATAGCAGTGGAGCGGAATATGCAGTCAACCTGCATGCACACAACATCAACCTTGATATTGGTTGTATTTATAGGTGGATGACTTCAGATAAGGGTCAGAGTAGCACTGATACAGTATAATCACTCTTTAGAATTAATGCATTCATCACTTTAAAGACAGTTTTTTTTTAATTTCACCTACATCATTCTCATTTCCTGTTCAGGTTGTTGGAAAAAACACATAATATTTGTACAGGTTGTAGTTTTGTGATGATGTTGTAGATAATTCAGTCTATCCATCCACCAGCCAGCTGCCATATTTATGGTTTCCAGATGATGGCTAGACCTTGAGTTGTAGTTCAAAATGTTAACACATATTCTACTAAAATGTATTTACAGCTGGAATTCACAGTTGATGAATCCTATTGATTTAGTTGACAGCAAATTAAAATCTAAATTAGATTAAATGTGTGATATAATTTCTTGTATCTAAACCTAGCAAGCTTAAGATCTCTCTCTCTCTCTCTCTCTCTCTCTCTCTCTCTCTCTCTCTCTCTCTCTCTCTCTCTCTCTCTCTCTCTCTCTCTGGGGGGGGCATGTCTATGATTGATGTGTGGGCAGGGGATGATTTTTATTTGTATGTATTAAATATGTCCTCATGTCCTATTTTATTATGATCACATGTCCCTGATGTTCCCCCCAGTGAATATACTCCTATATTCATATAACCATCAAGGCACACACAAAGTATGTGGTTGCTGTTCATGTCACAGCCTCTCGTCTTGAATGTACGGTATATATATTGCCAAAAAAAATGTTTATGTAAAATTAAGCAATCTGACTGGTTCACAGCCATAATATCATAACCGCATACCACTGACATCTAAGTCCTTTGCACTTTCTGAAAATAATGTTCGACTAACGTGTTGTCATGGTTGCTTTCGACAGGGGAGCAACTTCTTCAAACACGAAACATGCTGCAGATACAAAAGAACAAAGCAAGCCGGCTAAAGCGCGGACCCTCCGCAAAGCAATATTATCTCAATTTGAAGGAATTTTAACGATAAAGTGAATGCAGAGAGAAGCACACAGAAGGGTCACGACTGTGGAAACACTTTCCAGAACTATCGGCAACCACAACTTGAGGACCGGAGAAAACAGAGCAACGTCCTCGCCACACCGGGCAACTCACCTAAACGCATTATCGTAAAAGCAGTCATCATCACTGCTCCACAGTTAGCGCCTCTGTGTGTGCAGGGAGCCAGCTCAAGAGGGCCTATTTTACTACTTAACGCTACAAGTTATTAATAAAAACTCTTTCAATTGGAATGTCTTCATAACTTTCATATTGCTATATTTGATGACCTTCTTACAAAAGCAATAGCTCACTTCAGTGCGTGCAATCGAGCTAAGTATATCACAAGCCTTAGTGTTGTGATCATTTTAGATTATAATCCTTTTGGCCTGGTGGAAAAAATAAATAAATGGAAAGACACTTACAGCCCTGCCATCATAAGTGATATTCATACTTCCCTGCAGAGACGTGGAAAGTAGAAGAGCGAATATGGACAGAATTGACAAGACGAAATACAAGCTATCTTTTATCATCCGGCACAATGTCACTCTGTATAATTCTCCGGGTTTATGGGTGAAGTGTACTTCACTGCTGACTGGATTCTCTACCTGACAGTGACAAACAGTTTCTCATATAAACGGGTCCAACGGTGGTTAAATGAGCGTCGCTGTCCACTTATGCACTTGACTTCCGTGCAAAAATGGCTGTATCCTCACTGGCCTGCATTATTATAAGCTATGAATCGGTCACAGGCCACATCTTTCGCTCGCATGCGTGCGCCGTCTCGCTCCCTCTTCCTCTCCTTGCAGCTTTCACGCTCGACATCAGTGTTCTTGAATGTGTAGCCGGTGAGGCTGAGTCTACGTACACTATGGTGGTGTTCATGCTGGCAGTGTAAAATGTTGTAAAACTGGTGTAAAATGCTGTTATTTAACGATAAGAGTGAAATTACTATGGCAGATCAAATCAATGTAAAAACGTAATGTTGCCCATTTAATATGACGTCATTACACAGTATGGACTGACTTTCTATCAGCACCCTCAAATTAGATTCAGAGCCAGCGTCCCTGACGTCATATTACAACCAGCTACTGAAAATAAGTAGAAAAAGTGAGTTCACCTTGTGCCTTCTGTGCAGATCAGCAATTTTAAGGACACGTTTTGCTCTGTCTAGCAGCCATATATACGGTACAGCGATTTGTCATTGCAGCATTATAGTCTCTCTTCAGTCTTTTCAAATTATTTGTGCTTTATTGTGCTTTAACAGAGAGAAGACAGCACAGCTCCATTTGCTACTTCAGAGGGAACCGCATCAGTCTTCTGTCGATGCCTCCGCAAGGATTAGAACTGAGGGAACAATTTACCCAAAAGGACACATGCTGTTTTCCCACAAGGGAAAATAATGGATGCATGCAAAATGTCGGCGATATTTCTTTCCTCCCGCAGATAGCTGGGCTGCTTCACCCGGGCAGCCAGTTAGTGTGCTTGTAGCCTGAGACAGGAGGCGAATCTGTTTGAGTTTGGCTGCAGCATTGCTGAAATGAAGCACTAAGGGCAGAGTTCTCTATCATGCTAAGACTCAGGTGCATCTCGTGTTATTCTACACCCCCTTTCCCATTCCCAGACGAAAAACCCTAACTTTGGGCCCTTTTTCTAGCATGTTTTGTTTTTATTAAAGTAAATATATAATGAATCAAATCAAATCAATAGCCACCAGACTCCAGTCAGACAACAGTAATTTTACCTCGCTGATCATCGTAAAACACTTCATACAAACTCGGCAGAAACAAAATCAAACTCATCAAAACCGTCTTTGTCAGTCTTTTCATTGTTCCAATAATCACCAGCTCTGGTTCGAGAGCAGCAGATTTAAACAAAAATTAAATAAATAAATACATTTAAGATACGTTGGATGTTTAGGCTGCAAAGTCACATACACACACACACACACACACACACACACACACACACAGTAAAACTGGCTAACAGCCTAAGAAAAAGCAGATTGCTCTGCTTGTTTCAGAAGACGGTGTGTATGCTGACCTGTCATATATGTGTGAGGTGCGCACATTCTCACTGAATATATAAAGGCTTTTCAGTGTTCCACTCTTCTCTGAGTAGCGCCGCTCCGAGGTGCAGTGTGGAGCAAACTGATGTTCTTGTGCAGCCGCCATCGAATCGCCAAGAGCAAGTCTATGGCACTGCAAATATGGACAAGGAGGACAGATGACGGTAAAAGACGGGGAGGAGGTCACAAATTTGGTTAATTGTCGCTCTGGACGTCCTCCAAACAGCAGCCCGATATAAGACACAATTTAATGAAATTAAAAGGAGCGCCGTATATCGTAGAAGCAGTTCGGTGAAGTTATGGGCTCTAACTTCCCTACCAAGAGGGTGAGGTTTGAAAGAAAGAGGTTCATATTTTTTGCATCTGCATATTTTTTGACAAACTCAAAGTGAAAGACACAGCCGAAAAACAAACAAAAAAACAGCACCACCAATGTTAAATTGTATTGCTCAATTAATCAGTGGTCAATACGGAGACTTTATGTAAGGAATTCAAATAGAGATTGGATGATCAATGGCAATATATTAGCAGTGGCAAAATAGAGAAATAAACAAGTTTCGATTTTTGTGCTGCTTGTCAGCATGGAGACACTACATCTAATCCTTTTGTTCCACCCGAGGAGGCAGCAAGGCCTCAACTGTTTCAAGACGAGGGGAAGTCAGAGAGCAGGGGGGGGGGGGGGGGTGCATGACCATCCTTTGACCTGACATAGCACCTTTGTTACACACGGTCCTGTGACGAGTCTCATCAGCACAAAGAAACCATGTGTGTGAGGGATTTAATGGTACGGCGACATTTAGATAAAATAGGATTAAATATACAGTTAGGTGTGGCTAAATCATGTGTTCAAAATATGAGTAAAATAAGTATGAATGGTTTGTATCAGTAAGAAAACACAGAAAAGAGGAAAACTGAGACGTTAACGCATACACCCGTGGTTATTTCCTTTTCTCTGTTAATAAAGTTAACCATAATAGAGCAGTGATAGTCCCCACCTCTGCTTCACACTTCAATGATTTTACACTTTGGCCAGTGGTTCATCAGCTTTTATCTCCCTCTAGTACCTCAGTGCTATGCTCAATAAGATGCGCTTCTCATTTTCTCTAAACAGAACTCCTCAGCCTGTGTGCCTTGAGTCCATTTTTGTTCTATCGCTGCATGGTCCATGCAACTATCCCGCAGGCTATATTAAAGGTTCATCTCATTCTTTTGTGAAGGTGTTTAGTTTTTGTAATCCTCATCTTTCTTATGGTGTGTCCCATAGGGTTTGTGTGGAGCTACGTATAACCTAACACTGAATAAGACAACTAGCAAGTGAGACCACAAACTTCACAATGTTTACTAAGGTGATCAATAAACTCAGAAGTACGGCAATTTTCTCATAGACTTCTGTACAATCTCACTTATTTTTGCAACCAAAGGATTCGCCCCCCTGCTGGTCATTTGAAAGAAATCAAGATCGAGGCACTTCCGCATTGGTTTTACGTTTCAGAACCAGATGTTGCCGCCTGAATGTGAACGTTGTTGATCCGTATCTCAACATGTGTCTTGTGACTTGACATATGCATGGTTGTGCCCATGTATTGCCATGTTAGAGGGTAGCCAAGGTGACAAATGAAAGTAGCAGCTAATGATCTTTCACAACAAATGTGGTTAGATGTTCTTGCAGACATTGAGTTGAATTAAGGATCATGCTGACTGGGCAAATGTGAGGTATTTAAGGCTAATTTGGAGTCGTACAGCATGTAGACGTTAAACTTGTAAAGCTGTGGTTTCTGACAGGTAACATGGGTGTGAGTCGTGTATACACAACGTTACATTCCTGAGAATAAATGAGCAGGCATGCAACAGGGGGAAGCACCAGTCATTAAAATCGGTGTTTTCTGTCGAGCTACAATGTAGACACTACCGTTAATTTGATTTATCCAGGCTGATAGAGGAAGCTGCCAAAATATGTGTTGTGTTTATAGTACCATAACAAAACTAACAAAAATGCATTAATACATACAGTAAGGCCAGTGTTAATTCAGCCCTAACATGAATCAGACAATAAGAAACACTTCAGAAAGGCATATGGAAAATATAATACCAGTGACAGTATAACTACAGTATCTTAAATGCATGAGGCCAAGTTCATACCAACAATAAGCCTAGAGCAAAACACAACAAGGGGTTACATTTGGTGTGGGTGCATTACTACAGAAGATAAAATATGTACCAGTCCAGTTTGAAGGCGTATCAGATGCCAAGATGGTGTGCAGTGGTTTATTGCCTACTCGCTTCAGGTAAAATCCTACAACTCTGGAAAATCATCACAGCAGCGAGCATTTTCTCTTCCATCTCGACGCTTGAGAGCGTTGGCACGGTGATACCCAGCACGCACTAGAATTTATGCCTCCTGATATGTGCCCCTCGCACATATTTCAGTGGCCAGCAAAAGGGCATTGTGGTGTGAAACGGAGCTGTCTTGTCAGCCCACTCTGTAAAATCTTCAAAATGAGATCAGCTTGACACCGGTGTGTCTCGCTACTTCATAAGTCAAAGTTCAATCAGGTAGCACCTCTTTTTTTTTACTGAAGCTATTGTCGAGGGAAATTTGGTGACTGCTTTCAATTAAAATCTTGAGCAACATAAAAAAATGAGGATATGGAACACTATGCTATCCAATAAATATACACAATTTCTAAGCTGATATAATCTGACTTTTCCTCCTTTACAATGTCCCTCAGTATTGCTGTATTTCTGTAGGCTTTGTCGGTGAACCTCAGTCCACCAAACCAATTAGCGAAGTTATTATGAGAGTTCATTTTTAATGGCGGCACATAACATTAATTACCGGGAATTTAATGGTCTATTGCCATGCTGTCAACAAGGTTTCACACACTACAAGGGAAAGTGGATGCTGTGAAAGAAGAGTTAATGGGACAGAGCTATTAGAGAAGGACTGTGTGATCGAGGCACAATGGCAACATCCTGCAGGTCTCAGGACGACATGTTCTCACTCCCAACTCGACAAATACTGCAGCTTGGTCAGTGCTTCTTAGTGTGACTGACGCTCTCGGTACCCATCTAGCGTTTTGCAGCATATAGTGTCTTTACAAAATAAACTTCTGTCTTCACAGGAACATATGCAACAAAGCCACTTAGTTAGGGTTAGGGAAAAGATTGTGGTTGACGTATACTTGACCGAGGGTCAGAGGTTAGGGTTCATTAACGTAAATCGACTGTTTGTTTGACCCATTTGCCACCCGTCCCACCCACCGTAAGCCAACTATTGCACACTTCATACTGCACCAGCCGCTCTGACTGTCTGATAATGAAGTAAGTGGGGTTTTACATTGGAGTCGGTTTAATGCCTGGTGCCTCTGTGTGTAGGGATCAGACGCCATGGGGCACCGACTACGCCGCGGTATTTTGCTGACTCATGCAAGCCATGACTTTATTGCAGAACTGGAGATGGTGGTAATAGTATGAGCAGTGGTAATAATATTAAATTGATATGGAGAAAACGTGCAATGTTTGGTCATATATATATATATATATTCAGTGAGAACGTGCACACCTCACACACATGACAGGTCGGCAAACAAACACACAGTAATCTGCTTTTTTCTCAGGATGTTAGCCGGTTTTACTGTGTGTGCATGACTGTTTGCAGCCTAAACATCCAACTTAAATGTTGTCATGTCTTTTTTTTAATCTGCTGCTTTCAATGCACCATTTTAATGTGCTTTACTGTGTCATTTAGAACAAATTCAAAAGGAGGGTCGACGTATTTTTGGAGGCCGACCACTGAAAGTTAACATCGCACCGGTGCCCTCGACAAAAATATAATTTTTTTTTCCACTGGATTTGGGGTTTTCGCAGAAAATAAACCCTGTGACTCATATATGACGCTTAACCGGACACATTTTGTTCAGCAAGATCATCTTCACAAATAAACTGCTTTTCTGATTTTTGAAGTAAAAAGCTGCTGTAACATGAGGCTATAAACACACTAGTGCAGACTAGTTGGCATGATGACATTTGATTTGATTTCAGCTGCCTTTTTTTAAGACATGTAAAAACTTCAAATGCACAAATGAATGTCACAAAATTAACAAAATGTTAAAATCTCTTAATGCTTGTGTTCATCACAGACCTTCTTTGAGGCATCTAACCAAAAAAACATTCCTGAGTCTGAGGTAAGGGAACCGGAAGTGCAAAAATGCTGACTCATTCTGGGTTTGCAGCCCTCTATAGTTTTCCTTTTGCGACATCAAAAAAAGATCTTGTTCGTTCTTGCAAATAATTTTGCTGGGAAATATGGAGAGGTTGCAAAGCAGAGTGGAACGGTTACGTAACATCACTCTGTTATGTGCACAGCTTCTGTGTTTAGTCACCTCTGCAAAAGAAATTAACCAGAAAGAAAATTGAATAGAGGAGATCTTTACAGGATTCAAATTAAAACCAGAATTGTTTTTTTTGCTTCAATTCATAAGAAGCTATTCGCAGACAGAAATGACCTTAAGTGCAAGTGTAATCACAGCACAATAACACTCGGGCAACTGATTCAACATTTCTCTGGGTTTTGCTAAACAGGCTGGTGAATCATCCTGATTAAAAAAAAGAGAGAGAATGCATTTATAATCGTCTCATATGATCAGAAATAAGTGTGCCTGTTTCCAGAAATGGGTTGTCGAGCCTGTTCCAGTGCATCAAATGCCAACCCGAAAGGCACCCTTTAGCTGTCTGTATGACACTCGACAGGCTTTCAAGTAACTTCAATGTAAACCTATCTGCGTCCTTATTAGAGGCTCGGAGGAAATGCTCCGGGAGTGTGATGAAATATGAAGATAGAAACAAAGCCACACAGGAAGGTCAGGGGAGGTGGACAGGTGCTGGTGTCCCAAAGTTACGTTAGCGATGTTTGTGACGTGCAATTGTTTGAATTTGAAGCCCAACCATTATGTTTTTTTTTTCCCCAAACCTAATTTAGCGGATTTGTTGCCTACACCTATGCAAGCGTTTTTGTTTGACTTCACACATTACACCCCCGTGTTTACAGCGACCGCGTGCTGGGACTACCCGGTGCATTAGAAAAGCGACGGCAAGGGGACTGACAAAGCGTTAGCATGTGGCGAGTTGGAACGAGAACCTGTCGGGTTCTCCATGGAAGATTGAACTGTCCTCATACGGGCTATAAGCATAAGAAATGTGGGCTAATCTCTGTCTCAATAGCAGGGAGCATGAGCGCTGCTGACATGCTACAGTTCTGAAAAGGAATGCATGGGACAAAAAGTGCATGAAGGGAATAGTGAGACCTTTTGGGTTGAGCTGGTAGAAGCTTGATGGCATCATCCATATTGTAAAAACATGTCTCAGAGAGAGGGGGATTCAAATGTATTCATTCATATCTGTTTGATATATAATTTGGATGTAAAACCTCATAAAGATGCAGTATTTGTCAGGGAGTGTCATCCCGGTTTGTACGTATTCATTTGATCAGAGATTTCATCGTGCCTTGTTTCCTTTGAGAGATCTGTTGACGTTCACAAATTTTGATTGAACCGTCTAACATCACAGCAGTCCGTATGTGAACTTTCGCTTTGAAATGGGAACACTGCGAAAGCACTGCAGGGTGGAAGTCAATAATTCTGCTAGGGTATGCATTCGATTTGATCTTTCACCGTGTGGAGAGAGCTGTGATGGATTAACTTTTTAATGTCAGGGCAGTCTTTCAGTCCCGGAATGGAGATCTTATATGTTTTAACTTTGTCAAATTTAAGAGAAGGCCAATATATGCAAACGCAGGATTTAAATATGTCTTTGGAAAGCAGGCCACAGATCCGGCAATTCTGATTTCTCATGCCGAGAAAAACAAACAAAGACATACTCCCTTTTTTTAAACGAATAGACTGTTATCATAGAGCCCAGAATAAATCTGTCATCTGCCAAATGAGTCCGCACTTGAACAGTGGCATGCCCTAACATGCGGTGATACCCTCAACGTAGAGAAACAAGGCCGTGTGCCACCACTATTTCCTCATTATGAGCCCGCAGGGAGGCTACGTCGTCACTTAGAGAGATAATGTGACAGCCCAGAACAAAGAGCCAGGTAAACAAAGGCAAAGCTTGAAAAAACACTCTTGCTTTCTCCCGAGGGACATCGGGCAAGGGAGGGAGGGAGGGAGGGGCAAACTTGAGAAAGCAGTCCTTGCACAGAAATGGAGAGTGTGTTTTGATATTTGAAAGCCAAACCGAACGGCACAGACAGACAATCAGATCGACCATCGGCAATCCATCTTGCAGATTTTTGCCTGCAGTGGCAAGGTTGTCGTAAATCATCGTGAGTGAAGGCAGTGTCTTTCGGTCATATTTATCACTCATAATGTGTGTTTGTGAGCACATGATTTATGTAAAAGGTGGCTTTCATATTTCATAAGGGCATAATGTTCTCAAAGGTTTAATTGCTCGTAGACATGTGCTGTTGTTGCGCAGCCCCGTGACAAAGGAATCACAGTCACGTTGGAAAAGTCCTGACAATAGCTTAAATCGTATACATATTTTAAAAATGTTAGCATCATTGAAACCTATCCGGGGTTTTACAGCAGCAACACGCTATCTGGGAATAGCTGAGTTGAGTTTGTGAGGACTTCATATACAATATAGGTCTGAGTATTGATGTAGTATGAATAGGAATGTATGTAGGTGAACTCATATGGTCTCTAGACAGTATTTATAAGCATGTATACTTGTTTCACATGTGCAATTTGAGTTGGATGTATGTGGAAGTTAATCCCAGAGGCTTACAGTCTGTGTTCAAAATGTTTTTTGTCAGAGAAATATGAATGATTAAGTAGATGCCTGTACGTTTTTTCCCTCCAAAATTGCAGTTAATAGATTTAATTGAAAGGCAGTTGGTGTGGAACATCTTTAAAATATGTCTGGAGGGGATTTTAAGGGTGTTCTTCATCACTGCACAGATCATTCTTCCTCTTCGGGTTTATCCTGATATCAGTGCTTTGAAATGTGGAAATGGGCGAAAGCAAAGTTGCATTGGAGGTTATTGCAAAGATATGCAGATTATTTTGGACATGCACATGCTATTCACTGATTGAGTGAAGCAACCATTTGTCATCACTTTGTCGACGATAGCAACATCAGTAGTAGAAGAAGAGATCGCTTTGACCTGCTAATTATGAACAATGCTTTAATAACTAAGTAAATATATCAAGCAATGGGAACACTAACAGAGGATAATTCAGAGTCATGTGCCCCTGCTGAAACACCCATCATTACACTTATCAAAGTGTTGATGAGGTGCAGATAATCACTTGTCCAATTAAGTTAATTAGGAGAAACTGGTGCTCCTTGATGGTATGGCGTGCAGAGGAACGGCTCCTCGCCAACGAGAATTTCTTGTTATTGTTCAAGACAAGGCTTTAATGTTTAATTAATGCCCTCACGTTCCAGCTCCCTTAATGCCTTTACCGCTAAACTAGCAAATACTAATTCACGAAAATAAAACCCTGAGGCAAAAATATGGGGAGGAAAAAAAAAAGTGCTTGAGGAAAATGATTCATTCAAACTAGAATCCCGGATTTATTTAACTTCCTTTAACTTTCTTTGGCTGCGAAACCATTGTCAGTCAATGCAAAAGGCTTTTCATATCCACTTATACGAACGGCAGTTTTGAATTATTGCTCTTGGTTTATCTGCTGCCTGCAAATAGCCGAAGCACTCCCCGTGTCTGTGTTGGGACGCGAGAGATGAGTCAGCCAACAGCAATGGAAAATGTAATAAGAGTTGCTTAAAAGGAATGGGACTTTGATTCCGACTTTTGGACAGGTTTTACCAACAGCTTGAGGAGCACTGCTGTTATGAAGGCACCATTAGACTCCTACTACCACAGCTGATTATTAATGTGATCATCATCTGCTTCCACATGTGTTGCTTCTTCTCAATCCTTTACTTTTGTTTAGGGCGGACCAAACATTTCAAAATGTGTCGTACAGCTTGCTTTTGCCTCAATACTTTAAGGGAGCCTCTGCTGAGAGGTGAGGTTACAAAAAAAAAAATGAATGTAATGAAGTGTAATCGTTCATTGCAATTGGGAGTAGATGATGTTATATATTTTACAAAGCAAAGAGCCTGGCTCAGAGCTACCAGAGCGGGTGAAACAGGGCTCACCAATACAGAGACGCAGCTGAGTCCACATAGTCCACCCACTCATTTATTCACTAAAACACACATTTGCAGTCCAAACACTCCTCATCTACACTTAAAAGGGTCAGAGCACTCATTTAAAAGAAGGGCTGCACAAGTATGGCCCAAATGATATTCACCATTGTTATGATCGTGATTATTTGTTGATTTTAGGGACACTATTTTTTTTAAAAGACCGGTCCTCATTCGCAGTGCATGTCCCAGAAGCAAAACAAAATTGTGCCAGAACCTTTTAACTGTCAAGATTGTGCTACATTCACACTTTTTTTTGCATTGAAATAAGGTTCTTCTTCACCTGAATTCAGTGCATTTCCCGCCCCGTATGCTTTCTATAGCAGAGAACAATTAACATACAGTATGTAGTACAGTTTAGGAAACTTTTTTTTGATAAAAGCTACTGCTTCAGGGTGCGCACTGAGCAGCATGACGGCCCCTCCGAAAGTGAGGCAAAAAAATTGTTGATCGCCCCCTTGTGGCTAGTGGTTGGTTTAAGAAGCTTTTTTATTTGATATGCAACAGAGTTTACTATGAGAGTATGCCTTTTTAAATGTCACCGTCAACATTGATTGCAAAAATTATGATCACGATTAATATTCGAATAATTGTGCGGCACTATTCAAAAGGGACAATTGAAAATTTGATGTTAAATGGTTTTCTTGCAGCGCAACCGTTTGAAAACGACGCATTTCCTGTACGGTTTGGCCCGTGACTTATATTTTTTTTCTTACTGTTTGTTGTGCCAGCCGCTAATTAATACCTCTAATATAACTCCCTATGTCTTTATTTATCAGTAACACATCCTGCCACACTTCACGCGGTGTTGTTTCAAACATATTTGTAGCTCCAGTCATCAATACAACAGTTTCTAAACTTGTAGACAGAGCGAGTACTGTCTAGTTAACATTCAGGTTCAAAGGAGGAGCAGGAATGAAGACCAGATAGGGGGAAAATCAATTGCACTGTGGAAAAAGAAAGTAATCTGTCAGACCACATAACTACAGTGCAGTGATTTCATGTTTGAAGAGTGGCTTCACTTGCTGTGGTATTGAACTGTGCTGGCCTATCAGGGAATCTCTCCACCACCACGCTTCTACAAACAAGAGTTCTTCGCTGCAGCCCTCTCGCCTCAACATGTTTCTGCAGCATTTTATTTCCAATGCAAATGTTTTGGAATCAACGCAGCTCTGGTGTGCTTTGATAGCACTTGTCATTGACAAGACTTTTGCTAATCAAATTAAATATGATTTACAAATGCAATAACTGTGATTATCATAAGGTATTGTGAAAGTTACTATATGTATACTTTAGATTTTTAAAAAGATGAGAATTATATCTCAATATGTTCTCATTGCACGAAGGAAAATACTCTCTTTCTAGTGTGTGTATAGCTCACAGCGGGTTACCTTGAATTCTTTAAAAAAAAAATACTTTTTCTAATTATTGGGCAAAAAGTCCATAATAACCTTTCAGCATATTGTAATTTAAGTGGTCTGGGAGAAAACTAGACTTCTGCACATCTGTTTTCAGGCTTTGGAAAATCTAGCCTGCGACGGGAGACTTCGGCCAATCACAAGTCAGTTCAAATTAAAGTTGCTGTGTTCCGGCATTGGCAACAACTGCCTTAAGACTGCCTGTGTCAATATCAGCGTCTCAGAGATGGAGAGAGTTTCTTGATCACATCGGCCTCAAGTCGGATTCCAAGCTTGCCATTATATGTGCTCTTGCCCATGCTCTTCTGGTGGTGGGAGGGGCTTAGAACAGACAGGAGAGAGCTGCAGGGGGAGGGCTGTATTTTTAAATCCTGGCGTTTAAAAAAAAAATAAAAAAATAAAATGATTTACCATAAAAATGGCCGGCCAGCCATTTAGCTTCTTACCTAAAGAGGTTGTGGCTCTGCTGGAGATCACTTCACACATGATCGATATCCTTTAAATGTCTCCCCATTGATGACTGAGTGTCCTCTCTTTGTCACCGTGTTCACGCCTGTTGCTCTTATACCGACATATTGGAGGCCGCACGGAACCGTTTCTAAGGCAGGCCTCATGGTTATATGAGCATTTAATGGCCACTTTTATTTTGTCGTTTCTTTTAGTTAGTGTGCTATGAAACTGTTTCGGCTTCAACTGAATTTTTATACCCACAGGTAACTCTTCAGAGAGAGGCATGAGTGAAGTCACACACTACCTGTATAAAGAGCACTTTTCAGAAAGGTGGTCTGGTTTCTGCCACTGTAGAGAAGAAAAATAAGTAGATTGTTCATAAATCGATTTTAAGTGATGGGCTATCAGTTGTAATGTGTGTGTAATGTGCAGATTTGTAAGGGTGTGCAGTGCAGTATAATAAAGCATTGTCCTGAGGTAAATAGCATCACCTTTTACTTAATAGTAGGTGTACATCAATGACACTAAATGTGATTTCAAGTAGGATTTGTGCATTTGCAATGCAAAACAATATAGCATTTGTATTCTTTAGACCCTTTCACACACACCTACACACACACACACACACACACACAAACACACACACACACACACACACACACACACACACACACACACCTACACACACTTCTACAACCCAAACCTATGAATATGTTTTACAGATAAACCATAACCTAGCCCTGACTCAGTGGTTTTAAAACACCAACTAAACAAAGACACAAATTAATTAGCTCAATTCATCCGCCGATGAAGACCACGAAACCTTGAAAGTTCAAGCTAAAGCTAGTGGCGAGCAAGAGATCTGTTCCTCTCCCTCTCTCATCCACCGCAACGATTAGAGTCAGAGTAAGATAGCCAGCATCAAAACTGAAGAAAATAACACGCACGGCCTTGTGAGGAAGGCTGCAATAAGAAATTGGCAAAGTGAGCAACTGCCCCGAGGCCCCAGACCAAACCTCGAATGGCCCGTGTTACAATTGGGTTGTGGTGGTTTGCTTAATTGTGACTTTGTTTTGGGTGAAAAGGAATATGCGCCACTAAAGCACAGCCTCTACTGACACAATGGTTAGCCTTCAGGTTGGCCCTTCTTTATTATGCAATAATCAGCCTCGTTTTTTGCAGAGTGCTCCTATATCAACACCTTAAGACCTTTACTAATTGAGCTGATATTCGGCTTAGATGATGCATATTTTAAAACTAATTTGTATTTTATCAAACTGATCACACAGGGAATAGGGAATATATATATATATATATATATATATATATATATATATATGATTTTAAGTATTTCGCCACAAGAAGTGCACCGACATGGGAACCTATTATTATGGCCCCTGCAGCTCATGTATGCCCTTCAGCAGGTTGATGCCGGTCTCGGTTTTTCAGCAAAGACAGCTCGGAATGTGCCACATGAACACGCTTCATCACTAGCCGCACTCACCATGAACATTTAATGTACAGGCGGTGCCAGAGCATCACAGCCCAGGACTGAACCGGTGCAGGCGCACTGTTTCTCTGCAGTTAAATTGCTTTGAGAATGTTACATTACTGCCACCATTTGGACACCGCATAAAATGGTCAGTCAATATGTAATTCCAGCTCGGTTCTATGCTACCTGGCCGCATGCAGCTCAGCCAAACAGCCCGATTTACCTCTATACCCTCTGCTTCAATAAAGTAAATTGCCTGTTATTAGAGGAATGAGCAGAGGCTCAATATATTGGCAGGAGACTCCTTATGATCCTAAATACAAACACAATTTCCTACCTTGTTATCCCATACATATAAAAAAGTGACACGAGGTTCAGTTTTAAAGCTGGTGGGTCGACCTTTATCCCGTTGATCTTTGTGCTGCCTTTATTCCACGTCCAGCATTAACGGCCGGCTCTCTTAACAGCCCTTGCATGACTAACTCCGCTAATTACTGCCACTGCCACGTTCCCCCAGTTCATTCCCACTTTTAATAAGAATCCAGCCTACTGTTACCATGTTACCGTCTTCCTTCTACCTGACCCTTACCATGTCTCTTTGCATCTTTCTTTAGCGATGACATTGTTTCCGACTGATGCATTTTTAATGACGATAGCGCGTTGCCAGTTCTCCCCTAGGTTTGCTACAAAATAGGCTGTCTTAAATGTATTATTTTGCACTGCAGGCTCTAGAAATCTCTCCAATCTTGAGTGGCAGTCCGGTATTTGACTCTGTCCTGTTTTTTTGCACTTGGCTTCTGCTGCCTTATTCCTGATCAGACCTGATATCACGGACGGATTGGAAAAGAAGGCAGTCTTTCCCACTGCTATCTGTCAGCTTAATCCCCACGGAACATAACTTCATTTTCTCTCAACACTGTTTTGTTAGCCACCCTTGACTCCTTCCCCCCAAACGCGCTCTGTGTTTCATCACTCCTAATGATTAAAAGTTTCTCAAATCCTTTCCCCTCTTTCAAATCCTATCCCATCGGTAGCGGAGGGAGTCTTTTTTTTTTTATTTCATTTTTACTCCGATAACAATGACATTTTTGACAGATTTTTTTCTCCTCAAATAAAGAAGCGCCTAAATCCCAGTCTATTGGTGTTGGTGTATACCTGCAGAGCTCGAGGAGGATCACGCTTACGCTGCAGTGTTTCCGTATTCCTCTCTTCATTCAAAGAGCGTAATGCGAAAATGTCATCAGGAAGAAACAAATCTTAGGGGCATCGGGGAGAAAATATTCATGAAAAATAGATAGAACGCCTCCCACACACTGTCAGACATCAATACGACTCAAAAGAATCAAATGACAGTCCAAAAGTCTAGTTATTCTTTGTTTCTTCTTCTTTTTCTATATTTCTCTATTGAAATCAAGCGAACAACACAACACATTCTGCTGTCTAGCTTTGTCAGGCTTGCTGACGCCGTTTCATCACGCAAAGTTTTCAAATTAACAAAGTTCTCCAAATTCGACGAGGTTTATTGGAAGTTAAGTCAGGAAGACTCTCTTTTTACGCTCTCCATTCGTTCACAAATCTCTCCATCTCTCTCTCCAGCTGCTACTCCACCAGCCGATTATTGGCCGTCCACTCTTGAGTAAAACCAATGAGATATGCCACAATCTCCCTAAGACGATCATATTGTTGCTGTCAAACTTCATGTCACATCCAGTGGGCGAGGTTCCTTCAAAACTGAGCTCAATCATCCAGACTGTCAGGAACTCTCTTTACCCCTTCACCACCAGTCTGGGGGATTACTCCCGTCCGCTACCATGCCATTACTACCTGCCTAAATATGACTGTCAGGATGGCTTCTAATGGTCAAATACTCTCCACAATTCTAACTTTATTCTACACTACGTTACATTTATTCGTTTACTTTAAATGTATTATCTCTTGATTGATATGACAATATGTGTTGTTTGTAAATGCCCTACGGAGCAACATATAGAAGCATTTTCTAATCTAATCGGCAGGATGGAATCAAGTCTGAGCGTTCTTATTTGCCGCTCCTGCAAATGGATTTGTTACAACGTTCTACTTCCTCTTTTGCTCGCAGACAAGAGTTAGAATTCCAATGGCCAGTAACAAACAAACCACATATATCATTTTTAGGCATTTGCTGAAATGGCTGACGCTACTGTGCGACATAGGTTTTTTCACCCAAATACACAAAATAAGAGTGGGGGCACCAGTGTTTCAACCTGTCACATTACTGCACAAATATCACCGTCAACCCGTGAGAGATAGCTCGGATAGTCTCGCTACAAAAAGGTAAACAAAACACGAACCATCGAGACATGTTCTGCCTGAAGTAAATAGTTGTATACCCTCAGCCTCTGTTAGCTATTATATTGAGTTTCCTCTTCAGCTTCCTCTGGTAAGCGGTTACGGAGCGGGCTTTTGTTGTGAAAGGTAAGAGCAGAAGGAGTGGATCTGATGCGAGCTGCCTTTGTCACGGATGATAGGCGTAACACAGTGTACCTTCTGTGCTGCTGATCACTGTGATCACTGTACGTTTTGAATGCCTGTTCCGCACAACGTGATTGGTCGATGAAAATGGTGTCACTTTTTTATTTTTTTTTTGCTGCATGCTGTTCGTGTTAAAGTACTCATGACTTTACAGCTCGTAAAAATATATTGAAGTGCGAATTAATAGCCTCTTGTGACGCTAATCACAAGCAAATACGATTTTTAAACAGGAAACCAATACGATCACATCATTGCCATGTTCTTAAGAGATATGTTTAATCGCTTTACTAAATTATTAAAACTACTACATTTCAAATTAATTTAATCCAACAGGAATTGTAAGGTGCCCTTAATCCTTATTTGGACAAAGAGCTTTTCCATTTGGAGGGGATCAACTTGTGAAATTACAAACCTACAGAACTCAAACTGGATCCTGACTGGGATGATTTTAAACTCAAACTATAACATTTCCTAAAGAGGGTTCAGTCATGTAGTCGTGAATGATGTGGTGTTTCTTGTTTTATGGTATTTATTGTATCACAGGTTGTATTTTGAATTGATCTGTCTGTACTTTTGAGTTTTGTACGTATTTTGTGTTGCAGTAAAGGAGACTTGTCTTAACAGCCCAACAAAAGGTAAGGAAGTCAACGGTTGCGTCCAAACAGGTCCAAGACGTACAGCTGAACAAGATTCCATTCATCCCAACCGCTCCAGGGATCAGCGCACCTCCAGCAGTGCCTTGTTGTCCGGGAAGGTTTGCAGAATCCACCCAATTCTGGGGTCACTTGCTGCTCGGTTATGCGTCGCTGTTTTCTTTTCAGACACTGAACTAAACTCCAAATGATCTCCTCCTTGAGTCACTCTCACTCCTCTCTCTGTTCTCCTCCATGCTGCTTGTGTTAATTGGTTTGTCCCCCTCCCCCGTTCACAGGTGTGTCTCATTTATCTCCTCCCCTTCCCCACCTTCCTTTAATGTCAGGGGGGAACGGAGCTGTACTGTATCTTTCTTTCCCTGCCTTTCTGCTTTTCTGTTTGGTTAATTTACCAAACTATATTCCACATTTAGCTGAGCCTTTGTACTAGTTTTGTCAACAACAAGAAATTGTTCCTTCTTTACCTGCAATTAGTGTTTCTCTAATATTGTACTGGGAAGGATTTTATTTCTTGTGGGCATGACTTGTGGTGGACCTGTTATGGGACTGGTTAGACAAAGCATTTGTGACTTTTAAAATAGCCTTAAAGGGCTTCTGGGGCTTGAGTGCCATGTGCCACACACAGGCGCTGATTTCACGGTTCCACGCTGCAATTCACAAACAAGAGGCAACACTCGAGTGGGTTTTGAATAGACTGTAGCTGCTGAAAGCCTTAATACCCTGTCACGTGAACATAGAGCCTCTGATGATTTCCCCCTTTTTTTTTGTTGCTTGCAGGCAATTCTTTTTGTAACACAGTCTGTAATTTAAAGAAGGAAAGTATAAGGTACTGGTTATGAACAGTGGTGAACTGAAAAGTGTTTCTCAATCTTTTAGTACTTGTGATGAGCTGACACGCCTCAAGGACCCCCCCCCCTCCTCTTTAAGGAAGGCTACAGGCATCCCTAGCTGCACATTTATGACCTCGCCTGTACATGAAAATTACATCTTCAAAGCCACTTCCATGTCACTTAGCCTGCTGAATACATCTTGAATCTAATCTAAACAGGCCAGCCAGCTGTGGTTCTTCACTTTCACTTTCGAGGAATAAAAGCTCTCCAACTGAAACTTGGTTCAATGATAATTTCTTCTTTTTTTTTCTTTTTTTTTACTTAGGAGTACATTGTTGTTTATAATGTAAAGGTGGGTCACAGAAGACATTGCACGACACAGCTGTTTATCCAGACCGAACAGTTCTTCTCACGGGGAGTAAGTTGAACTTAATGTGGAGTGCCCCTCTAAATGTGTGACACATAGCATCTTTTTGACAATTTGCATTCTAATGGTTTACAGTGGCATAGGTGCACACCGTTCTTGGTGAGGTATTTCATCATAATGGGTCATGGAAAATAGTCCATTTAAAGTGCCAATCAAATTACATCACACATACCTTTGTGAAACTGCAAGAGATGATGCAAATGAAGTGGGTCCTGTCAGATATCCATGTTCTATTTCTGTCAGTCATCTGTCTGTCTTTGCTCCACACTGATCAGACGGTTTCAAGATAAGCCCTTGACTTTTTTTTTTAAATTTTTTTTTTTACCCTCCCTCTTTCATTGCAGCAGCAGCAGCTGCTGAGCCTCTCAGCATCCGCCCAGCTTTACTCACACATTTCTCATTTGATTGAACATGGGCAGAGAAAAAAAATATCAGAAAGCCTTATGCGGGACTCAGGCCACCGTCCAGCCTGATCCGTGACAGAGTTCATAAGTTGCTCAAACATCTCTGCCCTCCAAACATGTTCACTGCGGAAGCAGAGGGTGCAGTAGCTCAAGACTGGGTCTTTGAAGAAAGAATGAAGCAGGCTCACTTAAGACTTGAAACCCTCTCGGGGATCTTTCACCATTTACTCTCAGTGCAGGGAATGAAACCTAAATGCTGTCATTTGCATATATTTCGTGTGGAGAGCGGAGAGAAAAGCAAGCAACACTTTGGGGAGCATTTTAAATTAGGAATGTGTTTATTTCCTGGACTGGCCTGTTTAGCATTAAACGAAATCCAATCTCTGTTTAGACAGCAGCAAATTAGGCACAATTAATTATTTTTTGTTGTCGTGGGTATTGGGATTAGTCCAAGCTGTTTATATCCATCCCTCTTCACTGATGCTCTAAAGTCTTCCAAAAAGGAGGCTGAAATGTTAATGTGTGCAAACAGATTTACTGTATGGTGGAAGGGGATTAAAGATGTTCAGCATGGCCAGGCCCAAGAAACGAGTAGATCTTAGTCAAAAAGTCTCACACACACTTCCAGAGTTCATTATCTCATTGAGGTGCTTTCTTCCGGAAGCACAGCAGTGTTTTCACCGCAGTACACTGCTGTTTCCTTCATTATCGGTCTCCTACCTCGAAGAGAGGAGCTTCGGCTCGCTCTCAGGCAGTTGTTAACTTTTATTCTCACACACACAGAATCAGCATCAATTATTTAAAGATATGGCACTCGGAGCAAAAGTATATTTGCTGGCTTTGCACATCTCCCTATCAATTCTTACTGTACAGGGAAAGGATTTTTGCAATCTATTTACCTGATGTTAATTCCGGTATTATACATGAAAGGGAGTATTTATGTCATAAGCCGTACCTATAAATTACTGCAGATAGTCATGTTCCCCTCAGAAAATACTAATTCATATTCCTTTTTTTTTATTATTTGACTCCATGCAGCAAATGCGAGAAAGGAGAATAAAGGTTTTTTTCACACATACAAATTGAACTTCCCTTTAGTCAAGAGAAACATGCTTTTGCCTTGTTTTCGCTGATGTGCACCTGTCTTTGCATCTTGTTTACAGCAACTCAATCCATAGCAGCAGGATCATTAGCTCTGTATTTAACACACGCATTCCGCAAAGAACTGTAAGCCTACAGCGCGTTCACCTTCAACAAAGATGTCTCTTGAAATTGCAGCACAGAAGACACTAAGCACCTCATGGGGTACCTTCAACTTGTGTTTGATACCTGTGTTGTGACATTTCTATTCCTATTTATTAATGATGCGTGCAGATTATAGACTGGGGGTCTTTTCAAAAGTTCCCAGCTCTCTTTGAACCAGACAGGTTGGATTTCACCACATGATACACACTGAAGCACTGTTGAGAGATCAGCAGCTCAGAGCAGCTGTTCATAAGTTCAAACTTGACCTAGTTATGAAAAGAAATGTTATTAGGTCGTGATTGTGCATCGCAGCCTGCCCCGCACATTATACATTGGACTGCATTGCAAGAGCGGCGGTAAAAAAACATGAGATGTTAGGTGGCAGTGAACGTTTTGGAAGATTCAACAGTATTCAGGGACTTATTTGATACAATTGCAATTTTTTTGATACAATTTGCCACTTGTTTCTTTTGTGTTCACCCAACGACATTACAGAGCAGTAAAACAGTAGCAAACAAATACCATGCGTGGTTAAGCTCTTCCCTCATCTGTCAGAAATATAACCAGAAAGATTTGCCTCAAATCGCTCCCTCCTCCTTTTTTCCTTTTCTGTTTTTTCATTACAGACATTGCTTATTGTTTTCATTCAGTTATGTGGTTAATATACCAGCGTTCTTTAAAGATGCGATGTCTAATGCCTTGCAACCTGCTCCAAAGAAAATAGAAGGGCACTTCACCTCTACTACATAGGTCCATACAATTGAAATGTACACTCATCACTAATAACTGCCAACTAACAGAGGGCAAGAATACGCAAAAGTCCACAAGAGTGCTGAAACTCTGTGAGCCGGTCAAAATAACACTGCTATCTTGTAATTTTCACATGTAGCGTCCGCCTATAGTTAATGTTAGCTATATCTTTGTGTGTTTGTTTGTTTCAGGTAGCGTTAGCAGGCTAGCAAGCAAGCTAATACTCACGTCACATGGATTTATGTCACTCTGCAGGTCAATGAAATATCCTGTTAAACCTGAATATGTCACTCATGTTACAAAAATAGCTATATGTTATAAAAAAAAAAATCTGTATTCCAACCATACTTCTAATAGCCAATAAGTACATCCTGTATATACACCATCATCCATTTAGTTGCTTACTCATGTATGAATAGTGGCGCTGTGACTTGCATTCTTTATTTATGCCTTAATTATGTATTTGCATTCCTAACTTACTCTGTCGGTTTCTGACTGTCCCCGCTATGCCTTTACGGCAAACACAGCGGTTGCAAATATGTGGAATTTAGAAGGCTTTCTAGGATTTTTGTGAAAAAGATTTCCTGGGATTGCTTGTTTTAACAGCCTGGCAGGCTGCCTTCTTCAGTCCCATGATGAATCCCTTCCTCTTTTCCATGATACCTACTCCAGTCTTTCATTGCTGTGATGCCTTCCTCCACTGATAGAGATGTATTCTATATTTGATAAACTCAAGGGTTTTCATGGGATTTTCCTTCCATTTTGTAGTTTAAGGGAAATTAATATGATTTAAGGGTTGCCTCTCGCAGCTGTTTGCACTGGGATCCCTCTGGGACCTACCAAGTGCAACAGGAAGTGGCACTTTAACAAAGATATTGCTGCATAATCGAGTGTACCGACCAGTAATGTACAATCCAGTACATTCTACAAGAGAGGAAATGTGAAACCAAGGGAAACAAAATCAGAAGTACATATTTGAGGACCAATACAATTGAGACGAAAGTTTGATTATTAATAAACGTATAATAGCTGGTAAGATTATTGATTAAGTGAATTAGGGATTTAACCTCTTAATAAGGCCAACAATGAATAATTAATAGTAGGAAAAAAAAAAAGCCATTTAATGCAGTTCTTAAAGCAGCCCTCTTTATAGCCCTTTTTCACATTATCTGGCTGTGACACTATATCACCTCTGCACTGGAGTGAGACGATAAGAAAAGTGGAGGACGGTGGCAGTCCATCCTGTCCTACTGCAGGCTAGAGGACTAAACCTGGGGCCTGTAACAGGAAGTTAGTTCAACACTGCTTGGCCTTTTCGGGCTTCACTAAGCCTAACATTGCTGATCCTGGATAAAAGGTATCACAAAGCTGGGTTTCAACTGCCGCAGTTCAAGGAGAACTCTGGGATCTTTTTTTCATCAATGTGGCCATAAGTTCCATCAGTTATAACATTCTACTCCTCAGTTTAATTGACCCTTTGCTAAGACACCCCCCCACCCCACACACACACACACACACACACACACACACACACACACACACACGCACACGCACACACACACCACCACCCCATCAAATTGTCAGAGCTATCATGATGGAGCCCACACTGTCAATAACTGCACTCCCTGAAGAAATAGTACAATTTGGGAAAACGAAAAAGCAATTTCAGAGAGAAGAAGGCAGAAGGGTCGACAATATGCGTCAGAAGGATATATCCAGGATGTTAAACTGATTCAGCAGCTATATTAAAAAGTTAAAGATAGAAGCTATAAAGCCAAGAGATCAAAGTGTAAAAGTGAACAATCACATCACCTGGCGTTCAAGAACAAACACAATAAAATTGAGGAACAGTGGTCCTATAAAGCTGCGTAGGATTGAATTCACTGTTACAATCATTACAAAGCAAAGCAGCATATGTGTCATGATCTTGGTTTTGGTTTAGTTTGTTTCCTGTTTTATTTTGAAGCTCTCTGCCTGTTGTGTCCCGTGTTTGTTTAACTTCCTGTCTTTGTGGTCTTCCCTCCTTATTTCTTTGCAGCAGTTGTGTTTGTCATTACATTACATTACATTACAGTCATTTAGCAGACGCTTTTATCCAAAGCGACTTACAATAAGTGTATTCAACATAGGTATTCAAGTGAACTACTAGTCACCAGAAGTCATAAGTGCATCTCTCTTTCTAAACAAGCATCTAAGAGCATGAAGCAGAGCATAACTCAGAGCCAAAGTACAGTGCAGAAACAAACAAAACCAATAAGTGCTACAAAGTAATACGAATACATAAAGTGCAACAAACTAATGAGTACAATAAGTGCGGAGTGGAAGGCTCAGGGTAGTACTTCTTGAAGAGGTGAGTTTTCAGCCTGCACCGAAAGATGGGCAACCAACCGCCCCGAGGCAGCAGAGCGAAGTGGTCGGGTGGGGGTGTAAGGCTTGACCGTGGCCTGGAGATAGGAAGGAGCTGTTCCTTTCACTGCCCTGTAGGCTAGCACCAGAGTCTTAAACTGGATGCGAGCTCTTACAGGTAGCCAGTGTAGAGAACGGAGAAAGGAAGTTGTGTGGGAGAACTTGGGGCGATTGAACACCAGGCGAGCTGCGGCTTTCTGGACAAGCTCCAGAGGTCTGATGGCCGACGCCGGGGCTCCGGCGAGTAGAGAGTTGCAGTAGTCCAGGCGGGAGATGACAAGAGCCTGGATGAGAACCTGCGCCGTCTCGTCAGTCAGGAAGGGACGAATCTTTCTGATGTTGTAGAGCAGGAATCTGCAGGAGCGTGTGACGGATGAAATGTTTTCTGAGAACGACAGTTGGTCATCCAGGGTCACACCCAGGTTCCTCGCAGTCCGAGACGGCGTCACCACGGTATCATCAATGGTGATGGACAGGTCCCGGTGCGGGCAACCCTTCCCCGGGAGGAACAGTAGCTCGGTTTTGTCCAGGTTGAGCTTCAGGTGGTGGGTCGTCCTCCACGCAGCGATGCGCGTCTCCACTTGGGTGTCACTGGCTTGGGGAAATGACAAGACCAGCTGGGTGTCATCGGCATAACAATGGTAGGAGAAGTCATGTCTCGTCATGTTCCCTAGTTAAGTTTCTTTATATTTGTCATTTCAGTATTTCCTGTTTTATGTTGTGTTACTTACCTCTCCTCTTATTTCAGATCACTTCACTTCCTGCCTTTGTATGTTTTCCTGCCACTGTAATTGTCTGCCACTCCCCTGACTGAATCCGCCTGTGTCTAATGACGACACCTCCAAAGTGCATTTAAACCCTGTGTTCCCCTGTCTGTGTCGGTTCGTCTGTTCTGATTTCTTGGATTTTCAGTTACTACTTTTGTACTCCCCATGTCTATCTGCACTTGGGTCCATCCCCAGTTGTCATTTTGCTTGACTGTGACAATATGGATACATTCAGTACACCTTCAGTCGCTAGTGTAGCATAGTAGTGCTATCGCTAGTCAATGACGTACTAGCATACTTTGCTAATGATAGCTCTACAGGTTTTTACGTAGAAACGTAACATTTTAGAAAGGTATATCACTATTATATCACTATTACATACGCTTTAACCGTGACTAGCTCATAAATCCACAAAACCAGCCTGAAAATGATGCAACAATTGCATGAACGTCTATGAGAGAGAGCCGCATAGATGTCCAATCCTGGTCAGAGCTGGCTTACGCTACGCTTTGATTGCCCAGTCTGCCTTCAAGGGACTGGACTAAGCAAAGGGTCAAATAGGGAGTCTTGGGAACACAATAAAAGGCCAGACGGGGGGCGTACACTGAGCTGTTCCTTATAGTTTGACACCGGTTGAAAGTGAGACTGGGTTCATCAAAGTTAAGGTTAGACCCCTAATCTAGTTTTGTAATACAGGCCCTGGACCACTCAGCCTCCTGTGGGGACCTGCTGGCAGCAACAGATGTGTTTTTCTTTTTTTGTGTGTGTGATGTGACAATGCAGAGAAGCAACTAGTTGATCAAACCAACAGTAGCGGCTCCTAATGAGTTTAGCGTAGATGCTGCAATAGCATCAGTTATATCAGAACTGCAGAGTATTTCTTCAGTGAAAGAACAGCAAAGAACGGCACTGAAGGCTTTTCTCAATGAAGAAGATCTTTTCGTTCTTTTCCTGAACTGCTTCAGTGAGTTTGATTGACAGAAGGTTCATTTAATCACCTGCCATGTATTTTTGAAAGTACCTGCTCTTTACCAAACAGTTTCCAATGACGGCCTCTCAGATGGTTCTACGTGAATTTTTATTTTCTTAAAGAAACATGGCATTGATTTGATGTCAAAGTTTTTACTTCTCAAATGTATTCATACATTACATGGCCATGAGAAAATACTGAAACGCAATGATAATGTTACTCATTTGGAGCCCTAACACACATGACTGCTTAAACATTACTGAAGCCTTACCTCTTAAGATTTGCAAATGTAATGAATATGAAGAGGCACAAATTTAAAATTAGACCCTAATCCACTTTAAGTCCTCGTCATCACTTTTTTGAGTATAATCTCAAAAGTCAAACTGATCCTTGTTAAGCCCCGATGCTCTTAAGAGGAATATGGCCTGGCTGTGTTGTACCCACGTTTGTGTTACAGGGCTTATCAGAGTTTAGCTAATAATTACAGTCACTAAATGTACCCCTTTAAATTATTTCTTGTCATGTTGCTAAAAGTAATTGTCACACAGATTGATTTATTTTTTTCTAAATAATTATGTAGAGAGGCCCTTCTTCATTTTTTTTTGTTGTGTGTAAGGGGTAATTGGATGAAGGGAGGAATCAGGGTTGTTGATGGATGGATGGATGGATGGATGGATGGATGGATGGATGGAGGAGAGCGATGTTGGACAGGTGTCTGCGAGAGGCAGGAAGGAACCAAGGGAGCTGAGACTTGGAGTGCAGGATCCGTCTCTTTGCTGGCGCTGCAGAGCCCCCAGTGTTTACCGTATTCGAACGAAAGAGAAAGGACACAGAAAAGAAGCAAACAAGGTGTTTGGAGGGGGGGGGGGTGAAAACTGAAACAAGAAGGAAGTGAACAGATCAGATGTGCTTAAATAACTTTCTGCAGAAATTGGATGTGTTTGCGTGGTCTTAGTTATAAAACTCAATTTATTTTCATTTATATGTTTATATTTTGTTTGGCTATTCATAATCACATTGTTGAACAAATGTGGTTATTCTTGCACAATCTCCACGGTTTGCAATTGTTGCGCTGAGTACAGTATTTGAATATAGTGAGTTTACACTACAACATGACACAATGAAGTACACTTATAACAGACAATACAAATTCCTGGTTTGCTTGTGTTGTTGATGCTATTGTTTCACAAAGCAACCCTGGAATGAATGAGCCTCTCAAAGCGTGAAAAAAAACAAACCCTGATACAATTGTACACCGTGGTGTGCTGGCTGAGCACACAGCTGAGGGGAAAAAATACATAATTAGAAACCTTGAACCGCTGGATGGAGAAAATATCAACAAACACTGAGGCTTAAACCAATAAAAACCCGTTACGTACACCTTGTTGCTAACTCAGTTTACCATAAAGTACCATTATTTCATAAATTTGGACTGAAGCCAAACTAACTGTCACATCTAATTTCTAAATTCTGGGAACACGGCAACATCGCTGCTACCAAGGCAGATGGGGAAGTGAGACAATCAAACAGGTTGTGAAAAAGCAAACAGCTTATAGCCAGACTATGTAAAGCACTTTATTTGGTGGTAAAACGGTAAGTGAGCACACTTAAAATGTCTGTACAATCCCTTGTTCAACATCTTATGATGATCAAAACGCTTTCTCTCTTTCACACACACACACACACACACACACACACACACACACACACACACACTTTCTTTTGGAAGAGTGGGCTTTACTGAGAACGCGGTCCCGTCAGCGTGGGACAGTGTTATCAGCGGTAACTGCTGAGAGAGAGCTGTGCATTAGCAAGCCAGTTGGACACACACTCGGCCTCAATTCACACGATGAGTGTCAAATGAAGTACTCTTTTGCTATTGGTACGGGAATGGTGGAATTCAGAGGTCCCAACCTGCCCTGTTAACAATCCAGGCATGCCCTCCCGTCTCTCCACCTCCAGACCAGCACTTGACCTTGCCTCCCGTTGCATCGCCTCCTCCGGCTCAAAAACACACTAAGTTGAGAAGAGATATTTGATGGAGGCTTGTAAGGGGCCGAGAATTGATCAATACTTTTTGAAAGGTCAGTCGGGTCAGTCGGATGAAGTCCAGCAAGGAGTAAGCAAACCACCGCTTGCACCACGTAAGAATATATCCTGTTGGTGAGAAGAAAGAAAATAAATCTGACAAACAGGGTCTGCAGGGCAAGGGAAAAGAAGATCTGAAGGCAGAAACCTCGAGTGACATTGCTTCAGGCTAGTGAAGGTAGGGACTGGGAATCAACACTGATTTTGAAAAAACAAACATCAGCAAGGAAACAAAATTGTGTATAAATACATCTTAGATTGTTTAAGGTTATGACTAGAAAGGCCTTAAGCAAAAAGGAGAGAAGGCAAGCTCACAAAATAAAAATAAAAAAACTCTGGTCAACAAGGAGAACGTGTGCAATTACTTTCGGATTTTAGAGCAGCCAATGTTGAACTGTCATCACCCTTAAACCTCAAACAGCATCCGACATCACACACCCTATATTTTCAGAAAAGCAGGTCACATACAAATCCTACCAAAGGTCTTGCTCAAGTACAACACACTTAGCAGCAAATCAGCCGAGCACACCGGCTCTGTGTATCAAACTGGCTCCCTATGCTATGGTTAACAAGTCATAAAGATTTATTGGTTGGTAGGCACAAGAAAGAGCTGTTATTGCATGCTTGGGAATAGAAAATGCAAGTAGACATAGGCCAGTAATTTATAGTCCCACCAGAGTTAGTCTTCACGGCTCAAGACATAAAATTATATTATGATCTGACAGTCAGAGGCATCATGGGCATAATTTAAAATAACCTGCTCTATATTTTTTCCTGCAACATGGGATTTGGATAGTATCAGTTTCATCACATCCTATGTACTTATGAGTCCTCATTTTAGTTACTGACTTCAAACCAGCCCAGAAGCGTTGACTGTCACTGCAGTGCCCTGGGATCTTTTATTTCTCTATTATGCATGTTCAAAAAGTGCTCTGGGTAGTTTTGACCGGGTAGCAGACCAGTCCCATGGACTGCAGAGAAACAATTTACTTCAGGTAATGTGACCGATCGCTCTCTGAGGGGATTTAGGGATCGGCACTTAAGCCAGCATGTTCTGTGTCGGTTCAGTGAGACAAACTTTTTTCAACTCGTTGCATGCATAGTGTGTTTTAAAAAAAATGTCCTTTCGTCTTCAGAGGAAGTTAGGTTTAGACATCAAAACCACGAAAGTCCGGTGTTTGTTTGACCCATCCAACCTCCATGCAGTCTTTCTCGCTCTTCATACGATGTCCTTTGCCTTGAGCATCTATTAATGATGTGGGTGGGTTTTCACTGGAGTTAGTTGAAAGCACAGCGCATCGTTATTAGACGCTAAGGGGCACCGACCAACCGTCGCTGTTTCACAGGTTGGGAGTGAGACTGGGTTGCCATAGCGCACGCTGCAGTACAAAAACGACTGATTCAGTCTACGGCTACGATGGGTTCAGTACACTCAGTTCTGCTTGAAGATTTATTCATTTGTGTGCTGAACACCGCAACAGGTCACTTTAGACAGTAGCTGGTCAGAACTACTATTAACACTTTAGATTTCTAAAGTGGTTGGACAGCTAATAGTTCAAAACAATATATCAATATACATAGAAGGATGATTTTGGTAAGCCCTTGACCTTTTGTCAATCCCGGCCATTAGATCCAAATCCCCTCTTGATCAAAATGTTGGTCAGGTCCATTTCACTTTCCACAGGAAATATCAAACTCTCAGGTCAATTTGACAACTCTGCAGGAAAGATTCCCCATATAAGTTCTACCAGAATTTGTATATAAGTAGTGCAGTGTCCGCTCGGGGCATGGCCATTCAGATGTGCACCCGGTCGGAACTGGCCCATTGCTTGGCCCCCGGGGAATATATATGACAATAAGTTTCATATATTCCTGCTTAAGCCCCAGAAGTGCTGCTTGCAGCGTTGCCAAAAAGGCGCTCGTCCCTCGTTGACTCCAGGGAAATGAACTGCAGTCAATGACATGCGGACAACATGCTTGATTCAGGCCGCAGAGCCCTGAAGCCCCGCCCCCTGCTGCGTCTAAGAACGCTATCGCTTGTTTATCCAAAGTTCATTCATTGAACATGTCGCATGTTACACCAAATTTAATGCTGCACATCCTTGGGTTCCCAGCAATACACGCTGTGTGAAGGCTGCACATTGCACCTTGACTCATAAATCATTCAATGTAACTCATTAATTTCTAGTACTAGTCCTTGTGAGAACATGCAATAATACATATTAACAAAACTCAAAGAATACACTACATACTTAACCTTTCTCCCAGATTCACACAGGGGATATAAGATCGATTAAATTTGTATATTTGTGTCAAATAAATACAAGAGCTTTAATCATACTGGGGTATATTACACAGAAAGGATTACTGTAAGGTCAAAGCAAACTAAGGGGCAGAGAAACAAAGGAATTCCAGAAACTCATTGTCAGATAGTCAATTGTCCAGTTGTCCTTGTTAAACTGAAACTAACTGGTTGGTTAGAAGTAACAGAAATGGTTTGGGATACATTTAGGGAAATGCACCTGTTCCCTTCCGGAGATTGCGATCAGAAGACTAATCTCAATCTCATGACTGTGCGTTAGCTGGAGTCAGGACTTTGCTTAGCTGACTGGAAATATTGGGGAACGCTACGCAATCAGATCCCCATAGAAGAACGGTATCAATCTTCCCATCTCCAGAAGATAGCAAAAAAGCAGATTTTACCAAAAAAATGTTAAACACGTTTCTGCATCCGTGAATAATTGAGTCTGCAATAAACGTTGGTTATTACCCTGTAGCTCTGAGTCTGACTGGGTAAACACCTGGCTGAATTTGACACTTTATTCAAATGTTTAATCCCCTGTGTTTGTTTTTTCTTCTGATTTGCCCCGACCTTAAGACCAGCTGGAATTTGTACTTGAACACAGTGCAATGATATGAGAAAGGTGAGTGGTTGCAGTTTTGGCATGCAGTGAATGATATGACCCACGCTAATGCAATAATTCAGATATTAGGTAGAGGATGTGCCTTTGCAAACAGAGCCACAAGGACACTTTAAAGAGAAAGCTTTACAAACTAAATTCTTAAATGTACTGTCCTTGGCAGGCACCTGCGACTGCAGCCTTGTCACACACAAGAATTTCATTTGCTTGAGACGGAAAGTTACACTGAAACATGTTTATGACAAATTTGATGGTTCTATAAAATGTGTATGTGTGTAAACATTTTTTCTTCACAAAGTTTACTGCAACGGGCATCATTGTTGTATAAAAGCTCAAGGCTTGTGTTTCTGTCGTTTTTTCAGCCAACTGCAAAACAAGAATAATACATTTTCTACAGAATAAAAACATTTCCAGTAAAAAAAAAAAAAAACGATGTAGATTCCTTCTTGCAAAAGTATCAGTGTTTGGAACATACTAAGCTTACAAATATGCAGCGGAGGAGCAAATTATTCTGCCTGAGACGTTTCAATGGGCGTTTTGTCTGTACTGTGTTGGCTCTCTATGTATTGCTACAAGGTGAAGTGCAGTCGGTTTATTTCTTCTTAGCCAATGTAATGTATTTGGTTGGACTACATGAAGACTGGAAAAAGCAATGCAGCTTCCTCGGTGGGACAGCGCAGCCTGAGCACAGTCAAACTGAAGATGGTGATAAGCTCATTTATCTCAGCTCGCTATTCTCAACATGAAATAATGACTTACTTGAAGATTCTTAACCAACTAAATATTGTGAAGAACGCTGGGTTCTGTGAAGCGCTCTTCTTTCTCGTCTTACACAATCATTTATCAAATTTGAGCTTTGACGTGCGCCATGCGGAAGAAGAAAACGTGGTCAAATGTGGTCAAACCCAGAGGCGGAGCAAGACATTGTAAACATTCAGGGCTCAGCCCAATTCTAGGGGGGGGGGGGGGGGGGGGTCCTCCACAGGGGTGATTATCCTTCCCATTTATGTCAGCTATGCACTATTTTTCAAGCCATTTCATAATAAAATGCCTAAAGCGAGTAACATTTGTTGATCATGTTGGAGAAACATGAGGAAAACAAATCATACTGTGAAGCCCACATCCTATTGTGTATCTTTGTTTTCGCCAACATCAACGTCTTCATCATTCTGAAACCATTACGCAGCTAATATTCACTGCTGCCACCCAAAAAGAGCAAAAATTGCTTTTTTCAAGTTCCATAACATATAGGTCGGGAAGGAGTTTTGTTATACTAGAGTTCATGAAATGAATGTTTCGATGACAAATCTGCTACATTTGAATCCGTGACATAATAATCTGGGCTGCTCTTCTTGTATAATTTGGTCTTCAATACTGATATAATCCGATATTGAGATTTCTTTACCTGAACCTAACTAAGTGGTTTTTGTTGCCCAAATAATAACCCCCTTTGAGAAGTAAAGTTCATTTTGAAAATACAGAGCGGAAGCTGACACGTCATTCCTGACAGGTCCAAAACTGAAGCTAGAGAGGTACCTAGAGCGTCATATATGTTTAAAGCTGACGGCTTCTGACCAAGCTGCAGTATTTGTCAAGTTAGGAGTGAGAATGTGTTGAAAAAGCGTTACCACACAACATCAATTTCTCAAAGACGAGTACACAAGTATTTCCACCTCCTCTCCAGGCTATTTTGAGCAGAAAGTGGCACAATGAAAGCCTGACACTTAAATACCTTGCATGTGTACCTGCATCATCTTGCGTCAAATAATGAAGAACGATGGCTTAACAGGTTGTTAACAAAGCCACGTAACCAGATTGAGCATATTGATTATGAATGCGCGGCCATAGTGTTATTGTATGTGTTATGTGATACCAGGGTAATTGCAGGGCCACCCTGTCCCTGTCATGCTTAGCAGCAGCAGCTATTGTGGTGCCGAGGCAGCTGAATGGAACAGTGAGGAGTCATTACTGACAGCTATCTCTGGGTGTCTGTAAGCCTAGTCTCAATAATTCTCACCAGCCGGTGTCACATCGTCAGGATTGGCAAAAAGCAATTCGGCTGCATTTACAATCACATTCTGGGGATGGAGAGGAAAAAGAAGAAAAAAAAAATCTTTTGGTTCATGATGTTTTCAGAGGTTGCAATTGAAATAGCAGACAAGTAAGGGTGGAAAACAAAAAAAAAATGTCTTTGTGAAAAAATGCTTTACTGGAAGAAAATGCAACACATTAGAATTTACCATGAATTAAATCAGTCAGCTGTTGGAAGAACTTGGAGATGAGTCTCACCCAGGGCATGGTCCACGCAGGTTTGAGCTTCTGTGTTGTATTCGTGTTTCATTACATTACATTACGGTCATTTAGCAGACGCTTTTATCCAAAGCGACTTACAATTCAGTAGCTATCGTAGACGCAGCTACGGGAGCAATTTTGGGGTTAAGTGTCTTGCTCAAGGACACATTGACATGAGACTAGCTGGAACCGGGGATCGAACCACCGACCCTCTGATTGAAAGGAGGCCCTGCTCTCCACTTAGCCACGGTCACCCTTCCACGGCGTCGCCTGCTCTGGTAAAATCCTAGACCTTGCAGTGTGTCGAGCTCTCAGTGCTTCTTTACATCCCACAAAGCAAAGGTGGGTGTTTTTCCAGAATCAGCATATGTTTTATTTTATATTCATCACATGTCTCAATGCAGCGTGAGAGTGCCGGGAATGATGTGTTTCCATTACTATGTGAGTGTTTGTTCTTTGGCTGTGTATTGGCCAGCAGTGCTTCAAGCAAACTTAAAAAAAAGTACATCAGGCACTACAATAATTATGACATTTTGAACACAATCAGTGATGTTAAAAAAATTAGGTGGCAAGGTTCAGCTAAGGGGGTAATATGTTTCAAATAGGAAACAAGATTATCTCTTTGCTGCAAAATTTGCACACTGTTGAATCAATTTGGAATAACATTTACTTCTCCACCACCTCAGTCACGAGGGAAAAGAGTATACTGACGGGAACGATGGGTGACAAAGAAGACAAGGAGAATCTAAAGAAAACATGGAATCCCACTTTTGAAAATAGTCACGGGAAAGACGCGGGCAGTGAGCGCCCATTTTCAAATGTGCTCTAGCTGGAATACGAAAAGAAAGATGTCATACAACGCGAGAGAGTGTCAGTTTGAGTTTAAACACCGGCACAGCAACATCCTCCTGCTGCCTACCTGCTTCACGTCCAGGGTTGTGCACAGTCAGTCATTTTAATTAGCCATCCTTGGCATGGTTGCTGTATACATATCACATGTGAACAGAAGAGACTGCTTGGAGGGGCTAGTTGTAAGTGATAACAGCAGCCATGGTGGAGCTCGTAGTAGTCTGTGAGCTTTTCAGGCAGTGAGAAAGTGAGTCACGGCTGGTAAAGTGAACATAATTAACCTCAAGGGAGCAGGACGGGAGGCGAGAGCCTCAGCCCCTGATCTCAGGCCTGGCAGCTTGCAGGGTGAGGAAGTCCGTAAGGATGGGCCTGCATATGTGTGTGTGTGTGTGTGTGTGTGTGTGTGTGTGTGTGCTTGTCTGTGTCTGTGTGTGTGTGTGTGTGTGTGTGCATTTGATTTACTGTTATTAAATATGTGTGAAACACCTTCATTTTAATTTGCACTGTGTGGATATTGGGATAAAAAGAAGAGCAGGAATACAGTGATATCCAATCATTCCTGTGAGAAGTAGCCAGACAGGCTTGCATTAACAAATAGAGCAGCAGGTTCACAGTAAGATGAAAAGCTGACACAAGGTTGATTGATGTCAGCAGAAAAAAATGTATTTACTGGAACATATGACTTTGGGAACGTTCAAGTCCAAGTAATATTTATCGGTTATTCTCTACCATCCAAAGGTTTCCTCGCTGGCATCGATGCTAAATAAGTGTTTTTCTGTCATTATATTCTGAAGTACTTTTACTTTACTTGAGTATCTCCATTTTATGCCACTAAAAAGCTCTGAGGCAAACAAATGTGTTTGATACTTACACGTTTGTTTTTTTCTCAGCAAGACGTGATTTTTGAGATATAAATGCAACCCCAGAAGTAAAAAGCCGTAACCAACTGCACCATGATCCCATATTTTCACTGAAGAATGCATCAGAAGATGCATTGTTAATGATGAAACTGAAGCGCCCACCCTTCGCTGATTCAAGTCCTTTTGTTCCGTTCTGTTCAAAGATTTGTAGGGCTGAGAAACACAATGCACAGCACAGCGCCCTGATGCTGTTTCAAAGGCAGAGTCCAAAGGAAAGACACTTCACTTGAAAAATGAACACGGTTTGTGTTTTTTTTTGTAATGCAAGTAGATGATACATACAATTATAATACAACATTCATTTTTGCAGCCTCAAAGTTTTGGTCACGTTCCCAATTTTGTCTTTGCCTGCTGTGAAGTAGAACAAAACACACCGGTAACTGTCATGCGTATCATGTGTAATAGGTGCTAGGTGTGTAAGTAGTATGTGCATGTATACAAGTATATGTCTCCGTTGTCTTTTGCAATGTATCCAATGCACTTGAGGCAACACTGCAGTTGCTCAACCGTTTTTAACAAGAGTATTGAAGACCTACACGATGAGCAAGAACTATAATTTCACTCCCCAAAGATCAATTTTTCTACTCCACGAGAGCACCTTCAGCTCCTTCAGCTCCTTCAGGAGATGTAAACTTTTACACAGGAAAGGGAATATATATATCACAGTGAGCTCACGTGATCGTCTGTCTGTTTATTATATACCGCTGAATTAATGCTACAATCGATCATAACTCTCCCTCTGCTCCTGCATGCTTCCTCTCATTCGACCTCTTTCAAACAGTTGCTTTTCTGTTACACCTGTCTGTCGGTTCTGTTGGAGTTGAGGTGACGTTCACTGAAACATTTCTATGATGTACATTAGAGTATCTTCCCTATTTATTTGATTAATCAATTATTCATTAGCTTTCTAAATGGCTTTCCTTATTAATCTTGCCGGCTTTTTGTTGTTCTCCCTCGTTAGGATCTTATGACCGCCCTCAGACTTGTTTTGTTTGTATATGAACAAACAAGCGGGGCGGCGCTGGAGCAGCAGCCCGTCTGTGGGCTCCGTCCACAAGTGTAGAGAGGGCGGCAGACGGATTCAACATCACTACATCGATTCTCCCGACACATGCGCATGGTTTCTTGTTCTCTTACAAACACCCATCTGTCACATTACATCCCGTCCCACAAGACGAGCACTGCCTGTATCTCAGTCAGGATTTCAAACAGCAGGATTTCCTCACACCACCAGTGCAGCTGGTTCCTATCGGGGAGCCGGTCTGTGAGATTTCAACCTGTTCTTACTCCCAACTGGCGCTTGATCAGTGCCCCCCCCCTCCCCCCCCCCCGGCCACCCGTAGCATCTGCATGCGACGCACCAGGCTTTCATAAGATGCTCAGAGCAACTGTATAAAGTGTGCTGTAGACCGCTAAAGGGGGGGTCTTGTCCCCTCGTATAACTAAGGCCTAATAAACAAAGCTTAGTTTCAGGGGATCATACACACAAATAAAACATAGTTATGAATATTATATTGTATTTCTGCTGATCTCCCGAAATGCGACATACTGGCCCATACTAGCCCTAAAGAAGGTGTTAGGTCCCAGGTCGCAGAGGGAATGCATGCACGTCCTCTGCTGCCTTGGTTTATGAGAATGCATGCGCAAAAGATGCTCACGGTGTGTTGACATACCTTCAAGAACTTTGTTAAAAGGCATTCATTAAAGTGTCTTCAAAGCCATTTTATTATAATTGCAGTTATTTTGGAAAGACAAGTTGTCCATCTAGCATTTATTTCAGGCTCTGACTATCAAATGTAACACCCTGATGAAGACTCAAAGCAGATTATTTTGGTGGCGAGAATGATAGGAAATAGATGTACAGAAGGACTGTGCATGTTGATCCACTTTCAACATAGATAGATATAGATAGATAGTCCAGTATGCACATTTTCAAACTAGAAGAAAATGACACTTATGGAACATCTTTTGTACATTTTATTTTCTTCTCTGTTTGCCTAACATCTGTGTTTTGACCTTTTACAGGGTTTTTTTTTTTTCAATTGCTAACACTCTAAAATGACACATGAAGCGCAATTATGAAACTGACACTCAAAACAGAACAAAGCCCCCCGGTCCAAGTCTCCAAAAACTCTGAACACATTTCTGCTTTTGCACCTAATTTGCAATCCCACATGGCTCTTTTTGCAACTCAATGCACATATTTTTCTACACAAGGTACTTTCTCCTCAGAGCAGCAAGTTGACGTTTTGACTTTTATTGGATTTAAGTCCTTCCTGTGTGAAACGGGCCAGACGTAGGGAAGAGCCCTGAAATATTAGGCGAGTCATTATAAACTGAAAAATAATTAACAATTTTGATAACGATCTGCTGGTTCCAGCGTCTCAATCACGATGAAGAATGTGACAAAACACTTCCATTCACAAAGCCACACCCATGGACCAAATTGGCCAATACATGTGCCACCTGATCCAACACCTAACTGCGGAGAAAAGATTTGACGAGGTGCTGTGGCCAGACCCAGCAACGCGGAGAGATGCAATGAGTTGTTGTGGAGAAATATTAAATTTGTGTTTTTGCACATATCTAGCAGGTGCCAGTAGCATAACAAACGCTAAGTCAGCAGCTAGCGCAAGCTGGGGTGTGTGTATGAGTTTTGAAGCACCTATGTAGTGTGTAGGTAGGTAATATAGTGTGCACATAGACTGTAATAAGCGGACGTAGTCACGGTGACATCACCCATTGGTCCTGTGGAGGAGTGACGTAGAGACGCCGTAAACACGCCTTAAAGCAAACTCTGCTTTATGGTCTGTTTTACTCTAAATGGGTCCAAAATGTACCGAATGAACATCATTCTGTATTTAAGAGGACTTGAAACTAGTGATTGAGACCATAAACTCATGTTTACAATGTTTACTGAGGGAATATATCAAGTGAGAAGTAGAGTCATTTTCTCATAGACTTCTATACAATCTGACTTCTTATATTAAGCGGAGGAGTCGCTTCCCCCCTGCTGGTCAGTAGAGAGAATGCACGTTTTAAGACACTTCCGCACTGGCTTCACTTGTCAGAAACAACAAAAAGAAGAAGAGAAGGTTGCCGCCTGGGTGTGCATGGCGTCTACCTCTTGTCCTTTTGACTCCTGCAGGATTAGGTCATGGCTCTCTCCAGCTCAGTTACGTACTACTCGGGTTGGCTCGGGCACCCTATTTCTCCACTGTGGTGTCCTAAGAAGTAGGTGGGCTGCAGCAATTAACCTTTAGTCAGGCGGGATCAGTGTGGTCGATGTTATGTCGCAGCAGGGTGCGCATCCACTGTAGGAAAAAACACTGGAGCGCAGACTTGTTCAAATCACTCAATTTATTTGTCATATGAAATACAATGTACAAAATCCAGAAAAATGAAATCCTGTCATCCCCTTCAATTTGTGCTTTATTCACCACAAACCACAGCTTCCTCCTTTTTTTGCCAGCCCCCCCCTCTATCACTGCCTCCATGTTTGTTGTCACAAAATAGGTGAGGTCTATTTGTAATAGACCTCATAGACTAATTGTGTAAGTGTTTTCGTGTGTGTGTGTGTGTGTGTGTCAATTGCAGGTATTTTGAAGTGAAGTGTTCGCCCAATGATTGCAATAGATTGCATTCTTGAACGCGTGTGTTCACTGTACAAAACAGCGTGCTTTGCAACATGTGTGTTGAAGTGCCCCAGTGCATGCTAGTTATACACGAGGCTGGCTACTGTTTCTAAAAAAGCCAAAGGAATCTAATTTAGGGAGCTTTGCTACTTTCTCCTCGTGTTCTTTTCTCTCTTGTCGTTTCTTTCTGCCGCTTTTGTATTTGAAAGGCCTGACTGCTCGCTCAGCTTGCAGATGTGCACAGCTTGTCAGTCTTGACAGATTTTGCGCCTAAACCCTCACATCATAAAATCAAGACGTGACAAAATCAACATACATGTTACATATGTATACATATATGTAACATGTATCCCGACCCGATCCCGGATAAGCGGATCCCGGATAAGCAGTTGAAGATGAGATGAGAGATGAGATATATATATATAGAGAGAGAGAGATACATACATATGACAAAAATAACAGATCTAATAAGATTTTATTCATTTCATTCATTTTTTCATAATCCCTTTATAGTTTTTTATAGTTTATGTCGTATAAGCGTATAAATTGTTAGAGATTTCTACTGACTATTTTAATAGAACTGTTTATAGGTTTTCCTTTAACTTTGACTATTTCTTTGACATTGTGATTGGTGCTATTTATAATAATGAATTCGGCCTGCCCATAAATGGTAACGTCCCTAAAGCTGATCGTAGAAAAAACGAATTATACTCGTTAGCAACTCAGCTATCACAAAAGAGCTAATGTAAACCTGAAGATAATACCCTAAATAATAACCTGAGTTTTTGTGTTTGAGCTTGTAAACGTCTAACAAACTTCAGAAACTTGAATAAGCCTTTATTCGGTTTATGAGGAACCTCTACTGGAGAAATCCGAACAAACGTATTGTTGCATATTGTTGCACCTTGTTGTGCTAAAATGGCCAAAGTGGCTAATTGCATCATATATGTGTCAAAACAACGTCCCTCATTTCATTTGTGCCTCTCCTACTTGCTCCATCGTAGTCGAGTAGATTTAGTCCTAATTAGATGCCATTGATAGAATTTCATCAAGGCTACAAATAGAAACATCATTGATGTGCGAGGCTTGAACTCCTTAAAGCTCATCCGCTTTGCCAAATGCGTTGTAGGAAAGCTCCGACAGGAAATCCGCCGTAGCACCTGGGCAGGATAAGGGTCCTGAGGGGGTTCATCGGGCCGGGGTTCTGGTAGAGGAGAGGAAGCGAGAGGAAGATAAGAAACGGGGCGGGAGGGAGGGAGGGGTGCTGAATACGAGAGCGGAACAGGAGGAGTGGGTTAGGCGGCTGTTTAGGAAAATGCAGGTGGCACCGTTGTGGTGTGGTCCTGCTCCAGAAATTCTAGTAGCTAGCTTAAATAAATTTAAAAAAAAATCACGAGACAAGTAGCATGTTTGTTAGACATGACTCATTGTCATGAGAGTGATGTATGACTTTCTAACCCGAGGATAAAGGGGTCCTTTGCACATTATTTGTCTTTTAAGGTCAACGTATGGCAGTATGTATCAGAAATTGTTGACAAGAATAGCAAAAATGAGAATGTTAAATGTTATGCAAAGGTCAGAAGTGAGGTTAATTCATATATTTGAGTTAATGGTGACTTGTGTTTACGCAGTTCATTATTTGCGTATTTGCACGTTTAAATAGTCCCATCATTGACTTTAGAACAGGTATAATCTGCTGAATCTACCTCTGTGGTTTGCCTCACATTTACCTGAGTCCAAGTCCTCCTAGCTTGCGATTGGTTAGCTTAGTCACATGTGAGTTAGAAACAAGGAAGCGTTGTCGTTGAGAAGCTGATCGAGTGAGAAGAACAGTGAAATGCTGCTTAAGAAAGTTATCCGTCTCCTTCCTGCTGCTCCTCCTCAACAACAGTGATCCATCCTCCATGTATGGAACCATCACGTTGGCCAACAAGGACCGGTCTCACGCTCCTACTACCAGTACTCCAGGTATGGTCGGCCATGACCACATATTAAACCTTCACATTACAGATTCGCTACGGAACAAAACAGAGCATGATTGTAAGATCTTTCTCAACTTTGGATAGGAAAAGTAGGCTACTCCATACTAAAGTGTGTTTGAGAGAATCGAAGCTTTGCCCGGGTTCTCAGCCTCTGAACTTGCGCAGTTGTGTTTTTTTGGTTTTTTATCTCTGCTTCCAGTCTGCATCTCCAAGGGAAAGGACAGTCTGTCTTTTGCTCTCTTGATATCGGAGCAGAGCATATCCCATTTGGATGATTAAATGAATGCCTTCTCCAGTTGGCGGACAGGAGGCCGGCTGCCAGGCCTCAGCTTTTGGTTGCCGACACTGAAAATACAGTTGTCTTTTTTAGTCACCTTATATTTTAAATATTGAAGAGACTATACGGTTATATGTCATGCTTGTAGAACTTTTCACCCCACAGACAAACAATGGAATTTGCTTCGCCATTGTTTCTAAAACAGTCTGGGTTGTCTGGTTCCGATTCTGACTGCAACAACAATATTTGAATAATTTCACTAATGAAACAAATGTCCTAAATGCATTTATTTTAGGGTGCTTGATTTGCTGTTCGCTGTCCCTGTTTTTATGTGTTAAAAAGTGGCAACCATTTTTTAACATGGCCAAGAATTGGTTGCCAATTTCTCCAAATGGTTGCCACTGCAACTGTTACTGTTGAGCCCTGCGGGACTGTATTTTCTGACAGGGTCCCCTTCCCAACACGAGATGCTGTACATAGTGCGTAAACTGAACATTTCTGGTTCAATCTTGGATAAATATTGTGGCCAAATTTTGACCGAGCAAAAAACCAATGGTAGAAGTCCAATAGGTAACTGTGATTGATGGTAACAAAGGAGAGTTTTGGTAATACATTAACAGTTTGCCTAGCCTGGGGTTTGTTTACAACCTGTCTCACTGCTGAAGAAATAAACAAAAAGATTCACACTTTGCTCAGTACATTTAATGAATACTTCTGTTTGTCTGTGGCATTGTTTAATAAAAGGCCCAAAGACCTAAGTCCAGGTGAAGTGAATAATGGATGTCTGACATAATTGGAAGCATAATTGTGCTAAACGGCCTCTCTCCCATTACCATGTGTGTCTCTTTCAACATCCGCTGCTTCACATTTTGTTTAATCCGGATGATGCAACATTTATCTACTGCAAACATAATTAACTCATTAACTGGAAAATTAAGTCCTCAGGATCAAGAACGCGCACCACCCACCCCTTCTCCGTATTCTTTAAAATAACCAACTCTCACACAGCTGACGTCCCGGTTTCATTTAGCAGTCAGTGCTGTGGCTTTGAAGCCGGGACACAGACGTTATACTGCAGCGCCCCCTAGTGCGACCTCAAGGCTACCGCGATGAACGCACAACGCTGTAATGTGGGGCAATAAGGGACCATCGTGACACAGCACTCTGTTTGTTTGGTCTATATGTAGTACATTGTCTTCATGTGGGGACACACCGGGCAAAAGCCTGGCTTCTTCATGCACCGATCTATTTTTTAGATTTTGGGCAATTTTTTTTTCTTTCAGACTAGTGGAAAGAAAACATCCCAAATACACTTTCAGGTGTTTATTTTACCTCATTGTGTCTGTTTATTTTCTGCATATTTCTTCAAAAAAAATTACACCAAAAGTTTGCATAAGATAATGCAAAAGGTTGGTGTTGTCTATAAGTTAAGTCTATACGTTTTACCTTTTTCAGCTGAAGTATAGTGGTATTGATTTGTACAATAAATATCTTTAAAGATAATTTTCTCAAATTAACAAATAAGCATCACTGTTTTGGAAATGTATGCATATATTGATAATATAATGGATCATTTGTTTTTTTATAAACATACATTTTCTGAAAACTTATTTTGTAATTTAATTACAATTTATATATAAAAAAATTCCCTTAATGAAAGTTATCAACTGGGGAAGTTTTATAGCAATATCAGTTCATTTTTACCCTAATATTAATCTTTGGTGTCCCTACTTAACATTTCCTTTTTGCATCTGTCATCATTTTCTTTCCCCCTAACAGATGATTAGAGTAACATGGATTATTAATAACGCCTTCTTTCCAAGCCTGATTAAGCTATGATTTCAGTGATCAGATATGGAGATGCTCGATTTGTTTGTTTGTCTCTGGGGGGAATGGTTATTGTTTGTGTTTTGTTTATTCTTCAGGTACATAGTTGTGCACATGGCACTGACTGTCTCTCTGCCGGAATGATCAACTTTAGGTCAATGAGCATTAATTTGAACTATACATGAATAGTTTGACAAAATAATCTGAATTCTACATTCTTTACAGGTGAAGAAAAACAATATCAAACGAAACAAAAAACAACTGCTTATCCTGCACCACCACCTAGAGGACGTCTTGCAACACAGCAGGCAGACATAAAGAGCTGAAACACTGACATCATATTCAAAGCTTCAATGAAAAAAGGTCGTTAAGCTTTATATAAAACTTATATATATATATATATATATATATATATATATATATATATATATATATATATATATATATATATATAACTTCCTGTACATACCTGCTTTTCTATTTAATTTGCCCATATCCTCTACCCTTTCCCCGTCCCATTGACAGAATATAAAATTGGTTATATAACAGCGTCAGGTCCAAAAAGCCATTTCTGTCTGAGTGTCAATTTCCTCTTTTGCACTTTTATTGCTTCCTGGTATTTATGCTTCATGGTGGTCAAAATGATATTGTGAATCACTTTTGGCACTTTGGCATCACAATTGGCAAATTAAGTGATAAAATATCAAAACAATTTATAATCAAAATAGGGACTTTAATCAAACTAGAAACTGTGACGGGTCATTTTATGCCATCTAATTGATGCAGTAGCAAATTAGAAGTCGGTCACGTCAGTCTTTAATTCTCATGTTTATACATGGTTTAATATTCAGTAGCACATGGCTTTGCTAATTGCTAATCACCTATACAATGCAAAACTGTGACCTATGCGCTAACAGGTATTCAGGTGTCGTTTATAATTGTTGCTACCTTGTGTTTAGTACCAAAGTGTCCTTTTGTGTTTCAAAACATTCAAACAAAAGTATGTCTGTGGCCTAAAAGAACTCTTCCATGCTTTATTTTTTTGCCCAAAGTCACCGCCGATGTGTCCCCCTGTTTGCACCTCTGGTCCCCCTCCTGTTGCCCCTGTGGTCAACTCAACCGGAAAGTTAAATGAACACTAAACTCATACGCTGACTAACCTGGTGTCTGGTATAGAGGCGTCTTTTTTTTTTTGTTCTCACTTCCCCTTAGAGCAGAAGTTTTGAGAGTCAGTAGAGTAAAACCCAGCTTGAAGCACTGTTTATCATAAATCTAAAAACTATACAGGAAAAAAGTGTGATCGGTGTTTAGAATGGTCGTCTGCGGTCGACTGCGGTCACACTGCTCATTGCCGATTCATTTTGAGATTCATGTCCTGTCACAAATTCATCCATCCTCCTTAATGTGATTAAACTTTGACCTGCAACGCTGTGAGGCTCCAGTGTCCAAATGATTTGAGACAAAGAGTGGGGCCGACCCCTCTGCCAGGAAATATGGATTGTTGTCGATTCTTGTTTATATAACTGCCCGTCAAAGAGATCGAAGCAGAAGAGCAGGAGCGATGCAGTGAGGACACGTATAGAGGATGTGCATTTCTTTCTTCATGAGCGCTTACAAAAACAAACACGGGCTGGTGTTCATGTTGCCTACGTTCTATAATGTCCCCACTCAGAGTCTTCGACTATACAATTAACTGCAGATGGTAGATTTGGCCATCTGTGGATTTCATCGGGGTATTGAATGAAACAAAAAAAAAAGGAAAAGTTACAAAAGAGGGAAAATAAAGGGCAGAAGTAGACGCTGAGATAAAGCAGGCCACAACAGAGAGGCAGCCTCTCTCCCCCCCGAAGGCCCCCCTGTCATCCCCCAGGATCACGCTGCGCCATAAGTGCAAATTATCAACTAGAAAATTGCCAATTAAATGCAATCACACTAATTATTCACATCGCAGCAATCAGTGGTGTAACAACCTTTTTTTCTGTACTTTACTAAAGTACTTCTAACTTTTAGTAAAGGAAGGGCATTCTTGTGTAGGAGTGTATGCAAATCGTATAACTCGCATTTACAGTATACATTTTCTTTCACGGTGCTGCAATTGACTTGTATCAGTCTCATCTGGGTGGAGGATATCCTTTTTACTTACTGAAATGTTGCCTTATTGCCTTAGAAAATATTGAAAGGTTGAGTGCTTGAAAGTCATCAACGTGACAACTTTTAGTTTGTCATGTTGGGCCAGAAATAACGGAATAGGAAACTCTTTAAAGAGTGCAGGGAAGTTAAATACTCTGCATTAGGATTAGGTGTTTTCAGATGAGAGCTAGAATGTACCTATTAAAAAAAAAATCTAGTGTAAAGGACTAGTGTGGTTACAGGGGGCATGTTTATCATCCATTTTGAAAGGATTTTAAAACGGCTGGATTTTATGCACAGGAACACCTTTCATCTGCAGAACGAGTTGACCCATTTTCAATGAGCAAGACAATATTCAAGTAAAGAGAGAAGTACAACTTGAAAATCATGCAAGTGTCGTAGTTATGGCACACTTGTCACTCAGGAGTCAAAGATGAGCTTCCAATGGTAATCACTTCAAGCCTAATTGCGTCACACCGTACAGAAGGAATCAATGTCTGATACAGTTGATATCTCATTAAATGAATCCAAGTAGATGACAGCTGAGAGTTGATAGTTTTGTGTTTTGGAATTCATTTATTACATGCAGTTGCTCATTAGATGGCGACAGCATAATTGTAGCGCAACAATCCGAGCCAACATGTCAATATTCGTCCCATAATCGCAGCACTCTGTCAATCCTGTGTCTTGCTGGGAAACTGCAAACAGAGACATCGGTGGTCCAAAAGAATCGGTCAGATAATAAACCAAACCCTGGATGCTCTCGCACTTTTAATACTTCCTCTTTGGTAAAATGTCTTCCTCAGTTGACATTGGCTCAAATCAAGAGGTTGATACTGCCCTAAATTAACTGTGATCAGATCCTGGATCATATTGCACCATTTGAGCAGCAAAAGTCCTCGAAACTGTTCAAGCCATGAAAAACTGACAGCATACATGCCCTAAAGAGGAACTGTAGTAGTGCACAGCGGAAGTGCACTAACAGTGCACTTTGACATTTTGAGAGGTTTTATGAGAAACGCAGAGATTGAAAATGCCAGAGCTCGCTATTGTTCAGTCGTTATTGAAAAGAACCGACACAACTCGAGGGTTTGGTTGGATGTAATTAATTGTGCTACAGAGGCTCCACCGACTGTCAGTATGGACTCCTCCCCTGAGAAATGTGAAGAATTTTGAACCGTCTTCAATAAAGTCCCCCTCCTGCTCGGGATGCAACAATTCGTTTTTTTAAAACCACTGCCTTCTTTGAGTCCTTTGACATAATATCTATTGACTCTCTCTTGCTGAGGCGATTAACAAAAATGAAGCCCTCTTTGTGTGCTCTCAACATCCTTTTAGATTTCTAAAAGAAGTATATGAAGCAGCCAGTCCCCATTTTCGCTCCATCATTAACACGCCACTATTGACTGGTTCTGTCGCTACTTATTTTAAGAAACCTCTTCTTTCTAAAGTTCTAGATAAAAGTTGCTACTTCACAATTGATTGCTTTATAAAACAGAAACCGATTCTTTGAGACATTTCAGTCTGCTTCAAGGATAAACAACAGCACAGACGCTGCATTCCTTAAAGTGATGAATGACTTGCTTGTTGTAGCTGATGCTGGAAAAAAAACCCTTCTGTTTTAATTCTGTTAGATCTAAGTGCTGCATTTGATACTGTGGACCATTGTATTTTTATTGGAACATCTCTAACATTGGGTGGCATCGCTGGTTCACTATTAAAGTGGTTTATTCCTACTTACAAGATAGATCTTTTAGTGCAGCCATGGTAACTCACGGCCGTCCTCTTGGAAGGTGACCTGTTGGATACCCCAGGCTTCGGTCCAAGACCGCTCTTGTTTTCTAGCTACATTCTATCTATTCGTATCCTCCACAGGCATAATGTGAGCTATATTCCTACGCAGATGACACTCAATTGTACCTCTCTTCTAACCATTATGATTTTAATCAAATTAGTACATAAAATCTTCATTCTTGACCTCAAATGCTGGAAGGCCCAGAACTTCCTGCAGCTAAATGTTGAGATTGAGGTAATTATTATTAGTCCTGGTATAGCTAATGATTATACCTCCAAACATCTGGACTCTCTGTCCCAAAGAGAATAGTTTAAAAATGTAAAGTCATCTTTGTGTTAACACATTTGTCTAGTCCTGTTTTCTGCAGCTCAGGAGACTTTCCAAGATCACTTCAATTCCATCAGGTAGACATGTAGAGACGTTCATACATGCTTTTATTTCCTCTCGTTGGGATTATTGTAACTCTCTTTACACATGTCTGACTCTACACAACTTACAGCTTGTCCAAAATTTAACAGCCCGACTTCCCACCAAAACCAAAAAGAAGAGAGCATTACTCCTAGTTTAGCTTATCTTCACTTCTAGAATTGAGTTTAAGATATTATTGAAAGCTTTTAAGGCCGGTTCTGTACTTTCACCTCAGTTCTTCTGACACTGTATATTCCCAGTCACACCCGAGGTACTCAGCCAAAGCTATGGTAGCCATTCCAAAATCTAGTGCTGAAGACCAAGGGGGACCAGGCCTTTGTGTTTTTGGGTCCCCCACTCTCTGGAATAACGTTTCTGAAGGAATCAGCTTGGTAAACTCCTCAACCTCTTTTAAATCTCTCTTAAAATCATATCTTTAGAAGAGTGCTTTCACAGGGTTTTGGGCCTGAATGTTTAACTTGTATCTGTATACAAAGGCATTCTCTTAACTTTCATATTTGATTATATTAATCATTTTATCACTGTCACAGACGCAGCTCTTTTATATTGCAAGAGAGCTGAGTGGGCTTAAACATGTTACTGCCATAAATATGTCTAGACTGTTGTTGCTTTTAGTTAGTTTAGTCCATTAAGATCCCTAATTATTCAATATAAAGCATCAAAATGAGGATAGATCAATAGCTTTCTCTGTTAAGACGTTTAAGGCACTCGATCTTTCATTTGACCTCAGCTTCCCTTCAGTGTTTGTAAGGGCTCATTTCATATCTCATCAGGTCAGCCCCTTTTCTTCCAGTAAGGACTGAGGTTTGTGTGCCAGCTCCCAGTGCTACCCAACACCATAATGAACCTTGGTGGTGATAATAAGGGGTTGAAGGAAGAGATTAATTTTTAATGAATTGCTCCCCAAATGATAATGGTTTCCTGAGGACCGTCATTAAATACTTTAATGATGACTTTGACCATTGCCATCCACAGGGCACAGCCGTAGACTCCCTGGGGATTTGAGTTACTGCCAGATATGAGAAATGTCCTTTAAAAATGTGGCTATGTAGCAAACAGATGTGAATCATAATATTACCACAAGTAAATGTCAAAAATGTCAATAATACTTAGCCTTCTGAAGTCTGAGAAACAAACACTAATTATTCTAAAGCAAATAATATTTAATTTATAGAAGATAACAGATAACGAAGCAGTCAAACTTCACATTTTACTGTCACTGACACAAATATTTCACCAAGGCATATGTTTTGTTCACCAAAAACAGCAGGTTTTAGCTACATACTGTTCTACAGTAAAATTGGGTCTGCTGGGAAGTCAGGCCAAATCCCAATACCCCCCCCCCCCCCCCCCCAAGGTTCTAAAAGCTGAACCCTCAGGGACTTTACTGACTGGTAAATGGTTGAGTGTCAGAGCCTGCAAGGGCTTGAAATAGTATAAATACGACTGGGACACCAAAGCATGTACAAGTTGGAGGAGGTTATTTTACATTTTTTACAGCCTGATTTGAACATCTTCCAGCCTTTTGCCCCAATAGACGAGAAATAAAGTAATCTATTCACTTGTTTTTCTTATAACAGCTTGAAAATACAAAATCAACTGAAACGGTTGCTGAATATATCAGATGTGTAATAAAGCCTATGCCTGCATTCCTCTGATTTCATGGGTTCGTATGTACCATCTTAAAACCTTAATGTTAATGTTTCTATGTAAATTCCATATGCCAGGCTAAACGCACATAAGCCACGCTCCTCGTTTGTTTGCATCATCATCATCCATTGGAACTTGGTTTTAATGATGATTTAGCCTTTATCATTTTGATAATATACTAGGCGAGGATAAAAATCTTATTTTTTCCTTCGTGGGGAAACTCCGGAATGGTAATAGATATTGGTTTACTTACAATGGATTCATATTTCTTAGTTTCAAAAGAGTTGAGAAATTTGCATATAAGCCTTTTGGTTGAGGAGCTATTCTTGATTCATGTATGTTAATTTAGGCGTTTTTATTCCGAGGGATACGGCTTGTACTGATCAATGCAATTGCTGAGATCTGGTAATGCGGCAGCGTACAACAATGTCAGACAGCACAAAAGACATGAGCAGTCAGACAATCTTGTGTTCCTGACTTGAATGTGGTGGACTGTGGGGCAGGAACTAAAGGGGAAAATGATGTTCCAGCATATATGTCACAAGCAAGGTGAGTGAGAGAGAGGAAAACAAAAGAAAAGACCTCTGAATCAAATCTGTAACCTTCCAACTGAGAGGCCACAAGTTAACCACTTAAGACACAGTGACATGCAGACGGAAACAAATACTTTAACCTTCTCTCTGGGCTGCCATCATCTCCTGAAGAGAAAGTAAACAGAGTCAAGAAAAACCCATAAATGTCCCGCAAAGACTGACACCAGGGAACTGAATAGCAATATCTTCTCTTGTAAATAACCTGGACGCCCTTGTCAGCCAGACTCAGATCAGCACCTTGGGGGACGTCTCACAATGTGTTTGCAACTTGGCGCGGTGCCTACATAATAGAGGGCACATCGGTCCAGGGGACTGCCAGCCATTCGGTGAGGCGGAACTAAAGGAGGAGGGAGGAGGAGGAGGAGGAGGAGGCAGAGATGGAGTGAAGGAGCAGGGCTATTTTTGAAGTGTGGGCAAGGTGAGTTACCGTCTCACAGTCAGCCTCCATGACAGCCTGTTGACAAGCTTCAGCTGCCGGCCGAGATTCACCTGCTGCTCCGATGGGGTGGGGGGTGGGGGCTGCTGGGTGAGCCACAGTATTTTGAATTTTAGCTGACTGAAAATTCACGATGCATGTTTATTTGATGCTTGTTAAATTCCTTAATTCCTTCATGTTGCAATTTGTTTTTCTTATCTGTAGGGATTTGCTTTATCACATTTTTTTTTATTGACAAATGACATAATATTTCCGTTGGGAGAGTTTGGGTTCATCCCATGTCACTTACTCCATGTCTCCTTGCTCCTATGTCATCTCGTGAACCACACACTGATCAGATCGGTCATCATTATTAAGGACATTGCATTCTCTCGATTTTCCTTCGTGGGACGAGACACGAGACAATCCTATATGTGCTCAAGATCTGTCGAGACTGACAAGCTGCAAGCCGAGCGAGCAGTCACGCCTTTCGAACATAAAACTGGCAGAAAGAAGAGACGAGAGAGAAAAAGAACAGGGGGGGGGGGGGGCAGCAAGGCAGCTCTGTTCACGTTCGCCATTTTCCTCCCACCACCAAAACACGTATCTCTCCCCCGAAAGCCGAAAGAAGAACACATTAATGAGGTAATGAGGTGCAGCTGCTGAGGCAGGCTGCAGGGAGGGCTGATGATGAGCGGACGAGCAACAGGTGTGCAGGGCAGTGGAGCCCACCGAGGCCACCTGGTGGACGGGCGAAGTATGGCTGGGTCAGAAACCCAAACGCACTCCCGGGGTTTGACGTGGATGAACGGGCGAGGATGAGGACACGTGTTCGGACGGTTGGACGCACATGCAGCTCTGTACACACTACTTTGGGTGTTACGTGTGCACTCGCAATGAAAACCTCTGGACTATTAGACACACACACTCTCTGTCTGGGTATGACGATATCCCTTTACGGGGTGAATTATTTTGGATGCAGATAGTGATGGATCTCCTCATTCTTGGGTAAATGAGCCCCTTCAGAGTAAACAAGCCTCACCGTGTCAGAACAATATCTTTGGGTGCTTGTTTCGTGTCGACGACAAACTCATATCTTTTCGCATCGGCACTTTAAAGATCGAGCAATATCGAACGAGTCAATAATGCGCCTCATACATATTGACTAGGTATTTAACTGTCGCATAAAGAGGAGCAAACACCCCACTTCTTCATCTGAGACTTCCATCCCATTTAATAAACTTTATGTTCTCCCTATAAACACTCGCAGGGCATCTGTCAGACGCCTCTGACTCTAATGTTCTGCTTAGTACGCACACTATACTTGAATCACTTAAAACCAGTGGCCCTGAGTTAATTCACGTGCGATGTAAATTAGGTCTTTCTGCCCCACTGCAGTGAAGCAGTTTTGATTTGTTCTTGTCTTTGTCCTGGGCTTGCCTGTTATTTTGCTTGACAGCTCTCTTTAATCCATCGTATTATATTTTGCATGCATTAATCACCTTAAACCGAATCAGGCTGCTCGAGGAAAAGCTTTCCTCTCACCCCCTGTGGATTAGCCTGTTTTCCTCTGCGTCAGTCAATGATACAGTTGTCTCATGCCGTTAGAATTGCGCTCCTCTCACCGTCGCGTTTTCAATTTCATTATTGATGTACCACATCTTTGCAGTTGTAGCGACACCACAGACAATTAGTTTGAACTGTTGCATTTCACTTTACTTTCCTTATGAGACAAGAGAAAATCATTTGTTTTATCATATCTGTTCCTGCAGTTATGATTAATATTGACCGAGGTGGGCCTTTTACAAAAAAAATGAGATACCTGTAAGAAGGTTAGCAATATGCTGGGAGAGTCATTTTTTTTTATGTGCAGGCTCCGAGAGGGGCAGAGGCCAATGGCCTACAATAGAACCTTTGATGCTTCTTAGATTCCCTGCACTGCATGTTATCTCTGTTATCTCTCGCTGTGAACTGTTTAACAAATGCTACCATACATTTAAAGGGCACTTCTTCAGACATGCTGGGAGAGGCTGGACTATGCACCCACAGAGAGAGACTTTTGAACACCTGTTGGTGAAAATGGCTTGCCTGCAACCACCCAGCCTAAAAAGCCAATGGTTTTTTTTTTTGCATTGATTGAGTTAATGAAGTCGATGTAGTCACTGTGACGTCACATACTACCGATTTAAAGCCTCAACTTTGGCATTTTGGCTGCCGCCAACACTTTCATTTAGAGCCAGCTAACTAGCTTGGTTAGCAAGGGGCATCCATAATTCATGTTAACTGTGATACTAATAGGGATGCTAATTTTGGCTACTAAAAAACCTGCTTAAAACATGTACTTACAGTCACTGACTCCTTTGAGAGTCTTTTAGTACAGCCGAAGACTGAACAACGCTGTGGAAGCGAAGTCGTGGTAGAAAGTTGGCAATTGGAAGGTGTGCCACGCCTTAAAGCCTCCCCGGCTTTATTGTCTATTTTACTCTAAATAGGACCATAATTTAGCCAAAATGAACATCATGCTCTATTGAAACAGACTTGAAATTATCGATTGAGACCGTGAACTCGTTGGGAAAGTGTTTACCGAGGTAATAAATGAAGTGAGAAGAAGGATCCTTTCATCATAGACTTCTGTAAAACCAAACGTTTTGCAACCAGTGGAGCCGCCCCCCGCTGGCCATTAGAAATAATGCAGGTTTAAGGCACTTACACATTGCCTTTACTTTTCAAACCCAGACATTTGCCCCTTGATGGTAAGATTTCTAATGAATCAATCAGCTTAGTTATAAGATGTGTAAACATAGGCTACTTACATAGTGCACTCAGAAAGTATGAGCACAATGACACATTTCTGTTATAAAGTGTGGAATAAAATGACACGCATGCTAACATACAGAGGCTAAATGAGTTAGTGGTGGCAGGAATTCGGCTTCTGTGACGGCACCTGAGCTGACCGGAGAGTGTTTCTGAAAAGCTATATTTATCTTGTTGGTGTGGAAAACTGCGACCGAAGGACACAACATAGAGGATACCATGGGTTTTCACATTTAACCCGTTTAGTGTGAACGTGGTCTCAGCCTCTTCCATCATCCATGGGAAAGAAACTCGGCTCATCCACACCTATTCCGCATGTGTGAAAGGCATGAGCGTATTTGTGTGAGCGGGGGAGGGAAAGAGTGTCACAGCCTGTTAAAATAATACATTATGAGAAATATACACACAGACCAGTATGCCAGACCACTACTATACATTGCTGCAATTAGTTTTTCATCACAATACCACAAATGGAAGCTTTGCACCATTTACTCCTCAGCCAAGCACATCAACCACACGTCTGACTGAACACCTCTGAGAACTGGAACTAAACCCATTGGATGCACCAGGACATCATGGTATTTTTTTGCATAATGCATTTTACCATGTATCGGGACATACTAAATATAATAATAGTATGGTAGTATGGGTATTGGAAGGCAAGACATTTTTACTGTGGGTCCAAATGCTCAGTATTGTTAAGATTTGAAAAGAAAAGAGGACATTCCTTTTTCTCTGACTGAGCCCTCAATCCTAACCTACATTCATATATCTCAGGGAAGTGGCTGCTCCTGTAGCAAAATGGTTCACCTGGATTTTTAAACAATCAAGTTGACGTTGACAAGTGTATGTGAAAAGGTAATTGCTGTGGTGTTGGATTCTGAAAGAGGCCAAGAACAGGAACTCTATATACAATGAGTTGAATGAAGTGGAGGAAAACCAAATTGTATATTGGTTTAGTCTTGATTCCTGGTTTAGAACAATAAGTGGACATCATTTCTACTTCATATGCCAAAAAAAAAAAAAGGCAAAGAATTGAACAATGCTTTGAGTCACTTTGGATAAGTGATTGACAGTCATAGGCTAATTGGTTTTGAGAGCATGACTTCTGTGAAACGTTGAACAATGCAAGGACTCACAGGTGAAATATGAACATTTCACTGGGTTTTTCACCATATAAAGGTCCACCTGCCTTTTTCCAAATGACAAAGAAAAACGATATTTGTGTAAATTTTTGTCCAGAACTGGAAACCAAACAATCTGGTAAAACGGTCCAATGCAGGTTTTGAAGAGGCTCTGTTGGAATTGTGTTAAGCTCTGGCAGTGATTCAGTAGTTGCTGTCCTCACTTATACTACTTTTACAGCTGTAGATTGAGGCAGACGTGTAATGTTAAACGTGGCAAAGTTCCCTTCAATGAACCTGCAAAGTTATCAGTTATCCTGTTCTGGAATGTTTTTGGCCCTCTCCAATAGGAAATATTTCCACTGACTAAAATGCATTTAACTTTAAGGTAGAAAGATATTTGTTGGATGGCACAACATTGTCTCAAACTCAACCAAACTGAAATTGTATTGCATGCAGGGAGTATTCTTGGCGCCCTTCTGGGTTGTCAGTCCCCGCTGACAGATGTTTTTGGCGTTGTTTTTTTAGTTGTGACCCGGGGTTTTGAACCACATGTCAAACGAGTCCTGTTTATTCAAACTCAGTTACTGCCAAAAATCTAACTATTCATCTCATTGGAATTATTTTTTTCCTCCAGCTGGACTTCTGGAGCTGTCTCTTTGCTGGCATTAGTGAAAGATCCCTCTCTCTTCTCTCCTTAGCTTTTACACACAACATCGCCTTCCTTTTTAAAGTATAAATAAACTGTTCAAGGAGACTTTGGTATCACACTGCAGAGGACGTCCTATTTTTAGAGGATGTGCACTAATTAAGCTATTCTTTCAAATATCTGTTCCTCTGAGTTCCTTGAAGCTCCGTCTTAGTTTTGTACCTCAGACCGAATGGAATCACTAACATTGATCAGTGACTTATACAAGAAATGTAAAACTCAGACTGTTTTATTTGCGTCAGTTGGGGCAGTTAATCCTTGTTTCACTTAAATCAATGTTGTACTCTTGGTGGTTGTTTGAGCTGTTAGTGTTTGATGTATATGTGCAGAAGATTCATCTGCTGAAGGGGAAACATTTCTTTGTGCTCAGCTTAAATCCGAGTTTAATGGTGCATTTTCATGATCCTCAGATGGTCCCGTTTCCCGAGTTGGGAAGTCGGATAAACCCACTGCACACTATCTGGCCATGGGCATCAATCAGCAGACGTTATCAGAGCTAGCGGAGTTATCGACTAGCATATAGCTAAAGATCCAGATGTTATTTTCTCAGGAGTTGGTGGAAACCACAACAGATCGAAAGGGAGAGTGAATATCGGACTTCAATTAATCAGCCAGAAAAGAGCTGTTTGCCAAAAGCACAAAACAACAACAACAACAACAACAACAGTATTTTAGTAGATCGATATAGCATAATTTATGGTAACTTACTTTTATTTAGCTTTTAGCAGATGCACTGTGAATAAGGACCAGTTTTTCGATGTAAAGATTTGGACATTAATAGTTACACAACATGGGAGTAAAAGCACTGCTCTGTTTTCTTTTTTTGTGAAAGTGCAATAAAAATATTGTATCCTAAAAATCTATAAAATAATCAATGACTATCTATTAATCGTTATCTAAATATTGATGAGAAACAATCATGATTATCATTTTGACCGTAATGTTTTTTAGAGACAGTTCAGAAAGAAGACACTGAGTCAGGTAACTGTTTCTGTGTCATGTGGTTTTTCCACTGCCCCGCCCCTTTAGGACACTATGGACTCAGGCCCTGAGGAGAAAGATCGATTGTTTGTGCTCCACTGTCGCCAAAGTAAATATTAGACCCATTTTTCACAAGCCACATATTCCAAACATTCTGACGGACAATGAAATTGCATTTGTCAGTCTGACACCTGAAACCTTCAAGAAGGTGAGTGTTGGATACTCAAAAAACACATTTTAGATACAGTGTCACATTTTAGTATAGCTAAGCTAATGATAAGCCAATAAGTAGCAACCTCTACTGAAAGACTCAACTAGGAACTTAACTTTAAAATTATGTAAAGGAGTTTGGGTCTGGGGATTAACAGAGACTTGAAACAAAACAGCAGGTTCAGCTGAACACCAAAAGCAAATTCAAAGAAACACAATGCATCATGGTCTGTGTAGTAATGTCTTTTTCATGCTATAAAAAAAAAACTTAATTGAATTTAAAATTGCACCTACTTTCTATCTTAATGCCTGCTCCTGAATTTCAATAATCAATCAAACTAGCTTCTGATTATAGAGCAAATGATGTAAAATAGAGCATGTCTCTTCCCCCAGTAGTTTAATCCAAACAATAGCTTTATACCTAACAGCGCCGATAAGGAGTTAATGATGTGCAGATGGTGAGGCCGGAAGAAGGGAGGGCTGATAAGGGAATGAGCCACAGGTGTGCGGGGCAGAACAACACACTGAGGGCAGGTGGAGGAATGGCTACTACTGAAAAACAACTCCCAGATGTGTGTGAATAGTTCACAGGATATACGACGTGACATACACATATGGAAATGTGTCTATAACTTTACTTTAAGTAGGCGATTCTCGTGAGTTAGAGGATGCACACGAAACAGAAAGGCCTTTTAGGTGGGGAGCTCATGGTTCCCTGAAATATTAAAACCAACCAATCATGTTATGTACCTTGCCATTCCCCTAGCAACAACCTGGTCAGAGGATTCCCTGAACCAAACGGTGGACTGCAGACAGTGGACAGCAAATGGCAAAGCAGCGACCCAGGTTGGCAATCTGGTTTTATTTTGTGAGGCAAAAGAGCTAAAAAGTTAACCCAGTGAAGCTAATTGTATGCACTCCATAAAGAAACCTACTGAATACTTCAAAGGATAGGTTTGGATTTGCATCTTTATATAACTGTCAAATACAGTATATGTGTTTAAAGTGGATGGGATGTAGTGTAGCGATGTCATTATTCCGCCTCACCATAGTGGCCTCAAAAGTGGTGTTTTAAAGTTCAGCAGAAGCTAATGATCAGTCTAAGTTTGTCAAATCAAGCGGCCCCCTCACATACCGAGAGGAGTGTGGGGCCACTCTACTTTTCAAGTACTGTAAGCCGCTAACACTAGTGGCACTCGTCTCAGGTTGACTGCTCCAGCCGGTAAGTTTATCATCAGTGTACATAACCTTTTCACGGATGGTAGGTTTGCGGTGCCGTGGCACATATTTAGAGAGAGTATAGACTCAACATACGTCAGGCGGATGCAAACACGACTTCAAATCATAGTAGTCAGTCATAACAGTAGGCGTAGTCACCGTGACGTCACCCATTGGTTTGTTGACTGCAGTTTTGAAGCCTTGAGTTTGGCATTTTGGATGGCGCCATCTTGTTTTTTTGAAGCTAAGAGGATGAAGCTAAGTTCAACCGATTTGATGGTTTGGACATTTTTTGGCGACCAAAAAGGTTACAATTATCTTTAATTACCTAATTAGACTATAAACTCACGTTCACAATGTTTACTCAGGTAATAAATCAAATGAGAAGTAGGGTCATTTTCTATTTTTTTCTATTCAAACTGACCTATTTTTTTTGCAACCGGAGGAGTCGCCCCCTGCTGGCCATTAGAAAGAATGCAAGTTTAACGCACTTCCGAATTGGCTTCACTTTTCAGAAGCGGAGGTTTCTGGCTGATTTAAAATGAATGCATACGTTGCTCTGTAATGTAGGGGGCTGGATGTGTAACTAAGCCAATTTTATTTTAAACAACTTCGCCATAATAACTTTGTAAGGTGATAATATGTCAATGCTGCATTAACATCTTGTTCTGCTGATGTTAATGAAGCTGTTTGTTCAAGACAATCCTCTGGAAATGTTGCTTATGAACTTCACACAACTTACTGAAAGAACAGACAGTACTTTACCAAATCAAATCGTTATTTAAAGAAAATTATTTCCAGAGACTTGACACAAACCAAAACAACAACTTAATTTACCCAAATACATGAGCCTAAACATTTTGTAAATGTGATATTTTGTCATTTAAATGAAACAACAAAGTAGTTTACAACAACAAATATAAATGTTCTATTAATTATTTAAAGAATTTATATATAACATGTTGTTGTTTTTTTTACACATTAATTAGTCCTCCGTTTAGAATAATTATGTTGCTCCATGTGTTTCTAAACCTCAGTTAGCGGGTGTGTAAGCTCAGTAATCCGAATTAGAGCCCTTGGTGACCATCTGCTGTCTACACTGTCAGCTCTGCGCACTACTTTGTTACTGCATCCACCTCAGCCCGCCCCCTCTTGTGTGTGTGTGTGTGTGTGTGTGTGTGTGTGTGTGTGTGTGTGTGTGTGTGTGTGTGTGTGTGTGTGTGTCTCTCTCTCTCTCTCTCTCTCTCTCTCTCTCTCTCTCTCTCTCTCTCTCTCTCTCGTGTGTGTGCGTGTCTCTCTTGTGCGGGGGTATTGCCTACCGGGCGGAGTAATTCGTGTTAGTGTCTACTGACTGCGCGCGCGTGTGTGTGTGTGTGAGTGCGTGCTACGGCTGCTGCTTGTCACTCATTGTGCCGTGAACACGGGTAGCGACAAGGACCAAAAATCCGTCCGGTAGCAGTTGTCTTCCCCTGGAACGGCTCTCTTTACCCCCCCCCCCCCTTCTTTCCTCAGTAGAGACACCTCGCTTGTTTTAAAAGTGCGTCTGCTCTGCAAGGAGAATATCTGTGACACATTACAATGCTTCAAATACGGGACCTCATCTGGGGATTGCTATTCGCTGTCTGTGCAGGTGAGAAGCTTGTGTTATTTATTATTCGCAGAACGTTATTCAAAAGGAAAAAAAAAAAAAAAAAAAATATCTATGCAACGCCAAGGCCGAGCTGCGCTGACTCCGGGAGCAGCATCCTCTGGTCCCGCCGGCGGCATCCTTGTCACTGACTCCGGACAGCGGCGTCAGTGTTAGAGCTGCTGGTGCCTCCTGCGCAAATCATCTCGATCGTAACCAAAAGTTTCTGTGAGCTGCAGACTGCGTGGAATACCAGAGCCAGATTCGGGGTATATTTTCGTGTCAGGAGCCGCTTGCCTTCGGTGCATTTTTGAATATCTCCGCGCATTACAGAGGAGCGTGCCAGCTCAGGCTTACCATCCCGAGTTAAGGCACATCGTCGCTTTGCTTCATTTCGACCCACACGTGCTGCGTTGTTGTTTTGTTTTTTTTAGTTTTTTATTATCTGCCTTAGACTCGAGTTGATTTGTTCGTGGATGCTGGTTGAGATCAGGACTTAATGGTGATGCAGGGACGCTTCTGTGGTCCCCCCCCCCCCCCCCCCCCCCCCCTCTCGAGCCAGCATATAGTGCTTTACACTCGCTTTGGCTGCGTACAAGCCACCGTTTTTACGCTTCAAAATGTCAAATAAGCCCAAAACTAAACGGCTCACCCTGAAGTCCAGCTCGGCTGTGTCACTTCTGCTGGGTCAGCCGTGACGCACAGGGGGATGCGGTGTCCGGAGCGTCGCTCGCTCTTCGCGGGGGATGCTTTGTTTCAGTCCGCTGGAAACAGCTTTAAGGGACATTTGATCAAGACCAAATTCAAATTGTTTTCTCACAAGCACGCGCTTTGAACTCTACTCGCAGTGTGGATTAGATGCGGCCACCGTTCCGTCTCTGGCCATCACCGGATTTGGCACAAAAACCGTTCTTTTTTGCGTTTATGTGTCAGTGTGGGATTTTAGTTTACCATCAGTCTGACCGTGTTGGTTACAGCCTCTGACCTTCTTTATGTGACATAACCTCCGTTTCTTTTCTTTTCTTTTTTAATATCCAGCCAAATAAGAACAGTTGAGTTTCCAACTTAATAGCGCAGTGCGTTTTTAGGCGCAAAATGACGCTGACAGCCCACAGGGCCTGGCTGATTTGATCGTTTTTTTTGTTTTAATTTGGTTGGTTGGTTGAGAGGGAATTCGTCATCCATTGAGGACGACTGAATAGTCATTCAATGTATACAATAGAATCCAATCCCTGCGCTCCCATGGTTATATAGGGAGGGAGGGGGGGGGGACCCATTACCCCCCCTCAACCCCCACCGCTCCCGCTCCTCACATCCTCCTTCCCTCCCTGCATCTGCCCCCTCTTTCTTTAGACTGCAACTGTGTGCTCCAAGTGGAGTTTGAGGACCCCCAGGGGTCCTTGGAGAGGGGAAGAATAGCTTTATATTATATAATAATGATTTCATTTCATTTATCAGACACTGTGCCAATACACAGGGATGATTATTCTAACCTCAGGTTTAGATTTCACCATTCTTCCTCCATATTCCAAGTGTCTGCAGTTTTCTTTATTCATTTCCTATTTTTGCCTTCAAGTGTTACTTTTGTCACAATACAAAACTGACTGATTTCAATGCCGATATATGTATTTGAGTTAAATATTCAGTGGATGATAGACCAAGGGCCCATTTGTTATTAAGACATTGTGACCAAGGTATGAAGCCTACTGAACTTGACATTTTTAAGTTTAAAAATAAACATGTCAGTACCCTCTGGTGGACAAACTGTTGAACGTGTGGTATTTGTGAGCTAAAATTGGGCCAATCTTGCCGGCTTGGTCGGGAGCTAATGTGTTATGTGCGCATGACTCGCGTCAACTTGCAGATCTGTGACCTGCCGATATCGTCAAACCTTTGCTCTGCACCATGGGAGGCATGCACATCGGTTAAACACAGGTTTTTATTTAGTTTTACAGTTTTTACAATGTTTTCAAGGTATTTTCAAATCAACACTTTCTTGCCTTCCACCTTTCACACCAAAAAAAAAAAACACTGTGTCAACCTGTCACCGTACCAAGCACACTTGGGATGTAATTCTTTTTCTATGATTCACGATGCTGCTGAAATATTCTGCCACCCCCGCAGTTCTCTGCACCTCATACGGGAGGGGAAGTCAAAGGAACCAAAAGGGAGATAATTAGACAACTGAGCCTTAGCTCTGCTCTTTTGCGATAGAGGAAGAGATTCAAAGAAATTGATCACATTATTTGATAGGCCCGGGGTTTATTAAAAGGGTAATGACAGTATCACACTGTTAGAAGGCTGAGCGATTTAATTACATCTATTGATTTCCAGTTCCTGTTCCAGTTCAATGGAAATTAAATTTCGAGTCTCGTCACAAACATCAAGATATGGAGAGCCACACCACCTTTTAAAAAAAAAAAAAAAAAGTGATTGAATAATGGCCAGATTAAATAGAATATGATTTTAGAAGTGGAGACACACTGTGGCCTTTCTTGTCGTGGTCTGTCTGCAGCCAGATGGATTGAGTCTAGTGTTTATTACCAGTTCTGACCTTGTGCTATCGGAGTGATCTACCATATCCAAAGTCATCGTTCTGCAACCCGGAAGAGTGTAAGGTGATGGGGGGGCTAATCAGAGAGACAAACCTATTCGTCACACCTGTTCTAGTGCTAAAATGAGAGTGCCACCCTTGAGAGATGTGAAGTTATCAGTTGAAGGTTTGCAGAGAGGTGACACTTGGTGACTGCTAATGCCTGAATAGGATTTTCACCATCTGGTTTTAGATTGTTGGCCTTAGTTCGTGATTTGTTGTTGCGAGGCGTTGAGAGGTTGATTCAGATGTCGAGATGGAGGTTAACATTATTTTCATTGCGATGACTTTGCTGAGTTTTAAAACCCTTCCTCATACGCGTGTTATATCTAAAGAAAAGTTATTTTGAGCTAGCCTCTGCAGTGCAGAACCTGTTTGGACTTAGCTAGGTTAAGGAAAATATTGCAGTTTTGGTTAGAATACCTTTGTTTGTTGTGTAAAATAACTACGTTCGTGGTGTAACTTGCGTTTATGGCGTATTGCAGTGCAGTACTAGGTGAGGGCTGCCCGATTAGTCGATCAATCGGTTGCTGCTAAACGCAAGATTGAAAGTGGTGCTTTCGTGTGATTCTTTGTGGAGAAACTCAGTTTTATAGATCTGCCGATTAAATCCACCAATCGTTTAGTCGACAAAACCGTGTTGGATGACTTTCTTTGGTCCCTCAACCACAGCTGTGTTTCAGAGTCATGCACCTATTACTCCAACTGGACTTCCTCATTTGTATTTTTGAATGTCCTTGGTAACTGAAACAACAAGCCCCCACCAATAGGAAACCCTTTGTGTTGTTCAAATGCTGCTTTTGGTCTGAACGCCCAGTTTCTGCTGTGCACCTGTCATTCCATTTCTGAAAACTCAAGATACTGAGTTGAAAAGCAAAGAGCATCCGTGTGCTTTTGACTCTTAAGACAATGTGAACTGTGAAGGTTATTTAATGATCCTCTAGATCTACAGTAAAACTGTGTTTGTTTTTTTGTACATCAAGCATAGAGCTGAACTTCAAAAAAGAAAAAAAAAAGAAGTTAAACTTGAAATTTAGAGGGAGAAAAAAAAATACACAATTCCTAAATGGCTCACATATGGGACTTTAACTGCTGTGGTGAGTTCAAAGCCACTATGAAAATAATACAGGCTATTTTTGACTGAGGGGGAACTGGAAAAAGCAGCCAAACAAGGGAAAATTATAAGGCGTTTTTAGTCTGCTCTCAGAATAAAACTGGGACTTTGCTCTGTAGTGGCAACACGATCTATGCTGCATTCAAAGTGACGTACACATTTTGTACCAATTTACCGCAGCTTATGTTGTTTAAATTCCCATCAGTGCAGGCGCTGCTCAGATTACGGCTGAACCCACTTTGGACTCGGCTCATATTCAGACATCAACTGCATACTACTACTGTACAGTTTTCATATGGGCGAAAAACAGCATCAACAAGTGATTTCTTAAGTTTCTTTAGTTGCATGTTCTGCTGGGCATTCATTCCTCATTTTCCATATTCTTTTGCTTCCTAATCTACTCAGGCATTTGTGTGTTGTTTAATGGTATTTTATACATATGTTCAGTTATAATCCCAGATTTCTTTTATTTTAATACTTACAAATTATAATAACAAATCTGAATAGAGGAACATGACAGACCGGTCATAATGTCATAAGTGGCTCTTTGCAGATCTGTGGAGAAAACTATATATAAAAAGGTCAAAATATGATCAAATGAGAATGAAACGCGAGGCAGTGGGTTTTGAGGCATTGTCCATACATCCGCGTCATCTCACAGCGCTTCTTTACGCTGAATCAAAGAGGGCAGACAGTTCCAAACGGATGAGTTCAAAATGACGCGGCTGGCTTTTATATTTCTTCTCTCCCGACTGTTAGATGAGGATGGGCTGTCTTTGCATATTAATCAGTGCATGAATAGAGACCAGTGATTTGTATTGTGTGAGCAATGAAGGCGTCCTATAGAGAAATGAATGTGTGGAGGAGGGGGGGGGGGGGGAGAAAAAAACAGAAGGAGATGGGCTTGTTATGCAGAATGGGGCCTGCCCCCCCCCCCCCCCCCCTCTCCCAACGCTCCACCCCTCCATAGAGTTTCTTTTGTTTCTTTGCGGTTTACAGTATTAAACATAATTACAAATGTATCTATTTTCTAATGCGCTAACAAGTTACTCTGCTATTTACAACCACTACCAAGCTTGTTGCCAATGAGCTGTCTATAAATAATGTAAAGCAGTCGGATAGATCGTTTAACATGAAGAGAAACTGTGAAGTAGCTACAGTCTATTGTGTCTTTTACAAACTTTATTGATCATTAAGAGTTACACGACCCAATTAAATGCAACCAGTGCCCATTTAGTTTTCAGTTTGATAAACTTCTAGTGGTCATCATGATCTAAACAAGTATGATTTCAGTGCTGAGTCATTGTGATTAAACCTAAGCTTAGAATTAGTAGATTACCTGCTGGTCAGTTCGTTGAAATTCACAAAAAGTGTGGAAATTGTCAAATTTACTGAAAGCTTGTCTGCTTTTCCTTGTTCTGGTCGATTTCCCCTGGTTGAACTGAACTTAGCTCTAATACTAAATAACTCCTCATTTCTCTTCAAAGAAGACTTAGGTGTCTCAGCAGGGTGAACTGGTATCATTTTCTGATGGATTCCCGAAAAAAAAAAAAAAAAACCCAACCTGTGCTTGATGTGAACATTGAGCAAGGTAAAACATCTCCGGGAGTGGTTCTGATTCCAAACAGTCTTTGAAGCTGCTGGCTCCTGAAGGCTAATAGCCACCGCTGCTCACGGAGAATGTGAAAGGTGATGGCGTACGGACCGTTGTCTGCTGTGGCACTCGACATCTTCGGCGGAGTCCTTTTTTTTTTTATCCTAACATCACCTGGTTCTCCACGTCAGCACACACAGTCTGCTTTGGCATGCAGCGTTGCATTTTTTTTTTTTTCTTCTTCTTCTGAGCTCTGTTTTAGTGAAGCTGCCAAGTCTGGTGAGGGATGCCCAAGGTGACGATGGGCTACTTTGCTGCGTAACGGAATCCCAGCATGGTGTCCCTGTCCTCCTTGAACTGCCTGGAGAACTACAAGCACGGATTTTTATTTGGAATAGATACTGTTTGTATCGATGTTCCAGTTCTCTTTATTGTTAGCATGGGGCCCAGTGTTATTTATAGTCACTATTCTAACTTACTTCCCTCAGGACTACACTGGCGAACAGATGGTTTTTCTGTGAAAGTCAAAGAGACTCCTGAGTTGTCTTGTCGCAATACTCCGGTGACAAAAAGTGATGCTTTTATATTCCTTTACTGAACACTTCACCTGTTTCAAGCACACAACAAATTTAGACATGCCCGGATAGACAATACCTCAATATAAAAAAACTGCTTGGCTGCAGTAACCTTTATCGGGGGATTACATACACACATGACAGCACAGAATTATTTGCATTCTTAATGATGAATCGTTGGCAATGATTCTTTCGTAAGTGCAGCAAAGAGGAGGTTTTGCTTGATCGTCCCTTTGTTCCACTCAGCCTTTTGAGTGATGGTGCTCATGAAAGCAATATCATCCACGTGTCACTTGTAGATTTCTGATGCTTCAACACTTAAGCGTACACTTACTGGCATATGGTTATGCAAAGCGAAGTGTAGAATGTAAACTGATATGTGGCTAAGTCGTGCGGTTTTGCATGACCGTTGAAATTTGCGGTCAATGCGATACACTACAAAAAGGACTAAAGGGCATCGCGTGTTGCACGCATCGAAACACCCATTAATCTTCACACGTGTCCTTGTTCGGCCCATCCTGGCTACTGTACCTTTCGGTACTTCTGTCCGTATTGCTCGTCCCCGTGTGTGCTTGCAGGCGTCATGCCGTTGGGATGTGTGAAGTCAATGATTCTTGTGATCCCCTGACTTCTCCTGTAGCGTTAACAACAGGTCACAGAGTCCCTTTTGACAAGCATTTTGGCCCACGGCGAAGTATGCCCACCATTCCAGCCGGGACTTAACACGCTCCAACGCCACATGTGAACAGTTCAGTCCAAGCACCCGCCCAATGTAGTCCACCCTGCTTGTCTATGTCCGTGTCCGTTCTCTAGACGTCTCTGAACAATGCAGGGCACGGCAGTAGCATTTGCCAGGTTGCTAATGGCACCCATTTGGAGAAATTCTTGGCCTTTGGTTACATTTTAACATATAATAAAAAAAACGGGGACAGCAAAAGCACACCCTCCAGAAATAGATTTCTTTGAACAGAATAACGTGCAGCACTGTCAGAACAGGAACCAGACAACGCTGCAGGCTATTCAGCAGGACCGCGTGAAAAGTGTAACTTTAGTCACCACCTGTAGACTTATTTGGGCATCATTATCCGTCTTTAGCGTGCATCAGTTACACCGACTTGCTGGCACAATCGTCGACACAGCTCTTCCATGCTGTTCGCAGAGACGGAGAGTGCCAGTTCTGTATTGTTTTTGGCTTCTTGTAGCGCTGCAGCTTAGGGACTCATTGAAGTAAAAGTGTAAGACGGTCTAAAGGCAGTTTGTTCCAGGATTTCAGCAGCCTAGCTGATATCACACCTGCTTTATTTGTCTTCAAGGAGGGGGGAGGTTTCCACTCTGAAATCCTGCTTTTCAAACCACCTGGAAAGGCAGCTCTTTGTCTTGCACACCTGTTGTCCACAGGGATAATTGTTGCTCTTGTTTTCCACACAATTCTCTGTGATTGAGTCTCACTATTTAAAGATATTTTCCTCTTTTCTCAGCGACTGTGTTTTTGCTTTGCTCGAGGCTCTTACTATTTTACAGTGGGGCCCCGTTCCGTCATGCCATTATCTTCACACGACCTGACTTTTTTTTTTATGTTCTGCCTTTGATTGGCTGCTCAGGCAATCACTCATTGATCCCTGTGTTTTCGTTGTGCTTGCAGTAGATGGGGGGGGGGGGGGGGGGGGGGGGGGGGGGTAATAAAGAGAACCAATGAAGTGCACTCCAAAACCCCAACTGGCATGTTGTACACACATTATTTCTATTCAGCACATGCCGCTTTACTGACCTGAATAGAAGAGGCATTTGAAGCAAGTAAACAAAAAAAAAAACAAATCGACATGTAGGCCAACTGCATGCCAAACAGCAGAGACAGTCGTAGTAAAGTGTGGATGTCCGATCTGAGCCTGGTGGGACCCATCGGGACAGTTATTTACAGAAGAGGTTCAGGGCGAGTTTGGCCTACTTTACGGTGTAAAGAAGTTGTTTTTAGTAAAAATATTTTGTAAAAATGTTTTAAAATTATGGACCTGCAATGTGTGTGAATGTGTGATTTCAGCTAATCAGTGGACCGACTGATTAGATAAGATACCCAAACACTAACAGACAGTAATTTATCACGTTTATGTTGTTGCCCTACCTGATATTAAGCTGATTCTAGTTCATTTTTTTACAAGTTATCCAAACCAACAAGTGTTACAACAGTATGTCATATCAGTTTATGCCAATTCATACAATAAATCGGTGATAAACTCCTATCAGCCGGTACATCGGTTGGCCTCTAGCGTGCACTCCATTAAAATGTGTTTTCCCGCCCTTGTCGCTATGACAGAGATTTGCCAAATGGACTGCGGCCAATGTGTATCGCAAAGCTGGGATAATGGCCATTAGGGCAGGACAATCTAAGTTAGTGTGTCATTCTGCATTTAAGTTTATACTTTAGCAACGTTATACTTTGAATATAAATAGTGGAGGGATAATTCTGCTAATTCACATCATCATCGAACAAGCTTGTTGACTTGTAATGGAGCTTTTGGAGATGTCACACGTGTGATCTCTGTTTGCTGGCCACCCACTGATATTTAGGCAAGCGTAGGTGGCATTGTGTGTAGTGTGAGTGTTTTTCTGTGAGCACTACTTTGTGTTTGGCACTCCTCCTTAAAACTCATCGTCCTTGCTGGGATGTCTTGGCACTTCCAGAGTTTACCTGAGCTAAAGCTGCCTGACACAATTCTAACTGCTGGAGCTCAGAGACCAACTTAAGGAGTATTCTTGCCTCTGTGTTAAACAGTGTTTATCCATAAGAGCACAAAGACAGACCAAGCTCCTTATGTGTTGCCTACAATCTGAAATCATCGTCTCACTTTACCTTTGCTGAGCTGTCATGGAGATTCAAGGCCGTGGCGTATTTGGTTCTGAGTCTTAATCCCAGGGAGTGACTCACCATCATGATGTAATGCCTAGCAATGGTAGTTAGCTCATCCCCGGGACACTGTGATTGGCTGGCTTCCTCAGGTGCCAAGTCGTCTCAGCCTTTGTGTGAAGAACCCAACAAAAAAAAAAGGAAAAAAAAAACAAGTGCGTCTTCTGGGAGTTGGGAACAAGGCGAGATGTGCAGCCTGCGCAGTATTCTGTGGACTTGTTTACTTTCTAAATTGGCATCATTGTCAGTGAGCACATTCTTGAGGCGGGCATCCTCTGTGGCTCCGTGGTGTTTTTTAGGCCGTGCCAGCAAAAGTCCAGAATGACTTATTTCCCCGCGTACTGTTCACAAGCTCAGGTGGCACAAAACTCGGGACGGTTTTGCCAAGCTGCAGAGTCTCAGCTATTTAAGTCATGTCTCTAGATTTGGTCTAATCCTAATGAAGCTGTGGCCACCATAAGTAATGTGGAAGCTGCGATCACAATTATTATTCAGGCCCTGTGGAGCTTTTTTTTTAATGCAGCCTTGCTGCGCATTCAAATAGCTCTGTGAGCAGGAACGGCAGACTCAAAACTAAGTAGTGAATTCAGCTGGAAAGGAAAGAAAATCATTTTAAATAGTAACTGTGAGAATTTTCATTCGTGGTAAAATAAAAGAATATTGGGTTAGTGTTTCTGGGTAATGGTCTTTGGCGAACTATTCTTTCCTGAAATGAAGAAACGTCTAAATGGCTTCAGAGATGATGCCCTTTGTTTCCTTGTTGCTGTTTTCAAAGAAGGCAAAGGTGCAGCAATTATAACCTAGTGGATGTGTGTGTGTGTGTGTGTGTGTGTGTGTGTGTGTGTTTTTAATTCACCATATTCAGTTCTCTCTAAGGACATTGCTGTGAAATTGGCTGTGAGCTAATGCTATGGAAACGAGGAAACACAGACACATCTAAGAGCTGTTGATTTGACAGCGGATGCAGCACAGAGACTCCGCGGAGCGTTTGATCAAACTGGAATGTCAAATATCATCTAATTAACTGGTAAAATCTTGGCCGCAATCTAATATGGGAGCTGCATATAAGCAGAGCCCCGCTGCTGCTGCCCATGTGGAAGTCGCATGTGAACATTGATGAGGTCAGACTGATCAGAATAGATGGTGTTTTTGTGTTGCGCCGGTAGCAGGTGGTTGCAGGATAACACCATCAAGGTGCTGAGAGGGAGTGGCTGTTGCCACAACTGAAACAAAGTGAACTTAAATTACACCTGAAGGGCGCGGTATCACACCTCTACATCAAGGCTTGTTTATTTAGAAGAGTCCCCGACTCAAACCAGGTGCCTTTTGTAGCTTAGAAATACATTTTATTCCAGTATTTAGTTGTTAATTATTCATGCATTGTTAAGAAAAACTGCAGGAGAATAAAAGGTCAAATAAAGATAATCCTCTGAACTAAGTTGAAAATGATCCTGTTTATAATATTTAAAAAATGACATCCTTAAAAATACAAATGTACAATTTTACAAATGTTATAAGTGGGACCAACATTGCATGAGATCTGTCAGTATTCAAACACTCACAAATCTAATCTACATTATAAGCCACTTTTCAATAATTGAGTGTATCGTACCGAGCCTCTTGGGTGTCATATGGTGGCAAACAAATATTGATGTGGGAATCTGTGCGAACAGATTGAGAAACCAAAAGCAAAAGCATTACTATACCAAGCATGTTATTATAGATTAATTATTAATTGTCTAACTGTGTGCACAGAGTTTGTCAATTCATTTAGACACAAACTGTGAGGAAAATAAATATATGGAAGAGCGCACAGTCAAGATACTGTGACCACCTTGTCTATTAGGTAAAAATGAGTATAATTCTGTGCATATATAAATAATGCAACATACATATTCCAAAAGCCTCACTTCATAATATGTCCTAAAGAGATTTCTGAGGTGATATTTTCCAACATATGACCCTCAGTTTAGGGTCATTATTACTAGTACTTTTGACAGAGACAGACACTTGAACCACATGACAAACACAAAAAAAGGATATGGCATCTCTCTTTTGAACAATTTTCGATTTTAAAATAAAGACGGAACACCCAATTTCATTTGAAATTGGAAGACAATCACAGCGATTTGACCCAACACTAACCCCTCTGAGAGTCCTTTCCATTATGCGTTTATGGTCAGGCTGCTGCATTTGATGAGATCAAGAGAGGTCTGTAATTTATTAGGCTTTCACACTAACTGCATTGTCGAAGAAAAAGCGCCAGGAGTGGCTCACTGTGTGCCGGCGATGGCAGACAAAGGTGGAGGGCGGCAGGCGGGAGGAGGGGTGGAGGAGGACGATGGAGGCGGGACACAATGCAAAGTGTTGTCAAGGAGGACCCACTGAGTCGGCAGCGCTCTTCAACCTCTGGATTCATTGTTTCCCTTTCTGTCCCATTTCATGTGGTAGAGCTCCCTGAGAGCAGTGAGGCTGTTAGACGTGGATAGATGTCTTCTAGACCTTCAATCCGTGATTTAATTAAAGAGTGATCGTGTTGTTCAGTATGACTTAATACATTATTTAGTTGCCTGACTGCATGGCTATAGATGCGAGCCTCTCTTCCCATTGCAGATCTAAGACATTGCTTAGAATTTTCTTTTCTTAGATCCTGTCTTTACTGTTTTTTGTTACTAATTTAAATGTATGAGTTGAATGAAACCTCAGATGTCATGAAACCAGCCTTAAATGATAAGCCCATGCAAGGTGCGTTTTTCTTCACAAAATAACGTCTAAAAATAAGACGTTCTGCTGACAAACTGACTGCTGTAAAAGGAGCCAAATGTTAGCTTGTGTTTTGTGGCCTGATTATGTCTCTGGCATGAATAGCCACTCTCCTGACTGACAGCTGTCTCATTTTATCTGCATAATGCACTGCTCTGCTGCTTTAATAAGCCACCGTTACTGCAAAGTTCTGTAGCTGTGTAATTATTTTGCCCTTCTGACATAAGAAAATGGATACCATCAGACTTTTTTGCCCTGGTTGGAGGACAGACTTTGTTCTGTTGATACATGAATGTTGACAAGTGATAAAGAAATGGTATTTTTTTGGCACTCTTGGCACAGTTGTTTGGTAGTTTGTCCTCCATATTATTTGGCAGCTTACAGTGTTTGTGCTGCATGATTTACTGTAAAATGCTATGAATTTGTGAATAAGAAATTCTGCAAATCTGCTGCCTTCACTCGTTGCTTTATGGTATCTTTGCATTTTGCACAGAATACACTCTCCTGAAAAGCATTAAACAATCAATAAACTCCCAGCTAAGCTCTCTGAAGTCTTTTTAAATTTTTCATTTGCATGCAGCGACTACTTTCACCTCCCTGAAGACGCATCTAACTTCTCCCTTATGGTTGAAATGCGGACGACATGTTGTGCTTTCACTGGAGAGGTAGACTGATAGTGGATTTTAAAAAGCCTATAATAATAACGACAGTTTGGAGCAGGTAAAAGCCGAAACCTAAACAGATAAATCTGGAACACAGAACATTTAACCTAAAGTAATAAATACCTAAATAAATATATAAATCTGGAACTGTACATCCAACTAACCTTAGTGAAATCTAGGTGGAAGCATTTTTATTTTTTTAAGGAGAAAAGTAAAAGTGAATTACCCCTTTATCACAGCATCATCAGTTTCTGTTATGACATGCATAACTTCAGTTGGCTACTTTTGTATATGCTGATATATATAAATAAACCATTTTTTGTCACTCAATTCTATCATTAGTAAGAACACCCTGAAGTGAGTAATGGTGGATTGTACGTTGGAATATGTTCCTTTTATTTAAAATGGGCTATGCCATGTTCTGTGGTTCATGATTGGTCAGGGTTACTTCTGTTGTGCGTCCAGTTACATTGTTCGACGCCACTCTTAGAAATCATTAATGCTTGTGCATAGTCCCGGGGTGAGGATGATCTTAAAGTGTGCAATTTAATTTCATGACTGGGTAGTTGCATGGCTGGATTATTTGGAAGAGCCAAATTGGTCAGTAAGTTTAAGTAACGGTTGAATGATTTACTTCCCCGTCTGCCTGTCTTGTATTGTGGACAAAGAGGTAATAGTGTTGCGTTATACGACGGATAACTTTTAATCAGCTAGAATAATGCATTTTTCCTCACACAATGCTGCATTGTTAAGGTAAAAAGGACCCTAACATAAAGACTCAATTACCGGTGAAGGGGCCGAAGTATGGTGTGATAAACTGATGAGTCAGTGATAGTTAGGCCACTCAATAATCCGAGCTAAAGATGAGTTATACCCATCACAACGTCTTTTCAATCAGACTTCCACAGAGAGGAACATATTAGTGTATGGTCTGATCCCTGTATATCTAGAAAATGACCTGGAGAAGTTCTAGAAAATGATTGCTAGAAAAGAGCTGGAACTCTGTCTCACTTCATTGGCATTGTAGTATCCGCTCTATTTTTAAGTAAGCATAAAGAAAGAAGAACATACTGTAACATGTACAATACAGATTAAGCTGCCCATCTTCATGCTGTACAGGCCCCGCCTCCTGATCCTAAAGTCTCTCCCATGGTTTAACTTAAAACTTTACCATGCTGCAGTTGTCACATGCTAATATTGGAGCAATAGACAGAACATTGCCATAGAACAATCAAAACAGCCATCATTAAAAACAATCTGGGGTCTTGCTGAATTGTCCAATTTCAAAGTGATAGCACAGATCATTAAACTGGAATCAGAAATGCATACTTGATTTTTAGATTGTTTTTACCCGGAATGGGTGATGCAATTGAACGCAGTTTATTTTACTTGCTTTTAAGAAAATGTATTAACTCTGTACACATGATGGAGTTTTTTCAACTATTCCCTTTCCCATTCCTGCATCAATCTGTCACTCTATTGGGAAACATATGATCTACTATGAGGTTCACCACTTGGAAATGTCTCCATTTTGAAACCAGTCTAGAATTTTGGAGAAATAGAAAGCCTTTTCATACCTACTGTTTTACCAGTTACATATTCAGATAGCATGTGCCTGCCTCTCTTTCCATCATGCTGATATTAAGTGGACCAGATGCTGCCTTGCCAGAGTTTTAATGGGTTTGGAGCACATGTAGCGTGGCCAAGTTGGTAGACATCAAGATCAAGATAGACTGCTTTGTTCAAGCAATGCAATAACTGTGTACGCTGAGTTATTGCTGTGCTCAGACAAAGAACTAGTCTCATAAAGCCTACCTGGGCCAAAAGCAAAGAGTTCTTTTTAAAGATGGTAATGTTTTTTTGTTCTGTCTGTCAAACCCTTTGATGACAACCAATATATCTTGAAATACTGCAGAATGTTATGAATTGTGGTCTGGGTTAGTCCAAGAAGGATGATTCTGAGGTTTTTAGTGACCCTCTTATCTTTATTTTATATAATCCGCAACATATCTAAAAGAAATATCAGAAAAGCTTGACATTTACTGATTATATTTATAGTCCTTTATTTATGCAGGGGGACCTTGTGATTTATGATTACCTTATTTAACAACATTTGTTGTTCACCATATAGGGTGTTAAATAAAACCAGATGGGTCTTAGCTGTGATAGAATAAACATATTTGTTTCTTAAGGGTGCAAGATCTGCGATTGGGAGCATTTTGATTGCTGTCAACGTGGCGACGGCGAGCCGACAAGGGGGGAAGCATTACTCGCTGTTTAATAACATTCAAAGTAAAGTTAGGCTTTGCTGATGCTTTCTGGCGGTTTTTGCGGTGGTTAAGTTATAAAGCACAAATTAATAACCATCAAACACTCAAATGATGTGGTGACGGACGCCCTTAGCTTGAGGCCGCTGTGGAAAGATGACAACAGGCTGAAGGAATCTCTTGAAAAAATGACCTCAATGTTCTTGTTGAAAACCATAGACGGTAGAGAATATGGACATTGCTTTTGTGACGTCAGCCATCTTTAAGAGAAAGTTGAGTTTTGTAAAAATTCTCCCCCAGCACAGTTGTCATGAATGGGGTTATAAGCTATAGTAACCAAAACCATGTTTATTTCTGCTGTTAATGTTGGATATGTTAACATTGATGTCTATAAGGTTTGAGTGGCTTTTGGAGGCAGCCTCAAGTGGCCATTTGATGAACTGCAGTTTTCGTAACTTTCCGGAGCACCGGAGGTTGGCGCTTTGTGAAAAACGCACCTTAACAGTAAGATTGCCATGAAATTTAAAGAATGTCCAACGTGTCAGAGTCAGAACAAGTTGGACACTAATTATCCTACAGCCTTTCTTTCAACAGCACCCTCAAGATGACTACAACTGTAGTCCTAAAAACAAAGCTCTGTGATATTTAATAATACTTTCTTAATATTGGTCTAATTAACTTTGTAGCCTGTCGGGGCTCAGGTCACTAAAATTCTATTCTCTAATCTTGGCATTGGTTTTATTTTCCTCTATGGAGATATATTTAACTTTTCTTTGAACAAAGACCATTATTGCATTCATGATGATTTATCTCACAGTAACCACTCTCATTATTCAGAATCACTGTGACTAGTGAGCCATAGGTAGATCACTTATCAGTGTCTGACCCACTGTCAGTGAGAAAGAGCAACTCCAAATGCCACATCATGCTCCCATTTTCCACAGTTTGTATCCCTGTAATCTCCTTCTCAACATCTCAAAGAAAGCATACTCTGGTATGGCCTGCTAACACAGTGAAAGCCCACTGTTGTTTTTGACTGTGCCCTTTCATTCAGCTCCACTGCGCTTCGTAGCCGAGCCAAGCGGCTCACTTAGTTAGCCACTCTGTGCCATAGACACCTCCTGGGACTTTGTCGACTCCCACTTCCTTGGACGCAACCCTAAAGGAGCAGGGAGCGAAGTCTCAAATCTTCATGAATTACCGTGTCTGATTTTCACAGGCCAAAGTCTCGCTGAAGTGACTCTGCGTTCCCTGTCAGGACGGGGAGCGAACGGTAATTTCCATGGGAAGTGGAGTGCAGAAAATGAGGGAACAATGAAAATGAGGAGCTTGAGGACACAAATGAGCCTGTTGAGAATGGCCCGGTTGTTAGTCCTGAGGTGCATGAGACTGGGTTTGCATACAGTGTTAGCTGACATGGCCAGCTTCCCAAGGACAGAGCCCTTTTTACAGAAGCATTTGCTCATTAGAGAGCACATCTCGCATTGTTTATGGACTTTAATGAGCCTTACCAAGGGTAGAAGAACAAAGAGGAGAAAATACGGGCCTTGCATTCAAAAATGTAACAGGTCCACTCGCCAAGGAAAAGAAAGGGATTGAACCCCTGCCTCCTCGGTAATCTTTCTTTTCTGAACAGTACACGCCCCTTATGCGTTTGAGGATGAGGTCTGGCATCCCCTCCCCACCCCCACCCCCCAGCTTTTTTCTCCAACGTTTTTTTACCCTTCTGTCTTTCTTTTTCTCATTACTGCTATTGCACAGAACAATCTCAGGGCACCATTTTGCCGAGGACATTGAGGAGCTTAATTAGTTCATTCACGGATATGGCTCTTCTTACTAGCCCAATGGCTTTAGTACCTCTGGAGGGCCTTAAATGTCAGCTCCCTCTTGCAGAAAAGCCTCAAACTGTACAGAATATAAAATACCTGTCAGGTTAATAAGGGAGAACCCCAGCAAGCCCTCCTGCATGTATTTAAAACATTTGTACCTGCTTTGAAGGGCTCAGAGTGGCAATCTCTTAGCACTGTAGTGGCAGAAGAAAGAGGAAAATGGCAAGCGGTATAAGAACGTCCCTATAGTCGATCATTGGTTTTTATCACTGCTGTCTTTCTGTCTTGAAAGCTCGATGCAAAAGCTTGATGCAAAAGAAGACTATATTGCATAAAGGGACTACTAATAGAATGTGGGGTTGAAGAAATGAGGTTCAGGGCCAATTACAGTCCGGCCCCTACACCCTCCCACTCGTGACAGAGTGAAGTCTGTTTGTAGTCACAATAAGCTGAATGAGTCATCCTTCTTTAAGGTGTAGGGTGTAAAAACTGCATCAAGCTTCCGGACGAATTTCCCTCTCTCCGATGGTTACCGTGGTTTCCTCTTGGCATCTTTGAGAAATGGCAGCCTGAGCCAGACAAATAAAACTCCCCAGCTTCTTTGGTGGCATTCCTTTTTTTTTCTTCTTCTTCTTTTTGTGAACATCAGGACTCCAGACTAGCTTTTTACGTTGGTTGCTCCTAACTTTTCAATTTAGGTTCATTTGCACGTCATTCAGGTGCGCCCTATTTTTCACTGTGCCTTTTGTCGCCGCAATAGTACTTTAAGTGTTTCCTTCTTTGTCAGAATACCTTGTTCATTTATTAACGCATTATGTGAATTATTGTGAACAGGAATAAAGGTGCAGATGCATGTTTTTTTTATTCAGATTAGGCCATCTCCACCATGTTGGGTCAGAAGGATGCTAGAATTAGTGGGTCCATGGGGCCCTTGGACCCCCAATTTGTCCCTGTACTGAGTACAGATTAAAAAAGAGGCCGGGTTTAAATTTAATCAAAATGTCTCCTGTTGTTAAATATACAGTGTGTCACCCACCCACACGCACACTTGTGAAATTAATCCGACGTCTCTGAATTGGATTAGGCATGTTACTGGGGACGGGGGTGACAGGTGATGAAGCCGTTACGTCCGCCGATGATGTCGGCTCTGGGCTTTGCCGTTCAGTAATTCTCTTAAATTGGAATTTCCGGTATGTTTCAAGGTTGTGATGTGCGGTGCGCTTTCACACAAACACACTCAGATTTAGAACTGCTAAATGTCAGCACCAGTGCCACACAATTAAAATGTTGTCGCATGTGCGAACTGTGGTGTTCCATGACGAACACAAAACGGCGTTGCATGCGGTCGCTAAGTGCAACTGGCTAATTCAACATCGATAGAGACTTTCTGTTGGATGGTTTTATAACCCACTTCCACTCCCCGATAATTGAATTAGCATGGAACTGAATATGGTGGACTCTCCACGAGAAACAAGAGTGGAAGTGGGCAAGGAGGGGATGTAAGGAGCAAGATTGGAATTGATCTTTAGTGTTAAGGAAAGGTGTTAAGTTTAATAAAATACTTGTATAAAACCAATATTTCTTGAAATAAACTTTTTATGTTCATCCCTAATAAAATAGTATATTCCTTACATTGTTTCATAATATTATATTGTAGTTATGTACATATTCATTCATGTATAAATATATATATATATATATATATATTATTGATCTTAATGATACAGGTTTCAAATTGATGACCTGAAAAGAAACAACCTAGAGAGGCATTTGCTAGAGTGCTTTTTGTCTTCAGATTGACAAAAATGCTCGTTAGCCGGCTTCTTGGTTGGACACTCAAAACTAAATGAACTGCATCCGATAATGTGATTTTAAATTACAGAGCTCATAACTCGGTATGCATTGATTGAACAGAGGCTTAGGTCAGTCTCCAGTGATGGGAAAATGATACCAAAAACTCAATAACTGCAAGATCCTCCTTTTAGGGAAGGTGCAATTATGTAATTCTTTCCATCCTATCCTCACAATTTCAGTGACATCTGAACTGTCATTAGTGAGACGGGCCCCAGAAAAAAAATGGATGCAGTGGAGGACTATAGAGTGCTGGGAGTGAAATGTTTAGAAGCCTGGGCTGCTTGCAGGGCTTCCTGTAACACTATCCTGTTTGTGGAATGGGGGGTATTCCTGAAATGACATTCAGTTTCTGGGCAACAGAGCAGCAGCTGTGCATATCTTTGTATCCAGGGGGGACGTGGTGTGATAAAAGCCCATTGATGCAGCTGTGTTTGAACAGGGAGATTGCAGTTCGATCAGTGGCTCGGGGGATTCTCCGACCAGCGGAGTTGAGGGAAGGAACCTCATAAGATTCATGCGGCGCCTACTTTTTTTTTTTTTTTTTAAAGGGAGGCACTGGCAAAAATATCGTTGGAGACCAGAGCAGACGTCCGAATGGATGACAGTTTTATGTTGCGTTTTACACTGGAACTTAAGAAAGAAAACAATGTCCGATGGCATCATGGGATGTCTGTTCAGTGCAAGGCCAAAGTGGTTGGCATGGTGATTTTGAGAAATGGAAGTTAATTCATTAAGTATGCATTCATAAAATAAAAAAGCACAGTGACACCGTTCTTTGTCAGTAGTTAATTTAATGTAAAATTGCACAATTGGCCTCACAAATTACTCTGTATTGTAATATTGTCATTTCATCCTTGACTTGAAGAGACTATTCACTCATGAACCTTTGTTGGAAAATGGAATGGCAAACATGGAGCAACACATTTGTGGCAGATTGAATTGACAGAACTATGCAGAATTAGGGCTGAGGGATGATTCAGCATGATCTGTTATGCTCTCACAGTGGAATCAGAATGCGATTATATGATTTCATCACGTTAGTGTTCCACATATTTCTGTTTTCTAAATTAACGATTCCAAGCAAGCTTCCATTTTTTAAACCTAAAGAAATGAGTTTGTAAAATTTTTGTTTTCTACGCAAGACATATTTTGGTCATTATTTGGATTATTTTATTGTACAGCTGCAGCTAATGATTATTTTCTTCTTAGTCGATTAGTCTAACAACTAATTACTAGAAAATTCTAAAATATTCTATAAAATCCTGATTTATTTACCCAAAATTTCTATAAAATTTCTATTTTTGTCTGTGACTGTCACTGTATGTCATAACAACCCTTTCCCTGAACTAGAGAATCAGTATTGTTACCTATGCACTTGACTTCAAATTGTAAATGTTTATGACAGGGATTCATTTCATCACTGAAATAATATGCAGTAAAGTTCTCAAGCAAAGGATACAGACTGCAACAACAGGAACACGTTCCACATGTTAATACAATCCTAACACAACATGTTTTGGAGGGGACAAAAAGTAAACAATGTGTGTTGTTTTGCTGCCGTATGGACAAAGCTCTCCCCGGGACGCTTTCACTTTCGTAAGTGTCCACGCATAACAGTTGCACTGCTGTGATAAGCCATTTCCAATTTGCCGAGCTTACAGAACACCACATTTCTGTCTCCGTCTAAAATATTTCTACACTTTGGAGGATCGTGGGCGAGTTTTTTTTTTTTTGGCTGCAGCTCGTTCTCCGCGGGAATGCTTTCTTTCACCGAGCGCTGCCATTCTTACGCCAACGAGCGTTATCGAAATTGAAATCATTTTGTAATCGATGATGCCAATTACTGTGATTCGAACCACATGGGCTCGGTTCGGCGTCTCACTTACAGGCCGGTGCAGAACTCTTAATTCATAGCTGCGTCTAAAGATACAAAACAGAAAAAAAAAATATGCAACCAATCGCACCAAGTTGCACTGACAGACTTAAATGCCATCTAAATAATTGACATCTAGTTTACCTCCGGCCACCACAATGCAGCCTGCGAGGTGATACGGACTGCGATGTTTTCAGGAAATGTAACAGAGGACATCTTGGCTGTCATTAGTTACTTGTTGACACTCTTACTGCTGAAGCGGAGACGAGAGTGGAGGTGGATTATAACGGAGCCACTCTCCACTGCTGTGGCCTCATTAATCACTGTCCTCTGGCTCTCCATGGGTGTAGGGGACTCTTTGTCTGTGTTTGGAGCATTCTATGTTGGATTTGATGCAGTGCTCAGATGCTGTAGCCTCCATCCCAGTTGGTGTCCAGGAAAAATGGCGGACTCAGAAAGCCAACCGACATTCATGTTTTTTTTTTGGGGGGGGGCTTTACAGTATGAATTGTCACGGAAGTCTAGATTAGGACTTCATTAACCTACACAGAAGTTATGCCACATCAGCTGTGAGTTTGTAGAGCTTCTAGACTCCCCCCCCCTCCCTGAATTCTACATGCCGCTGTCTCTCTGTGTTTCGCTATTGTCTGATCAGAGGTGCTTAGAGACTTATATTTCAGGGTGGAGAGATTTGTCTTCTATTGTTCCTCGTTCATTCACACCGCTGACAAGTCTCTCAGCCTGCCATTTCTCAAGCCGAGGTTTTTATAAAGAAAGAAGGGGAAAAAAAGCAAATTCCTAAAAGAATTTCATTATCATTTTACGAGGCAAAAGTGTCTTTTTGAGGGGGATTAATTTAATGAGAGATACAGAAACTGCAGCGGACACATAATTCTTTATGACCAAATGAAACTCGGTTTCTTTGCAAACTTCACAAAGTTTCGAGAAGATGTATGAAGATAATTTCTCAGTTTGGCTTCAACGCTCTTAGTTCGTGGCTTTTCACAGTGCATGTAGGATATCTATAAACAAAAGCCTCACTTAGACAGATGCTTTGCTTTTTGCATGAAGATGGCCTCAGAAAAGACTGAATTTGTCTCAATAGGCACGAGTCACTGCTGATTTATAGGCAGCTGAATCGTCTCATCAGAGTGGTCGGTAATTATGAGCATTAAGACGGCTAGCGAGCGAAAACCCTGAGAATTGATCTTACACGGTGCTGAAACATCACATTATGGGCCAGACCTACAGTACACAAAATTGGTATTGTATGTGTTGAATGTCACAAATCAGTTTTTATATTGAAACTGTTCGCAGTTCTGAGACTGAACAAAGTATTGGCCAATTTGATGAATTTTTCTTTGACAGGGATTTTTCTTCCTCTTCCTGATATATGGCTGATAGTAACAATTGAGAGGCAACAATCTCCGCAACCGGTAATTGGTTTCGATCAGCAGTCCTATTAACCCCCATGTAGGCATGTCACGGTCAATTTGTGGCCATAATCATAGAATGAATCTTCCTGTGAGTGATTGCTTGCATTGTTATAGCACTCAGGAACTTTGATTGTACTTTGATAATACCATTATTATGATAGCAACATTTTGTCACCAGATTTTTTTTCAAAGAGTTGCGCGCATTAGATGAACCACTTGAATGTGACTGAAAATACTCCACAGAATTTGCAGTCCAACCAGCTTTTCCGAGATTAATACGGTATAGGTTCCAAAAAACAGCTCAAAGCAGCATTAATTATGTTAATTAATGATACTTGGCCACTTGGTTGCCAGAAAGCCATCCGACATGTCTCCTTATCAAGTTGTTACAGTTCCATTGTAAAAAAAAAAAAAGAAAAGAAAACACAATTACCTTTTTAAGCATCTAGCAGATGAGAGATGTATTTCTGGCCAACTGATGAATCTAAGTTCAATATTTATTCTCATTAGCTCTGTTTCCTCCAGCAACTCCTGAGAGTCCTCTGGTGCTGGGCAGGCTGAGCATGGTGGGTTTATCAGAGCTTTTAAGCTGAAAGCAGCTGGAGACAAATAGAGATTTTGGGACCATGAAACTAAAACAATGAATTTAAAGAAGCTAAAAAAGTCTATTTGGTTGAAAATGCTTGTCATTACAAACCCTTTAGCCATTTCATTCATATAATATATTGGTTAGTGGAGCTTAAAAGATGGCTTCTGTAAACGACTGTAACCCTAACCCTTATGGATGCACTGATTGCATTTTGTTTTAAATCTTACCTGCCAATTCCAATTTTAGAACTTCCACACCAACGGCATGAGGTGTGTGTGTGTGTGTGTGTGTTGGTGTGACATTACTGTCGGTGCCGCTGTGTGCCGACGTAAAACTAAACTAAAATATAAATGTGACCAGCAAAATATCTGAAATATGACACTGACTGGCCGGTCGCCTCTCATGGCCGATATATAGGATAGTAGAGATGCACCGATCGATCGGCGTCCCTAACTACTCAGCCCGCCGAACCCTCAACAGACACAAGACCAACAGCAGAGACACCCAATATCACAGGCTTGCATTTCTAATGTTGCTTGCATGAATTAATAATCTTGAACAAAGAAAGAGTTGCCACGGCTTTGATACTGCATCAGTATCATACGGACATTATTAGAATATTTACAGATGAATGAAACCATTGTTTGCTCGATGACAAAGTGATTAGTGGAAGGGAAGCAGGCAGCAGATAAACAGACAAGTTTCCCCCCCATTAGACTTTGGGAGGCAACAGCACCGATCATGCTGTCGCCAGTGATCACAGGCCCCATAAACAAAACCCAATTAGAGATGGGGAATAACAGGGCGTTGACGGAGTGGGCGGGGCTGACTCAAGGACCTGCTGGGCTCCAGAGACACCACAGACATGACGTGACTGCGTCTGGAAAAATAAAATAATTCTGATGAATTAATAATCCTGAAGAAAATGTCATAAATAATGAGGACCGTCAACTGGTTTTTATGCTGAAAGTGGAGCCGTGCTGAGCAAGGGTGCCCCCCCCCCCCCCCCCCCCCTCCCCTCCCCCATGACTGTTGATGGTGGCAGGAGGCAAGGCGCCAGACTGATATGTGATGTGATCCCTGAAGTCCCTCAGCAGACAGGCTGAAAAAAAAATGGGAGTCCCTGGAGTGGTGCTAAGGAGGTGGTGGTGAGGTGGGGGTTTATTGTTTGTGGCTGTGTGTGTGTGTGTGTGTGTGTGTGTGTGTGTGTGTGTGTGTGTGTGTGTGTGCGCGCGCGCGCGCACGTGAGAGAGAAGGCGGGGCTCTGAGGAATGGGGCGGCCATGTCTTCTGCTTGGCTTCACCTGAGGCAATGAGTCAGCCTGGCACATTTGTGCCAAAGGGGGGGGCTAAAGGTGATACCGAGCCTAACAATGTAGCACACACCCAGATGTACACCTTCCACATTCTTAAGCTGCATTCATCGATCTTTAGTCTTTAGGGAGCGGAAAAGCATTAAACAAGCCAACATATAATCACCTCGTAAAGTGGTTATGACTAACAATGGTCTCATGATATTCTTAGTCAACAGTGTGCAGTAATAATAGCAGTAACGCTAACCGTATGCAGAAATATGAATTCAACTGTCTCAACACTTAAGTGGAACCCATTTATAATAATTATGTGTTTTCAGTACTGCATATTGATTTAAATTACTCACAAAGTTGCTGTAGAATATTCTTCAACCATGTATATAGTGAACAGGCTTCACAGCTCAAAATATTCTTCTAATGACATAAATTGGAGCTATAAACTACATTAAACAGTGAAACTGCAGGATGGTAGTATGCTTTAAATTCTTTATTGTTACATGTTGATATGTTCAACATTTATTCAGCGTCAAAAGGTTTGAGAGGACTGAAGTCCTTGTTTGAAGTCCATCCACAACAAACAGGGAAACTTGAATTGGTCTGCGAGCTGATCAAACATTTTGCTATTTAAACTGTACAGGTGCAAGAAATTCCTTTCCCACTGCTACTGAAATGAAAAGTATCAGTTAAAAAAAAAGACCTACCAAACATTAGATCTACACTGAAATCATCTTCCTTATTTGTCATTCTCTCTCTTTCCCACCTTTTCTGTCTTTCTTTCCTTCCTGTCATACCTTCTCCACTCATGACCATCCCTCTCCCAGTAGCCCTCTTTCCCCCTCAGTACGGTTCCCTCTGGCAACAGTCCGTCATGGTTCCTCCATGCTTCATTTCTTCATTAGAGGTTCTGAGCATTTTGCAGAATAGATTTCTACTATCAGGGATCCCATGCTGGTCTGGAACGAGGAAAAGTCTAGACTGTTTGGAAAGAGTCTGACAATTCACCTTCACAACTGTGGACTGCAGCTGCTGTGAGGGTGAGAATTCCATCTGTATTGGTAGCAATGGAAGCACACCGGACGGTTACGTGCGTCCGTTGTGACGCCGGGGCATCCGTCTTTGTCAGATTTCCAGCAGCCTTGATGGACATAGAGGTTACCTGAGTCAATCAGCATGAAGCCAGCATGCCTACGTTTTGTTTTGGTTAAAACTGAAGCTGTTGGAGGAGGCTTTAATGGATACGATGCACTCTTACACTACTTTGCGACTTCTGATCAAAGGATTTCCTGGAACCCTAAACAGGATAAGCGGTTACAGATAATGGATGGATGATCAAAGGATAAGAAAAACTGCTAAAATTGTACTTTTACTTCCTCTGTAATGTATGTACTATTGAAATGAAAGCCTATTTTGCAACCAATGCTTTCTCCCATACTGAGCATCTGCCACATAAACCTTTTGCACAATGTCAGCTAACCATCAGACAGAATCCTAACCCTAAAAAGAACTACCTTTTTATGGATTAATGTCACCGCTATCGTAGCCTAAGGGGAAGAATATACAACTACAAATCAAGTATTTGAGAATTTTAGCAGTGGGAAATAACACTGGAGCATGTTGTAAAAGAAGATTATATGAGTCATCAGCAGTTCATGTAAAGGTTGGGTAGTCATCATGAGGTGTTTCTGGCCTTGTCTGCTCTGCCTAACTTATAGCCAATAGGTTGCAATGCAGCTTTCAGCCTTCATTATCCTGCGCGTTGTCCTTGCATGTAAAATAAAACCCTCGAATAGCTTTCATTGTGCCAAGGGAATTCTGAAAAAAACACTAAAGAAACATCTGCACAAATGGCCCCTCACTTTCTAACCCTCGGACATCTTCCGTAATTTGCACTCTGCCTTCCTGTTGATCTCAACTACTGACAAAGCATTATAATGTCCCACCATAATTCATTTGCCAGTGATTTATTAATAGGAAACGTACGTTTTCATGTCTACGCTGTACTCCTAAATTGTAATCAAGACTTACCTATTTTCACAACTGTCTCACACATGTTGCTTATGTCTCTTACATACATTCTCTTTCTGCTACATCATTGGTTTCGTCACCATTGTTGCCATGGTTGTACCAGTGTTACTCCACACATTAAGCTTGAGAAGACTGGGTGTGGTAAAATACTCATTTCTTCAAGAGCTCTCCCACCTCCACAGATCTGACACCAGAGCTGATGTGTGAACCCTGAGAAATATGATACTCAGCAAGTCACTGGACTAAACTTCCACAGATTCACCTTAATGAGTTCTGGTTTCTTTGGATTGAATTAGGACAGTCTAATGCATCCGCACCAATGGGTTCTGACTTCCTCCTCCTGTGGTTTGATAGCATTTGGTCGGCCATGTGGGTGTTGAGACGGGGAAAGGGTCAGACAGGGCAAGAAACACATTTGCCAGGTGTTCTGGTCCGTTTTCGTAATGCCACTAGGTTAGCCAATCGTATTTGGAAGAGAAAACCAAGGCAAACACATTGCCAGACCTCAGCAGTTATTATGAGGGCAGTGTTAACTAAACCAAACAGAAATAATTGCATAATTGTCTGTAAAGGTTAACATCAGCAATTACAAAAAGCCATCTCTAAAGAGAGAGCTCAATTTAAAAAAAAAAAAAAGAAAAAAGGTGTAAAACTGGATTAGTGTGGAAGGGAAACCAAAACAAAGAGAGAAAGGGAAAAAACAAACCTACACTTTCAAATCTATTTGCGTTTGTGTGTAGGAGGAGAAAAAGAATCACATTTTGTTTGTTTTTAATGTTAAACTGCTTGAAAAGGGCATCCTCAGTTTTGGAAGCACTCTTCCATTACATCTCCTAAACCTCTCCATGCTCTTTAACAGCAAACAATGAAGACTTCCTCTTTCGCCTTTTTCTTTCGCTCTCCTCATTGCATTTTACAGCGCTCACGTTGCTTGCAGCTTTGGCAGCGGAATTGCTGCTTTTGCTCCACTGGAGACACATTGCTTTGTGTCCCTTGGTAGCTCTGTATCCTTATGACTATTTCCATCACTTTTTTTTTTCTTTTTTTTTATGGTCCGATGTTGACAGGTTTTTGGAGTCCCTTGGCAGATGTGCTTGCACAGTAGTTTAGTCTACAGCTAAAAAGAGGCATTCTTTAACCCTATTATGCTCTCCATATCGACACAATGCACAACGGCACGTGTCTATTTTGCCGTTGGTTGAAACGAATACATTGATACAACACTCTTTCCTTCTTCCTGAGGAATTTTAACCGTTTCCGTGCCTCAGACAGTGCCTTATGTGTCCTGTCACACTAGCTTACAGTAATTACTTGTCCTCCTAACATCCCCTCTCTTTTTTGTGCTCAAGCAAACTATATGAAGATACTGTCTGAGCTGGCGACACAGTCCAGTGAACCTAAAAGGGATACCAGATGCACCTCTTTTCCATTAAAAATTAATTTTGAGAAAAGACGAGCAGATGTGCCCCCCCCCCCCCCCCCCCCCATTTTCAAAGAGAAAGAGTCAAAGCATGGGATCGCTGGCACGTTCCATCTTAACAGACTCTGTCTGAAAAGAGAGCTTTTATTTTCCGCACAGCTGAATTCACTTTTGCAACTCTGCAGACACTAAAAACCACACAAATTGTGTTGGTTTTCTTCTATGTGTCTTGGTTACTAATTTAAACAGGATCCCAGCCAAATGCTGCGTTCCTTTCACCGTGACACTGCACTCAGTCAAACATTAGGGAGCTGGTAAGAAAAGCCCTATCGATGCAGGAGAGGCACTAGCATGGAAGTATATTTGTGTAGGCCCTCCAAAAGCACACAGAGCCGATACTGAAAAAAAAAAATATCACTCGTGAAATTTGCTTGCTTTCGTTTGCACAACTGTCAGGAGTTGTAACAGGATATGAGAGTTTCAGTTGGTGGTCCTTGCCATACGGATTTGGGAATGAGGGGTATGCTCTGGGAACGTGGAGGTGAAGGGGGTGTGAATATGTCAGTTGGAGTGGTAGGGGTTCAATTTCACTTCGGAATGCACTGTTGGTATATTTATGCTGTCAGTAAGGCCCAGCCAACGTACCCCTGTGTAGTTCCAAGTGCTGTCCACAGCCAGGATGTAAACGATCTGTTTTTTTTTTTTTCTCTCTCTTAGCGTCATAAAAGAATATGGAGTGTGCGCAGCAAGCGTCGACTATCACCGCACTATCATAATGTGGTGATAGGAGACATAACAGCATTCCTGCTGTTTGTTTCCTCCAATCATTGGTGAAGCAAAGGAGTGTTGGGCTTCTGTGAGGCTCAGTACGTTATTATATGTTTGCGATGCCATGGTACGCCGGTTTTATTTCAATACTACAGATGGGTGGCAAATTCAATATCTAGTCGTAATGAAAAAAAAAAATCCTGGATCCCCTTTTGATCAGAGGAGAAGAGAAATGCAAGTTAGCAACAGGAGACACGGTGTATACAGTGCTCTGAAGCAAGTGGGTGTATGTTTGTTAGTTCTGCCTGTCACTGCCTTCACTTCTGGGCAGCCTCTCTTTTAGCAGAGAACTCTATCATACTGTTAGCGAACAGAGGTACAGTTGTAGTGTTGAGAACAAATGGTATAAGTCTGTTTGAGTTGCTGGGAAATGAAAGCCTTACTGAGTAGCCTCTTGGGGGTCCAGATAAATGGACTTGTCTCTGTGCAGCTGCTGTCTATTGTCCGACTGGACGACGGCTGGAATTCCAAACCTGATGATGTTTCCTTTGGTCCGGAGCGCGTTCTGATGAAGTTCTCAACCTAATCTTAGACGTGGTTTTTTTTGCCCTTGGTCCAGCTTTGTTTTTAATTATATTAATGTAGAAAATATGGTCTTTAAACTTCAATGAATATATATATTTTGTAAAAACCCTCAGCATCAATTAGTTGGATGTTGAAGCGTTTAATGGACCTTCCTGCATTTTAGGGGGATATAAATTAAGAGCACATAGTCATATTTCCGCTTCATTGCCTGGTCGATTCCCCTCAATTTTCGGGTCGTCAGTGATCATTTTTCATGCACGAATTGAAACGCGGCCCTCCAGTGAATTCGTGCTGTAGTCATTAATGGCCCTTGCCCTCAAAGAACCCCATTCATCAAGCGGGATGTGAAATAGTCTTGGAAACTACCTGGGAACACGGGTGTAAATGTCCACGTCTGAGTTTTTTATTATGACATTTGAAACACACACCTCCACAAAGGTCTCATGCAGTGGAACTCACTATGGCATCCTCTGCTTTTTTTTTTTTTCACTGTTGCTTTAACAGGACGTTGAACTATTTCAATTAAAGTTCCGTTTTAAAATCTTAGCTGACGCTCTTAGAGCAAATTGCAAAGAGTGCCAGAGGCTTTCCACTCTTCTCAAGGAAAGCAAATGTTTGCAAATTAACTTGGACTGTTATGACTTCACCGGTAGTCTCAGCTCTTAGTGTATGCCGGAATGATGATTGCACTTAAACGGCAGTGATTCACTGATGTTGTGAAAATGCAGGTAGATTTCTCCTTTTTGTTCCGTGGCTGTGATGGGTTTAAAAGAACGATAGTTGTTGAAACGCCTCGCACAACGTGCGTGCAAGGGTACAAATCCACTAAAGTTTGTGAGATGCATCAAGGAAATCGCAGGTATTCCATTACTGTTAAAAAAAGAACTTGAGCGAAACACAAAGAGATGGATGAATGAGGAGGACTGTTCCCGTGCGGATGTCCATTGCCAGCTGATAGGGCTGGAAAAGCCTGCACTGCAGCAAGTTCTTCCGTGATGAATAGATGTTTTTCACATCTGCTCATCAACACATTCAACACGTCTATTTTCAGACGTGTTCATTTTTCAAGGAACATGGTAACTGTTTGAATGATTCATGCAGAAAGGCCTCTCGCTCCTGTTTTAATTATGACTCGCATTCGCTTGTCTGACAGGCACTTTGTGAAATGGAGGACTCGGTGTGTGCATTAACTGCACAGCAATATTCTTATGTTGCTGGATATACCTTTCATGTGTTACAGTTATTCACCTAATTGGTTTTTAACTCATGCTTTTTTATTGGAAATGTCAGTAGCTGATATCCATTTTTACTCCATACTTTTTACTCATTTTACAACCAGCATATATTTGGACGTGCAAATATACAGAATTTGAGTCATTCACATATTTGCCCGAGATGACACATTTCAACTCGAGTGTTGCAAAAAGCCAGTCAGCTTAGATATTCTCCACCTGTCGTCACTGACATCCTGATGTTGTTGAATCACACAAAAATATTGTAGCCGGCTGTGGACACCCAGAGCTCTTTGATAATATCTCATATTTGCACAGAGACCAAACAAAACTTTAACAAAATCGGGATCATTCTGTCGTTTTTTTTTCCATTAATTCACCACAACATCTGTTTTGGGTTCGTATCACTGTTGTAAACCAGCAGACGTTTGGCTTGGTAGATAAAGTGACTACAGATAAGCCTGTGGATGATGTTATGAATCCGGTGACACGATTGCTTTTGGTTTTCTGACGTATGTCGGACTTCCACAACATGTACAAAGCAGCAATAGTGGTTATTTTAGCCATGGTTGTTGAAACGTTTGCCGTATCTTCATGAAGGTAGACTCCTCCCTCTTTTTTGGTGCGTCTTGCGCCAGTAATGCAAATAAACACAAATTTATCCCAAGGTCCAACTCGGGAGAGTAGCGTAAGGCAAAAATAAGCTTTGCTTTTGAACGCACCACAAGAGCTTGGCACACAACCACTTGCTCCTGACCTCATCCCTTAATTAGACAATCAAATTGACTGCAAACCAATATCTGCAACCATAGTTAACCACCAGTAGTATCACTTTAAAATACTTTTATTAGACCCTCACGAGTGGATGCTGTTTCATTGCAAACATAGAAAACAGTGCCAACACTATTTAAGTTGATGGCAGTTCTCCATGTTTCCAAATCCCACCCTCATACCAAAAGACACACATACCAACCTTTTGAATGATCAGAGATCCAGGGGAGTAACGCCTGGGCTGCTGGATTAAACTGGAATGGGAGGCCTGGAATTGGCATGGACTACTGTGTTTGTCCCCCCAAATGTGAATGTCGAGGCTGAGGCAACATAGCCTGAATATCAAACTGAATTGCCATTTTGTTTTCACTTCATTATTCTGTCTGACATTGTGTTCATGGTTTCTCTATTTTTGCCCTAACCAATCAGTAGCAAGTGACTTATCCTATCCCCCTAAGAAATGTTCAGTCCACACAGAAGTTGTGGAATAGGTTGCTAGGAGCAGTGGACACATTAATCAAACACTGCAGGTGTCGGTTATTTCTGCAAGTTGCTATTTCTGCAGGTCGACTTCCAACAACCTGTAGACCTGCATCAATCTCATCAATAAGCATAACACCAGACCTATTAGAATCACTGAAAAACTGAGATGATGGCAGTGAGGCTCGAGGCTGCCCTTTTTTGAGAGACATTAACGGGTAGAATTCAGATTGGATGCTTGCTGTGTGGGCATCATATCCCTCCACCTCTCTTTGAAACTTGTAATCTTCTCTCTCTGCATTGAAAGATGAACATATCTATAGTTTTTAATGGTAGGTCAAAGTTAATTTCATAGGTTATATATCGTTGCGCGGAGCTGGAAGTCTAATTAAAAAGGAGAAATTTCACTGAGGTGGTCAATTAGTGATTCAGTAGATTCAGGCAGGATAAAATATGCAGCTTGTGTAAACTTTGTGGGTTAGCTAAGGTAAGTTTGATACGCAGTGATACGGGGGACTTATCTCTGGAATGTTCCATGACTCACCTTCCCAGTATTCTGTGGGCAGGGATCCTCCTCTTCCCAGAGAACATGGTCTACTCCATCTCTGATACGGTGAGGTGGTGAAGGCTGGCGGACTCCGACTCTTCAAGGCCATTTTCACAACCACCGCTGCATCGCTAACTTCATCCACACTTCATTCCCCTAAGTGTGATTGATGGGAATGTCCTGCCTGGCCCAGCACTGTGTCATGGCATGCAGCCGAGGGCAAGGAGTCCTGTGAGAAGAACAGAGGGGAGGAAGGGGGTAGAGGATCTGAACTTTATCGGTGCCGCTGCAAATCTGTTTGAGCAGAGTTTGCACCTACACGATATATAAGAGCAAAGTCGCCACCTTTGACAACGTGATGCCGTGCCAAGGCCATAATCACTCGGGGACGCTGGGACAAGTTCAGCACACCTCTGCCGAGCAAACGGGGGTGTTAAGAAATTATAAGCGTTAAGAAACCGTTATACTCTTGCGAAGTTCACAGAGAGTTTGCATTTAAAGTGACAGCTCCATTTGTAGTTGTACTCATTTCCAGAGGAATTCACGCAGTCTTAATCAGTGAGGAGGGGGGGGGTTTGTTCGGTCCGAATAGTATGGCCAGAACCACACAAGGCAAATGGTTAAAACAAGACTCCATTCAAACCAGTAAAGTTACTCACCCCAGTACAGTTTTGAGATACTTGGAATGCAGTCTTTCCTTTTTTATGTGTACTACTTCTGTATACTTCAGTGGACATATTGTACATTCCATTCCAGTCCATGTATTTAACAGCTCCACTTATTATTTAGCACCGCTGCTGCTTTACAGATCAAATCACACATATGTTCACCCAGGTAATGACACTTATTTTGAATGATTAAACCCATTTTCAGGACTATGTGCTACATTGACCTCTCTCTCACTACTAAGAGCTTTAATATATTCATTCGTCCATGGATGTGAAGATACGGCTTCACCAAAATAACTCCAGCATAAGCGGAGTAGAGAGAGATTTCACATACGTTACCAATATGATCAGCAAATTTGCTCTTCCATTTAAAAGCAACAACATCAAAATGCAGCGATGCATCAGTAAAAATAAAAGAGCAAAAATATTTTTTGGATACAGACACTGTTATACTTACATTTTGAGTGTATGAAGCTACTTGTAAAAGATAGTTTTTCTGCAGCGAGGTATTGCTGCATTTAAATAAGTAAAGGATCTGTAGAATACTTTTCAACCACGGCCTGAATCCGCCTTTTGAGGATCTAACACTCACCCTCTGTAGGCTTGAAGGAGGCTGCAAGAGGTTTGAAGTTTCATCAATTCACTAGACACAGTTGCCTCCAATGGTGAGACCAAAAGAAGCAACAACATCTGTCAGGACATTCTTTAACCCCTTCTGAACAGTTCCCATACCATCATTCTGTTTGCTCAAATATGTAACCGATTCATGTTGTTGACAAATGAATTGAAAGTGAAGCAAAGGCAGTAGCCATACTGGCTTGAAACCCATTACTTTACTGATATTTACATCCCTCATAAACTCAGGGGGCTTAAGAGCCTCCATTGGCCTTTACATGACCGTTGCCCTGGTCACATACATTCAGCTCCTTCAAACGTCTTGCTCCAGCATCAATTCAAACGTTCAAACGCACAATGTACAACACAAATGTGGGCCATTACAACTTAACAGAAGCTCATTCACTGTGATATATTCGTTTTTATTACATTGAACCCGATGTGGCCCAAAGTGCCTCCACCGATGCTTCTATGTAACAAACATAATTTGCTCTGTAATTATACCATGCCTGGTAAGGCAATGCTTAATTCATGCCGTGGATAGAAGCAGCTCAGCGTAACTTCGTGGCCTTGTCTAAAGTTTGGGGTGTTCAATTGCAAAGAGCTCAGCACAAGAGGTCGACACCAGCAGCAGTAATTGAAAACACTTTTCAGGGTCATGCTCCGTATAGATCTGAGGAGTAATTCTAGCCAGCCTGAGATGACAGAAACAGAAGTCCATGGGAGTTATTGCCTTGCTAGTGGGGAGCTTATTGCTGAAGATCAGAAAGGAGGCACATTCAAAGATGGAAACCCAAGGAGACACCCGACTCTTAAACCCTTTCCCACCTCTAGGCTGGGTGTAGAACCGCAGCACTTTTTGTACTCACCGATTGAACACTGTCCACGATGCCATGTTTGGAAATCTGTAAAGTCCTGGAAATTGGCACTGAATGCTTGACCAGAGGCTTGTTTGCTACCTTTCAAATATATTTCCCATTGACTTCCAAATATTCAACTTAACCTGCAGCTCACACTGGGTTCGCAGTGACCGGAGGAGCGCTATCTCTTCTCAGTTATTTGATCTTATTTTTCCTGCTGATCTCATCCGTAACTCGAAACCATTTTTACATCACAACCGTGAGTTTTGTTATCCGTTGCACCCCTAGTAGCATTTTTCTGATTGCCTTATTGCTGGTGTTTCTTTCCCTGTCAGGCTTTGCTTTAAGCAATGTCACCATCTACTCAGATCTCAGTAATTCACTGGTGATCACAATGTTATTATCAGTGATAGAAATATTGGCCAAAAGAAGTACACAATTGTTTTGCAAATAGTAATTTTACTTTCAGCTTTCCCTATGATCACTTTAGAAAATAATCTCTATATTTACCGCTTGTTTTTATCTATTTGTTGAAAAGCCTGTAGTTGTATTTTCTCTTTATTTTATGCTTATGCTGTTAGTTTGATTGTATGCAGTGTTTCTTCTTGCAAAGTGACAGATCACACAGAAGAAGCTTGGTGAAAACACAATGCATAATGACTTTATTAAAGGCAGACAGTTTGGGAGAAATGGTGTGATTGCTAAACAAAGCCAGACTCTCTAGAGGTTTGCCCAAAAATACTACATTCAAAGTTCATTTCATCTAATACCTCCACAGTCGGGTTTTTTTTTTTATCTCCCCTTTTCATCTCTATACAAGGAACATCACTTGTCTCTTTTGGCTTTGTGTAGATGCTCAAATAAAATAAGATATTCAGAACTCTCTTGGGTTGCCCGCAGTTAATATTGCCGGTGATGGTGGAGCGGAGATCTATGAAAAAAACTGGAATAAACAGAAAGAGGATCTGCTGACTGCCTTACCAAGTCATCTTCATTATGTTTTGCTTGGTCAAGCTCTGAGCACATGATCTCTGGAGAGAGAGAGAGGGATTACAGGAGCACTAAGCTCCAGATATTTTTTCCATCTTCTATGGCTCTAATTAATCAGGGCAGGGTTCTACCAGGGGGCTTAACTGGCCCCTTGTCAATTTGCAGCTATCGTTGCTTAGACAGGCCCCAACAGCACCAACCCAGTTAACACCCACAGTAGATACCAACCTATAATGGGCAAGGCTTTCACACGCTGATGAGATGCTGAGCAAACAAAATGCAACCAATAAAGAACCAAGGTTGCGAAGGGAATATAGCAATTTTTGCCTTTAAATGGATTTAATGACTGCTATAATCATAAAAATGGCTCTCATATATCATAATTGTGATATTTGGATTGAGCCTGCCTTTCATAAGAACAGTGTTTGCAGGGACGGTTAAGGTCATGGAAATATTTGCAATCCTGAGAAATTCACAGTTGGTTGTTTTTTTGACAATCTCTCATTGACAATTTTTTTTTTTTTTTCTTGTGCTCTAAACACAATTATCTGGGCTCAGGCTGATTTCTCTGGTGGCAAATGGATTCCAAACCTCAAGAGGTGCATCTAGCTGCAACTGATTCCATGTAGTTTTTAAAAGTCTGATGACATTTTGGTGATTTTTGTTTTTTACATTATTTATTGTTAAAGGAACATACCTGTAGCCATATGTTTCAACATGCAGTGCATTTGTGAACAGTGGCCATGGTGATTTTGGTTATCAATAAGCACGTCAACACAGCAAAATCAGAAATTACAGGAATTCCGTAATAACCCAGTGTAAGTAAAAGGTGTAATTGCAATAAGTAAGTTATTAAATATAATTCTCACTTATTCTTACTTGCCTGGCTCACCTTATTCTCAATGGTTGGGCTGCATTCATCCGGCTTCATGAACAGCCCCATTATCTCTGCCACTTAAAAAAGGTTCTATTCCTCTCATTAATAGTCCATTAATTGTTCCTTTTTACTAGGGCTTCAAGCCAGAGCCAAAGAACTGTCAGCCATGCCCTACTTCTATTATCGCTTAGTGAACATCGCTGTGGAGCTGAGTCAAGTTTTAATGCACACTTAGTGTTGATTCCGCTGGCCCAAAAAATGTATTTATGTTGTAACATCTGAGTCTGAACAAGTTGTCAAAGCTAAAGATGAATATTGCTATCTTTAAGTCACACATTTGCCAAACTGAATAAATGTACCACACTCGTGATCAAGAGATACATCGCGCTCTTCAGCTCCACAATGGCTGGCACTTTTTTCAACTTTTTTATGTGGAGATCTGTGTCTTGATATGAGATTTTAAGTCACAATGGATAAACGCTTTGTGCAATGTATTAACTCTTATCTTTCTAAGGATTTCAAGGCTATGCGATACAGTAGCTTGGAGGAGTTGCTGTTGTGAAATGTACTGAAACAGAAGTAAGCCTGGGTCTCACTTTCTTTTTTTTTTATTATTATCACTGAATCAAATTCAGGCAGCACAGGGTTAGAGAACCCAGCAGCTACTCTGAGCTTTGATACATCTCGTCACAAACAAAATGTAATGGGATATATTTTGAGCTAATAACAAACATTTGACTTGAGTTCATTTATCATCCGCTGGTCATTAATTAGCTTCTGCTCTCATGCATCATGCTGCCCAACTGCAAACCCCCTTTTCAGCAGCACAAGTGGCTGCTAAGCCGCGGAGTGCGACAGCTCACTGCAAATGTTAAATCAAATGGTGCGTGTTGTCTTTGGCACCGCCCGCCTCAGGGCTTCGGGCTCTATTGACAATCCGGTAGTATGTTTCAGATTTACTGGTTCGTGTCCAGCCAGCCCTTTTATTTACAGTACGTTGGATTGTGGGATCTGAGGCGAGGAACATCTGCGAGCAATTGAGACAAAAGGAGGACAGGACCTCATCACAAGTGCCGCTGACGTTAAGCTGCTTTTCAACCGGAGCCCACTTTTCGCCACAAGAAGTGTGCTCAGAGCTAGCAGTAATTATTAGGTTTGACTGCTACCGGCGACAGATTTACAGAAGATTGCTGATCCACTGTGTATGGAGAAAGAGAACATACTGTAGGTTGTAAGTAGTTGGATTCAGCCTCACATCTCTAAAGAGGTGACACAAATGCTAAGGGAGCTGGAGCGCATACTCTATGTATTATATTAGTGAACTATGTTTTTGTCCGTCCAACTCTTAACTTAATGATACTCCATTAACAGTCACAGGGAAAATCAATAAATGCTCAAATTTGAGAAGCTGGAACATTTGTATCTTTTTTTTTTTCAAGCATTTTTGCTTGAAAAGAAATTAATTAAGCAATGTAACAATCGTTTTGGCGCTCCAATAAAGGCAAAATGCCAAAACAGTTAGGAACAAAGCAGTAATCTTAAATGTAAGTTTCTAGACATTGATTGGACATATACCAGGACAAAGCAGACTGACAAGTATTATGTGGAGTCCCTATCCAATCATTGCAAATATGCATCTTTGCTGGAGATTGGGCGAGTTTTAGAGGGTTCTGTGAGCTGTCAAAGCTTTGCAGACTGGCAGGAAGCTCTATCTGTTTACTGGCCAGCTGGAAAGGAAGAAAGCAAGGTTGTGATTAAGTCTGCCTATGAGGTAGAAGGCATGAGTTAGTTTAGAAATGATAAGCCAAGGGACCCAAGCGTTGTTATGTACCAGATGGATAGATATTGCGAGAGGCTTAAGGCAGCGTGGAAAGATGAAGGGATTACAGCAGCCAATCTTTCTGTCAATACATGGTAAAAAAATAAAATAATGATCTACAACAGTGTTTCCAAGAGACAGAAGCATACACAGGCAATTACATTTTCACTTGGAAAATATCCGTCAAATGTGTACCTGTTTTTATCATAACTTCTAAAAAATGTGCAGATTTTTTTTACATGGCAGTTATCATTCTCTGTCCTGATTTGCCAGGTAGTCCACCGGTAGCGACTTGCGTGAGAAAATCACGTGTCACAAAAAGCTCTCAAAGAAAAAAAAGTTGTTTATTAGTTAAGACTTGCAGCCAGACCACATATGTCATAAATAATGAGAGACTTGTAGAAACACGCTGAAAAATCTCAGTTTTTAATGAGGAACGGCAAAAATACGATCTCTTTTTAACCTCTTTTCCCTTTCTGATGTATCTGAAATGATCTTGCATAATTCTATAGATTGCCCAGGAGATCACTCCCTTGAGTTCCCACCAGAACCAAATGAACTGCACACATTTGACAGAAGTTGTTTTGTCCGCTTCAGAGTTCGAATGACAGAATCCACACCAGCCTGACAGAAACCAAACCGAAAGGGAACATGTTTGTTTAAACTACACTAAACAAGGTCTCGTGGGATAGTCTCCTTAGGATACAACTTCCACAGTGACAAAGTTTTCTAATAGACGCTACTTATTCTGGAAGGCACCAGGGAATTTTGGCAAAGAGAAAAGTTACTCTGACACTCCGCTGGGATTAAGACAAAAAAAAACAAAAAACTTCCCGCCTTGTCATTTTTTTTCCATCACTGCACCGCTGAAATGATCATTACTGTTTACATTTCCAGCTCCAGCAGTGTTATCAAGCCGTTTGTCACGGTGAAACCAGTTGTAACAACGCCCCCTCTGTGTACCTTAAGAGCGACATGCCATTAAATGTGACGGGTGTATTGGAAATGATATTAAATCGTGGTTTGGAAGCCATCACTCACTGGCTCCTGACAGGTTACTGATGAGAATCACAACTATTTCCTGTCTTCCCCCCACAGGGATATGTTTCTTTGGGCGGGAAGGGTCAGAGCAACTCAGATTGATTGTGAAGGTGGCTTTGACAAAGAGCATTTGTTTTTGGTCTTGACAACAAGTGGTGAAGTAGCGCGTTACCGCTCTCCTTTGTTATTTGGACCGTGTTGTTCTTAGCGCTCACGTAGAAGTCCGCTGAGTTTGTGTCAACTTTTTAATCAAACAACAAAAACATTCATGTCCCTTTGCCTTCTGAATATTCCCCACATCTGAAACCAGGGATGTTTATTTTCGCACTTTGTTCATTTCCTCAACATCCTGCAACTTCCATAATAAAGCCATTTAAGGAGCAGACAAACAGCAGATTTCAACGGTGTCAGCTAACATTGAAAACATCCCAGGCTCTGTCCTGCTCCCTCAATATTTGTGAAAACTGCTGGAGATTGTTGCTTTTTAGAAATGGATTTTATGGATATCTTATTATGGAAGACAATTCAAACGCACACAAAAAAAAACCGACAACTTGCATTAAAGCAAAACACATTTGTGTCTAAAGGTAATGCTATTTGTTACTAGGTATTTAAAACTACATATTGTATATTCTCACTATAACTAGTCTTCATCATATAGAGACTATATTTCGGTGAACTACTCAAGTAGGACCTAAGATACTTCCTCGTGTTTTTGTCTGTTCCCATTACAAGCTTCCAGGGCTCGAGTGAAACAGTCCATAACACAATGATATTAAATTTCAATCATATTTAATGTGCCACATTTCAGAGGATGGAAACACAGGATATTTGGCATTTTTGGTTAATTTATTTTTGTAGCAATTCTCTGTCAAACCAATTGTTGGACCAATTGTTTCAGCATTCATCCTAACACAAACACACTCTACATGGTGTGTCATATTAGTGTTGGACACGTGCCGCTGCGGGTACATTGCACACATTTTTTATTTTTATTTTTTACAATATGTTCTGCTACACAGCAAGATGTTTTCTCCAATTGAATTCCTCCGGTGCTGAACATTTGAGCGGATTTGTGTTTCCACCGGGCAGCAGTCCTATTGTTCATCGCTCACAATACGCGGCGTCTCTCTCTCCCCCGATTCAGTCGTATCGGGAAATGACGGCCCAGCGGCGCTGCAGGAGGAGCGTGGGCTGCTCTCATGGTGCTACAACACAAAGGCACGCTATCTCGTCTATGGAGAGGAACAGTAATGGAAAATAAAATAACTGTAGATCTTTGCAACGATTTTTTTTTCTGAATTTCTTCCACAGCTTCTACTGAAGCGTGGTGGAATCTGTTCAGAAACTTTTGCAATGACATTTCAGAAGTGGCGCTGTTAATTTGAAAAAATTGCAAAATCTAACGCCGGTTTTGGCTCTTATTGTGTTTTTGCACATTTTATAAACTGCATTGACTAAAATCGAATATCTCAGACCTCCCTTTCTCTAACTTACACTTCTGAGAGCCATCCTATCTGTGTCTTGACCTTTTGTGGTGCTTGTCCTAATGCAAAAGATAAGCTCGCCCGTTGGATCTTCAGATCTTTTATGGGAAGACACAGGGGTCATTGCCCCTATAAAAGCCACTAATGACGTTACAATTGAATTCGCTGGCATACAGGACAAAAGACAGCGGTAGAGATAATAGAGGTTCCGATTATGCATCTGGCTGTCCGGGGTGTAATGAGATTGCCTAGGTATGAGTTGATTATGCTGTCATATTGATAAAAAATAATTGCATTTCCATAATCCCCTTGAGGGCTTGAAGTTGGAGAGGGATCTAATAGTGCAAATACACGAGAACTACAGGGGATATCCTCTCCCAAAGAGCAGCATGGACCAGGTGCGTTAGCTCAGAAGGGCCTTCCCGAGAACTCAGAAATGAACACCGCTGAGTTATTTGGGAATATCTGATTTACGTCTGCTGAAATCTATGATGTCTGAGTATGAATTATTCTTTGTCGGAACTCTGTTGAGTTTCTGCAGCGCTGAAGTTCAATTTCTAGCCACATCTGCCACCACCGGTCCACATCAGAGACACGAAACCTGCAAGAGCTCGAGTACATTCTGAATACCTTTTTAACCCTCAGCCACCTCAGAGTGTATTGCTCTCTCAGGCGGCTTTGTGAACTCGGAAAGTCAGACGCTTGTAGCGGGGATGTCAAGATTGCAGAAACTTATTCTTTCCCATATCCTTTAATGTGTGTTCTGGCAAACTTGAATGGCATAGATTATTGTTGTTTTTTTGTGCATAAAGCAGATGAGACTCTCTTACCCTTTTTTTTGCCTATTTTAAGCATCTACAGAAGGAGATGGAGGGGGGGAACACTGATGCAAATTAGAGATGTGGAAATGTCGGGATCTTAGGAAGCATCGGGATGCACGATTTTGCATCAATGCAGGGATGCAACATAATCAGGAATTCAGCTCAGTGTGAGTCTTCGCTGTGTTTTACCGTCACGCTCGTATCTCACCTCTTTCCTGTTTGGTTTTTGTGATGTTTATGTACTGAGGAGGATCACACAGATACAGGACTAGTCTAATTTTACAACGCACTGTCAAGATAAAAGAGCGCAGATTTATCCGACTGCTTGTGTGCACCGGCGTGGCAAATTGTGAGTGCGATGCATTGAAATGCTTTGAGAACTGTTGTGAATTAGTACCGCTGAGAGATGAATGGTAATCGAATCAAGAGGCCAGTGAAGATTCACACCTCTAATGCAAATAGTGCCTTTTTCTGTTTCAAGAGCTTGTGTTTAACAGTCACAGCGTTCATATAGCAGCAGACGACTACGTAGGTCGAGGTATAGCGGAGTGACGGCTACCTGAGCAGAGACCGAAGTCGCTCTCCCTCTGTGTTTTGCTGTTCTCCTTGCTTTATTGACACGGGAGGGCCGGCTGCGAATGCTTTCAGTCGCGGGGAAACACAGCACCCACCCTCTGGGTGCCCCTCAGGTAAACACTATTAGCTGTGCCAGCACCTTCCCCGTTGTTTGTGCTGTTAGTTGTGAGCCGCCAGCTGCCAGCTTGCACCTTTTTAAAGCCAAGCGCCAAGGTTTTGATACTCGGTCACGTTTATTGTTCAGCACGACAACATGGCACTTGAAACACAGTCAGCAGTTCGAGATCCGAACAGATTACCAGAATGTATGCTTGTTATGGTTCTTTCCCTGATAGCAGAGGGACTGTTTAAAGAGCTAGTGATGCTGTGATAATGCAAAACATTTCATAGTGATTTTTTTTTTTTTTAAATGGGCTGAGCTACATAATATTCAGTATGTGCTTCTTCTATAAAGGGAAAAAAAAAGAGAAAAAAATCCTCTCATTTCCCTGAAACTCAGACCTGGCTTGTTGTTAGAAAACTCAGCATGGTTGTTTGACAGACTCCACTGTCTCCTCCTGAGTTATTGCAACAAGCTCATTAGAGGAAAAGTTGATTGACTGTGTTTGCAACTGTTTTGATAATTACAGCTATAATTTTAGCGTTGCAAATTGTCCTCTCTGCATACAAACTGATCGTTAGATTTGATTGAATGTGAAACATTCATAAAAAAAAAAGAAAAAAAAAGAAATGCTCAACGAATTAATTTGATGCGTTCTTGTGGAGTTTCACTCCATGACAGTTGCGTATAACCCACACAGCAGCAGGACTGGAATTATCGCTGGTAGCATTGGCATTGTATGTAGTCGTTTGATATTCCGCCATGTAGTCTTAAAGTGTTGTGTCAACAATAAAAGCCACATATAACCTTTTGATTTTGATGACACCTGACCATGACATTAATAAGGACTTTGGAGCACGGCGCCTGCAGTAAGTGGGAGCATTGAGACACACTGACGTGTAAATGAAGTATAACAGGAAGTAGCAGGCTGGCTTTTTTAAAGCTCTGGTGTCCTCCCTCCAACTGAAGGTACTTAATAAACAGCATTTAGAATTTGTCAGTTTTACCATTGAGACGCATCAAAATTGAATGACGTCGCTGTTTCCTGAGCACTTTTTCTCGGGATCTCTTTGCTCTCCCTTCTCCCGCTGACAACTCTCACATGTCGGACTCATGGGCTTCTTTTCAAGCCCAGACATCAGACACAAAGCAGCATCACTTATCGCTGCTTCCTCGCTTCTCTCCCGCAGTCTGGCCTGTTATTAGGCCAGAGACTGATGTGACTTCTCTCAGACGTCCTATTGATTTCCAAGCCTCCACTATTTGGGCTTAATAGTGCCAGTTTTTGTACAACCCTACCACGTCCTTCAAACACCCCTATAGACCGATTGAGGGCAGGTTGAATTCTGACTTGCTGGCCTTGCATATATTCACTAGGTTGCTCAGGTAAGGTGGAGAACAGTGTTTTGGCACAGCATTGGAGATGCAGTACTTACTGTTTGCACGTCCTTGTTGATACACTAGCGCTACCCTGGATGCAGCGCTTGAACCCCATCATGCAGCGCCAAAAGTTTGGCATGTCATGTGCCAAACGAACCTGAATGTCTTTGTGAAAATGGATCAAGTCAGATGCAGTGAAGTCTTGAAATGCCTCTTGAAGCTGATAAGAATTTAAAGAAACGGCATGTGTGTGTTACAGTCGGGTTACTTAGTGGTCCATGTCTAGTCAGAGCTTGACTGGGAGCAGTTTGGCATTAAGTCGGTGGCTTTTGTTGGAAGAGTCTGGGGGGGAAAAAAAAACAAACTGAAAAAAGTTTGTGGTCTTAATACTGGCCAGCGCTTAAGCTTGTTATCTGTGCCCGTGTGCTCTGCCACTGGCACACTCTCGGCTCCGTTGTGCTTGTTTTCAGCAGTCAGCTTGGACGCCACCGCACACGGAGCAGACACGGTGGAGAATCCTCCAAATCACAAAGCAAACAGCCAAAGGCTCTCTTTTTTTTTTGATTTTGTTGTAGAAGCGGCAGCAGTTCAAATGGAGAATCAGATCCATACCTTTTTGAGTTATCTGCTGGCAATGTCCAACAAAGGCAGGCAGAGCTGACTCATGACCAGTTGCTGTAAACACACACTTCGTGCTCATGACAAGAGCTGGCAGCAGCTCGTCTTCATGTTGGCAAACCGGCCGGCTGATAACGGCGTACGAGCTCTGAAGAATGTATTGGCAAAACACATAAATAAAAAAGCAACCAGACTCATTAATTTGTTCTTACTATTGGCAACATTTTCACGAGATCACTCAGCTAGTGAATGACATAGTGCATGTTCAAACCTGAATGCATTGAAAGATCATTTTTATGGTCTATGTATGATAGTTATGAATTACATAATATGAATTGATTTAATTTTTTGTTAAAAGTTGGAGTCGGTTTCCAGATCCAGTCCATATGATCCAGTCGCTTTGCAGTTGTATTATAGTTAACCCACCACTGCTGGTCCATTGTCATAATCCAAAAGTTTTACATCATATCAAACACCATTTTTAATATTTTATTAAATATTTTCCAGCAAAAGCAATTCAATAGTACACCAATGTCCCAGTTGCTCCTCTCCTGTTGCGTTACAAAAGATTTCAGTTACTTAATGAAACAATGCACACAAGTGGTTCCCTGTTTTATGTTTTATGGCTGAGCGCAGACGTTCTAAACAGATTCTAACAACGTTACCAATTTATATTTGGCCGCTTAGATAAGCACAACCAATTCTTAGGCCGCACACAGTTACTTACAACGCTCCACTTTGGCAAGCTGTCGATTTTCCCAAAAGGCTGGGCAAATTCCAGAAATAGTTCCTGATTTTATTTATGTAAACTGACAGACAATCTGTAAACAGTCAGATCTCAGTTTCACAAGAGTCCACTCATGACTTTGCCAGCTGTGAAAGTACAGAGTGGGCAACCTGAGAATGAGCGTGAGGCTCTATCAAACAGCAGAGGTAACTCCCGATAATTCACTGATTTTAGGAAGGGACACACTATTTTTAATGCACTTTCACATTTAAATTCACTTCCACGTTTTCTGCATTTTTGCTCATTATGGTCTATACCAGCGGTTCTCAACCGGACTCACTCAAGGCCATCACAAACCCGTGGTGGGAGTCTCTGTGTGGCACCCTTCCGTTCCACAGTTATCTGACTTTTTTTTTTACAAGAATATCATTTAGGAGGGTGAAGTGGCGCTGCAGATCAAATTGTTGATGGATGTTATCTCTAAATGCTATTTTTTTTTTGAGGATGCTGCCAAGTGATGCTGCAGATGTCAGCAGAGTCAAAGCTGAGGGCGGACTCTTGAGACATTTCACTTTTGAATATTATTGACCTTTTCATCCATTTGCTTACACGCCTCTCTCTTCAAAGTTACTTTTGCCTCTCGATTTTGCCCTTTGCCTGCCCCAATTATTGTTGCGCACTCGAGAGGGCCGCGATCATTACCACTCTGAGGAAGGTAAAAAGACAGTGGGGCTTTTCTTCAGGTGGATTAATAAGCTGACCTTGGCATTCTCTCTCCAACGCCTTTTCAGTCTGGAAAATTGACGCAATTTGCTGTCTATTAAAGGGCCTGAATGAGGAAGTGTTTTTTTGTTGATTGTGAAAAAAGGAAATTTGACTGAAAAGGGGAGAGCTATTGACCAATACGTTGCTTACCAATATAGAGAAAAAGGTGTTTTGCTAATTAAAAAAAGAACTGTGGCTGTTTGATTGTATTCCATGAATGGGGGGGAAATGAGGAACACGAACTCCAGTCGCCTTTTATACAGCCTCTACAGTATGTGTCAAAAAGGAGATGTCGTCTTGTAAACCCTTTTCAGACGCAGCTGAGAAACGACGAGCCGCCCAATGAAGACAGATGGAGCGAATATGTGTATTTTAATGCCCCTTACGTCGCCCGCGATTATAGCCCGGCCTCAGTAGTAAAAGGTTGCCAAGTAACCTGAGACGGTGTTAATCCTTTGAGCTGACTTGAATTAAACAAGCAAACGGTACTACGCCGCGCTGCAGGGATTCACATGTTGGAAAAACACCGCAGCTCTGACGTCACACCCTTCAGAGCCAGTTTGGAAAGGGCACACCTTTCCTAACAATGCGTTACTCCACCGCGTCTTTTTCTGGTTGCGTCATTAACATTAACGCGGAAAAAAAACCAACCCACGATCAACCAGGGTGGTGAAGAGGGAGGAACACGGCTGCGGTTTACTCTCACACGTTGACTTTATTTAAAGGTCAGCTGGAAATAGCATTGTGTTTATTTTGTTCTCTCTTTAGGAAACCCAGTGTTTGTAAAGCTGTTCTGCTCAAAGGCATCTTGGCTTTATTCACCTTGCATCTAGAAAGGTTTTCACTCGTGTGACTTTGTGCTCTGAATGTACCGTTTGAAATTTGTTTACAATGTAACCAATTTCTCTTTTTTCTCTGTGTCTTTCTTCTCTGCTCCTTTTGGATCCCTTGGTGGCTTCTTCTCATGTCTTCTTCAATAGGTGAGTCATCCGGGTACTTTTACTATACCAGTTAATCAGCCTTTAGGGGGGAAAAAAAACCCAAGGTGACTCTGTCTTTTGGAAATGATAGAAAGCCATTATTTATATGGCTGTTGCTCAAGGCCAATTTGCCCTTTTACTGGTGGGCCTTAAAGATCGTGATTGTGGTCGCCCTGTCAGCCGTCCGTCTATCCACATCTTGGGTCCAAAGCCAGATGCCTTCGTAAAGCTATCTTGAGGACTCAGATTTCCATTAACTTTGCCATTATTATTCATGGTCCAGCGTCCTAAAGTTTGTGTTCTGAACTTTCCCCACTGCCAACTTCAGGCCGACGTTTGCTCTTGTATTCTAAAGATGAGGGCAGATTTTCCTGAAATGATGCACTCTGTGGAACTACCACTACTCTCAAGACAAATGTAGACAATAGCTGACTTTTATTACCAGAAGGCTTTAAATTCCCAGCAAATATACTTTCTCATTCAGCTTCTCACTATGAGCGATGGGGTCCTACACGCCCATTCACTTGTTCAATGCTTTTTGTTCCTTCACGTTAAGAGATCTTTGTCTGTAGTCTGATCAGACTGCTGTTTAGTCTCTGCTCAAAAAGGTGACGCCTCGTTCATATGTGAACCAGTCAGAATAAAGCAACATGACAGTACGTTGCCACGCAACTGTCAATCAAAACTGATCAAATAGCTGGTTAGTTGACTTACAACTCAACTATTTTGATAATCAATTAGTTATTGTAAGTCATCTTTTGAGTACAAAATACAAAAAAACTCTGGTTTCGGCTGCTCTACAACCTTGAAACCTCAATATGTCACCTTGAGCTTTGACGAAATTGTAAAAACACTTTCACAATTTTTTTTTAAAAACATTTTACAGGCCACAGGATTAATCCATTAATTAGATACATAATCAGATTAGCTCAGGTTTTCCTTCCTAAATTCTTAAAAAGAAATGATAGCTAAGTATTTTGACTATTGAAGATTTAATCACAAATATTTAATTTGACAGACTATGCTACCACCAGAGGTCACTTAAAAATGTGTTGATGTAATATTATAAATAATTAGTTTTGAAGAAAAGACATGTGAAGAGATGACCTTAATTGAAGTATTTGGCAAATGGCAAATATGTCGATACTGAACTAATTAGCAAAATGTTTTTTTCCTTTTTATGATTACGTTCCGGCACTAAACCTAACCACACCAGCACTTAATGTGAATCCAGTCTGTGCTGTCAACATCCTCCTGGTTAATGAACGTTGCACTCCCTCCATTACTAAAGAAAGCAGCCTGGGAAAATAATCCTGGCAACAATTCTTATAAAACACATTCGGTAATAGAAATTAGTAGCGTACACTGTGAATGAAATTCCCACGAGATGAGAGTACTGGCTACATGCCAACATAGGGCAACGACACAGGGGTGAATAATGCTGAAATGAAACTGTCAGCATGTCTGTCATGACTGGGTACGTTGTAAACATGACAGCTAGTGTAGGATATAGGATGTGACTGTAATGACTTTCTTGTGATAATGTTGCAGATAATAAAGTGTTGTGTAGGAGACACACACACACACACACACACACACACACCCACACACACACACACACATACACTGCTCTTCAAACAGTTGCAGTCTCACCTTCCAAAGACCTCATGAATTTTACAAGCTTCCCCAGTTTTGTTTTCATCTTAAATTTCCAAATCTGGTTGTGATTAAGCTGCTCAGCAAGAGACTCTGGACTCCGTCCAAGGCCCTCGCCGCACGGGTCCCTCCTTAAACGCTCCCGTCTGCTGCCGGTCGTCCGCCACTGTGCTTTTATTCAAAAGAAAGGGGCCCCATCAGCCCCATCAGCCCGCTAAACCCACTGTCCCAGGGTCCAGGGTCCTCTCCACGGGGAGTATCCAGTGTCAACCTCGTGCTCCATGAGGTGATCCATGATGGAGCTTTGCTCCTAGCACTAAGGTTTCAGCTCAGGATTTATCACGGTCTACTCACAGCTTGGATTGCTTGAAGCCCTCACAGGACCACATGAAGGCTATTTTAAACTCTGCTTCCCGTCAGGAGCACGCCCCGGCGTAGTATTTGGAAAAAATGAAAAATGAGCATTTCACAGGACCACACTGGGGTTTCCTAAAATGTGTTATTGTTACATTTAATGAGCCAGGTCACCAAAAATACCAAACACTGGTATCTTGCAATGCAGTATTGCTTTTATTTTTTGGGGGGTTTTTGAGATGCCTATGAGATTTCTGCCTCCATCCCAATACAGATGAGGTTAATGGAATCTCACTTCTGGCTCAGTAGTGTGTGCAGCCGTGTGGTCTGGCAGGAAACCAGCAATTGTTTGTGCAAAGCAAGTGTAAAAGACACTGAAGAGGTGGGGCTGATTAGAAGTAATGAACTGCAGGGTTGCCACATATACTACATATATATATATATATATATATATATATATATACAGAACTGTCAGTTCACCACTGAGATCCATCCGCCTAAAGACAAGTAAATACAGCTATTGATAGTAATGTGTGTAAAATACAATCTTAGCTTCATTAAGTAGCTTAACTGCCCATTTCTAATTATTTAGACATTAGTTTAACAAGCCCCAACATGACATGTGCTATTGAGTATTACCATTTTAATCAAGACAGCGAGACATAAAACATTACTTTAGGGCACTAACGTAGTTCTTGAGTGCCCCGTATAACATTCCCACCGCTTTGATTTGGAGAAACGCAGAAATCTCAGAGACGGATCTCTCAAAGCCAGGACGAATTCAACCAAAACAAGATACATGTTCTCTTGTTGTGTACAAGTAGTATGTGTACAAGTACAAGGAAGTTGCCTCAGCCCTCTACTGTTATACAAGTAACATTAGAGCTGGGTAGCGTGGCCAGACCTACCATTGAGGTCACGGAGGGCTGGACCTCCGTGTTTTCTGACTAAAAATAATTTGACTTTGGTGCGGCAACGTAGCTTCACTTCCCAACAGTATACAGCCTACATGTGTTTACTTTCTTCACCGAGACGGACAAAAAAAACTCCAAAATGGCCGTCAATCCGAGCTGCAGCGTTGGGAAGGGAAGAGATACAGGACAAGATGACGAGACATGAGAGAGAGAGAGAGAAAGCGAGAGGCTGATGGAAATGAGAGAGGAAAAGCAGTTAATACCCACCGTGTCCAGGATAGGACTCTCACCTTTTTTTTTAAAATCTGCATTTAATTCTGCAGTGATTCACTCTTCACACAACCGTGGAATCATATGTTGAACGTGTTGTTTGGTTTTCAGATTTCACCTGAGCACCAAATTGTGGTTCCGATTGATTACATTTGACTGCAACAATGTTTCGTTGCACAATAATTCTGTGTCACGGGTAAGCGACCTGCTGTTGAGTGATGCGCACGAGCAAGTTTACAGATGCAATTCTAATTGAATGCTGATCACACGCCCCTGGCATCGCTGCTCGCTGTCATCCTGGAGCAGGATTGACGGCTTTCTTTCAGGCCCGTATCACCTTCACATCACGTCGGCATGCACTTTGTGTTTCGGGGTGGGCTGGCAGACGGGATAATTGCAGAGAGGGTACAGCCTAGAGAGTGTGTGAAAAGGCTAAGAAAAGAAAAAAAAAAAAGAAAAAAACACTTAACTGCATCAAAACTTTTCTTTCCTTTCATGTTTTGAGAAGGATGGCAAGTGCATTGTTTCAAGGCCCTGATGGCTGACACATCTGTAAATCACACTAACTGTTATTCCTGCTACTCGGATGTGTCAGTAGGCAGGCAGACGTTGGTTTCCATCCATTTGAAATTCCTTTGATACCTTGTAATCCATTACAGTGAATATTTTATATGATGGATTTATGTAGTTATGGGAGTGGGCTGCCGTACGGTATTGTGTTAATTAGCTGCTGTGTGTTGGTATGAATCCAAACTTAAAACACATGAACATGTCGTCATGTAATTTCTGTCCCCACAAATGCTTAAGTATGTATGTTTGATATGCTTCACAATATGTTTAAATACAGATAGGTACATCTGTGAACCCTGTCTCAAACCTCCAATCAGTAATTGCTATGTGGTACCTACCCCAAATACTACATCCTCTTTCTCTAGTTGCGTACAATTGAAGGGGGTACCAATTGCTGGTACTATCCTCCGCAGCCTGTACTCAGAGTTCAGGTTTTTTTTATTTTTTTTATTGTGAATAAAGGGTGAAAAGGAGGACAGGCTGTCGGTGGCAACACTGCTGGGCATGAAATAGAGGTTACAGATAGTACCTTTTTTCAAATGTGGAAATCCGGAGGTGCTCAGGTAGCAGGTCAGCAGTCCCACCTCCCACCTGTGTGGAAGTGCTCAGACGGCCTGTCTAATCAGCCGCCACAGCTACAGCGCCGAGCGAGCCCGGGCCAGAAAGTGAGCGATGAGAATGTTTACTCCTCATTCCACATACCCACCATGAGCTCTTCTGGGCCCGCCCTGCTATTTTTGCACACCCTCATCCAGTCGGACAGCTGTGAAGGATTGCGTCGCCTTCTCTCGGCACATGGCATTCCCTTCCATCTGTCGGCCGCGCGGCTGAGCCGGTTCCAAAGCAAGTCGACTCCAACATCCCCCCCCACCCCGCCCACCAAGTCGTCTGCCCCTCCCCTTCCCAGCGATGGCTCATTAATGACTCCACTACCCCAAAGAAATCCAGATCATTTCCAAAATTCCCTCCCACAGGGCTGGCACACCCATCCCCAGCTGTCACTCAAAAACAACAACATGCCAAAATATTGTAGGCATTCCAAAAGGCCTCCGATTTTCTAACGACATGTTGCCGGGCCCTGATTTTCAAAGACGACCACACTCGCACTGCATAGGGGGGGGAAAAAAAGGGAACATGGGCTACTGCCCTCGAAATTGTCCCCTAGGCAGCCACAATTACAACCTTTAGAGGATGACTGAGCCTGCCAGCATGAGGGAGGAGGAGGAGAGTTTTGTACGGAAAAGGGGTCAGATGAAATGCGGGTGAGTCAAGGATTTGACTGGCGTCGTGAGGGGCTTTCCTCTTAAGTTTAAGGGACGTGCCGTTATACTAGTGGGAAGACAGTAAATCGCTAATTCACTTAATAAAAAGCAAATATTGCAGAAACAGCAAACATTGTTCACAGATGGTGCAAATGTAGTGTCAAATTACACATTGTTAACAACAGTGCCGTACATTGGGCCCAAGCGCCGTTGTCACATGTGCTTCAGAGTTAATTATTTTTTACCATCGTTATAATCCCCCGACTCTTGTAATGTGCCTAAACTACTTCAAGCTAATGTATCACCACGGCGAAGTCTGAGTTTTAACAGGCTTGTCCTCTCTAGGCTTTTTTCAGCGTGACTCACAGAAAGCTGTTTACGCCTCAGACAAGTAAAATTGAACTGTGTCCTTTTTTTTTTTTTTTTTTCTAAATAGATTACAGCTCAAGTGAAGTCTTTTGTGTCTGCCGCGTTGGTGGATAAGTCATTTCCAACCTTAATCTCCCTCCTGTTTGTCGTCATTATGATTGATGGCGTTCATTGTTTCAATTCTCTACTACACTTTCGAGCCTGACCTAAGAACACTGTTCTATAGTGTTCACCCACAGGACAAAGACTCCAAAGTCTCCTACAGCTAATCACACGAAAAAAACATTTCCCTCCGACGTGATAACGCAAGCTAGAAAACATTTCATATTTTTCAGCATTTGATATGTTTTAACAGTGCGGGCTGCGAAGAATGTTCCTATCAACTTTGTAATTATACAGTTTGGAAGATATGTGAATATTTTGTGGGCTCTGATATCTCCCAGCACGTACCGCAAAAGGGTCTGTTGACTTGAATGAAAGCGTAGGAGAGAATATGCAGTCGGAAAGATAAGACGTCTCAGTTGCCAAATATATTTACATTCACGCAACCTGCCAGGTGTGTTAAATTACACGTACAGTGGATTGAAATTAAAACATGAATATGTATTTGTACTTGAAGCTAAAGTCACCGGTAGCACTTTCAGTCAATAGTACTAGTACTAGTAAAATGTACTTTATCTGAGCACTTTATGTTTCAGCAGAGCAACCTCTTTCTTTGGAGATCATTTCTTTACATGGTATAAGGAAACCAACACATTCCAGATGCAAATGTCAGGTAACACGCTGAGTTTACTTGGTAAAGAGCTGCTAAAATTTGAATTTTCAGAAGGGGTGCACTCACGACTGTGATGAATGTGTTTGGCAACGATGGTAGCCCCACAGAAAGGAAGCGCAACAAGAACGTCAGCCCCCTGATGTGTTGACTCAAGAATGAACTGACCGGAGCAGAGCTGTCAGGACGCGTTGTAGCTCAGCACACATCCCACCAGTGTCCTCTAAGCGTGGGCGTGGACTTTAATTGCATGGAGGCTAATATCAGGCTAATAGAAAACAGCTGCCAGGGGGCCTGACTGACAGAATGCTGGTGCATGATAGCTGCTTAGTCAGATATACTCCAAACATTAATGTGAGAAGCAGCCGCCGAAGACCACATTGGGACCTTGTCTGCCCTGTCTTTTTCTAACGCTCATTACGTGACATGAAGTGCCAAATATAGACGGGGGGGGGAACAAAAAATTACAGGTTGTTGCAGAGGAAAGCCTCCCACTCTCTGCTGCTCCTATAGGTTCTCTCATTCTTTTTCATTATTGTGATAAGAATGCTTTAATGTGGTTAGAGTGTCTTTTCCTTCTTGCGTTGTTTCAACAGTTTGAAGAATCATCCTGCAATAAGGGGATTTAAAAAAAAAAAGAATCCTATCAAATGAGACTTTGGCTGACTAGCTATCCAGAACGGTCATATAAAACTGCACTTCACCATTAGTAGATTCAAAGTAGCTAAGGAAGAAAAGTGTCTTTGGATGGGAGCAGACCAACATGTTTCACTTCAGGAACAATGTGGCTGAAGTGTAATTCATTCAAGTTAAAGTTACATTTTCAGCTGGCTCTGTTTCTCTCTTTACCCTAAGCATTTCTCCACAAAGTATTCAAGTGAACTGTGCTGGGGGGGGGCGGGGGGTGAGCACTCTTTTTCCAAAAGACTTTCTCTCGTTTGGTTTGATGGCGGTGGTGGAGAAGGAGCTGCCCGACACCTCACGCCTAAATCTCCCATAGAATCGGATGCTCAATTAGGTTGAGTCAAAACATAGATTCTGATCTGTAATTAGTTTGACCATTTAAGTTGAGGCTTTTCTGAATCTCTTTTTCTGCTGGACAGCTAGATATTAAGTGTCAAGCTCAGTTCACCAAAACTAAAATGACTCATTTGCATAACTTGTATTCATCGCTGTAACCCCCCTCCCCCCCTCCCTTTTTTTTCCTCGCATAGTTTTGTGCTGTTCTTGCAAAATCCAGGCTCCTTAGTCAGTGGGTCTTTGTTCTGGATCTGTAATCTACATTCATCTGTCCGGTGGAGATGAGTAATCCAAATGTTCTTATCCGCTTGTTTATTATTCAGCAGAACTCTTTGAACTCTTCGCCTTTCAGTTACTGGGTTTCTACATCCTCTTCCATAAGTTCTTAAGAAAAAAAAAAACAGTAACACACGAATACCTCGACGGTAGCGAGCAATAATGAGCCAATCGGCTTGCGGTGTTTACTTGTGAGCATGCGCTGGCAGGAGCCATGCTGATAGCCTGCGCCATATGGTGCATCGAGGCAAACGGTTGGAAATCCATGTGTTCGGGAAGCTGCTCAGCTGCCATCCTGCGCCTGCACCTAGGAGAGTGATGGGGTGGGGGAGGTGGGGGTGTGGGGGGGTGTGTGTGTGTGTGTGTGTGGGGGGGGGGGGGGGGGTGTTCGAGCGGGAAAGTTGGAGCACCCAGTCCCGCCCACATTCATCATAGGGCGCTCGGTGTCTGCGTCTAATCAGATCTCTGCTGTTAGCCCCACCCAAACTTGATTAAAGGCTGGACTCCTGGCGTTTTACTAGCTTTCTGTGCCACTTAACTAGCCTTTCACCACCTGCCCCCCGTAAAAGTATCTGCTGCTATAATGTTTATTTATGTGTTTATTGGCTTTGAGCCATTAAGGAAGCTCTACCCCTCTCTCACTTGCGCAACCTCTGCACTACCCGACAATTTCCATCCCATAAACAGGCATGGTGTGTTGATGAAGAGAGTACTGGGGGTGGGGTTGGTGGATAGCGGTTGTCTTGCAGAAATCCAGAGCTGGGCTGCTTTCTCATTTCTTTTTTGGGGATTTTCTCCTATTGTTTCTCTTCAGACCTTTTCTTTTCTCACCAGTTCTGAACTAGATATTAACATACTTTTTTTTTTTTTTTTTACCATGTACATTTATAATATGTTTCCAATGAACCATATTGAGGAATTTGATAGTGTCTTGAAGAAAGCATCAGAGGCCTCTGTTACACTTCGCAAGGTCCCATGTCGGAGCAAAAACGACTTGACAGATAACGTGTCCCCGCGTGATCGAATGACAAAAGTAGCTTTGAACAGTGTAACCACGGCCTGCCTATTTTTAATGTCACTGAGACGGTGTGGCTGACTGCAAAGTGCCTGTCCACTCCTCACTCAGCTGAATTGTTCCTGTTCCGTTTTCACTCAGAAAGCTGTCAGCGGGTATTCTCTGAATGTTTGTGAACAAAGCCCCGGGTCCTTTAAATAATTGAAGGGAGCCAACTTCTATTTTTCCATTCACAAATTGTGGCCCATTTTGTGACCGACTGTCGAGTGCTGATGCTGAAATGCCCAAAGCCAGCTGACAGTCTGGAGAGCACAGTCGGTTCCCAACAATGAGTTTAATTTCAGAGGAATGAATGTAGGTCTATTAATTAGCTGTCAAGAGATGGCCAATGGCGAGACATTCCAGCTTATTACAGATAATGCCATAGATTCAGTTAAAAATAATTATGATGATAATGTTCAGTCCAAGTCGGTGCCCGCCATAGGAACAGATGGCAGGTAATCAGCGCCTCATACAGACCAGTCAAGTATAGCGGGGAGGAAAGAGCCAGTTGCCCCTCGCGCTAATATTTAATTTGTCTGCCACAGTATCTGTCTTTCTGCCACTAGCTGCAAATGTCTTTGAAGGGCAGAAAATGACGCTCTCTCTTCACAATGGGCTTTAAAGTCCGAGTGATATGAAAGATACACTTTCCCAGTTTTAATCCTGTGTCCCTGAGTTAGTTATTAATTTATTACTTGTTTTTTAAAGTATTTTTAATTAAAAATCCTCATCATATCCACGCCTTTTCGCTTCCATAAAACTTTTTTTTTTTTTTTTTACAAAGAATCCTCCAATCAAATAGCCACACCAGTCATATTTCACCACACCGAGCCGTTTATGGATCGTAGTAGCCGACAGCGATATGGACGGAGAAAGGAAGAGATGTGTTTTGGGGTGTCAGTGGGCAAAAATCGTCGCTTTCATTTCCAATGCAACGTGGCGGTGGTGTCACACATTCAAAGGATTTTTCATTTTGAGGATTTTCTACCAGCGCTGCGTCACAGCAGTACATGCAGATGAACGTCCGCCGGATGGCTCAACACGACCAGTGGAGTTTGGCCGGCGGGTGAGCGGACAGCTCGGGCGCTGCCTGGGGCCATGGAGGGAGGGCTGGGCGCCGTCCCATCAGCATGTAATCCCCCCCCCCCCCACCCACCCACCCACCAGAGCTGGTGGAAAATCTGAAAAGTTTACCTTTCATCTCTCCCTCTCCTCCTGCATGTAACAACAGGTGATGGAGGTGTGTGTGGTGTGTGTGTGTGTGTGTGTGTGTGTGTGTGTGTGTGTGTGTGTGTGTGTGTGTGTGTGTGTGTGTGTGTGTTGAGCCAACAGTCCTCAGTAGCTCTGTGTCCTGCTAGTTTCTAAGCCTAAGCCTTCTAAGGAAAATGTCTCCCAGGTGTTGGGATATCTGCTCTGTTAAATATTTAATTATCCAGATTGAGGCGACGACAAACTACCTACTTTAGTTTGCTCTATTTGTGCTGGCCTCAGTGCTGCTCCGGCTGCTTCCTCTTTAATATCTGTGGCAGTGGTGCTGCTCCTCACTGACTCAATTCACAGAAGGCTGTGGTTTCACATGGAAATCTGAGAGTAAGATGGCTTTAAAATGCAGTCATCTTGGTCCGGGTTATGGCGGGAATGATGACCGTATTCATTCCTTTTCAAAGCTCTGATTCACAGAGCAGCTAAAAAGCTGTTATAGTTATTCCATTTCTGAAGTGAAGAGTATGTGGTGCAACGGCAGAGCGTGAGAAAAAGGGCTTGCATGTGACATGTAGATAAATTATAATTAGTTTGGCATGCAATTCCCTCATTTAGGGTTTTGAATGTTGGTGGTGGAGACGGCTAAAACTTACACCACCCTTATTCCGTTTTTCAACTGATTTATTCAGAGTTTTCTATTTGTTTTTCACCCATCCGTGCATCCTCGAAGGAGACTTCAAGTATTAAAAAAAAACAAACCTGTATACAAGAACCCCCCCCCCAAAAAAGTGAAGGAAAAAAAGTTCTTAAAACTGTTTTGTTGCACATATACATGGGAGCTGGTGAACTCCATTGATGTCTCAGGTCCTTACTTTTCAAGAGTCTTTACAATTATTGATCTTGACAGTTGAGGGGAAAAAGAAATGCAAGATGCCAGTAGTGACAGCGGATCCCCAGGGCAGCTCATGTCAGACACAGTCTGCACCTGAACTCCTGTGGATGTGTTTGTGTAGAAAAGGTGAAAATAGTTATTTCGCTTTAAGACACAAAACCTGTCACTGACGACAAATCACATTGGAAAAAAGAAATTATTTTCCTTCTGTTAGATGAGTGATTTTGAATCTACTTTCTCTAGTTAATGTTGAGGTATTTAATGCTTAGGACATCTGTAATGATAATGACCAGCATGCATAATTCCCACAGTCGCTAACCCGTCACTGGAAGTTAAGAGTTTGGAGTGTTGGCTTGTTGTCGATCCATATATAAAGATCCCGTATATATTACATTACAGCAACTGTCTGGAATCAAGTTCTGCAACACTTATGCACCTATCATCATATCGCATAACTAACAAAATAATCATTAAAAAGAAAAAAGTCTTAGGCTACTATGGATATCTTACTTAAACCTAACACAATTTATATTGCTTTTTTGAATCATTCTTCCATTAAGAGGAGCTTAAGATTTTGAAAAAAGGAATGCTTGGGCATTTTGTCCTGACTGACCCCCCAGCAGAGGGTTACAGCTTGCTTGTCACACTGAGTTTCCTAAACTTTGATTTAAAAAACAACAACAACACAAAAAACCCTGAATGTCCTGGCTCTGGTACTGGCTCTGGTACTGGCTCTGGTACTGGCTCTGGTATGGACACAATGGTGGCGGGCAGCGCAATCAATCCTTAAAAAAAAAAAAAGGAACCATTCGGTATTGAATGGGCCACATCACGTACACTACATCAGTCACTACGGCATATAAATGAAAGACATTTTAATGGTTGACATTTATCTCCTCAAAATGATGCATAATTCTTATTTGTACGTGGAAATACAGGCATTCATTTTTGAATCCATTAAAAGCCGCGGCGCCATTTGTCAACACATTCCCCCGAACATTTCAATACGACGACGCTTCCTCAGTGTAAGCCGAGTGTTCCTCCTTAGATCTGTCAGGAGCTGTAGGTTAGTATTAATCACTTTGATCAGGTCCGTGATGTCAGCAGCCATTACCGTCAGCTCTGCTGGTCTTTTTCCACCAGCACAACCCCCCCCCCCCCCCCCCCCCCCCCCCCCCCCCTCGCGTTCAACCCCCCCGCAGCACTATGGTTGTGTTGAAGTGCTAACTCAGGCCACATGTTTGCTCGTGCCCTGTTGTGGAGCTGTATTTGAAGCTCTCCACCCCGTCGTATGTGGTTAAGATGAAGAGTCGTCAACGCTAATCCAAATGCTCGTTTACTGACCATTGAACGCGTTCTTCTTGATGTGAATAACACACGGCGAAAAAGCAAACTCTTCCCAACCCAGCATCTAAATGAACTCACTGAACTGCTGATACCTGATACCACCATGAGCAGATCAGTATGCACCATTTACCTAACTGATTTTAAAACAGAGTCCTGGGAGGTGGAAGGCAAGAGGCTGATAGCTTTTTTTTTTTTTTAAGTGCTGGCTGGTGAGTTAAAGTGAGGGCTTTTAGAAAAGTAATCCCAGAGAACATAGCGTGAAGGATTGTCCAGAAATCAACCAGCTGGTCTTGCAGCCTTTGTCAACAACACCATCATCTATTCATCGCTACGGTATATTTAAAATGACCCTTGCTCAAAACAAACCGCATTCATTTTAACTCGCAATCCTCTGCTTTCAATCACGCGTCTGCTTCAAAGAACCGCCGGATTATTTGACTCCACACTCGGGCTCTTTCTTTTTTTCCCGTTTTTTCTTCTTTTTTTTTTTTTTTGAACTTCCTGCGGTTTCTGTTCAGTGGTCATCTACAGTACGTGTCAGAGAGATTGCATTCATGCTATCAAACTTGAAAAGGGTATAAGATCTCTCCTCTTCCACACTAACGAAGACAAGCAGATGATTAGAGTCTTTCCTTTCCGCCGCTTGGCTCCAAGAACAAAGAGAAGGAACCTTAGCCGACTCCATAGTGTGCAGTTGCTCCAAGGCTGGGGGGGGGGGGGGGGGGCTGATAGGGCACATGATAAACACTGAAAATGACTCCGGAGCCCAGAGACGGCTAAAACAAAATGAGCTGACGATAATAATTTTCCTGGGCCCAATTTAGATTGTTATGCTTTCAGTAATGATTTTCGCTCAGATGAGGGAAAGTAAGTAATCAAAACGTAATGAGAGAAACTGTACGATCTCAGAATAGGACCTGCTTCTGGGGTATTATTTGTTCAGATACAGGTGAGTGTTTTGTTATCCCTAGCATCTCTGCGCTAAATGAGAATTGGCTGAATGCATTTATCCACTTAAATTTCTGAACCTGTTTATGTACATGCAGCTATTGAGTAAATGTGAAATCCCACGCTTTTTATGTCTACTGCAGCCATTGATCCTACCAGCGCTGATGTCTACATTTCCCTCTGCCTTGTGAAGAACAAAATGAAAGGCACTCAAAGTCCATACTAATAGGATCAAAATGGCGCCGCAGACTACATGTGGATAATTGAGTTTCAGCGCTAAATCAGGATGTACTTACAGGCTGCTGATGATCTTCAATTTCAAAGTCAGTCATCTCGCTATCTATTGGTAACCAGCCCTGACCACACAGCCTATTAAGATCATTCAAAATCTAAATTATAACCCTTTTTTAACATTCAACAAAGACCTCCGCAGAACACAGCTTACCCTGATTACCTTTAACCTCACTATTATCTACAGAGAACATGCTGTTCCATAGCTCCAGCTCACTGCTGGGGGGGGGGGTTGCTGTTTTTGGGTTACATACTTAGTAGCTGGTCCAGTGTTTATCTAGTCTCTTTTATGTGAGGGTGTTATTCTCACAGGCTGGCTGCACTACTCCATCCTCATCCAGCCCCCCCCCCCCCCCCCCCCCCCGTACAGAAGGAAGCCTGGAAACATGTGTTGCGGAGTAAGGTTACATTTTTAGACTTCCACACAATTCCAGATAACTCTCTTAAGTGCTCATTGAACTTTGCTTCAGAGCAGCGTGGCTCCAACTCGCAGTCTGTCGGAGCGAAAAAGAAGGCCGCGTTTGACACACATTCCCAACACCCGGCCATACATCTTCCCGTCCCGGTGTCCAGTTTAACTTCATTGACTCCTTTGGCTTTTTCCCTCCAAGACTCGCCTGCTTTTGTCTAGACAGCTGTGCACTGCTGGCGTCTTTGTGCGCTTATCCCATAGAAGCGGAGGACGGGAGAGACCCCATATGCTACCAGCTGCTAGACACATTTGCTCTTACCGCTGGTAACTTAACCCACCGAGGAGGAGGGAGGGCCTATCTCAGCTGCTGCCCATAACTGAATTAAAGGGCCATCCGAGCAATTGCCATATAGGTTATAAATGTTCTAAAAGGCTTCCTGTCATTTGGAGGTATATACAACATGTATAATGGTAACATTAAGTGGGTAGGATCACTGTAAATTAGGTTAACATTGATTCATCTGCAGTCTGGCACATTGCTTTCGCTCCTCAACCGAAAGGGAGATTTAGACCGGAGGCTTAGTTGTATTCAGTATATTGTTTGCCTAAGTAATCAGGCTCCATATATGGTTGCATATGCCTGTTTGTAACAAAGAAGGCCAGCTGCATCAACCACACTTTTTTTTTTTTTTTTTTTTTTTTCTTTTTTTTTAAGAGGCCGCTTTATGGTCGAAGACATCCCTCTAATTTATGTCCCTTAGTGGGCCCCTTAAGGAGCATATGAACCTGAGACTCATTGGAGGGATCGGGTGTTCAATTCCCCCTGTGAATGGATTTACAACCCTGCTCACTCATGGCCGCAGGGAAGAGCACATTATTCTGGCCCAGGTCAAGGACAGCTCAAAAGCAAAACAGGACTGAGACCAGAGAGCTAATCATATATGTACATTTAAATACGCGTTGCTTTCTTACAGATCACACTTTTGTTCTGTGTGCAGCTCTGTACCGGAGAGTTCCATTTAAGTCAAACATTAAATGGGAATCCAGATTATTACAACCGTAGTGATTTTGTTTTTTTTTCAACAAGTTCATCATCGTCCACTTTAATCTTCTTGTGATGTTTTTGATGCTCGGTATTAACAAACACGCTTCTTCTGGCGCTGCTCCTGACAGACAGTTGCTCGCACTAAGTTTCACCACCAGACAAACTGATTGCTCGTTTGCCCTGATTGTCTAACTGCTCCTAATCAATTCCTTGTTTCACTCCTTTTCTCTCGGCAAACTCTGAACAATTACTCAATGGGTACAATTTTTTATCAGAACTATCAGAAAAATGCTGCGCAAAACAGAAATGCGAAGTTGTAGTGCATAGGATTAGAAATTGCTTCGGAAAGATTGAAATCATATCTATTCGTGTTCATGACTCCGTCAGCCGGACTTGATGATCCAGGAATAAGAAACAAAGGCATTTGCAATAGATCCAGATAGGCACTCTGATCACAGCCCCCCCCCCCCCCCCCCCCCCCCCCCCCCCCCCGCTCTTGCATGCCCTTTTAGTGATTAAAATAGAACTAATACTGTTTTGCAATGACAGACATTATGCTCTCAACAGAGAGAAGCTTTTGTTAATAACCCAGCCGCGATGCGCTCATTTTCAGTGAACAGGAGAAAAATGAAAGATTTAAACCTCACTTCATTTGTTTCTCGAATATCATAGGCCATGGCCTGACATTATCAACAAAGTCATTGCCAGCCAGCTGGATAGATTTGTTCTTTTTTTGCGTGTGCTGGAGGGTGTTGGCACATAGACTGGGATTAGTAGCTCCAGAAATACCAAACAGCAGACCAAACATCTGTTTAGTATTGAACTATTTTTGGAGAGGTTTTCCTGCCTCTTTACCAGGAGGGCTTTAAAGTAGATCCATTAGATTACAAGCACCTATTTGCATCCACCGTCTCATTGACCTAGTGGAAAATGACACCCGATGCATTTTGATTCCACTGTCCAATTTGGTACCATTGACGAGTGACATAATACTACAGCACAACAACAACAACTGCAGTGACTTTTCTTGGGCTGCAGTGTTGAGTGGGTGTGTGATGTGTTGTAACACTTCCATCAGTGTACAAAAGCTTCCCAAATTGTCTCACTGGCCCGAGCAGAACAAATGAACAGATATGTATTTACATATCAGCATCCTTCTCCACAGCCTTTTGTTGTTGTTGTGAGAAGCATGATTATGCACATTGTAGTGATTTCCATGTATATTGAGAGAGCAGCGCCAACTGGAATGCTAAATCCACCGAGGAGCACGAGGCTGCTTGAATGA